>NC_083100.1:101011562-101611562 GCF_949774975.1 Lagenorhynchus albirostris
GAACCCTAACCCTAACCCTTTCCTGAAGCCTGACCCTCACCCGTCCCCTAATCCTAACACCTACGCTAACACTAACCCGCGCCCTCACACGTACGCCACCCCGAAATCGTTGTCGTACCCTCACGTGGACCCTAAACCGTCCCCGTCCCCTAACCCTAACCCTAGCCAAAACCCTAAACCTAACTCTTCCCCGAAGCCTGATCCTCACCCGTCCCCTAATCCTAACCCGTATGCTAACAGTAACCCGTGCCCTCACACGTACGCTCCCCCTAAAGCGTTGTCGTACCCTCACCTGGACCCTAAACTGTCCCCGTCCCCTAACCCTAACCCTAGTCCGAACCCTAGCCCTAAACCTTCCCCGAAGCCTGACCCTCACCCGTCCCATAATCCTAACCCGTACGCTAACACTAACCTGCGCCCTCACACGTACACTCCCCCTAAAGTGTTATCGTACCCTCACATGGACCCTAAACCGTCCCCGTCCCCTAACCCTAACCCTAGCCCGAACCCTAACCCTAACCCTTCCCCAAAGCCTGGCCCTCACCCGTCCCCTAATCCTAACCCGTACGCTAACACTAACCCGCGCCCTCACACTTACGCTCCCCCTAAAGCGTTGTCGGACCCTCACCTGGACGCTAAACCGTCCCTTAACCCTAACCCTAACCCTAGCCCAAACCCTAACCCTAACACTTCCCCGAAGCCTGACCCTAACCCTTCCCCTAATCCTAACCCGTACGCTAAAACTAACCCGCGCCCTCACACGTACGCTCCCCCTAAAGCGTTGTCGTACCCTCACCTGGACCGAAACCGTCCCCGTCCCCTAACACTAACCCTAGCCAGAACCGTAACCCTAACACTTCCCCGAACCCTGACTCTCACCCGTCCCCTAATCCTAACCCGTACGCTAACACTAACCCGCGCCCTCACACCTACGTTCCCCCTAAAGCGTTGTCGTACCCTCACCTGGACCCTAAACCGTCCCCGTCCCCTAACCCTAACCCTAGCCCGAACCCTAACCCTAACCCTTCCCCGAAGCCTGAACCTCACCCGTCCCCTAATCCTAACCCGTACGCTAACACTAACCTGCGCCCTCACACCTACGCTCCCCCTAAAGCGTTGTCGTACCCTCACCTGGACCCTAAACCGTCCCCGTCCTCTAACCCTAACCCTAGTCCGAACCCTAACCCTAACCCTTCCCCGATGCCTGACCCTAACCCGTTCCCTAATCCTAACCCGTACGCTAACACTAACACGCGCCCTCACACTTACGCTCCCCCTAAACCGTTATCGGACCCTCACCTGGACCCTAAACCGTCCCCGTCCCCTAACCCTAACCCTAGCCCGAACCCTAACCCTAACCCTTCCCCGAAGCCTGACCCTCACACATCCCCTAATCCTAACCCGTACGCTAACACTAACACGCGCCCTCACACGTACGCTCCCCCTAAAGCGTTGTCGTACCGTCACCTGGACCCTAAACGGTCCCCATCCCCTAAACCTAACCCTAACCCAAGCCCGAACCCTAACCCAAACCCTTCCCCGAAGCCTGACCCTCATCCGTCCCATAATCCTAACCCGTACGCTACCACTAACCCGTGCCCAAACACGTACACTCCCCCTAAAGCGTTGTCGTACCCTCACCTGGACCCTAAACCGTCCCCGTCCCGTAACCCTAACCCTAGCCCGAACCCTAACCCTAACCCTTCCCCGAAGCCTCTACCTCACCCGTCCCCTAATCCTAACCCGTACGCTAACACTAACCCGCGCCCTCACACGTACGCTCTCCCTAAAGCGTTGTCGTACCCTCACCTGGACCCTAAACCGTCCGCGTCCCCTAAACCTAACCCTAGACCGAACCCTAACCCTAACACTTCCCCGAAGCCTGACCCTCACACGTCCCCTAATCCTAACCCGTACGCTAACACTAACGCGCGCCCTCACACGTACGCTCCCCCTAAAGCGTTGTCGTACCCTCACCTGGACCCTAAACCATCCCCGTCCCCTAACCCTAACCTTAGCCTGAGCCCTAACACTAGCCCTTCCCTGAAGCCAGACCCTCACCCGTCCCCTAATCGTAACCCGTACGCTAACCCTAACCCACGCCCTCACACGTACGCTCCTCCTAAAGTGTTGGCTTAACCTCACCTGGACCCAAAACCATCCCCGTCCCCTAACCCTAGCCCGAACCCTAACCCTAAAACTTCCCCGAAGCCTGACCCTCACCCGTCCCCTAATCCTAAACCGTACGCGAACACTAACCCGCGCCCTCATACGTACGCTCCCCCTAAAGCGTTGTCGTACCGTCACCTGCACCCTAAACCCTCCCCGTCCCCTAACACTAACCCTTGCCCGAACCCTAACCCTAAACCTTCCCCGAAGCCTGACCCTCACCCATCCTCTAATCCTAACCCGTACGCTAACACTAACCCGCGCCCTCACACCTACGTTCCACCTAAAGCGTTGTAGTACCCTCACCTGGACCCTAAACCGTCCCTGTCCCCTAACCCTAACCCTAGCCCGAACCCTAACCCTAACCCTTCCCCGAAGCCTGTACCTCACCCGTCCCCTAATCCTAACCCGTACGCTAACACTAACCCGCGCCCTCACACGTACGCTCCCCCTAAAGCGTTGTCGTACCCTCAAATGGACCCTAAACCGTCCCCGTCCCCTAACCCTAACCCTAGCCCAAACCCTAAACCTAACACTTCCCCGAAGCCTGACCCTCACCCGTCCTCTAATCCTAACCCGTAGGCTAACACTAACACACGCCCTCACAGGTACGCTCCGCGTAAACAGTTGTCGTACCCTCATCTGAACCCTAAATGGTCCCCGTCCCCTAAACCTAACCCTAACCCTAGCCCGAACCCTCACCCTAACCCTTCCCTGAAGCCTGACCCTCACCCGTCCCCTAATCCTAACACGTAGGCTAACACTAACCCGCGCCCTCACATGTACGCTCCCCCTAAAGCATTGTCGTACCCTCACCTGGACCCTAAACCGTCCCCGTCCCCTAACCCTAACCCTAGCCCGAACACTAACCCTAACCCTTCCCCGAACCCTGACACTCACCCGTCCCCTAATCCTAACCCGTACGCTAACACTAACCCGCGCCCTCACACGTAGCTCCCTCTAAAGCGTTGTCGTACCCTCACCTGGACCCTAAACCGTCCCCGTCCCCTAACCCTAACCCTAGCCCAAACCCTAACCCTAACCCTTCCCCGAAGCCTGACCCTCACCCGTTCCCTAATCCTAACTCGTACGCTAACACTAACACGCTCCCTCACACTTACGCTCCCCCTAAACCGTTGTCGGGCCCTCACCTGGACCCTAAACCGTCCCCGTCCCCGTCCCCTAACCCTAGCCCGAACCCTAACCCTAACCATTCCCCGAAGCCTGACCCTCACACGTCCCCTAATCCTAACCCGTACGCTAACACTAACGCGCGCCCTCACACATACGCTCCCCCTAAAGCGTTGTCGTACACTCACCTGGACCCTAAACCCTCCCCGTCCCCTAACCCTAACCCTAGACTGAACCCTAACCCTAGCCCTTCCCTGAAGCCTGACACTCACACGTCCCCTAATCCTAACCCGTACGCTAACCGTAACCCACGCCCTGACACGTACGCTCCTCCTAAAGCGTTGGCTTACCCTCACCTGGACCCTAAACCATCCCCGTACCCTAACCCTAGCCCGAACCCTAACCCTAACCCTTCCCCGAAGCCTGACCCTCACCCATCCCCTAATCCTAACCTGTACGCTAACACTAACCCGCGACCTCACACATACGCTCCCGCCAAAGCGTTGTCGTACCCTCACCTGGACCCTACACCGTCCCCGTCCCCTAACCCTAACCCTAGCCCGAACCCTAACCCTAACACTTCCCCGAAACCTGACCCTCACCCATCCCCTAATCCTAACCCGTACGCTAACACTAACCCGCACCCTCACACGTACGCCACCCCTAAAGCGTTGTCGTACCCTCACGTGGACCGTAAACCGACCCCGTCCCCTAATCCTAACCCTAGCCCGAACCCTAACCCTAACCGTTCCCTGAAGCCTGACCCTCACCCGTCCCCTAATCCTAACCCTTACGCTAACACTAACCCGCGCCCTCACACGTACGCTCCCCCTAAAGCGTTGTCGTACCCTCACCTGGACCCTAAACCGTCCCCGTCACCTAACCCTAACCCTAGCCCTAGCCCGAACCCTAACACTAACCCTTCACCGAAGCCTGTACATCACCCGTCCCCTAATCCTAACCCGTACGCTAACACTAACCCGCACCCTCACACATATGCTCCCCCTGAAGAGTTGTCGTACCCTCACCTGGACCCTAAACCGTCCCGTCCCCTAACCCTAACCCTAGCCCGAACCCTAACCCTAACCATTCCCCGAATCCTGACCCGCACCTGTCCCCTAATCCTAACCCGTACGCTAACACTAACCCACGCCCTCACACGTACTCTCCCCATAAAGCGTTGTCGTACCCTCACCTGGACCCTAAACCGTCCCCGTCCCCTAACCCTAACCCTAGCCCGAAACCTAACCCTAACAGTTCCCCGAAGCCTGAACCTCACACGTCCCCTTATCCTAAACCGCACGCTAATACTAAACCGCGCCCTCACACGTACACTCCGCATAAAGCGTTGTCGTACCCTCACCTGAACCCTAAACCGTCCCCGTCCCCTAACCCTAACCCTTGCCCGAACCCTAACCCTAACCCTTCCCCGAAGCCTGACCCTCACCCGTCCCCTAATCCTAAACCGTACGCTAACCCTAACCCACGCCCGGACACGTACGCTCCTCCTAAAGCGTTGGCTTACCCTCACCTGGACCCTAAACCGTCCCCGTCCACTTACCCTAGCCCGAACCCTAACCCTAACCCTTCCCCGAAGCCTGACCCTCATCCGTCCCATTATCCTAACCCGTACGCTAACACTAACCCGCGCCCTCACACGTAAACTCCCCCTGAAGCGTTGTCGTACCCTCACCTGGACCCTAAACCGTCCCCGTCCCCTAACCCAAACCCTAGCCCGAACCATAACCCTAACCCGTCCCCGAAGCCTGACCCTCATACGTCCCCTAATCCTAACCCGTAAGCTAACACTAACCCGCGCCCTCACACGTATGCTCCCCCTAAAGCGTTGTCGTACCCTCACCTGGACCCTAAACCGTCCCCATCCCCTAACACTAACCCTAGCCCTAACCGTAGCCCTAACCCTTCCCCGAAACCTGACCCTCACCCATCCGCTAATCCAAACCCGTACGCTAACACTAACCCGCGCCCTCACACTTACGCTCCCTCTAAAGCGTTGTCGTACCCTCACCTGGACCCTAAACCGTCCCCGTCCCCTAACCCTAACCCTAGCCCGAACCCTAACTCTAATCCTTCCCCGAAGCCTGACCCTCACTCGCCCCCCAAACCTAAACCGTACCCTAACACTAACCCGCGCCCTCACACGTACGCTCCCCCTAAATCGTTGTCGTACCCTCACCTGGACCCTAAACGGTCCCTGTACCCTAACCCTAATCCTATTCCGAACCCTAACCCTAACACTTCCCCGAAGTCTGACCCTCACCCGTCCCCTAATCGTAACCCGTACACTAACACTACCCACGCCCTCAAACGTACGGTCCCCCTAAAGCGTTGTCGTACCCTCAGCTGGACCCTAAACCGTCCCCGTCCCCTAACCGTAACCCTAGCCCGAACCTTAACCTTAAGCCTTCCCCGAAGCCTGACTCTCACCCGTCCCCTAATCCTAACCCGTACGCTAACACTAACCCGCGCCCTCACACGTACGCTCCCCCTAAAGCGTTGTCGTACCCTCACCTGGACTCTAAACCGTCCCCGTCCCCTAACCCTAACCCTAGCCCGAACCCTAATCCTAACCCTTCCCCGAAGCCTGACCCTCACCCGTCCCCTAATCCTAACCCGTACGCTAACACTAACCCGCGCCCTCACAAGTACACTCCCCCTAAAGCGTTGTCGTACCCTCACCTGGATCCTAAACAGTCCCCGTCCCCTAACCCTAACCCTATCCCGAACCCTAATCTTAACACTTCCCCGAAGCCTGACCCTCACCCGTCCCCTAATCCTAACCCATACACTAACACTAACCCGCTCCCTCACACGTACACTCCCCCTAAAGCGTTGTCGTACCCTCACCTGGACCCTAAACCGTCCCCGTCCGCTAACCCTAACCCTAGCCCGAACCCTAACCCTAACCCTTCCCCGAACCCTGACCCTCTACCTTCCCCTAATCCTAACCCGTACGCTAACACTAAACCGCGCACTCACATGTACCTACCCCTAAACCGTTGTCGTACCCTCACCTGGACCGTAAACCGTCCCCGTCCCCTAACCCTAACCCTAGCCCGAACCCTAACCCTAACCCTTCCCCAAAGCCAGACCCTCACACCTCCCCTAATCCTAACCCGTACGCTAACACTAACCTGCGCCCTCACACGTACGCTCCCCCTACAACGTTGTCGTACACTCACGTGGACCCTAATCCGTCCCCGTCCCCTAACCCTAACCCTAGCCCGAACCCTAACCCTAACACTTCCCCGAAACCTGATTCTCACCCGTCCCCTAATCCTAACCCGTACGCTAACACTACCCACGCCCTGAAACGTACGCTCCCCCTAAAGCGTTGTCGTACCCTCACCTGGACCCTAAACCGTCCCCGTCCCCTAACCCTAACCCTAGCCCGTACCCTACCCCTAACCCTTCCCCGAAGCCTGACCCTCACACGTCCCCTAATCCTAAACCGTACGCTAACACTAACCCGCACCCTCACACGTACGCTCCCCCTAAAGCGTTGTCGTACCCTCACCTGGACCCTAAACCGTCCCCGTCCCCTAACCCTAACCCTAGCACAAACCCTAACCCTAACACTTCCCCGAAGCCTGAACCTCACCCGTCCCCGAATCCTAACCCGTACGCTAACCCTAACCCGCCCCCTCACACGTACGCTTCCCCTAAAGCGTTGTCGTACCCTCACCTGGACCCTAAACGGTCCCCGTGCCCTAACCCTAACCCTAGCCCGAAACCTAACCCTAACCCTTCCCCGAAGCCTGACCCTCACCCGTCCCCTAATCCTAACCCGTAGGCTAACACTAACCCGCGCCCTCACACGTACGCTCCCCCTAAAGCGTTGTCGTACCCTCACCTGGACCCTAAACCGTCCCCGTCCCCTAACCCTAACCCTAGCCCGAACCCTAACCCTAACCCTTTCCCGAACCCTGACTCTCACCCGTCCCCTAATCCTAATCCGTACGCTAACACTAACCCACGTCCTCACACGTATTCTCCCCCTAAAGCGTTGTCGTACCCTCACCTGGACCCTAAACCGTCCCCGTCCCCTAACCATAACCCTAGCCCGAACCCTAACACTAACATTTCCCCGAAGCCTGACCCTCACCCGTCCCCTAATCCTAAACCGTACGCTAACACTAACCTGCGTCCTCACAAGTACGCTCCCTCTAAAGAGTTGTCGGACCCTCACCTGGACCCTAAACCGTCCCCGTCCCCTAACACTAACCCTAGCCCGAACACTAACCCTAACCCTTCCCCGAAGCCTGACCCTCACAAGTCCCCTAATCGCAACCCTTACGCTAACACTAACCCCGGCCCTCACACGTACGCTCCCCCTAAAGCGTTGTCGTACAGTCACCTGGACGCTAAACCGTCCCCGTCCCCTAACCCTTACCCTAGAACGAAGCCTAACCCTAACTCTTCCCCGAAGCCTGACCCTCACCCGTCCCATAATCCTAACCCGTACGCTAACACTAACCCGCGCCTTCACACGTACGCTCCCCCTAAAGCGTTTTCGTACCCTCACCTGGACCCTAAACCGTCCTCGTCCCCTAACCGTAACCCTAGCCCGAACCCTAACCCTAACCCTTCCCCGAAGCCTGACCCTCACACGTCCCCTAATCCTAAGCCGTACGCTAACACTAACCCGCGCCCTCACACGTACGCTCCCCCTAAAGCGTTGTCGTACCCTCATATGGACCCTAAACCGTCCCCGTCCCCGAACCCTAACCCTAGCTCGAACCCTAACCCTAGCCCTTCCCCTAAGCCTGACCCTCACCCGTCCCCTAATCCGAAAACGTACGCTAACACTAACCCGCGCCCTCACACGTACGCTCCCACTAAAGCGTTGTCATACCCTCACCTGGACCCTAAACCGTCCCCGTCCCCTAACCCTAACCCTAGCCCGTACCTTAACCCTAACCCTTCCCCGAAGCCTGACCCTCACCCGTCCCCTAATCCTAACCCGTACGCTAACTAACCCGCGCCCTCACACGTACGCTCCCCCTAAAGCGTTGTCGTACCCTCACCTGGACCCTAAACCGTCCCCGTCCCCTAAACCTAACCCTAGCCCGAACCCTAACCCTAACACTTCCCCGAAGCTTCACCTCACCCGTCCCCGAATCCTAACCCGTACGCTAACACTAACCCGCGCCCTCACACGTACGCTCCCCCTAAAGCGTTGTCGTACCCTCACCTGGACCCTAAACCGTCCCCGTCCCCTAACCCTAACCCTAGCCCGAACCCTAACCCTAACTGTTCCCCGAAGCCTGACCCTCACCCGTCCCCTAATCCTAATCCGTAGGCTCACACTAATCCGTGCCCTCACACACACGCTCCCACTAAAGCGTTGTCAGACCCTCACCTGGACCCTAAACCATCCCCGTCCCCTAACCGTAACCCTAGCCCGAACCCTAACCCTAACCCTTCCGCGAAACCTGACCCTCACCCGTCCCCTAACCCTAACCCGTACACTAACACTAACCCACGCCCTCACACGTACGCCACGCCTAAAACGTTGTCGTACACTCACCTGGACCGTAAACCATCCCCGTCCCCTAACCCTAACCCTAGACCGAACCCTAACCCTAACCCTTCCCCGAACCCTGACCCTCACCCGTACGCTTCAACTAACCCGCGCCCTCACACGTACACTACACCTAAAGCGTTGTCGTACCCTCACCTGGGCCCTAAACCATCCCCGTCCCCTAACCCTAACCCTAGCCCGAACCCTAACGCTAACACTTCCCCGAAGCCTGAACCTCACCCGTCCGCTAATCCTAACCCGTACGCTAACACTAACCCGTGCCCTCACACGTACGCTCCCACTAAAGCGTTGTCGTACCCTCACCTGGACCCTAAACCGTCCCCGTCCCCTAACCCTAACCCTAGCCCGAACCCTAACCCTAACCGTTCCCCGAAGCCTGACCCTCTACCGTCCCCTAATCCTAAACCGTACGCTAACACTAACCCGCGCCCTCACATGTACGCTCCGCCTAAAGCGTTGTCGTACCCTCAACTGGACCCTAAACCGTCCCCGTCCCCTAACCCTAACCCTAGCCCGAACCCTAACCCTAACACTTCCCCGAACCCTGACTCTCACCCGTCCCCTAATCCTAACCCGTGCGCTAACACTACCCACGCCCTCAAACGTACGCTCCCCCTAAAGCGTTGTCGTACCCTCACCTGGACCCTAAACCGTCCTTGTCCCCTAACCCTAACCCTAGGCCGAACCCTAGCCCTAACCCTTCCCCGAAGCCTGACCCTCACCCGTCCCGTGATCCTAACCCGTACGCTAACACTAACCCGCGCCCTCACACGTACGCTCCCCCTAAAGCGTTGTCGTACCCTCACCTGGACCCTAAACCATCCCCGTCCCCTAACCCTAACCCTAGCCCGAACCCTAACCCTAACACTTCCCCGAAGCCTGAACCTCACCCGTCCCCTAATCCTAACCCGTACGCTAACACTAACCCGCGCCCTCACACGTACGCTCCCCCTAAAGCGTTGTCGTACCCTCACCTGGACCATAAACCGTACCCGTCCACGAACCCTAACCCTAGCCCGAACCCTAAACCTAACATTTCCCCGAACCCTGACCCTCTCCCGTCCCCTAATCCTAACCCGTACGCTAACACTAACCCGTGCCCTCACACGTATGCCACCCCTAAAGCGTTGTCGTAAACTCACCTGGACCCTAAACCGTCCACGTACCCTAACCCTAACCCTAGCCCGAACACTAGCCCTAACCCTTCCCCGAAACCTGCCCCTCACCCGTCCGCTAATCCTAAACCGTACGCTAACACTGACACGCGCCCTCACACGTACGCTCCCCCTAAAGCGTTGTCGTACCCTCACCTGGACCCTAAACCGTCCTCGTCCCCTAACCCTAGCCCGAACCCTATCCCTAACCCTTCCCCGAAGCCTGACCCTCACCCGTCCCCTAATCCTCACCCGTACGCTAACACTAACCCGCGCCCTCACACGTACGCTCCCCCTAAAGCGTAGTCGTAACTTCACCTGGACCCTAAACCGTCCCCGTCCCCTAACCCTAACCCTTGCCCGAACCCTAACCCTAACGCTTCCCAGAAGCCTGACCCTCACCCGTCCGCTAATCCTAACCCGTACGCTAACACTAACCTGCGCCCTCGCACGTACGCCACCCCTAAAGAGTTGTCGTACCCTCACCTAGACCCTAAACTGTCCCCGTCTCCTAACCCTAACCCTAGCCCGAACCCTAACCCTAACTCTTCCCCGAAGCCTGACCCTCACCCGTCCCCTAAACCTAACCCATACGCTAACACTAACCCGTGCCCTCACACGTACGTTCCCCCTAAAGCGTTGTCGTACCCTCAACTGGACCCTAAACCGTTCCCTTCCTCTAACCCTAACACTACCCCAAACCCTCACCCTAACCCTTCTCCGAAGCCTGACCCTCACCCGTCCCCTAATGCTAACCCGTACGTGAACACTACTCCATTCCCTCACACGTACACTCCCCCTAAAGCGTTGTCGTACCCTCACTTGGACCCTAAACCTTCCCCGTCCCCTAACTCTAACCCTAGCCCGAACCCTAACCCCAACACTTCCCTGAAGCCTGACCCTAATCCATCCCCTAATCCTAACCCGTACACTAACACTAACCCGCGACCTCACACGTACGCTCCCCCTAAAGCGTTGTCGTAAACTCACCTGGACCCTAAACCGTCCCCGTCCCCTAATCGTAACCCTAGCCCGTACCCTAACCCTAACCCTTCCCCTAAACCTGACCCTCACCCGTCCCCTAATCCTAACACGTACGCTAACACTAACCTGCGCCCTCACACTTACGCTCCCCCTAAAGCGTTGTCGTACCCTCACCTGGACCCTAAATCGTCCCCGTCCCCTAACCCTAACCCTAGCCCGAACCCTAACCCTAACCCTTCCCCGAAGCCTGACCCTCACACGTCCCCTAATCCTAAGCCGTACGCTAACACTAACCCGCGCCCTCACACGTACGCTCCCCCTAAAGCGTTGTCGTACCCTCACCTGGACGCTAAACCGTCCCCGTACCCTAACCCTAACCCTAGCCCGAACCCTCATCCTAACCCTTCCCCGAAGCCTGACCCTCACCCGTACCCTAATCCTAACCCGTACACTAACACTAACACGCGCCTTCACACGTACGCTCCACCTAAAGCGTTGTCGTACCCTCACCTGGACCCTAAACCGTCCCCGTCCCCTAACCCTAACCCTAACCCGAACTCTAAACCTAACCGTTCCCCGAAGCCTGACCCTTACCCGTCCCGTAATCCTAACCCGTAGGCTAACACTAACACGCGCCCTCACAAGTACGCTGCCCGTAAACCGTTGTCGTACCCTCACCTGAACCCTAAACGGTCCCCATCCCCTAAACCTAACCCTAACCCTAGCCCGAACCATAACCCTAAAACTTCCCTGAAGCCTGACACTCACCCGTCCCATAATTCTAACCCGTACGCTAATACTAACCCGCGCCCTCACACGTACACTCCCCCTAAAGCGTTGTCGTACCCTCACCTGGGCCCTAACCCATCCCCGTCCCCTAACCCTAACCCTAGCCCGAACCCTAACCCTAACACTACCCCGAAGCCTGAACGTCACCCGTCCCCTAATCCTAACCCGTACGCTAACACTAACCCGCGCCCTCACACGTACGCTCCCCCTAAAGCGTTGTCGTACCCTCACCTGGACCCTAAACCGTCCCCGTCCCCTAACCCTAACCCTAGCCCGAAACCTAACCCTAACACTGCCACGAAGCCTGACCCTCACACGTCCCCTAAACCTAACGCGTACGCTAACACTAACCCGCGCCCTCACACGTACGCCCCCACTAAAGTGTTGTCGTACCCTCACCTGGACCCTAAACCGTCCCCGTCCCCTAACCCTAACCCTATACCGAACCCTAAACCTAACACTTCCCCGAAGCCTGACCCTCACCCGTCCCCTAATCCTAACACGTACGCTAACACTAACCCGCGCCCTCACACGTACGCTCCCCCTAAAGCGTTGTCGTACCCTCACCTGGACGCTAAACCGTCCCCGTCCCCTAACCCTTACCCTAGACCGAACCCTAACCCTAATCCTTCCCCGAAGCCTGACCCTCACCCGTCCTCTAATCCTAACCCGTAGGCTAACACTAACCCGCGCCCTCACACGTATGCTCCCCCAAAGCGTTGTCGTACCCTCAACTGGACCCTAAATCATCCCCGTCCCCTAACCCTAACCCTAGGCAGAACCCTAACCCTAACCCTTGCCCGAAGCCTGACCCTCACCTGTCCCCTAATCCTAACCCGTACGCTAACACTAACCCGCGCCCTCACACGTACGCTCCCCCTAAAGCGTAGCCGTAACCTCACCTGGACCCTAAACCGTCCCCGTCCCCTAACCCTAACCCTTGCCCGAACCCTAACCCTAACGCTTCCCAGAAGCCTGACCCTCACCCGTCCGCTAATCCTAACCCGTACGCTAACACTAACCCGCGCTCTCGCACGTACGCCACCCCTAAAGAGTTGTCGTACCCTCACCTAGACCCTAAACTGTCCCCGTCCCCTAACCCTAACCCTAGCCCGAACCCTAACCCTAACTCTTCCCCGAAGCCTGACCCTCAACCGTCCCATAAACCTAACCCGTACGCTAAAACTAACCCGTGCGCTCACACGTACGTTCCCCCTAAAGCGTTGTCGTACCCTCAACTGGACCCTAAACCGTTCCCTTACTCTAACCCTAACCCTAGCCCAAACCCTCACCCTAACCCTTCCCCGAACCCTGACCCTCACCCGTCCCCTAATCCTAACCCGTACGTGAACACTACTCCGTTCCCTCACACGTACACTCCCCCTAAAGCGTTGTCGTACCCTCACTTGGACCCTAAACATTCCCCGTCCCCTAACTATAACCCTGGCTCGAACCCTAACCCCAAACCTTCCCCGAAGCCTGACCCTAATCAGTCCCCTAATCTTAACCCGTACGCTAACACTAACCCGCGCCCTCACACGTACGCTCCCCCTAAAGCGTTGTCGTACCCTCACCTGGACCCTAAACCGTCCCCATCCCCTAACCCTAACCCTAGCACGAACCCTAACCCTAACACTTCCTCGAAGCCTGACCCTCACCCGTCCCCTAATCTTAACCCGTAGGCTAACACTAACCCGCGCACTCACAAGTACGCTCCCCGTAAACCGTTGTACCCTCACCTGGACCCTTAACGGTCCCCGTCCCCTAAACCTAACCCAACCCTAACCCGAACCCTAACCCTAACCGTTCCCGAAGCCTGACCCTCACCCGTCCCATAATCCTAACCCGTACGATAACACTAACCCGCGCCCTCACACATACGCTCCCCCTAAAGGGTTGTCGTACCCTCACCTGTACCCTAAACCGTCCCTGTCCCCTAACCCTAACCCTAGCCCGAACCCTAATCCTAACACTTCCCCGAAGCCTGACCCTCACCTGTCCCCGAATCCTAACCTGTACGCTAACACTAACCCGCGCCCTCACACGAACGCTCCCCCTAAAGCGTTGTCGTACCCTCACCTGGACCCTAAACCGTCCACGTCCCCTAACCCTAACCCTAGCCCGAACCCTAACCATAACACTTCCCCGAAGCCTGCCCCTCACCAGTCCCCTCATCCTAACCCGTACGCTAACACTAAGCCGCACCCTCACACGTACGCTACCCACAAAGCGTTATCATACACTCACCTGGACCCTCCACCGTCCCCGTCACCTAACACTAACCCTAGCCCGAACCCTAACCCTAACCCTTCCCCGAACCCTGAGCCTCACCTGTCCCCTAATCCTAACCTTTACGCTAACACTAACCCGCGCCCTCACAGGTACGCTCTCCCTAAAGCGTTGCCATACGCTCACCTGGACCATAAACCGTCCCCGTCTCCTAACCCTAACCCTAGCCCGAACCCTAACCCTAACCCTTCCCCGAAGCCTGACCCTCACCCGTCCCCTAATCCTAACCCGTACGCTAACACTAACCCGCGCCCTCACACTTACGCTCCCCCTAAAGCGTTGTCGTACCCTCACCTGGACCCTATACCGTCCCCGTCCCCCAACCCTAACCCTAACCCGGACCCTAACCCTAACCCTTCCCCGAAGCCTGACCCTTACCCGTCCCCTTATCCTAACCCGTACGCTAACATTAACCCGCACCCTCACGCCTACGCACCCCATAAAGCATTGTCGTACCCTCACCTGGACCCTATACCGTCCCCGTACCCTAAACCTAACCCTAGCCCGAACCCTAGCGCTAACCCTTCCCCGAAGCCTGACCCTCACCCGTCCCCTAATCCTAACCCGTACGCTAACAGTAACCCGCGCCCTCACACGTACGCTCCACCTAAAGCGTTGTCGTACCCTCACCTGGACCCTAAACCGTCCTCGTCCCCTAACCCTAACCCGAACCCTAACCCTAACCCTTCCCCGATGCCTGACCCTCACCCGTCCCCTTATCCTAACCCGTACGCTAACACTAACCCGCGCCCTCACACCTACGCACCCCCTAAAGCATTGTCGTACCCTCACCTGGACCCTAAACCGTCCCCATCCCCTAATCCTAACCCTAGCCCGAACCCTAACCCTAACTCTTCCCCGAAGCCTGACCCTCACCCGTCCCCTAAACCTAACCCATACGCTAACACTAACCCGTGCCCTCACACGTACGTTCCCCCTAAAGCGTTGTCGTACCCTCAACTGGACCCTAAACCGTTCCCTTCTTCTAACCCTAACACTAGCCCAAACCCTCACCCTAACCCTTCTCCGAAGCCTGACCCTCACCCGTCCCCTAATGCTAACCCGTACGTGAACACTACTCCGTTCCCTCACACGTACACTCCCCCTAAAGCGTTGTCGTACCCTCACTTGGACCCTAAACCTTCCCCGTCCCCTAACTCTAACCCTAGCCCGAAACCTAACCCCAACACTTCCCTGAAGCCTGACCCTAATCCGTCCCCTAATCCTAACCCGTACACTAACACTAACCCGCACCCTCACACGTACGCTCCCCCTAAAGCGTTGTCGTACCCTCACCTGGACCCTAAACCGTCCCCGTCCCCTAACCCTAACCCTAGCACAAACCCTAACCCTAACACTTCCCCGAAGCCTGAACCTCACCCGTCCCCGAATCCTAACCCGTACGCTAACGCTAACCCGCGCCCTCACACGTACGCTTCCCCTAAAGCGTTGTCGTACCCTCACCTGGACCCTAAACCGTCCCCGTCCCCTAACCCTAACCCTAGCCCGAACCCTAACCCTAACCCTTCCCGAAGCCTGAACCTCACCCGTCCCCTAATCCTATCCCGTACGCTAACACTAACCTGCGCCCTCACACGTACGCTCCCCCTAAAGCGTTGTCCTACCCTCACCTGAACCCTAAACCGTCCCCGTCCCCTAACCCTAACCCTATCCCGAACCCTAACCCTAACCCTTCCTCGAAGCCTGACCCTCACCCGTCCCCTAATCTTAACCCGTAGGCTAACACTAACCCGCGCACTCACAAGTACGCTCCCCGTAAACCGTTGTCGTACCCTCACCTGGACCCTAAACGGTCCCCGTCCCCTAAACCTAACCCTAACGCTAGCCCGAACCCTAACCCTAACACTTCCCCAAATCCTGACCCTCACCCGTCCCCTAATGCTAACACGTACGTTAACACTAACCCACGCCCTGACACGTACGCTCCCCCTAAAGCGTTGTGGTACCCTCACCTGGACCCTAAACTATCCCCTAACTCTAAACCTAGCCGGAACCCTAAGCCTAACTCTTCCCCAAAGCCTGACCCTCACCTGTCCCCAAATCCTAACCCGTACGCTAACACTAACCCGTGCCCTCACACCTACGCTCCCTCTAAAGCGTTGACGTACCCTCACCTGGACCCTAAACCGTCCCTGTCCCCTAACTCTAACCCTATCCCGAAGCCTGACCCTAACCCTTCCCCGAAGCCTGACCCTCACCCGATCCATAATCCTAACCCGTACGCTAACACTAACACGCGCCCTCACACGTACGCTCCCCCTAAAGCGTTGTCGTACCCTCACCTGGACCCTAAACCGTCCCCGTCCCCAACCCTAACCCTAGCCCGAACACTAACCCTAACCCTTTCCCGAAGTCTGACCCTCACCCTTCCCCTAATCCTAACCCGTACGCTAACACTAACCCACGTCTAACACGTACGCTCCCCCTAAATCGTTCTCGTACCCTCACCTGGACCCTAAACCGTCCCCGTCCCCTAACCCTAACCCTAGCCCGAACCCTAGCCCTAACCCTTCTCCGAAGCCTGACCCTCACTTGCCCCCTAATCCTAACCGTACCCTAACACTAACCCGCGCTCTCACACGTACGCTCCCCCTAAAGCGTTGTCGTACCCTCACCTGGACCCTAAACCGTCCCCGTCCCCTAACCCTAACCCTAGCCAGAACCCTAACCCTAACACTTCCCCGAACCCTGACTCTCACCCGTCCCCTAATCCTAACCCGTACGCTAACACTAACCCGCGCCCTCACACCTACGTTCCACCTAAAGCGTTGTAGTACCCTCACCTGGACCCTAAACCGTCCCCGTCTCCTAACCCTAACCCTATACCGAACCCTAAACCTAACACTTCCCCGAAGCCTGACCCTCACCCGTACAGTAATCCTAACACGTACGCTAACACTAACCCGCGCCCTCACACGTACGCTCCCCCTAAAGCGTTTTCGTACCCTCACCTGGACCCTAAACCGTCCCCGTCCCCTAACCCTTACCTAGAACGAACCCTAACCCTAACCCTTCCCCGAAGCCTGACCCTCACCCGTCCTCTAATCCTAACCCGTAGGCTAACACTAACCCGCGCCCTCACAAGTACCTCCCCCTAAACCGCTGTCGTACCCTCAGCTGAACCCTAAACTTTCCCCGTCCCCTAATCCTAACCCTAGCCCGAACCCTAACCCTAACCCTTCCTCGAAGCCTGACCCTCACCCGTCCCCGAATCCTAACCCGTACGCTAACACTAACCCGCGCCCTCACACGTACGCTCCCCCTAAAGCGTTGTCGTACCCTCACCTGGACCCTAAACCCTCCCCGTCCCCTAACCCTAAACCTAGCCCGAACCCTAACCCTAACCCTTTCCCGAAGCCTGACCCTCACCCGTCCCCTAATCCTAACCCATACGCTAACACTAACCCATGCCCTCACACGTACGCCACCCCTAAAGCGTTGTCGTACACTCACCTGAACCCTAAACCGTCCCCGACCCCTAACCCTAACCCTAGCCCGAACCCTAACCCTAACCCTTCCCCGAAGCCTGACCCTCACCCGTCCTATAAACCTAACACGTACGCTAACACTAACCCGTGCGCTCACACGTACGTTCCCCCTAAAGCGTTGTCGTACCCTCAACTGGACCCTAAACCGTTCCCTTCCTCTAACCCTAACCCTAGCCCAAACCCTAACCCTAATCCTTCCCCGAAGCCTGACCCTCACCCGTCCCCTAATCCTAACCTGTACGCTAACACTAACACGCGCCCTCACACATACGCTCCCCCTAAAGCGTTGTCGGACCCTCACCTGGACCGTAAACCGTCCCCGTCCCCTAACCCTAAACCTAGCCCGGACCCTAACCCTAACACTTCCCTGAAGACTGACCCTCACACGTCCCATAATCCTAACCCGTACACTAACACTAACCCGCGCCCTCACACGTACGCTCCCCCTAAAGCGTTGTCGTACCCTCCCCTGGACCCTAAACCCTCCCCGTCCCCTAACACTAACCCTAGCCCGAAGCCTAGCCCTAAACCTTCCTCGAAGCCTGACCCTCACCCGTCCCATAATCCTAAACCGTACGCTAACACTAACCCGCGCCCTCACACGTACGTTCCCCCTAAAGCGTTGTCGTACCCTCACCTGGACCCTAAACTGTCCCAGTCCCCTAACCCTAACCCTAGCCCGAACCCTAAACCTAACCCTTCCCCGAAGCCTGACCCTCACCCGTACAGTAATCCTAACCGGTACACTAACACTAACACACGCCCTAACACGTACGCTCCCCCTAAAGCGTTGTCGTAACCTCACCTGGACCCTAAACCGTCCCCGTCCCCTAAACCTAACCCTAACCCTAGCCCGAACCCTAACCCTAACAATTCCCCGAAGCCTGACCCTCACACGTCCCATTATCCTAACCCGTACGCTCACACTAACCCGCGCCCTCACACGTATGCTCCCCCTAAAGCGTTGTCGTACCCTCACCTGGACCCTAAACCGTCCCTGTCCCCTAACCCTAACCCTAGCTCGAACCCTAACCCTAAACCTTCCCCGAAGCCTGACCCTCACCCGTCCCCTAATCCTAACCCGTACGCTAACACTACCATACGCCCTCACACGTACGCTCCCCCTAAAGCGTTTTCGTACCTTAACCTTGACCCTAAACCGTCCTCGTCCCCTAACCCTAACCGTAGCCCGAACCCTATCCCTAACCCTTCCCCGAAGCCTGACCCTCACCCGTCCCCTAATCCTAACACGTAGGCTAACACTAACCCGCCCCCTCACAAGTACGCTCCCCGTAAACCGTTGTCGTACCCTCACCTGGACCCTAAACAGTCCCCGTCCCCTAAACCTAGCCCTAACCCTAGCCCGAACCCTAACCCGAACCTTTCCCCGAAGCCTGACCCTCACCCGTCCCCTAATCCTAACCCGTACGCTAAAACTAACCCACGCCCTCACACCTACGCACCCCCTAAAGCGTTGTCTTACCCTCACCTGGACCCTAAACCGTCCCTGTCCCCTAACCCTAACCCTAGCCCGAACCCTAACCCTAACCCTTCCCCGAAGCCTGACCCACACCCGTCCCCTAATCCTAACCCGTACGCTAACACTAACCCGCGCCCTCACACGTACGCTCCCCCTAAAGCGTTGTCGTACCCTCACCTGGACCCTAAACCTTCCCTGTCCCCTAACCCTAACCCTAGCCCGAACCCTAACCCTAACACTTCCCCGAAGCCTGACCCTCTCCCATCCCCTAATCCTAACCCGTACGCTAAAACTAACCCGCGCCCTCCTCGTACGATTCCCTTAAGCATTGTCGTACCCTCACCTGGACCCTAAACCGTCCCCGTCCCCTAAACCTAACCCTAGCCGGAACCCTAAACCTAACCCTTCCCCGAAGCCAGAACCTCACCCGTCCCCTAATCCTAACCGGTACGCTAACACTAACCCGCACCCTCACACGTACGCTCCCCCTAAAGTGTTGTCGTACCCTCACCTGGACCCTAAACAGTCCCCGTCCCCTAACCCTAACCGTAGCCCGAACCCTAACCCTAACCGTTCCCCGAAGCCTGACCCTCACACGTCCCCTAATCCTAACCCGTACGCTAACACTAACCCGCGCCCTCACATGTACGCTCCCCCTAAAGCATTGTCGGACGCTCATCTGGACCCTAAACCGTCCCCGTCCCCTAACCCTAACCCTAGCCCGAATCCTGACCCTAACCCTTCCCCGAAGCCTGACCCTCACCGGTCCCCTAATCCTAACACGTATGTTAACACTAACCTGCGCCCTCACACGTACGCTCCCCCTAAAGCGTTGTCGGACCCTCACCTGGACCCTAAACCGTCCCCGTGCCCTAAACCTAACCCTAACCCTAGCCCGAACCCTAACCCTAACAATTCCCCGAAGCCTGACCCTCACACGTCCCATAATCCTAACCCGTACGCTCACACTATCCCACGCCCTCACACGTACGCTCCCCCTAAAGCGTTGTCGTACCCTCACCTGGACCCTAAACCGTCCCCGTCCCCTAACCCTAACCCTCGCTCGAACCCTAACCCTAAACCTTCCCCGAAGCCTGACCCTCACCCGTCCCCTAATCCTAACCCGTACGCTAACAGTATCCCGCGCCCTCACACGTATGCTCCCCCTAAAGCGTTGTCGTACCCTCACCTGGACCCTAAACCGTCCCCATCCCCTAACCCTAACCCTAGACCGAACCCTATCCCTAAACCTTCTCCGAAGCATGACCCTCACACGTCCCCTAATCCTAACCCGTACGCTAACACTAACATGCGCCCTCACACGTACGCTCCCCCTAAAGCGTTGTCGGACCCTCACCTGAACCCTAAACCATCCCCGTCCCCTAACCCTAACCCTAGCCCAAACCCTAACCCTAACTCTTCCCCAAAGCCTGACCCTCACCCGTCCCCTAATCCTAACCCGTCCGCTAACACTAACCCGTGCCCTCACACGTACGCTCCCCCTAACGCGTTGTAGGACCCTCACCTGGACCATAAACCGTCCCCGTCCCCTAACCCTAACCCTAGCCCGAACCCTAACCCTAACCCTTCCCCGAAGCCTGACCCTCACCCGTCACCGAATCCTAACCCGTACGCTAACACTAACCCGCGCCCTCACACGTACGCTCCCTCTAAATCGTTGTCGTACCCTCACCTGTATCCTAAACCGTCCCCGTCCCCTAAGCCTAACCCTAGCCCGAACCCTAACCCTAACCCTTCCCCGTACCCTGACCCTCACCCGCACCCTAAACCTAACCCGTACGCTAACACTAACCTGCGACCTCACACCTAAGCTCCCTTTAAATCGTTGTCGTACCCTCACCTGGACCCTAAACCGTCCCCTTCCCCTAACCCTATCCCTAGCCCGAACCCTAAACCTAACCCTTCCCCGAAGCCTGACCCTCACCCGTCCCCGAATCCTAACCCGTACGCTAACACTAACCCGCGCCCTCACACGTATGCTCCCCCTAAAGCGTTGTCGGACCCTCACCTGGACCCTAAACCGTCCCCGTCCCCTAACCCTAACCCTAGCCCGAACCCTAACCCTAATCCTTCCCCGAAGCCTGACCCTCGCCCTTCCCCTAATCCTAACCGTAGGCTAACACTAACCCACGCCCTCACAAGTACCTCCCCTTAAAGCGTTGTCGTACCCTCACCTGAACCCTAAACCGTCCCCGTCCCCTAACCCTAACCCTAGCCCGAACCCTAACCCTAACCCTTCCCCGAAGCCTGACCCTCACATGTCCCCTAATCCTAACCCGTAGGCTAACACTAACCCGCGCCCTCACAAGTACACTCCGCGTAAACCGTTGTCGTACCCTCATCTGAACCCTAAACGGTTCCCGTCCCCTAAACCTAACCCTAATCCTAGCCCGAACCCTAACCCTAACCCTTCCCTGAAGCCTGACACTCACCCGTCCCCTAATCCTAACCCGTAGGCTAGCACTAACCCGCGCCCTCACATGTACGCTCCCTCTTAAGCGTTGTCGTACCCTCACCTGGACCCTAAACCGTCCCCGACCCCTAACCCTAACCCTGACCCGAACCCTAACCCTAACCCTTCCCCGAAGCCTGATCTCACCCGTCCCCTAATCCTAACCCGTACGCTAACACTAACCCGCGCCCTCACACTTACGCTCCCCCTAAAGCGTTGTCGTACCCTCACCTGGACCCTAAACCGTCCCCGTACCCTAACCCTAACCCTAGCCCGAACCCTAACCCTAACACTTCCCCGAAGCCTGACCCTCACCCGTCCCCTAATCCTAACCCGTACGCTAACACTAACCCGTGCCCTCACACGTACACTCCACCTAACGCGTTGTCGGACCCTCACCTTGACCCTAAACCGTCCCCGTCCCCTAACCCTAACCCTAGCCCGAACCCTAACCCTAACACTTCCCCGAAGCCTGAACCTCACACGTCCCCTAATCCTAACCCGTACGCTAACACTAAACCGCGCCCTCACACCTACACTCCCCCTAAAGTATTGTCATACCCTCACCTTGACCCTAAACCGTCCCCGTCCCCGTCCCCTAACCCTAAACCTAGCCCGAACCCTATCCCTAACCCTTCCCCGAAGCCTGACCCTCACCCGTCCCCTAATCCTAACCCGTACGCTAACACTAACGCGCTCCTCACACGTACGCTCCCCCTAAAGCGTTGTCGTACCCTCACCTGGACCCTAAACCGTCCCCGTCCCCTAACCCTAACCCTAGCCCGAACCCTAGCCCTAACCCTTCTCCGAAGCCTGAACCTCACCCACCCCTAATCCTAACCCGTACGCTATCACTAACCCGCGCCCTCACACGTACGCTCCCCCTAAAGCGTTTCGTACGCTCACCTGGACCCTATACCGTCCCCGTCCCCTTACCCTAACCCTAGCCCGAAATCTAAACCTAACACTGCCCCGAAGCCTGACCCTCACACGTCCCCTAAACCTAACCCGTACGCTAACACTAACTCGGGCACTCACACGTACGCTCCCCCTCAAGCGTGGTCGTACACTCACCTGGACCCTAAACCGTCCCTGTCCCCTAACCCTAACCCTATACCGAACCCTAAACCTAACACTTCCCCGAAGCCTGACCCTCACCCGTTCCGTAATCATAACCCATACACTAACACTAACCCGCGCCCTCACACGTACGCTCCCCCTAAAGCGTTGTCGTACCCTCACCTGGACCCTAAACCGTCCCCGTCCCCTAACCCTAACCCTAGCCCGAACCCTAACCCTAACACTTCCCGGAACCCTGACCCTCACCCGTCCCCTAATCCTAACCCGCACGCTAACACTAACCCGCACCCTCACACGTACGCCACCCCTAAAGCGTTGTCGTACCCTCACGTGGACCGTAAACCGACCCCGTCCCCTAACCCTGACCCTAGCCCGAACCCTAACCCTAACCCTTCCCTGAAGCCTGACACTCACCCGTCCCCTAATCCTAACCCGTACGCTAACACTAAACCGCGCCCTCACACGTACGCTCCCACTAAAGCGTTGTCGTACACTCACCTGGAGCCTAAACCGTCCCCGTCCCCTAACCCTAACACTAGCCCGAACCCTAACCCTAACCCTTCCCCGAAGCCTGACCCTCACATGTCCCCTAATCCTAACCCGTAGGCTAACACTAACCCGCGCCCTCACAAGTACACTCCGCGTAAACCGTTGTCGTACCCTCATCTGAACCCTAAACGGTTCCCGTCCCCTAAACCTAACCCTAATCCTAGCCCGAACCCTAACCCTAACCCTTCCCTGAAGCCTGACCCTCACCCGTCCCCTAATCCTAACCCGTAGGCTAGCACTAACCCGCGCCCTCACATGTACGCTCCCTCTTAAGCGTTGTCGTACCCTCACCTGGACCCTAAACCGTCCCCGTCCCCTAACCCTAACCCTAGCCCGAACCCTAACACTAACACTTCCCCGAACCCTGACACTCACGCGTCCCCTAATCCTAACCCGTACGCTAACACTAACCCGCTCCCTCTCATGTACGCCACACCTAAAGCGTTGTCGTACCCTCACCTGAACCGTAAACCGTCCCCGTTACCTAACCCTAACCCTAGCCCGAACCCTAACCCTAACCCTTCCCCGAAGCCTGAACTTCACCCGTCCCCTAATCCTAACACGTAAGCTAACACTAACGCGCGCCCTCACACGTACACTCCCCCTAAAGCGTTGTCGTACCCTCACCTGGACCCTAAACCGTCCCCGTCCCCTAAACCTAACCCTAGCCCGAACCCTAACCCTAACACTACCCCGAAGCCTGTACCTCACCTGTCCCCTAATCCTAACCCGTACGCTAACACTAACCCGCGCCCTCACACGTACGCTCCCCCTAAAGCGTTGTCGAACACTCACTTGGACCCTAAACCGTCCCCGACCCCTAACCCTAACCCTAACCCGAACCCTAACCCTAACCCTTCCCCGAAGCCTGACTCTCACCCGTCCCCTAATCCTAACCCGTACGCTAACACTAACCCGCACCCTCACACGTACGCTCCCCCTAAAGCGTTGTCGTACCCTCACCTGGACCCTAAACAGTCCCCGTCCCCTAACCCTAACCCTAGCCCGAACCCTAACCCTAACCCTTCCCCGAAGCCTGACCCTCAACCGCACCTTAATCCTAACCCGTACGCTAACACTAACCTGCGACCTCACACATAATCTCCCCCTAAAGTGTTGTCGTACCCTCACCTGGACCCTAAATCGTCCTCGTCCCCTAACCCTATCCCTAGCCTGAACCCTAACCCTAACTCTTCCCCGAAGCCTGACCCTCACCCGTCCCATAATCCTAACCCGTACGCTAACACTAACACGCGCTCTCACACTTACACTCCCCCTAAAGCATTGTCGGACCCTCACCTGGACCCTTAACCGTCCCCGTCCCCTAACCCTAACCCTAGCCCGAACCCTAACCCTAACCCTTCCCCGAAGCCTGACCCTCACCTGTCCCCTAATCCTAACCCGTACGCTGACACTAACCCGCGCCCTCACACGTACGCTCCCCCTAAAGTGTTATCGTACCCTCACCTGGACCCTAAACCGTCCCCGTCCCCTAACCCTAACCCTAGCCTGAACCCTAACCCTAACACTTCCCCGAAGCCTGACACTCACCCGTCCCCTAATCCTAACCCGTACGCTAACACTAACCCACGCCCTCATATGTACGCTCCCCCTAAAGCGTTGTCGTACCCTCACCTGGACCCTAAACCGTCCCCGTCACCTAACCCTAACCCTAGCCCGAACCCTAACCCTAACCCTTCCCCGAAGCCTGACCCTCACCTGTCCCCTAATCCTAACCCGTACGCTAACACTAACACGCGCTCTCACACTTACGCTCCCCCTAAAGCGTTGTCGTACCCCCACCTGGACCTTAAACCGTCCCCGACCCCTAACCCTAACCCTAGCCCGAACCCTAACCCTAACACTTCCCCGAAGCCTGACCCTCACATGTCCCCTAATCCTAACCCGTACGCTAACACTAACCCGCGCCCTCACACTTATGCTCCCCCTAAAGTGTTATCGTACCCTCACCTGGACCCTAAACCGTACCCATCCTCTAACCCTAACCCTAGCCTGAACCCTAACCCTAACACTTCCCCGAAGCCTGACCCTCACCCGTCCCCTAATCCTAACCCGTACGCTAACACTAACCCACGCCCTCATATGTATGCTCCCCCTAAAGCGTTGTCGTACCCTCACCTGGACCCTAAACCGTCCCCGTCACCTAACACTAACCCTAGCCCGAACCCTAACCCTAACACTACCCTGAAGCCTGACACTCACCCGTCCCCTAATCCTAACCCGTACGCTAACACTAACCCACGCCCTCACACGTACGCTCCCCCTAAAGCGTTATCATACCCTCACATGGACCCTAAACCTTCTCCGACCCCTAAACCTAACCCTGACCCGAACCCTAACCCTAAACCTTCCCCGAAGCCTGACCCTCACCCGTCACCTAATCCTAACCCGTACGCTAACACTAACGCGCGCCCTCACACGTACGCTCCCCCTAAAGCGTTGTCGTACCCTCACCTGGACCCTAAACCGTCCCCGTCCCCTAACCCTAACCCTAGCCCGAACCCTAAACCTAATCCTTCCCCGAAGCCTGACCCTCAAACGCACCCTAATCCTAACCCGTACGGTAACACTAAACTGCACCCTCACACCTAAGCTCCCCCTAAAGCGTTGTCGTACCCTCACCTGAACCCTAAACCGTCCCCGTCCCCTAACCCTAACCCTAGCCCGAACCCTAACCCTAACCCTTCCCCGAAGCCTGACCCTCACCCGTCCCCTAATCCTAACCCGTCCGCTAACACTAACCCGTGCCCTCACACGTACGCTCCCACTAACGCGTTGTCGGACCCTCACCTGGACCCTAAACCGTCCCCGTCCCCTAACCCTAACCCTAGCCCGAACCCTAACCCTAACCCTTCCCCGAAGCCTGACCCTCACCCGTCCCCGAATCCTAACCCGTACGCTAACACTAACCCGCGCCCTCACACGTACGCTCCCCCTAAAGCGTTGTCGTACCCTCACCTGGACCCTAAACCGTCCACGTCCCCTAACCCTAACCCTAGCCCGAACCCTAACCCTAACCCTTCCCTGAAGCCTGACCCTCAACCGTCCCCTAATCCTAGCCAGTACATTGAAACTAACCCGTGCCGTCACACGTACGCTCCTCCTAAAGCGTTGTCGTACCCTCACCTGGACCCTAAACCGTCCCCGTCCCCTAACCCTAACCCCAGCCCGAACCCTAACCCTAACAATTCCCCGAAGCCTGACCCTCACCCGTCCCCTAATCCTAACCCGTACGCTAACACTAACGCGCTCCTCACACGTACGCTCCCCCTAAAGCGTTGTCGTACCCTCACCTGGACCCTAAACCGTCCCCGTCCCCTAACCCTAAACCTAGCCCGAACCCTAGCCCTAACCCTTCTCCGAAGCCTGAACCTCACCCGCCCCTAATCCTAACCCGTACGCTATCACTAACCCGCGCCCTCACACGTACGCTCCCCCTAAAGCGTTTTCGTACCCTCACCTGGACCCTAAACCGTCCCCGTCCCCTATCCCTAACCCTAGCCCGAAACCTAAATCTAACACTGCCCCGAAGCCTGACCCTCACACGTCCCCTAAACCTAACCCGTACGCTAACACTAACCCGGGCACTCACACGTACGCTCCCCCTCAAGCGTGGTCGTACACTCACCTGGACCCTAAACCGTCCCCGTCCCCTAACCCTAACCCTATACTGAACCCTAAACCTAACACTTCCCCGAAGCCTGACCCTCAACTGTCCCCTAATCCTAACACGTACGCTAACACTAACCCGCGCCCTCACACGTACGCTCCCTCTAAAGCGTTGTCGTACCCTCACCTGGACCCTAAACCGTCCCCATCCCCTAACCCGTACCCTAGACCGAACCCTAACCCTAACCCTTCCCCGAAGCCTGACCCTCACCCGTCCTCTAATCCTAACCCGTAGGCTAACACTAACCCGCGCCCTCACAAGTACCTCCCCCTAAACCGTTGTCGTACCCTCAGCTGAACCCTAAACTTTCCCCGTCCCCTAACCCTAACCCTAGCCCGAACCCTAACCCTAACCCTTCCCCGAAGCCTGACCCTCACCCGTCCCTGAATCATAACCCATACGCTAACACTAACCAGCGCCCTCACACGTACGCTCCCCCTAAACGTTGTCGTACCCTCACCTGGACCCTAAACCGTCCCCGTCCCCTAACCCTAAACCTAGCCCGAACCCTAACCCTAACCCTTCCCCGAAGCCTGACCCTCACCCGTCCCCTAATCCTAACCCATACGCTAACACTAACCCACGCCCTCACACGTACGCCACCCCTAAAGCGTTGTCGTACACTCCCCTGAATCCTAAACCGTCCCCGTCCCCTAACCCTAACCCTAGCCCGAACCCTAACCCTAACCCTTCCCCGAAGCCTGACCCTCACCCGTCCCATAAACCTAACCCGTACGCTAACACTAACCCGTGCGCTCACACGTACGTTCCCCCTAAAGCGTTGTCTTACCCTCAACTGGACCCTAAACCGTTCCCTTCCTCTAACCCTAACCCTAGCCCAAACCCTCAACCTAACCCTTCCCCGAAGCCTGACCCTCACCCGTCCCCTAATCCTAACCCGTACGTGAACACTACTCCGTTCCCTCACACGTACACTCCCCCTAAAGCGTTGTCGTACCCTCACTTGGACCCTAAACATTCCCCGTCCCCTAACTATAACCCTAGCCCGAACCCTAACCCCAACCCTTCCCCGAAGCCTGACCCTAATCTGTCCCCTAATCCTAATCCATACGCTAACACTAACCCGCGCGCTCACACGTACGCTCCCCCTAAAGCGTTGTCGTACCCTCACCTGGACCCTAAACCGTCCCCGTCCCCTAACCCTAACCCTAGCCCGAACCCTAACCATAACACTTCCCCGAAGCCTGAACCTCACCCGTCCCCTAATCCTATCCCGTACACTAACACTAACCTGCGCCCTCACACGTTCGCTCCCCCTAAAGCTATGCCATATGCTCACCTGGACCATAAACCGTCCCCGTCCCCTAACCCTAACCCTAGCCTGAACCCTAACCCTAACCCTTCCCCAAATCCTGACACTCACCCGTCCCCTAATGCTAACCCGTACGCTAACACTAACCCGCGCCCTCACACGTACTGTCCCCCTAAAGCGTTGTCGTACCCTCACCTGGACCCTAAACCGTCCCCATCCCCTAACCCTAACACTAGCCCGAACCCTAACCCTAACCCTTCCCCGAAGCCTGACCCTCACCCGTCCCCTAATCCTAACCCGTACGCTAACACTAACCCGCGCCCTCACACTTACGCTCCCCCTAAAGCGTTGTCGGACCCTCACCTGGACCCTAAACCGTCCCCGTCCCCTAACACTAACCCTAGCCCGAACCCTAACCCTAACGCTTCCCCGAAGCCTGACCCTCACCCGTCCCCTAATCCTAACCCGTACGCTAACACTAACCCGCGCCCTCACACGTACGCTCCCCCTAAAGCGTTGTCGTACCCTCACCTGGACCCTAAACCGTCCCCGTACCCTAACCCTAACCCTAGCTCGAACCCTAACCCTAACCCTTCTCCGAAGCCTGACCCTCACACGTCCCCTAATCCTAACCCGTACGCTAACACTAACCCTCGCCCTCACACGTACTTTCCCTCTAAAGCGTTGTCGTACTCTCACCTGGACCCTAAACCGTCCCAGTCCCCTAAACCTAACCCTAGCCCGAACCCTAACCCTAACCGTTCTCGAAGCCTGACCCTCACACGTCCCCTAATCCTAACCCGTACGCTAACACTACCCGCGCCCTCACACGTACGCTCCCCCTAAAGCGTTGTCAGACCCTCACCTGGACCCTAAACCGTCCCCGTCCCCTAAACCTAACCCTAGCCCGAACCCTAACCCGATCCCTTCCCCAAAGCCTGACCCTCACCCTTCCCCTAATCCTAACCCGTACGCTAACACTAACCCGCGCCCTCACACCTACGCACCCCCTAAAGCATTGTCGTACCCTCACCTGGACCCTAAACCGTCCCCGTCCCCTAACCCTAAACCTAGACCGAACCCTAACCCTAACCCTTCCCCAAAGCCTGACCCTCACCCGTCCCCTAATCCTAACCCGTACGCTAACACTAACACGCGCCCTCACACGTACTGTCCCCCTAAAGCGTTGTCGTACCCTCACCTGGAACCTAAACCGTCCCCATCCCCTAACCCTAACACTAGCCCGAACCCTAACACTAACCCTTCCCCGAAGCCTGACCCTCACCCGTCCCCTTATCCTAACCCGTACGCTAACACTAACCCGCGCCCTCACACCTACGCACCCCCTAAAGCATTGTCGTACCCTCACCTGGACCCTAAACCGTCCCCGTCCCCTAATCCTAACCCTAGCCCGAACCCTAACCCTAACTCTTCCCCGGAGCCTGACCCTCACCCGTCCCCTTATCCTAACCAGTACGCTAACACTAACCCGCGCCCTCACACGTACGCTCCCCCTAAAGCGTTGTCGGACCCTCACCTGGACCCTAAACCGTCCCCGTCCCCTAACCCTAACCCTAGCCCGAACCCTAAACCTAAACCTTCCCTGAAGCCTGACACTCAAACGTCCCCTAATCCTAACCCGTACGCTAACACTAACCCGCGCCCTCACACGTACGCTCCCCCTAAAGCGTTGTCGTACCGTCACCTGGACCCTAAACCGTCCCCGTCCCCTAACCCTAACCCTAGCCCAAACCCTAACCCTAACCCTTTCCCGAAGCCTGAACTGCACCCGTCCCCTAATCCTAACCTGTACGCTAACACTAACCCACGCCCTCACACGTACGCTCCCCCTAAAGCGTTGTCGTACCCTCACCTGGACCCTATACCGTCCCCGTCCCCTAACCCTAACCCTAGCCCGAACCCTAGCCCTAAAACTTCCCCGAAGCCTGACCCTCACCCATCCCCTAATCCTAACCCGTACGCTAACACTAACCCGCGCCCCCACACGTACGCTCCCCCTAAAGCGTTGTCGTACCCTCACCTGGACCCTAAACCGTCCCCGTCCCCTAACCCTAACCCGAACCCTAACCCTAACCCTTCCCCGAAGCCTGACCCTCACCCGTCCCCTTATCCTAACCCGTACGCTAACACTAACCCGCGCCCTCACACCTACGCACCCGCTAAAGCATTGTCGTACCCTCACCTGGACACTAAACCGTCCCCGTCCCCTAATCCTAACCCTAGCCGAACCCTAACCCTAACTCTTCCCCGAAGCCTGACCTTCACACGTCCCCTAATCCTAACCAGTACGTTAACACTATCCCGCGCCCTCACACGTACGCTCCCCCTAAAGCGTTGTCGGACCCTCACCTGGACCCTAAACCGTCCCCGTCCCCTAACCCTAACCCTAGCCCGAACCCTAAACCTAACCCTTCCCTGAAGCCTGACACTCAAACGTCCCCTAATCCTAACCCGTACGCTAACACTAACACGCGCTCTCACACATACGCTCCCCCTAAAGCGTTGTCAGACCCTCACCTGGACCCTAAACCGTCCCCGTCCCCTAACCCTAACCCTAGCCCGAACCCTAACCCGAACCCTTCCCCAAAGCCTGACCCTCACCCTTACCCTAATCCTAACCCGTACGCTAACACTAACCCGCGCCCTCACACCTACGCACCACCTAAAGCATTGTCGTACCCTCACCTGGACCCTAAACCGTCCCCGTCCCCTAACCCTAAACCTAGCCCGAACCCTAAACCTAACACTTCCCTGAAGCCTGACCCTCACCCGTCCCCTAATCCTAACCCGTACGCTAACACTAAGACGCGCTCTCACACATACGCTCCCCCTAAAGCGTTGTCGAACCCTCACCTGAACCGTAAACCGTCCCCGTCCCCTAACCCTAACCCTAGCCCGGACCCTAACCCTAACACTTCCATGAAGACTGACCCTCACACGTCCCCTAATCCTAACCCGTACGCTAACACTAACCCGCGCCCTCACACGTACGCTCCCCCTAAAGCGTTGTCGTACCCTCACCTGGACCCTAAACCATCCCCGTCCCCTAACACTAACCCTAGCCCGAAGCCTAGCCCTAAACCTTCCCCGAAGCCTGACCCTCAACCGTCCCCTAATCCTAACCCGTACGCTAACACTAACCCGCGCCCTCACACGTACGTTCCCCCTAAAGCGTTGTCGTACCCTCACCTGGAACCTAAACTGTCCCAGTCCCCTAACCCTAACCCTAGCCCGAACCCTAAACCTAACGCTTCCCCGAAGCCTGACCCTCACCCGTCCAGTAATCCTAACCGGTACGCTAACACTAACACACGCCCTCACACGTACGCTCCCCCTAAAGCGTTGTCGTACCCTCACCTGGACGCTAAACCGTCCCAGTCCTCTAACCCTAACCCTAGCCCGAACCCTAACCCTAACCCTTTCCCGAAGCCTGACCCTCACCCGTCCTCTAATTCTAACCCGTACGCTAACACTAACCCGCGCCCTCACACGTACGCTCCCCCTAAAGCGTTGTCGTAACCTCACCTGGACCCTAAACCGTTCCCGTCCCCTAACCCTAACCCTAGCCCGAACCCTAACCCTAACCCTTCCCCGAAGCCTGACCCTCACCCGTCCCCTAATCCTAACCCGTACCCTAACACTATCCCGCACCCTCACACGTATGCTCCCCCTAAAGCGTTGTGATACCCTCACCTGGACCCTAAACCGTCCCCGTCCCCTAGCCGTAACCCTAGCCCGAACCCTATCCCTAACCCTTCCCCGAAGCCTGACCCTCACCCGTCCCCTAATCCTATCAGGTAGGCTAACACTAACCCGCCCCTTCACAAGTACGCTCCCCGTAAACCGTTGTCGTACCCTCACCTGGACCCTAAACAGTCCCCGTCCCCTAAACCTAGCCCTAACCCTAGCCCGAACCCTAACCCTAACCATTCCCCAAAGCCTGACCCTCACCCGTCCCATAATCCTAACCCGTACGCTCACACTAACCCGCGCCCTCACACGTACGCTCCCTCTAAAGCGTTGTCGTACCCTCACCTGGACCCTAAACCGTCCCCATCCCCTAACCCGTACCCTAGACCGAACCCTAACCCTAACCCTTCCCCGAAGCCTGACCCTCACCCGTCCTCTAATCCTAACCCGTAGGCTAACACTAACCCGCGCCCTCACAAGTACCTCCCCCTAAACCGTTGTCGTACCCTCAGCTGAACCCTAAACTTTCCCCGTCCCCTAACCCTAACCCTAGCCCGAACCCTAACCCTAACCCTTCCCCGAAGCCTGACCCTCACCCGTCCCTGAATCATAACCCATACGCTAACACTAACCAGCGCCCTCACACGTACGCTCCCCCTAAACGTTGTCGTACCCTCACCTGGACCCTAAACCGTCCCCGTCCCCTAACCCTAAACCTAGCCCGAACCCTAACCCTAACCCTTCCCCAAAGCCTGACCCTCACCCGTCCCCTAATCCTAACCCATACGCTAACACTAACCCACGCCCTCACACGTACGCCACCCCTAAAGCGTTGTCGTACACTCCCCTGAATCCTAAACCGTCCCCGTCCCCTAACCCTAACCCTAGCCCGAACCCTAACCCTAACCCTTCCCCGAAGCCTGACCCTCACCCGTCCCATAAACCTAACCCGTACGCTAACACTAACCCGTGCGCTCACACGTACGTTCCCCCTAAAGCGTTGTCTTACCCTCAACTGGACCCTAAACCGTTCCCTTCCTCTAACCCTAACCCTAGCCCAAACCCTCAACCTAACCCTTCCCCGAAGCCTGACCCTCACCCGTCCCCTAATCCTAACCCGTACGTGAACACTACTCCGTTCCCTCACACGTACACTCCCCCTAAAGCGTTGTCGTACCCTCACTTGGACCCTAAACATTCCCCGTCCCCTAACTATAACCCTAGCCCGAACCCTAACCCCAACCCTTCCCCGAAGCCTGACCCTAATCTGTCCCCTAATCCTAATCCATACGCTAACACTAACCCGCGCGCTCACACGTACGCTCCCCCTAAAGCGTTGTCGTACCCTCACCTGGACCCTAAACCGTCCCCGTCCCCTAACCCTAACCCTAGCCCGAACCCTAACCATAACACTTCCCCGAAGCCTGAACCTCACCCGTCCCCTAATCCTATCCCGTACACTAACACTAACCTGCGCCCTCACACGTTCGCTCCCCCTAAAGCTATGCCATATGCTCACCTGGACCATAAACCGTCCCCGTCCCCTAACCCTAACCCTAGCCTGAACCCTAACCCTAACCCTTCCCCAAATCCTGACACTCACCCGTCCCCTAATGCTAACCCGTACGCTAACACTAACCCGCGCCCTCACACGTACTGTCCCCCTAAAGCGTTGTCGTACCCTCACCTGGACCCTAAACCGTCCCCATCCCCTAACCCTAACACTAGCCCGAACCCTAACCCTAACCCTTCCCCGAAGCCTGACCCTCACCCGTCCCCTAATCCTAACCCGTACGCTAACACTAACCCGCGCCCTCACACTTACGCTCCCCCTAAAGCGTTGTCGGACCCTCACCTGGACCCTAAACCGTCCCCGTCCCCTAACACTAACCCTAGCCCGAACCCTAACCCTAACGCTTCCCCGGAGCCTGACCCTCACCCGTCCCCTAATCCTAACCCGTACGCTAACACTAACCCGCGCCCTCACACGTACGCTCCCCCTAAAGCGTTGTCGTACCCTCACCTGGACCCTAAACCGTCCCCGTACCCTAACCCTAACCCTAGCTCGAACCCTAACCCTAACCCTTCTCCGAAGCCTGACCCTCACACGTCCCCTAATCCTAACCCGTACGCTAACACTAACCCTCGCCCTCACACGTACTTTCCCTCTAAAGCGTTGTCGTACTCTCACCTGGACCCTAAACCGTCCCAGTCCCCTAAACCTAACCCTAGCCCGAACCCTAACCCTAACCGTTCTCGAAGCCTGACCCTCACACGTCCCCTAATCCTAACCCGTACGCTAACACTACCCGCGCCCTCACACGTACGCTCCCCCTAAAGCGTTGTCAGACCCTCACCTGGACCCTAAACCGTCCCCGTCCCCTAAACCTAACCCTAGCCCGAACCCTAACCCGATCCCTTCCCCAAAGCCTGACCCTCACCCTTCCCCTAATCCTAACCCGTACGCTAACACTAACCCGCGCCCTCACACCTACGCACCCCCTAAAGCATTGTCGTACCCTCACCTGGACCCTAAACCGTCCCCGTCCCCTAACCCTAAACCTAGACCGAACCCTAACCCTAACCCTTCCCCAAAGCCTGACCCTCACCCGCCCCTAATCCTAACCCGTACGCTAACACTAACACGCGCCCTCACACGTACTGTCCCCCTAAAGCGTTGTCGTACCCTCACCTGGAACCTAAACCGTCCCCATCCCCTAACCCTAACACTAGCCCGAACCCTAACACTAACCCTTCCCCGAAGCCTGACCCTCACCCGTCCCCTTATCCTAACCGTACGCTAACACTAACCCGCGCCCTCACACCTACGCACCCCCTAAAGCATTGTCGTACCCTCACCTGGACCCTAAACCGTCCCCGTCCCCTAATCCTAACCCTAGCCCGAACCCTAACCCTAACTCTTCCCCGGAGCCTGACCCTCACCCGTCCCCTTATCCTAACCAGTACGCTAACACTAACCCGCGCCCTCACACGTACGCTCCCCCTAAAGCGTTGTCGGACCCTCACCTGGACCCTAAACCGTCCCCGTCCCCTAACCCTAACCCTAGCCCGAACCCTAAACCTAAACCTTCCCTGAAGCCTGACACTCAAACGTCCCCTAATCCTAACCCGTACGCTAACACTAACCCGCGCCCTCACACGTACGCTCCCCCTAAAGCGTTGTCGTACCGTCACCTGGACCCTAAACCGTCCCCGTCCCCTAACCCTAACCCTAGCCCAAACCCTAACCCTAACCCTTTCCCGAAGCCTGAACTGCACCCGTCCCCTAATCCTAACCTGTACGCTAACACTAACCCACGCCCTCACACGTACGCTCCCCCTAAAGCGTTGTCGTACCCTCACCTGGACCCTATACCGTCCCCGTCCCCTAACCCTAACCCTAGCCCGAACCCTAGCCCTAAAACTTCCCCGAAGCCTGACCCTCACCCATCCCCTAATCCTAACCCGTACGCTAACACTAACCCGCGCCCCCACACGTACGCTCCCCCTAAAGCGTTGTCGTACCCTCACCTGGACCCTAAACCGTCCCCGTCCCCTAACCCTAACCCGAACCCTAACCCTAACCCTTCCCCGAAGCCTGACCCTCACCCGTCCCCTTATCCTAACCCGTACGCTAACACTAACCCGCGCCCTCACACCTACGCACCCGCTAAAGCATTGTCGTACCCTCACCTGGACACTAAACCGTCCCCGTCCCCTAATCCTAACCCTAGCCGAACCCTAACCCTAACTCTTCCCCGAAGCCTGACCTTCACACGTCCCCTAATCCTAACCAGTACGTTAACACTATCCCGCGCCCTCACACGTACGCTCCCCCTAAAGCGTTGTCGGACCCTCACCTGGACCCTAAACCGTCCCCGTCCCCTAACCCTAACCCTAGCCCGAACCCTAAACCTAACCCTTCCCTGAAGCCTGACACTCAAACGTCCCCTAATCCTAACCCGTACGCTAACACTAACACGCGCTCTCACACATACGCTCCCCCTAAAGCGTTGTCAGACCCTCACCTGGACCCTAAACCGTCCCCGTCCCCTAACCCTAACCCTAGCCCGAACCCTAACCCGAACCCTTCCCCAAAGCCTGACCCTCACCCTTACCCTAATCCTAACCCGTACGCTAACACTAACCCGCGCCCTCACACCTACGCACCACCTAAAGCATTGTCGTACCCTCACCTGGACCCTAAACCGTCCCCGTCCCCTAACCCTAAACCTAGCCCGAACCCTAAACCTAACACTTCCCTGAAGCCTGACCCTCACCCGTCCCCTAATCCTAACCCGTACGCTAACACTAAGACGCGCTCTCACACATACGCTCCCCCTAAAGCGTTGTCGAACCCTCACCTGAACCGTAAACCGTCCCCGTCCCCTAACCCTAACCCTAGCCCGGACCCTAACCCTAACACTTCCATGAAGACTGACCCTCACACGTCCCCTAATCCTAACCCGTACGCTAACACTAACCCGCGCCCTCACACGTACGCTCCCCCTAAAGCGTTGTCGTACCCTCACCTGGACCCTAAACCATCCCCGTCCCCTAACACTAACCCTAGCCCGAAGCCTAGCCCTAAACCTTCCCCGAAGCCTGACCCTCAACCGTCCCCTAATCCTAACCCGTACGCTAACACTAACCCGCGCCCTCACACGTACGTTCCCCCTAAAGCGTTGTCGTACCCTCACCTGGAACCTAAACTGTCCCAGTCCCCTAACCCTAACCCTAGCCCGAACCCTAAACCTAACGCTTCCCCGAAGCCTGACCCTCACCCGTCCAGTAATCCTAACCGGTACGCTAACACTAACACACGCCCTCACACGTACGCTCCCCCTAAAGCGTTGTCGTACCCTCACCTGGACGCTAAACCGTCCCAGTCCTCTAACCCTAACCCTAGCCCGAACCCTAACCCTAACCCTTTCCCGAAGCCTGACCCTCACCCGTCCTCTAATTCTAACCCGTACGCTAACACTAACCCGCGCCCTCACACGTACGCTCCCCCTAAAGCGTTGTCGTAACCTCACCTGGACCCTAAACCGTTCCCGTCCCCTAACCCTAACCCTAGCCCGAACCCTAACCCTAACCCTTCCCCGAAGCCTGACCCTCACCCGTCCCCTAATCCTAACCCGTACCCTAACACTATCCCGCACCCTCACACGTATGCTCCCCCTAAAGCGTTGTGATACCCTCACCTGGACCCTAAACCGTCCCCGTCCCCTAGCCGTAACCCTAGCCCGAACCCTATCCCTAACCCTTCCCCGAAGCCTGACCCTAACCCGTCCCCTAATCCTATCAGGTAGGCTAACACTAACCCGCCCCTTCACAAGTACGCTCCCCGTAAACCGTTGTCGTACCCTCACCTGGACCCTAAACAGTCCCCGTCCCCTAAACCTAGCCCTAACCCTAGCCCGAACCCTAACCCTAACCATTCCCCAAAGCCTGACCCTCACCCGTCCCATAATCCTAACCCGTACGCTCACACTAACCCGCGCCCTCCACGTACGATCCCCTAAAGCGTTGTCGGACCCTCACCTGGACCCTAAACCGTCCCCTTGCCCTAACCCTAACCCTAGCACGAACCCTAACCCTAACCCTTCCCCGAAGCCTGACCCTCACCCGTCCCCTAATCCTAACCCATACGCTAACACTAACCCGCGCCCTCACACGTACGCCAGCCCTAAAGCTTTGTCGTACCCTCACCTGGACCCTAAACCGTCCCCGTCCCCTAACCCTAACCCTAGCCCGAACCCTAACACTAACCCTTCCCCGAAGCGTGACCCTCACCCGTCCCCTAATCCTAACCCGTACGCTAACACTATCCCGCGCCCTCACACTTATGCTCCCCCTAAAGGGTTGTCGTAAGCTCACCTGGACCCTAAACCGTCCCCGTCCCCTAACCCTAACCCTAGCTCGAACCCTAACCCTAAACCTTCCCCGAAGCCTGACCCTCACCCGTCCCCTAATCCTAAACCGTACGCTAACAATATCCCACGCCCTCACACGTATGCTCCCCCTAAAGCGTTGTCGTACCCTCACCTGGACCCTAAACAGTCCCCATCCCCTAACACTAACCCTAGCCCGAACCCTAACCCGAACACTTCCCCGAAGCCTGACGCTCACCCGTCCCCTAATCCTAACCCGTACGCTAACACTAACCCGCGCCCTCACACCTACGCACCCCCTAAAGCGTTGTCTTACCCTCTCCTGGACCCTAAACCTTCCCCGTCCCCTAACACTAACCATAGCCCGAACCCTAACCCTAACCCTTCCCCGAAGCCTGACCCTCACCCGTCCCCTTATCCTAACCCGTACGCTAACACTATCCCGTGCCCTCACACGTACGCTCCCCCTAAAGCGTTGTCGTACCCTCACCTGGACCCTAAACCGTCCGTGTCCCCTAACCCTAACCCTAGCCCGAACCCTAACCCTAACACTTCCCCGATGCCTGACCCTCTCCCGTCCGCTAATCCTAACCCGTACGCTAACACTAACCCGCGCCCTCCACGTACGATCCCCTAAAGCGTTGTCGTACCCTCACCTGGACCCTAAACCTTCCCCGTCCCCTAACCCTAACCCTAGCCCGAACCCTAAACCTAACCCTTCCCCGAAGCCAGACCCTCACCCGTCCCCTAATCCTAACCAGTACGCTAACACTAACCCGCACCCTCACACGTACACTCCCCCTAAATCATTGTCGTACCCTCACCTGGACGCTAAACCGTCCCTGTCCCCTAACCCTAACCCTAGCCCGAACCCTAACCCTAACCCTTCCCCGAAGCCTGACCCTCACCCGTCCCATAAACCTAACCCGTACGCTAACACTAACCCGTGCGCTCACACGTACGTTCCCCCTAAAGCGTTGTCTTACCCTCAACTGGACCCTAAACCGTTCCCTTCCTCTAACCCTAACCCTAGCCCAAACCCTCAACCTAACCCTTCCCCGAAGCCTGACCCTCACCCGTCCCCTAATCCTAACCCGTACGTGAACACTACTCCGTTCCCTCACACGTACACTCCCCCTAAAGCGTTGTCGTACCCTCACTTGGACCCTAAACATTCCCCGTCCCCTAACTATAACCCTAGCCCGAACCCTAACCCCAACCCTTCCCCGAAGCCTGACCCTAATCTGTCCCCTAATCCTAATCCATACGCTAACACTAACCCGCGCGCTCACACGTACGCTCCCCCTAAAGCGTTGTCGTACCCTCACCTGGACCCTAAACCGTCCCCGTCCCCTAACCCTAACCCTAGCCCGAACCCTAACCATAACACTTCCCCGAAGCCTGAACCTCACCCGTCCCCTAATCCTATCCCGTACACTAACACTAACCTGCGCCCTCACACGTTCGCTCCCCCTAAAGCTATGCCATATGCTCACCTGGACCATAAACCGTCCCCGTCCCCTAACCCTAACCCTAGCCTGAACCCTAACCCTAACCCTTCCCCAAATCCTGACACTCACCCGTCCCCTAATGCTAACCCGTACGCTAACACTAACCCGCGCCCTCACACGTACTGTCCCCCTAAAGCGTTGTCGTACCCTCACCTGGACCCTAAACCGTCCCCATCCCCTAACCCTAACACTAGCCCGAACCCTAACCCTAACCCTTCCCCGAAGCCTGACCCTCACCCGTCCCCTAATCCTAACCCGTACGCTAACACTAACCCGCGCCCTCACACTTACGCTCCCCCTAAAGCGTTGTCGGACCCTCACCTGGACCCTAAACCGTCCCCGTCCCCTAACACTAACCCTAGCCCGAACCCTAACCCTAACGCTTCCCCGAAGCCTGACCCTCACCCGTCCCCTAATCCTAACCCGTACGCTAACACTAACCCGCGCCCTCACACGTACGCTCCCCCTAAAGCGTTGTCGTACCCTCACCTGGACCCTAAACCGTCCCCGTACCCTAACCCTAACCCTAGCTCGAACCCTAACCCTAACCCTTCTCCGAAGCCTGACCCTCACACGTCCCCTAATCCTAACCCGTACGCTAACACTAACCCTCGCCCTCACACGTACTTTCCCTCTAAAGCGTTGTCGTACTCTCACCTGGACCCTAAACCGTCCCAGTCCCCTAAACCTAACCCTAGCCCGAACCCTAACCCTAACCGTTCTCGAAGCCTGACCCTCACACGTCCCCTAATCCTAACCCGTACGCTAACACTACCCGCGCCCTCACACGTACGCTCCCCCTAAAGCGTTGTCAGACCCTCACCTGGACCCTAAACCGTCCCCGTCCCCTAAACCTAACCCTAGCCCGAACCCTAACCCGATCCCTTCCCCAAAGCCTGACCCTCACCCTTCCCCTAATCCTAACCCGTACGCTAACACTAACCCGCGCCCTCACACCTACGCACCCCCTAAAGCATTGTCGTACCCTCACCTGGACCCTAAACCGTCCCCGTCCCCTAACCCTAAACCTAGACCGAACCCTAACCCTAACCCTTCCCCAAAGCCTGACCCTCACCCGTCCCCTAATCCTAACCCGTACGCTAACACTAACACGCGCCCTCACACGTACTGTCCCCCTAAAGCGTTGTCGTACCCTCACCTGGAACCTAAACCGTCCCCATCCCCTAACCCTAACACTAGCCCGAACCCTAACACTAACCCTTCCCCGAAGCCTGACCCTCACCCGTCCCCTTATCCTAACCCGTACGCTAACACTAACCCGCGCCCTCACACCTACGCACCCCCTAAAGCATTGTCGTACCCTCACCTGGACCCTAAACCGTCCCCGTCCCCTAATCCTAACCATAGCCCGAACCCTAACCCTAACTCTTCCCCGGAGCCTGACCCTCACCCGTCCCCTTATCCTAACCAGTACGCTAACACTAACCCGCGCCCTCACACGTACGCTCCCCCTAAAGCGTTGTCGGACCCTCACCTGGACCCTAAACCGTCCCCGTCCCCTAACCCTAACCCTAGCCCGAACCCTAAACCTAAACCTTCCCTGAAGCCTGACACTCAAACGTCCCCTAATCCTAACCCGTACGCTAACACTAACCCGCGCCCTCACACGTACGCTCCCCCTAAAGCGTTGTCGTACCGTCACCTGGACCCTAAACCGTCCCCGTCCCCTAACCCTAACCCTAGCCCAAACCCTAACCCTAACCCTTTCCCGAAGCCTGAACTGCACCCGTCCCCTAATCCTAACCTGTACGCTAACACTAACCCACGCCCTCACACGTACGCTCCCCCTAAAGCGTTGTCGTACCCTCACCTGGACCCTATACCGTCCCCGTCCCCTAACCCTAACCCTAGCCCGAACCCTAGCCCTAAAACTTCCCCGAAGCCTGACCCTCACCCATCCCCTAATCCTAACCCGTACGCTAACACTAACCCGCGCCCCCACACGTACGCTCCCCCTAAAGCGTTGTCGTACCCTCACCTGGACCCTAAACCGTCCCCGTCCCCTAACCCTAACCCGAACCCTAACCCTAACCCTTCCCCGAAGCCTGACCCTCACCCGTCCCCTTATCCTAACCCGTACGCTAACACTAACCCGCGCCCTCACACCTACGCACCCGCTAAAGCATTGTCGTACCCTCACCTGGACACTAAACCGTCCCCGTCCCCTAATCCTAACCCTAGCCGAACCCTAACCCTAACTCTTCCCCGAAGCCTGACCTTCACACGTCCCCTAATCCTAACCAGTACGTTAACACTATCCCGCGCCCTCACACGTACGCTCCCCCTAAAGCGTTGTCGGACCCTCACCTGGACCCTAAACCGTCCCCGTCCCCTAACCCTAACCCTAGCCCGAACCCTAAACCTAACCCTTCCCTGAAGCCTGACACTCAAACGTCCCCTAATCCTAACCCGTACGCTAACACTAACACGCGCTCTCACACATACGCTCCCCCTAAAGCGTTGTCAGACCCTCACCTGGACCCTAAACCGTCCCCGTCCCCTAACCCTAACCCTAGCCCGAACCCTAACCCGAACCCTTCCCCAAAGCCTGACCCTCACCCTTACCCTAATCCTAACCCGTACGCTAACACTAACCCGCGCCCTCACACCTACGCACCACCTAAAGCATTGTCGTACCCTCACCTGGACCCTAAACCGTCCCCGTCCCCTAACCCTAAACCTAGCCCGAACCCTAAACCTAACACTTCCCTGAAGCCTGACCCTCACCCGTCCCCTAATCCTAACCCGTACGCTAACACTAAGACGCGCTCTCACACATACGCTCCCCCTAAAGCGTTGTCGAACCCTCACCTGAACCGTAAACCGTCCCCGTCCCCTAACCCTAACCCTAGCCCGGACCCTAACCCTAACACTTCCATGAAGACTGACCCTCACACGTCCCCTAATCCTAACCCGTACGCTAACACTAACCCGCGCCCTCACACGTACGCTCCCCCTAAAGCGTTGTCGTACCCTCACCTGGACCCTAAACCATCCCCGTCCCCTAACACTAACCCTAGCCCGAAGCCTAGCCCTAAACCTTCCCCGAAGCCTGACCCTCAACCGTCCCCTAATCCTAACCCGTACGCTAACACTAACCCGCGCCCTCACACGTACGTTCCCCCTAAAGCGTTGTCGTACCCTCACCTGGAACCTAAACTGTCCCAGTCCCCTAACCCTAACCCTAGCCCGAACCCTAAACCTAACGCTTCCCCGAAGCCTGACCCTCACCCGTCCAGTAATCCTAACCGGTACGCTAACACTAACACACGCCCTCACACGTACGCTCCCCCTAAAGCGTTGTCGTACCCTCACCTGGACGCTAAACCGTCCCAGTCCTCTAACCCTAACCCTAGCCCGAACCCTAACCCTAACCCTTTCCCGAAGCCTGACCCTCACCCGTCCTCTAATTCTAACCCGTACGCTAACACTAACCCGCGCCCTCACACGTACGCTCCCCCTAAAGCGTTGTCGTAACCTCACCTGGACCCTAAACCGTTCCCGTCCCCTAACCCTAACCCTAGCCCGAACCCTAACCCTAACCCTTCCCCGAAGCCTGACCCTCACCCGTCCCCTAATCCTAACCCGTACCCTAACACTATCCCGCACCCTCACACGTATGCTCCCCCTAAAGCGTTGTGATACCCTCACCTGGACCCTAAACCGTCCCCGTCCCCTAGCCGTAACCCTAGCCCGAACCCTATCCCTAACCCTTCCCCGAAGCCTGACCCTCACCCGTCCCCTAATCCTATCAGGTAGGCTAACACTAACCCGCCCCTTCACAAGTACGCTCCCCGTAAACCGTTGTCGTACCCTCACCTGGACCCTAAACAGTCCCCGTCCCCTAAACCTAGCCCTAACCCTAGCCCGAACCCTAACCCTAACCATTCCCCAAAGCCTGACCCTCACCCGTCCCATAATCCTAACCCGTACGCTCACACTAACCCGCGCCCTCACACGTACGCTCCCTCTAAAGCGTTGTCGTACCCTCACCTGGACCCTAAACCGTCCCCATCCCCTAACCCGTACCCTAGACCGAACCCTAACCCTAACCCTTCCCCGAAGCCTGACCCTCACCCGTCCTCTAATCCTAACCCGTAGGCTAACACTAACCCGCGCCCTCACAAGTACCTCCCCCTAAACCGTTGTCGTACCCTCAGCTGAACCCTAAACTTTCCCCGTCCCCTAACCCTAACCCTAGCCCGAACCCTAACCCTAACCCTTCCCCGAAGCCTGACCCTCACCCGTCCCTGAATCATAACCCATACGCTAACACTAACCAGCGCCCTCACACGTACGCTCCCCCTAAACGTTGTCGTACCCTCACCTGGACCCTAAACCGTCCCCGTCCCCTAACCCTAAACCTAGCCCGAACCCTAACCCTAACCCTTCCCCAAAGCCTGACCCTCACCCGTCCCCTAATCCTAACCCATACGCTAACACTAACCCACGCCCTCACACGTACGCCACCCCTAAAGCGTTGTCGTACACTCCCCTGAATCCTAAACCGTCCCCGTCCCCTAACCCTAACCCTAGCCCGAACCCTAACCCTAACCCTTCCCCGAAGCCTGACCCTCACCCGTCCCATAAACCTAACCCGTACGCTAACACTAACCCGTGCGCTCACACGTACGTTCCCCCTAAAGCGTTGTCTTACCCTCAACTGGACCCTAAACCGTTCCCTTCCTCTAACCCTAACCCTAGCCCAAACCCTCAACCTAACCCTTCCCCGAAGCCTGACCCTCACCCGTCCCCTAATATTAACCCGTACGTGAACACTACTCCGTTCCCTCACACGTACACTCCCCCTAAAGCGTTGTCGTACCCTCACTTGGACCCTAAACATTCCCCGTCCCCTAACTATAACCCTAGCCCGAACCCTAACCCCAACCCTTCCCCGAAGCCTGACCCTAATCTGTCCCCTAATCCTAATCCATACGCTAACACTAACCCGCGCGCTCACACGTACGCTCCCCCTAAAGCGTTGTCGTACCCTCACCTGGACCCTAAACCGTCCCCGTCCCCTAACCCTAACCCTAGCCCGAACCCTAACCATAACACTTCCCCGAAGCCTGAACCTCACCCGTCCCCTAATCCTATCCCGTACACTAACACTAACCTGCGCCCTCACACGTTCGCTCCCCCTAAAGCTATGCCATATGCTCACCTGGACCATAAACCGTCCCCGTCCCCTAACCCTAACCCTAGCCTGAACCCTAACCCTAACCCTTCCCCAAATCCTGACACTCACCCGTCCCCTAATGCTAACCCGTACGCTAACACTAACCCGCGCCCTCACACGTACTGTCCCCCTAAAGCGTTGTCGTACCCTCACCTGGACCCTAAACCGTCCCCATCCCCTAACCCTAACACTAGCCCGAACCCTAACCCTAACCCTTCCCCGAAGCCTGACCCTCACCCGTCCCCTAATCCTAACCCGTACGCTAACACTAACCCGCGCCCTCACACTTACGCTCCCCCTAAAGCGTTGTCGGACCCTCACCTGGACCCTAAACCGTCCCCGTCCCCTAACACTAACCCTAGCCCGAACCCTAACCCTAACGCTTCCCCGGAGCCTGACCCTCACCCGTCCCCTAATCCTAACCCGTACGCTAACACTAACCCGCGCCCTCACACGTACGCTCCCCCTAAAGCGTTGTCGTACCCTCACCTGGACCCTAAACCGTCCCCGTACCCTAACCCTAACCCTAGCTCGAACCCTAACCCTAACCCTTCTCCGAAGCCTGACCCTCACACGTCCCCTAATCCTAACCCGTACGCTAACACTAACCCTCGCCCTCACACGTACTTTCCCTCTAAAGCGTTGTCGTACTCTCACCTGGACCCTAAACCGTCCCAGTCCCCTAAACCTAACCCTAGCCCGAACCCTAACCCTAACCGTTCTCGAAGCCTGACCCTCACACGTCCCCTAATCCTAACCCGTACGCTAACACTACCCGCGCCCTCACACGTACGCTCCCCCTAAAGCGTTGTCAGACCCTCACCTGGACCCTAAACCGTCCCCGTCCCCTAAACCTAACCCTAGCCCGAACCCTAACCCGATCCCTTCCCCAAAGCCTGACCCTCACCCTTCCCCTAATCCTAACCCGTACGCTAACACTAACCCGCGCCCTCACACCTACGCACCCCCTAAAGCATTGTCGTACCCTCACCTGGACCCTAAACCGTCCCCGTCCCCTAACCCTAAACCTAGACCGAACCCTAACCCTAACCCTTCCCCAAAGCCTGACCCTCACCCGCCCCTAATCCTAACCCGTACGCTAACACTAACACGCGCCCTCACACGTACTGTCCCCCTAAAGCGTTGTCGTACCCTCACCTGGAACCTAAACCGTCCCCATCCCCTAACCCTAACACTAGCCCGAACCCTAACACTAACCCTTCCCCGAAGCCTGACCCTCACCCGTCCCCTTATCCTAACCGTACGCTAACACTAACCCGCGCCCTCACACCTACGCACCCCCTAAAGCATTGTCGTACCCTCACCTGGACCCTAAACCGTCCCCGTCCCCTAATCCTAACCCTAGCCCGAACCCTAACCCTAACTCTTCCCCGGAGCCTGACCCTCACCCGTCCCCTTATCCTAACCAGTACGCTAACACTAACCCGCGCCCTCACACGTACGCTCCCCCTAAAGCGTTGTCGGACCCTCACCTGGACCCTAAACCGTCCCCGTCCCCTAACCCTAACCCTAGCCCGAACCCTAAACCTAAACCTTCCCTGAAGCCTGACACTCAAACGTCCCCTAATCCTAACCCGTACGCTAACACTAACCCGCGCCCTCACACGTACGCTCCCCCTAAAGCGTTGTCGTACCGTCACCTGGACCCTAAACCGTCCCCGTCCCCTAACCCTAACCCTAGCCCAAACCCTAACCCTAACCCTTTCCCGAAGCCTGAACTGCACCCGTCCCCTAATCCTAACCTGTACGCTAACACTAACCCACGCCCTCACACGTACGCTCCCCCTAAAGCGTTGTCGTACCCTCACCTGGACCCTATACCGTCCCCGTCCCCTAACCCTAACCCTAGCCCGAACCCTAGCCCTAAAACTTCCCCGAAGCCTGACCCTCACCCATCCCCTAATCCTAACCCGTACGCTAACACTAACCCGCGCCCCCACACGTACGCTCCCCCTAAAGCGTTGTCGTACCCTCACCTGGACCCTAAACCGTCCCCGTCCCCTAACCCTAACCCGAACCCTAACCCTAACCCTTCCCCGAAGCCTGACCCTCACCCGTCCCCTTATCCTAACCCGTACGCTAACACTAACCCGCGCCCTCACACCTACGCACCCGCTAAAGCATTGTCGTACCCTCACCTGGACACTAAACCGTCCCCGTCCCCTAATCCTAACCCTAGCCGAACCCTAACCCTAACTCTTCCCCGAAGCCTGACCTTCACACGTCCCCTAATCCTAACCAGTACGTTAACACTATCCCGCGCCCTCACACGTACGCTCCCCCTAAAGCGTTGTCGGACCCTCACCTGGACCCTAAACCGTCCCCGTCCCCTAACCCTAACCCTAGCCCGAACCCTAAACCTAACCCTTCCCTGAAGCCTGACACTCAAACGTCCCCTAATCCTAACCCGTACGCTAACACTAACACGCGCTCTCACACATACGCTCCCCCTAAAGCGTTGTCAGACCCTCACCTGGACCCTAAACCGTCCCCGTCCCCTAACCCTAACCCTAGCCCGAACCCTAACCCGAACCCTTCCCCAAAGCCTGACCCTCACCCTTACCCTAATCCTAACCCGTACGCTAACACTAACCCGCGCCCTCACACCTACGCACCACCTAAAGCATTGTCGTACCCTCACCTGGACCCTAAACCGTCCCCGTCCCCTAACCCTAAACCTAGCCCGAACCCTAAACCTAACACTTCCCTGAAGCCTGACCCTCACCCGTCCCCTAATCCTAACCCGTACGCTAACACTAAGACGCGCTCTCACACATACGCTCCCCCTAAAGCGTTGTCGAACCCTCACCTGAACCGTAAACCGTCCCCGTCCCCTAACCCTAACCCTAGCCCGGACCCTAACCCTAACACTTCCATGAAGACTGACCCTCACACGTCCCCTAATCCTAACCCGTACGCTAACACTAACCCGCGCCCTCACACGTACGCTCCCCCTAAAGCGTTGTCGTACCCTCACCTGGACCCTAAACCATCCCCGTCCCCTAACACTAACCCTAGCCCGAAGCCTAGCCCTAAACCTTCCCCGAAGCCTGACCCTCAACCGTCCCCTAATCCTAACCCGTACGCTAACACTAACCCGCGCCCTCACACGTACGTTCCCCCTAAAGCGTTGTCGTACCCTCACCTGGAACCTAAACTGTCCCAGTCCCCTAACCCTAACCCTAGCCCGAACCCTAAACCTAACGCTTCCCCGAAGCCTGACCCTCACCCGTCCAGTAATCCTAACCGGTACGCTAACACTAACACACGCCCTCACACGTACGCTCCCCCTAAAGCGTTGTCGTACCCTCACCTGGACGCTAAACCGTCCCAGTCCTCTAACCCTAACCCTAGCCCGAACCCTAACCCTAACCCTTTCCCGAAGCCTGACCCTCACCCGTCCTCTAATTCTAACCCGTACGCTAACACTAACCCGCGCCCTCACACGTACGCTCCCCCTAAAGCGTTGTCGTAACCTCACCTGGACCCTAAACCGTTCCCGTCCCCTAACCCTAACCCTAGCCCGAACCCTAACCCTAACCCTTCCCCGAAGCCTGACCCTCACCCGTCCCCTAATCCTAACCCGTACCCTAACACTATCCCGCACCCTCACACGTATGCTCCCCCTAAAGCGTTGTGATACCCTCACCTGGACCCTAAACCGTCCCCGTCCCCTAGCCGTAACCCTAGCCCGAACCCTATCCCTAACCCTTCCCCGAAGCCTGACCCTAACCCGTCCCCTAATCCTATCAGGTAGGCTAACACTAACCCGCCCCTTCACAAGTACGCTCCCCGTAAACCGTTGTCGTACCCTCACCTGGACCCTAAACAGTCCCCGTCCCCTAAACCTAGCCCTAACCCTAGCCCGAACCCTAACCCTAACCATTCCCCAAAGCCTGACCCTCACCCGTCCCATAATCCTAACCCGTACGCTCACACTAACCCGCGCCCTCCACGTACGATCCCCTAAAGCGTTGTCGGACCCTCACCTGGACCCTAAACCGTCCCCTTGCCCTAACCCTAACCCTAGCACGAACCCTAACCCTAACCCTTCCCCGAAGCCTGACCCTCACCCGTCCCCTAATCCTAACCCATACGCTAACACTAACCCGCGCCCTCACACGTACGCCAGCCCTAAAGCTTTGTCGTACCCTCACCTGGACCCTAAACCGTCCCCGTCCCCTAACCCTAACCCTAGCCCGAACCCTAACACTAACCCTTCCCCGAAGCGTGACCCTCACCCGTCCCCTAATCCTAACCCGTACGCTAACACTATCCCGCGCCCTCACACTTATGCTCCCCCTAAAGGGTTGTCGTAAGCTCACCTGGACCCTAAACCGTCCCCGTCCCCTAACCCTAACCCTAGCTCGAACCCTAACCCTAAACCTTCCCCGAAGCCTGACCCTCACCCGTCCCCTAATCCTAAACCGTACGCTAACAATATCCCACGCCCTCACACGTATGCTCCCCCTAAAGCGTTGTCGTACCCTCACCTGGACCCTAAACAGTCCCCATCCCCTAACACTAACCCTAGCCCGAACCCTAACCCGAACACTTCCCCGAAGCCTGACGCTCACCCGTCCCCTAATCCTAACCCGTACGCTAACACTAACCCGCGCCCTCACACCTACGCACCCCCTAAAGCGTTGTCTTACCCTCTCCTGGACCCTAAACCTTCCCCGTCCCCTAACACTAACCATAGCCCGAACCCTAACCCTAACCCTTCCCCGAAGCCTGACCCTCACCCGTCCCCTTATCCTAACCCGTACGCTAACACTATCCCGTGCCCTCACACGTACGCTCCCCCTAAAGCGTTGTCGTACCCTCACCTGGACCCTAAACCGTCCGTGTCCCCTAACCCTAACCCTAGCCCGAACCCTAACCCTAACACTTCCCCGATGCCTGACCCTCTCCCGTCCGCTAATCCTAACCCGTACGCTAACACTAACCCGCGCCCTCCACGTACGATCCCCTAAAGCGTTGTCGTACCCTCACCTGGACCCTAAACCTTCCCCGTCCCCTAACCCTAACCCTAGCCCGAACCCTAAACCTAACCCTTCCCCGAAGCCAGACCCTCACCCGTCCCCTAATCCTAACCAGTACGCTAACACTAACCCGCACCCTCACACGTACACTCCCCCTAAATCATTGTCGTACCCTCACCTGGACGCTAAACCGTCCCTGTCCCCTAACCCTAACCCTAGCCCGAACCCTAACCTAACCCTTCCCCGAAGCCTGACCCTCACCCGTCCCCTAATCCTAACCCGTACGCTAACACTAACCCGTGCCCTCACACGTACGCTCCCCCTAAAGCGTTGTCGTACCCTCACCTGGACGCTAAACCGTCCCTGTCCCCTAACCCTAACCCTAGCCCGAACCCTAACCTAACCCTTCCCCGAAGCCTGACCCTCACCCGTCCCCTAATCCTAACCCGTACGCTAACACTAACCCGTGCCCTCACACGTACGCTCCCCCTAAAGCGTTGTCGTACCCTCACCTGGACCCTAAACCGTCCCCGTCCCCTAACGCTAACCCTAGCCCGAACCCTAACCCTAACACTTCCCCGAAGCCTGAACCTCACCCGTCTCCGAATGCTAACCCGTACGCTAACACTAACCCGCGCCCTCACACGTACGCTCCCCCTAAAGCGTTGTCATACCCTAACCTGGACCCTAAACCGTCCCCGACCCCTAACCCTAAACCTGACCCGAACCCTAACCCTAACCCTTCCCCGAAGCCTGACACTCACCCGTCCCCTAATCCTAACCTGTACGCTAACACTAACCCGTGCCCTCACATGTACGCTCCCCCTAACGCGTTGTCGGACCCTCACCTTGACCCTAAAGCGTCCCCGTCCCCTAACCCTAATCCTAGCCCGAACCCTAACCCTAACACTTCCCCGAAGCCTGAACCTCACACGTCCCCTAATCCTAACCCGTACGCTAACACTAAACCGCGCCCTCACACCTACGTTCCACCTAAAGTGTTGTCATACCCTCACCTGGACCCTAAACCGTCCCCGTCCCCTAACCCTAACCCTAGCCCGAACCCAACCGTAACCCTTCCCCGAAGCCTGACCCGCACCCGTCCCCTAATCCTAACCCGTACGCTAATACTAACCCGCGCCCTCACACGTACGCTCCCCCTAAAGCGTTGTCGTACCCTCAACTGGACCTAAACCGTTCCCTTTCTCTGACCCTAACACTAGCCCAAACCCTCACCCTAACCCTTCCCCGAAGCCTGACCCTCACCCGTCCCCTAATGCTAACCCGTACGTGAACACTACTCCGTTCCCTCACATGTACACTCCCCCTAAAGCGTTGTCGTACCCTCACTTGGACCCTAAACCTTCCCCGTCCCCTAACTCTAACCCTAGCCCGAACCCTAACCCCAACCCTTCCCCGAAGCCTGACACTAATCCGTCCCCAAATCCTAACCCGTACACTAACGCTAACCCGCGCCCTCACACGTACGCTCACCCTAAAGCGTTGTCGTAACCTCACCTGGAACCTAAACAGTCCCCGTCCCCTAACCCTAACCCTAGCCCGAACCCTAACCCTAACCCTTCCCGAAGCCTGAACCTCACCCGTCCCCTAATCCTATCACGTACGGTAACACTAACCCGGGCCCTCACACGTACGGTCCCCCTAAAGCGTTGTCGTACCCTCATCTGAACCCTAAACCGTCCCCGTCCCCTAACGCTAACCCTAGCCCGAACCCTAACCCTAACACTTCCCCGAAGCCTGACCCTCACCCGTCCCCTAATCTTAACCCGTAGGCTAACACTAACCCGCGCACTGACAAGTACGCTCCCCGTAAACCGTTGTCGTACCCTCACCTGGACCCTTAACGGTCCCCGTCCCATAAACCTAACCCTAACCCTAGCCCGAACCCTAACCCTAACCCTTCCCGAAGCCGACCCTCACCCGTCCCATAATCCTAACCCGTACACTAACACTAACCCGCGCCCTCACACGTACACTCCCCCTAAAGCATTGTCGTACCCTCACCTGGACCCTAAACAGTCCCCGTCCCCTAACCCTAACCCTAGCCCGATCCCTAATCCTAACACTTCCCCGAAGCCTGACCCTCAACTCTCCCCGAATCCGAACCTGTACGCTAACACTAACCCACGCCCTCACACGTACGCTCCCCCTAAAGCGTTGTCGTACCCTCACCTGGACCCTAAACCGTCCCCGTCCCCTAACCCTAACCCTAGCCCGAACCCTAACCATAACACTTCCCCGAAGCCTGCCCCTCACCCGTCCCCTCATCCTAACCCGTACGCTAACACTAAGCTGCACCCTCACACGTACGCTACCCATAAAGCGTTATCTTACACTCACCTGGACCCTCCACCGTCCCCGTCACCTAACCCTAACCCTAGCCCGAACCTTAACCCTAACGCTTCCCCGAACCCTGAGCCTCACCCGTCCCCTAATGCTAACCCGTACGTTAACACTAACCCACGCCCTGACACGTACGCTCCCCCTAAAGCATTGTCGTACCCTCACCTGGACCCTAAACCGTCTCCGTCCCCAACCCTAACCCTAGCCCGAACACTAACCCTAACCCTTTCCCGAAGGCTGACCCTCACCCGTCCCCTAATCCTACCCGTACGCTAACACTAACCCGCGCCCTCCACGTACGATCCCCTAAAGCGTTGTCGTACCCTCACCTGGACCCTAAACCTTCCCCGTCCCCTAACCCTAACCCTAGCCCGAACCCTAAACCTAACCCTTCCCCGAAGCCAGACCCTCACCCGTCCCCTAATCCTAACCAGTACGCTAACACTAACCCGCACCCTCACACGTACGCTCCCCCTAAAGCGTTGTCGTACCCTCACCTGGATCCTAAACGGTCCCCGTCACCTAAACCTAACCCTAACCCTAGCCTGAACCCTAACCCTAACACTTCCCCGAAGCCTGACCCTCACCCGTCCCATAATCCTAACCCGTACGCTAACACTAACCCGCGCCCTCACACGTACACTCCCCCTAAATCATTGTCGTACCCTCACCTGGACGCTAAACCGTCCCTGTACCCTAACCCTAACCCTAGCCCGAACCCTAACCCTAACCCTTCCCCGAAGCCTGACCCTCACCCGTCCCCTAATCCTAACCCGTACGCTAACACTAACCCGTGCCCTCACACGTACGCTTCCCCTAAAGCGTTGTCGTACCCTCACCTGGACCCTAAACCGTCCCCGTCCCCTAACGCTAACCCTAGCCCGAACCCTAACCCTAACACTTCCCCGAAGCCTGAACCTCACCCGTCTCCGAATGCTAACCCGTACGCTAACACTAACCCGCGCCCTCACACGTACGCTCCCCCTAAAGCGTTGTCATACCCTAACCTGGACCCTAAACCGTCCCCGACCCCTAACACTAAACCTGACCCGAACCCTAACCCTAACCCTTCCCCGAAGCCTGACACTCACCCGTCCCCTAATCCTAACCCGTACGCTAACACTAACCCGTGCCCTCACATGTACGCTCCCCCTAACGCGTTGTCGGACCCTCACCTTGACCCTAAAGCGTCCCCGTCCCCTAACCCTAACCCTAGCCCGAACCCTAACACTAACACTTCCCCGAAGCCTGAACCTCACACGTCCCATAATCCTAACCCGTACGCTAACACTAAACCGCGCCCTCACACCTACGTTCCACCTAAAGTGTTGTCATACCCTCACCTGGACCCTAAACCGTCCCCGTCCCCTAACCCTAACCCTAGCCCGAACCCAACCGTAACCCTTCCCCGAAGCCTGACCCGCACCCGTCCCCTAATCCTAACCCGTACGCTAACACTAACCCGCGCCCTCACACGTACGCTCCCCCTAAAGCGTTGTCGTACCCTCAACTGGACCTAAACCGTTCCCTTTCTCTGACCCTAACACTAGCCCAAACCCTCACCCTAACCCTTCCCCGAAGCCTGACCCTCACCCGTCCCCTAATGCTAACCCGTACGTGAACACTACTCCGTTCCCTCACATGTACACTCCCCCTAAAGCGTTGTCGTACCCTCACTTGGACCCTAAACCTTCCCCGTCCCCTAACTCTAACCCTAGCCCGAACCCTAACCCCAACCCTTCCCCGAAGCCTGACACTAATCCGTCCCCAAATCCTAACCCGTACACTAACACTAACCCGCGCCCTCACACGTACGCTCCCCCTAAAGCGTTGTCGTAACCTCACCTGGAACCTAAACAGTCCCCGTCCCCTAACCCTAACCCTAGCCCGAACCCTAACCCTAACCCTTCCCGAAGCCTGAACCTCACCCGTCCCCTAATCCTATCACGTACGCTAACACTAACCTGGGCCCTCACACGTACGCTCCCCCTAAAGCGTTGTCGTACCCTCATCTGAACCCTAAACCGTCCCCGTCCCCTAACGCTAACCCTAGCCCGAACCCTAACCCTAACACTTCCTCGAAGCCTGACCCTCACCCGTCCCCTAATCTTAACCCGTAGGCTAACACTAACCCGCGCACTGACAAGTACGCTCCCCGTAAACCGTTGTTGTACCCTCACCTGGACCCTTAACGGTCCCCGTCCCCTAAACCTAACCCTAACCCTAGCCCGAACCCTAACCCTAACCCTTCCCGAAGCCGACCCTCACCCGTCCCATAATCCTAACCCGTACACTAACACTAACCCGCGCCCTCACACGTACACTCCCCCTAAAGCGTTGTCGTACCCTCACCTGGACCCTAAACCGTCTCCGTCCCCTAACCCTAACCCTAGCCCTTACCCTAATCCTAACACTTCCCCGAAGCCTGACCCTCAACTCTCCCCGAATCCGAAACTGTACGCTAACACTAACCCGCGCCCTCACACGTACGCTCCCCCTAAAGCGTTGTCGTACCCTCACCTGGACCCTAAACCATCCCCGTCCCCTAACACTAACCCTAGCCCGAAGCCTAGCCCTAAACCTTCCCCGAAGCCTGACCCTCAACCGTCCCCTAATCCTAACCCGTACGCTAACACTAACCCGCGCCCTCACACGTACGTTCCCCCTAAAGCGTTGTCGTACCCTCACCTGGAACCTAAACTGTCCCAGTCCCCTAACCCTAACCCTAGCCCGAACCCTAAACCTAACGCTTCCCCGAAGCCTGACCCTCACCCGTCCAGTAATCCTAACCGGTACGCTAACACTAACACACGCCCTCACACGTACGCTCCCCCTAAAGCGTTGTCGTACCCTCACCTGTACGCTAAACCGTCCCAGTCCTCTAACCCTAACCCTAGCCCGAACCCTAACCCTAACCCTTTCCCGAAGCCTGACCCTCACCCGTCCTCTAATTCTAACCCGTACGCTAACACTAACCCGCGCCCTCACACGTACGCTCCCCCTAAAGCGTTGTCGTAACCTCACCTGGACCCTAAACCGTTCCCGTCCCCTAACCCTAACCCTAGCCCGAACCCTAACCCTAACCCTTCCCCGAAGCCTGACCCTCACCCGTCCCCTAATCCTAACCCGTACCCTAACACTATCCCGCACCCTCACACGTATGCTCCCCCTAAAGCGTTGTGATACCCTCACCTGGACCCTAAACCGTCCCCGTCCCCTAGCCGTAACCCTAGCCCGAACCCTATCCCTAACCCTTCCCCGAAGCCTGACCCTCACCCGTCCCCTAATCCTATCAGGTAGGCTAACACTAACCCGCCCCTTCACAAGTACGCTCCCCGTAAACCGTTGTCGTACCCTCACCTGGACCCTAAACAGTCCCCGTCCCCTAAACCTAGCCCTAACCCTAGCCCGAACCCTAACCCTAACCATTCCCCAAAGCCTGACCCTCACCCGTCCCATAATCCTAACCCGTACGCTCACACTAACCCGCGCCCTCACACGTACGCTCCCTCTAAAGCGTTGTCGTACCCTCACCTGGACCCTAAACCGTCCCCATCCCCTAACCCGTACCCTAGACCGAACCCTAACCCTAACCCTTCCCCGAAGCCTGACCCTCACCCGTCCTCTAATCCTAACCCGTAGGCTAACACTAACCCGCGCCCTCACAAGTACCTCCCCCTAAACCGTTGTCGTACCCTCAGCTGAACCCTAAACTTTCCCCGTCCCCTAACCCTAACCCTAGCCCGAACCCTAACCCTAACCCTTCCCCGAAGCCTGACCCTCACCCGTCCCTGAATCATAACCCATACGCTAACACTAACCAGCGCCCTCACACGTACGCTCCCCCTAAACGTTGTCGTACCCTCACCTGGACCCTAAACCGTCCCCGTCCCCTAACCCTAAACCTAGCCCGAACCCTAACCCTAACCCTTCCCCAAAGCCTGACCCTCACCCGTCCCCTAATCCTAACCCATACGCTAACACTAACCCACGCCCTCACACGTACGCCACCCCTAAAGCGTTGTCGTACACTCCCCTGAATCCTAAACCGTCCCCGTCCCCTAACCCTAACCCTAGCCCGAACCCTAACCCTAACCCTTCCCCGAAGCCTGACCCTCACCCGTCCCATAAACCTAACCCGTACGCTAACACTAACCCGTGCGCTCACACGTACGTTCCCCCTAAAGCGTTGTCTTACCCTCAACTGGACCCTAAACCGTTCCCTTCCTCTAACCCTAACCCTAGCCCAAACCCTCAACCTAACCCTTCCCCGAAGCCTGACCCTCACCCGTCCCCTAATCCTAACCCGTACGTGAACACTACTCCGTTCCCTCACACGTACACTCCCCCTAAAGCGTTGTCGTACCCTCACTTGGACCCTAAACATTCCCCGTCCCCTAACTATAACCCTAGCCCGAACCCTAACCCCAACCCTTCCCCGAAGCCTGACCCTAATCTGTCCCCTAATCCTAATCCATACGCTAACACTAACCCGCGCGCTCACACGTACGCTCCCCCTAAAGCGTTGTCGTACCCTCACCTGGACCCTAAACCGTCCCCGTCCCCTAACCCTAACCCTAGCCCGAACCCTAACCATAACACTTCCCCGAAGCCTGAACCTCACCCGTCCCCTAATCCTATCCCGTACACTAACACTAACCTGCGCCCTCACACGTTCGCTCCCCCTAAAGCTATGCCATATGCTCACCTGGACCATAAACCGTCCCCGTCCCCTAACCCTAACCCTAGCCTGAACCCTAACCCTAACCCTTCCCCAAATCCTGACACTCACCCGTCCCCTAATGCTAACCCGTACGCTAACACTAACCCGCGCCCTCACACGTACTGTCCCCCTAAAGCGTTGTCGTACCCTCACCTGGACCCTAAACCGTCCCCATCCCCTAACCCTAACACTAGCCCGAACCCTAACCCTAACCCTTCCCCGAAGCCTGACCCTCACCCGTCCCCTAATCCTAACCCGTACGCTAACACTAACCCGCGCCCTCACACTTACGCTCCCCCTAAAGCGTTGTCGGACCCTCACCTGGACCCTAAACCGTCCCCGTCCCCTAACACTAACCCTAGCCCGAACCCTAACCCTAACGCTTCCCCGGAGCCTGACCCTCACCCGTCCCCTAATCCTAACCCGTACGCTAACACTAACCCGCGCCCTCACACGTACGCTCCCCCTAAAGCGTTGTCGTACCCTCACCTGGACCCTAAACCGTCCCCGTACCCTAACCCTAACCCTAGCTCGAACCCTAACCCTAACCCTTCTCCGAAGCCTGACCCTCACACGTCCCCTAATCCTAACCCGTACGCTAACACTAACCCTCGCCCTCACACGTACTTTCCCTCTAAAGCGTTGTCGTACTCTCACCTGGACCCTAAACCGTCCCAGTCCCCTAAACCTAACCCTAGCCCGAACCCTAACCCTAACCGTTCTCGAAGCCTGACCCTCACACGTCCCCTAATCCTAACCCGTACGCTAACACTACCCGCGCCCTCACACGTACGCTCCCCCTAAAGCGTTGTCAGACCCTCACCTGGACCCTAAACCGTCCCCGTCCCCTAAACCTAACCCTAGCCCGAACCCTAACCCGATCCCTTCCCCAAAGCCTGACCCTCACCCTTCCCCTAATCCTAACCCGTACGCTAACACTAACCCGCGCCCTCACACCTACGCACCCCCTAAAGCATTGTCGTACCCTCACCTGGACCCTAAACCGTCCCCGTCCCCTAACCCTAAACCTAGACCGAACCCTAACCCTAACCCTTCCCCAAAGCCTGACCCTCACCCGCCCCTAATCCTAACCCGTACGCTAACACTAACACGCGCCCTCACACGTACTGTCCCCCTAAAGCGTTGTCGTACCCTCACCTGGAACCTAAACCGTCCCCATCCCCTAACCCTAACACTAGCCCGAACCCTAACACTAACCCTTCCCCGAAGCCTGACCCTCACCCGTCCCCTTATCCTAACCGTACGCTAACACTAACCCGCGCCCTCACACCTACGCACCCCCTAAAGCATTGTCGTACCCTCACCTGGACCCTAAACCGTCCCCGTCCCCTAATCCTAACCCTAGCCCGAACCCTAACCCTAACTCTTCCCCGGAGCCTGACCCTCACCCGTCCCCTTATCCTAACCAGTACGCTAACACTAACCCGCGCCCTCACACGTACGCTCCCCCTAAAGCGTTGTCGGACCCTCACCTGGACCCTAAACCGTCCCCGTCCCCTAACCCTAACCCTAGCCCGAACCCTAAACCTAAACCTTCCCTGAAGCCTGACACTCAAACGTCCCCTAATCCTAACCCGTACGCTAACACTAACCCGCGCCCTCACACGTACGCTCCCCCTAAAGCGTTGTCGTACCGTCACCTGGACCCTAAACCGTCCCCGTCCCCTAACCCTAACCCTAGCCCAAACCCTAACCCTAACCCTTTCCCGAAGCCTGAACTGCACCCGTCCCCTAATCCTAACCTGTACGCTAACACTAACCCACGCCCTCACACGTACGCTCCCCCTAAAGCGTTGTCGTACCCTCACCTGGACCCTATACCGTCCCCGTCCCCTAACCCTAACCCTAGCCCGAACCCTAGCCCTAAAACTTCCCCGAAGCCTGACCCTCACCCATCCCCTAATCCTAACCCGTACGCTAACACTAACCCGCGCCCCCACACGTACGCTCCCCCTAAAGCGTTGTCGTACCCTCACCTGGACCCTAAACCGTCCCCGTCCCCTAACCCTAACCCGAACCCTAACCCTAACCCTTCCCCGAAGCCTGACCCTCACCCGTCCCCTTATCCTAACCCGTACGCTAACACTAACCCGCGCCCTCACACCTACGCACCCGCTAAAGCATTGTCGTACCCTCACCTGGACACTAAACCGTCCCCGTCCCCTAATCCTAACCCTAGCCGAACCCTAACCCTAACTCTTCCCCGAAGCCTGACCTTCACACGTCCCCTAATCCTAACCAGTACGTTAACACTATCCCGCGCCCTCACACGTACGCTCCCCCTAAAGCGTTGTCGGACCCTCACCTGGACCCTAAACCGTCCCCGTCCCCTAACCCTAACCCTAGCCCGAACCCTAAACCTAACCCTTCCCTGAAGCCTGACACTCAAACGTCCCCTAATCCTAACCCGTACGCTAACACTAACACGCGCTCTCACACATACGCTCCCCCTAAAGCGTTGTCAGACCCTCACCTGGACCCTAAACCGTCCCCGTCCCCTAACCCTAACCCTAGCCCGAACCCTAACCCGAACCCTTCCCCAAAGCCTGACCCTCACCCTTACCCTAATCCTAACCCGTACGCTAACACTAACCCGCGCCCTCACACCTACGCACCACCTAAAGCATTGTCGTACCCTCACCTGGACCCTAAACCGTCCCCGTCCCCTAACCCTAAACCTAGCCCGAACCCTAAACCTAACACTTCCCTGAAGCCTGACCCTCACCCGTCCCCTAATCCTAACCCGTACGCTAACACTAAGACGCGCTCTCACACATACGCTCCCCCTAAAGCGTTGTCGAACCCTCACCTGAACCGTAAACCGTCCCCGTCCCCTAACCCTAACCCTAGCCCGGACCCTAACCCTAACACTTCCATGAAGACTGACCCTCACACGTCCCCTAATCCTAACCCGTACGCTAACACTAACCCGCGCCCTCACACGTACGCTCCCCCTAAAGCGTTGTCGTACCCTCACCTGGACCCTAAACCATCCCCGTCCCCTAACACTAACCCTAGCCCGAAGCCTAGCCCTAAACCTTCCCCGAAGCCTGACCCTCAACCGTCCCCTAATCCTAACCCGTACGCTAACACTAACCCGCGCCCTCACACGTACGTTCCCCCTAAAGCGTTGTCGTACCCTCACCTGGAACCTAAACTGTCCCAGTCCCCTAACCCTAACCCTAGCCCGAACCCTAAACCTAACGCTTCCCCGAAGCCTGACCCTCACCCGTCCAGTAATCCTAACCGGTACGCTAACACTAACACACGCCCTCACACGTACGCTCCCCCTAAAGCGTTGTCGTACCCTCACCTGGACGCTAAACCGTCCCAGTCCTCTAACCCTAACCCTAGCCCGAACCCTAACCCTAACCCTTTCCCGAAGCCTGACCCTCACCCGTCCTCTAATTCTAACCCGTACGCTAACACTAACCCGCGCCCTCACACGTACGCTCCCCCTAAAGCGTTGTCGTAACCTCACCTGGACCCTAAACCGTTCCCGTCCCCTAACCCTAACCCTAGCCCGAACCCTAACCCTAACCCTTCCCCGAAGCCTGACCCTCACCCGTCCCCTAATCCTAACCCGTACCCTAACACTATCCCGCACCCTCACACGTATGCTCCCCCTAAAGCGTTGTGATACCCTCACCTGGACCCTAAACCGTCCCCGTCCCCTAGCCGTAACCCTAGCCCGAACCCTATCCCTAACCCTTCCCCGAAGCCTGACCCTAACCCGTCCCCTAATCCTATCAGGTAGGCTAACACTAACCCGCCCCTTCACAAGTACGCTCCCCGTAAACCGTTGTCGTACCCTCACCTGGACCCTAAACAGTCCCCGTCCCCTAAACCTAGCCCTAACCCTAGCCCGAACCCTAACCCTAACCATTCCCCAAACCCTGACCCTCACCCGTCCCATAATCCTAACCCGTACGCTCACACTAACCCGCGCCCTCCACGTACGATCCCCTAAAGCGTTGTCGGACCCTCACCTGGACCCTAAACCGTCCCCTTGCCCTAACCCTAACCCTAGCACGAACCCTAACCCTAACCCTTCCCCGAAGCCTGACCCTCACCCGTCCCCTAATCCTAACCCATACGCTAACACTAACCCGCGCCCTCACACGTACGCCAGCCCTAAAGCTTTGTCGTACCCTCACCTGGACCCTAAACCGTCCCCGTCCCCTAACCCTAACCCTAGCCCGAACCCTAACACTAACCCTTCCCCGAAGCGTGACCCTCACCCGTCCCCTAATCCTAACCCGTACGCTAACACTATCCCGCGCCCTCACACTTATGCTCCCCCTAAAGGGTTGTCGTAAGCTCACCTGGACCCTAAACCGTCCCCGTCCCCTAACCCTAACCCTAGCTCGAACCCTAACCCTAAACCTTCCCCGAAGCCTGACCCTCACCCGTCCCCTAATCCTAAACCGTACGCTAACAATATCCCACGCCCTCACACGTATGCTCCCCCTAAAGCGTTGTCGTACCCTCACCTGGACCCTAAACAGTCCCCATCCCCTAACACTAACCCTAGCCCGAACCCTAACCCGAACACTTCCCCGAAGCCTGACGCTCACCCGTCCCCTAATCCTAACCCGTACGCTAACACTAACCCGCGCCCTCACACCTACGCACCCCCTAAAGCGTTGTCTTACCCTCTCCTGGACCCTAAACCTTCCCCGTCCCCTAACACTAACCATAGCCCGAACCCTAACCCTAACCCTTCCCCGAAGCCTGACCCTCACCCGTCCCCTTATCCTAACCCGTACGCTAACACTATCCCGTGCCCTCACACGTACGCTCCCCCTAAAGCGTTGTCGTACCCTCACCTGGACCCTAAACCGTCCGTGTCCCCTAACCCTAACCCTAGCCCGAACCCTAACCCTAACACTTCCCCGATGCCTGACCCTCTCCCGTCCGCTAATCCTAACCCGTACGCTAACACTAACCCGCGCCCTCCACGTACGATCCCCTAAAGCGTTGTCGTACCCTCACCTGGACCCTAAACCTTCCCCGTCCCCTAACCCTAACCCTAGCCCGAACCCTAAACCTAACCCTTCCCCGAAGCCAGACCCTCACCCGTCCCCTAATCCTAACCAGTACGCTAACACTAACCCGCACCCTCACACGTACACTCCCCCTAAATCATTGTCGTACCCTCACCTGGACGCTAAACCGTCCCTGTCCCCTAACCCTAACCCTAGCCCGAACCCTAACCCTAACCCTTCCCCGAAGCCTGACCCTCACCCGTCCCATAAACCTAACCCGTACGCTAACACTAACCCGTGCGCTCACACGTACGTTCCCCCTAAAGCGTTGTCTTACCCTCAACTGGACCCTAAACCGTTCCCTTCCTCTAACCCTAACCCTAGCCCAAACCCTCAACCTAACCCTTCCCCGAAGCCTGACCCTCACCCGTCCCCTAATCCTAACCCGTACGTGAACACTACTCCGTTCCCTCACACGTACACTCCCCCTAAAGCGTTGTCGTACCCTCACTTGGACCCTAAACATTCCCCGTCCCCTAACTATAACCCTAGCCCGAACCCTAACCCCAACCCTTCCCCGAAGCCTGACCCTAATCTGTCCCCTAATCCTAATCCATACGCTAACACTAACCCGCGCGCTCACACGTACGCTCCCCCTAAAGCGTTGTCGTACCCTCACCTGGACCCTAAACCGTCCCCGTCCCCTAACCCTAACCCTAGCCCGAACCCTAACCATAACACTTCCCCGAAGCCTGAACCTCACCCGTCCCCTAATCCTATCCCGTACACTAACACTAACCTGCGCCCTCACACGTTCGCTCCCCCTAAAGCTATGCCATATGCTCACCTGGACCATAAACCGTCCCCGTCCCCTAACCCTAACCCTAGCCTGAACCCTAACCCTAACCCTTCCCCAAATCCTGACACTCACCCGTCCCCTAATGCTAACCCGTACGCTAACACTAACCCGCGCCCTCACACGTACTGTCCCCCTAAAGCGTTGTCGTACCCTCACCTGGACCCTAAACCGTCCCCATCCCCTAACCCTAACACTAGCCCGAACCCTAACCCTAACCCTTCCCCGAAGCCTGACCCTCACCCGTCCCCTAATCCTAACCCGTACGCTAACACTAACCCGCGCCCTCACACTTACGCTCCCCCTAAAGCGTTGTCGGACCCTCACCTGGACCCTAAACCGTCCCCGTCCCCTAACACTAACCCTAGCCCGAACCCTAACCCTAACGCTTCCCCGAAGCCTGACCCTCACCCGTCCCCTAATCCTAACCCGTACGCTAACACTAACCCGCGCCCTCACACGTACGCTCCCCCTAAAGCGTTGTCGTACCCTCACCTGGACCCTAAACCGTCCCCGTACCCTAACCCTAACCCTAGCTCGAACCCTAACCCTAACCCTTCTCCGAAGCCTGACCCTCACACGTCCCCTAATCCTAACCCGTACGCTAACACTAACCCTCGCCCTCACACGTACTTTCCCTCTAAAGCGTTGTCGTACTCTCACCTGGACCCTAAACCGTCCCAGTCCCCTAAACCTAACCCTAGCCCGAACCCTAACCCTAACCGTTCTCGAAGCCTGACCCTCACACGTCCCCTAATCCTAACCCGTACGCTAACACTACCCGCGCCCTCACACGTACGCTCCCCCTAAAGCGTTGTCAGACCCTCACCTGGACCCTAAACCGTCCCCGTCCCCTAAACCTAACCCTAGCCCGAACCCTAACCCAATCCCTTCCCCAAAGCCTGACCCTCACCCTTCCCCTAATCCTAACCCGTACGCTAACACTAACCCGCGCCCTCACACCTACGCACCCCCTAAAGCATTGTCGTACCCTCACCTGGACCCTAAACCGTCCCCGTCCCCTAACCCTAAACCTAGACCGAACCCTAACCCTAACCCTTCCCCAAAGCCTGACCCTCACCCGTCCCCTAATCCTAACCCGTACGCTAACACTAACACGCGCCCTCACACGTACTGTCCCCCTAAAGCGTTGTCGTACCCTCACCTGGAACCTAAACCGTCCCCATCCCCTAACCCTAACACTAGCCCGAACCCTAACACTAACCCTTCCCCGAAGCCTGACCCTCACCCGTCCCCTTATCCTAACCCGTACGCTAACACTAACCCGCGCCCTCACACCTACGCACCCCCTAAAGCATTGTCGTACCCTCACCTGGACCCTAAACCGTCCCCGTCCCCTAATCCTAACCCTAGCCCGAACCCTAACCCTAACTCTTCCCCGGAGCCTGACCCTCACCCGTCCCCTTATCCTAACCAGTACGCTAACACTAACCCGCGCCCTCACACGTACGCTCCCCCTAAAGCGTTGTCGGACCCTCACCTGGACCCTAAACCGTCCCCGTCCCCTAACCCTAACCCTAGCCCGAACCCTAAACCTAAACCTTCCCTGAAGCCTGACACTCAAACGTCCCCTAATCCTAACCCGTACGCTAACACTAACCCGCGCCCTCACACGTACGCTCCCCCTAAAGCGTTGTCGTACCGTCACCTGGACCCTAAACCGTCCCCGTCCCCTAACCCTAACCCTAGCCCAAACCCTAACCCTAACCCTTTCCCGAAGCCTGAACTGCACCCGTCCCCTAATCCTAACCTGTACGCTAACACTAACCCACGCCCTCACACGTACGCTCCCCCTAAAGCGTTGTCGTACCCTCACCTGGACCCTATACCGTCCCCGTCCCCTAACCCTAACCCTAGCCCGAACCCTAGCCCTAAAACTTCCCCGAAGCCTGACCCTCACCCATCCCCTAATCCTAACCCGTACGCTAACACTAACCCGCGCCCCCACACGTACGCTCCCCCTAAAGCGTTGTCGTACCCTCACCTGGACCCTAAACCGTCCCCGTCCCCTAACCCTAACCCGAACCCTAACCCTAACCCTTCCCCGAAGCCTGACCCTCACCCGTCCCCTTATCCTAACCCGTACGCTAACACTAACCCGCGCCCTCACACCTACGCACCCGCTAAAGCATTGTCGTACCCTCACCTGGACACTAAACCGTCCCCGTCCCCTAATCCTAACCCTAGCCGAACCCTAACCCTAACTCTTCCCCGAAGCCTGACCTTCACACGTCCCCTAATCCTAACCAGTACGTTAACACTATCCCGCGCCCTCACACGTACGCTCCCCCTAAAGCGTTGTCGGACCCTCACCTGGACCCTAAACCGTCCCCGTCCCCTAACCCTAACCCTAGCCCGAACCCTAAACCTAACCCTTCCCTGAAGCCTGACACTCAAACGTCCCCTAATCCTAACCCGTACGCTAACACTAACACGCGCTCTCACACATACGCTCCCCCTAAAGCGTTGTCAGACCCTCACCTGGACCCTAAACCGTCCCCGTCCCCTAACCCTAACCCTAGCCCGAACCCTAACCCGAACCCTTCCCCAAAGCCTGACCCTCACCCTTACCCTAATCCTAACCCGTACGCTAACACTAACCCGCGCCCTCACACCTACGCACCACCTAAAGCATTGTCGTACCCTCACCTGGACCCTAAACCGTCCCCGTCCCCTAACCCTAAACCTAGCCCGAACCCTAAACCTAACACTTCCCTGAAGCCTGACCCTCACCCGTCCCCTAATCCTAACCCGTACGCTAACACTAAGACGCGCTCTCACACATACGCTCCCCCTAAAGCGTTGTCGAACCCTCACCTGAACCGTAAACCGTCCCCGTCCCCTAACCCTAACCCTAGCCCGGACCCTAACCCTAACACTTCCATGAAGACTGACCCTCACACGTCCCCTAATCCTAACCCGTACGCTAACACTAACCCGCGCCCTCACACGTACGCTCCCCCTAAAGCGTTGTCGTACCCTCACCTGGACCCTAAACCATCCCCGTCCCCTAACACTAACCCTAGCCCGAAGCCTAGCCCTAAACCTTCCCCGAAGCCTGACCCTCAACCGTCCCCTAATCCTAACCCGTACGCTAACACTAACCCGCGCCCTCACACGTACGTTCCCCCTAAAGCGTTGTCGTACCCTCACCTGGAACCTAAACTGTCCCAGTCCCCTAACCCTAACCCTAGCCCGAACCCTAAACCTAACGCTTCCCCGAAGCCTGACCCTCACCCGTCCAGTAATCCTAACCGGTACGCTAACACTAACACACGCCCTCACACGTACGCTCCCCCTAAAGCGTTGTCGTACCCTCACCTGGACGCTAAACCGTCCCAGTCCTCTAACCCTAACCCTAGCCCGAACCCTAACCCTAACCCTTTCCCGAAGCCTGACCCTCACCCGTCCTCTAATTCTAACCCGTACGCTAACACTAACCCGCGCCCTCACACGTACGCTCCCCCTAAAGCGTTGTCGTAACCTCACCTGGACCCTAAACCGTTCCCGTCCCCTAACCCTAACCCTAGCCCGAACCCTAACCCTAACCCTTCCCCGAAGCCTGACCCTCACCCGTCCCCTAATCCTAACCCGTACCCTAACACTATCCCGCACCCTCACACGTATGCTCCCCCTAAAGCGTTGTGATACCCTCACCTGGACCCTAAACCGTCCCCGTCCCCTAGCCGTAACCCTAGCCCGAACCCTATCCCTAACCCTTCCCCGAAGCCTGACCCTCACCCGTCCCCTAATCCTATCAGGTAGGCTAACACTAACCCGCCCCTTCACAAGTACGCTCCCCGTAAACCGTTGTCGTACCCTCACCTGGACCCTAAACAGTCCCCGTCCCCTAAACCTAGCCCTAACCCTAGCCCGAACCCTAACCCTAACCATTCCCCAAAGCCTGACCCTCACCCGTCCCATAATCCTAACCCGTACGCTCACACTAACCCGCGCCCTCACACGTACGCTCCCTCTAAAGCGTTGTCGTACCCTCACCTGGACCCTAAACCGTCCCCATCCCCTAACCCGTACCCTAGACCGAACCCTAACCCTAACCCTTCCCCGAAGCCTGACCCTCACCCGTCCTCTAATCCTAACCCGTAGGCTAACACTAACCCGCGCCCTCACAAGTACCTCCCCCTAAACCGTTGTCGTACCCTCAGCTGAACCCTAAACTTTCCCCGTCCCCTAACCCTAACCCTAGCCCGAACCCTAACCCTAACCCTTCCCCGAAGCCTGACCCTCACCCGTCCCTGAATCATAACCCATACGCTAACACTAACCAGCGCCCTCACACGTACGCTCCCCCTAAACGTTGTCGTACCCTCACCTGGACCCTAAACCGTCCCCGTCCCCTAACCCTAAACCTAGCCCGAACCCTAACCCTAACCCTTCCCCAAAGCCTGACCCTCACCCGTCCCCTAATCCTAACCCATACGCTAACACTAACCCACGCCCTCACACGTACGCCACCCCTAAAGCGTTGTCGTACACTCCCCTGAATCCTAAACCGTCCCCGTCCCCTAACCCTAACCCTAGCCCGAACCCTAACCCTAACCCTTCCCCGAAGCCTGACCCTCACCCGTCCCATAAACCTAACCCGTACGCTAACACTAACCCGTGCGCTCACACGTACGTTCCCCCTAAAGCGTTGTCTTACCCTCAACTGGACCCTAAACCGTTCCCTTCCTCTAACCCTAACCCTAGCCCAAACCCTCAACCTAACCCTTCCCCGAAGCCTGACCCTCACCCGTCCCCTAATCCTAACCCGTACGTGAACACTACTCCGTTCCCTCACACGTACACTCCCCCTAAAGCGTTGTCGTACCCTCACTTGGACCCTAAACATTCCCCGTCCCCTAACTATAACCCTAGCCCGAACCCTAACCCCAACCCTTCCCCGAAGCCTGACCCTAATCTGTCCCCTAATCCTAATCCATACGCTAACACTAACCCGCGCGCTCACACGTACGCTCCCCCTAAAGCGTTGTCGTACCCTCACCTGGACCCTAAACCGTCCCCGTCCCCTAACCCTAACCCTAGCCCGAACCCTAACCATAACACTTCCCCGAAGCCTGAACCTCACCCGTCCCCTAATCCTATCCCGTACACTAACACTAACCTGCGCCCTCACACGTTCGCTCCCCCTAAAGCTATGCCATATGCTCACCTGGACCATAAACCGTCCCCGTCCCCTAACCCTAACCCTAGCCTGAACCCTAACCCTAACCCTTCCCCAAATCCTGACACTCACCCGTCCCCTAATGCTAACCCGTACGCTAACACTAACCCGCGCCCTCACACGTACTGTCCCCCTAAAGCGTTGTCGTACCCTCACCTGGACCCTAAACCGTCCCCATCCCCTAACCCTAACACTAGCCCGAACCCTAACCCTAACCCTTCCCCGAAGCCTGACCCTCACCCGTCCCCTAATCCTAACCCGTACGCTAACACTAACCCGCGCCCTCACACTTACGCTCCCCCTAAAGCGTTGTCGGACCCTCACCTGGACCCTAAACCGTCCCCGTCCCCTAACACTAACCCTAGCCCGAACCCTAACCCTAACGCTTCCCCGGAGCCTGACCCTCACCCGTCCCCTAATCCTAACCCGTACGCTAACACTAACCCGCGCCCTCACACGTACGCTCCCCCTAAAGCGTTGTCGTACCCTCACCTGGACCCTAAACCGTCCCCGTACCCTAACCCTAACCCTAGCTCGAACCCTAACCCTAACCCTTCTCCGAAGCCTGACCCTCACACGTCCCCTAATCCTAACCCGTACGCTAACACTAACCCTCGCCCTCACACGTACTTTCCCTCTAAAGCGTTGTCGTACTCTCACCTGGACCCTAAACCGTCCCAGTCCCCTAAACCTAACCCTAGCCCGAACCCTAACCCTAACCGTTCTCGAAGCCTGACCCTCACACGTCCCCTAATCCTAACCCGTACGCTAACACTACCCGCGCCCTCACACGTACGCTCCCCCTAAAGCGTTGTCAGACCCTCACCTGGACCCTAAACCGTCCCCGTCCCCTAAACCTAACCCTAGCCCGAACCCTAACCCGATCCCTTCCCCAAAGCCTGACCCTCACCCTTCCCCTAATCCTAACCCGTACGCTAACACTAACCCGCGCCCTCACACCTACGCACCCCCTAAAGCATTGTCGTACCCTCACCTGGACCCTAAACCGTCCCCGTCCCCTAACCCTAAACCTAGACCGAACCCTAACCCTAACCCTTCCCCAAAGCCTGACCCTCACCCGCCCCTAATCCTAACCCGTACGCTAACACTAACACGCGCCCTCACACGTACTGTCCCCCTAAAGCGTTGTCGTACCCTCACCTGGAACCTAAACCGTCCCCATCCCCTAACCCTAACACTAGCCCGAACCCTAACACTAACCCTTCCCCGAAGCCTGACCCTCACCCGTCCCCTTATCCTAACCGTACGCTAACACTAACCCGCGCCCTCACACCTACGCACCCCCTAAAGCATTGTCGTACCCTCACCTGGACCCTAAACCGTCCCCGTCCCCTAATCCTAACCCTAGCCCGAACCCTAACCCTAACTCTTCCCCGGAGCCTGACCCTCACCCGTCCCCTTATCCTAACCAGTACGCTAACACTAACCCGCGCCCTCACACGTACGCTCCCCCTAAAGCGTTGTCGGACCCTCACCTGGACCCTAAACCGTCCCCGTCCCCTAACCCTAACCCTAGCCCGAACCCTAAACCTAAACCTTCCCTGAAGCCTGACACTCAAACGTCCCCTAATCCTAACCCGTACGCTAACACTAACCCGCGCCCTCACACGTACGCTCCCCCTAAAGCGTTGTCGTACCGTCACCTGGACCCTAAACCGTCCCCGTCCCCTAACCCTAACCCTAGCCCAAACCCTAACCCTAACCCTTTCCCGAAGCCTGAACTGCACCCGTCCCCTAATCCTAACCTGTACGCTAACACTAACCCACGCCCTCACACGTACGCTCCCCCTAAAGCGTTGTCGTACCCTCACCTGGACCCTATACCGTCCCCGTCCCCTAACCCTAACCCTAGCCCGAACCCTAGCCCTAAAACTTCCCCGAAGCCTGACCCTCACCCATCCCCTAATCCTAACCCGTACGCTAACACTAACCCGCGCCCCCACACGTACGCTCCCCCTAAAGCGTTGTCGTACCCTCACCTGGACCCTAAACCGTCCCCGTCCCCTAACCCTAACCCGAACCCTAACCCTAACCCTTCCCCGAAGCCTGACCCTCACCCGTCCCCTTATCCTAACCCGTACGCTAACACTAACCCGCGCCCTCACACCTACGCACCCGCTAAAGCATTGTCGTACCCTCACCTGGACACTAAACCGTCCCCGTCCCCTAATCCTAACCCTAGCCGAACCCTAACCCTAACTCTTCCCCGAAGCCTGACCTTCACACGTCCCCTAATCCTAACCAGTACGTTAACACTATCCCGCGCCCTCACACGTACGCTCCCCCTAAAGCGTTGTCGGACCCTCACCTGGACCCTAAACCGTCCCCGTCCCCTAACCCTAACCCTAGCCCGAACCCTAAACCTAACCCTTCCCTGAAGCCTGACACTCAAACGTCCCCTAATCCTAACCCGTACGCTAACACTAACACGCGCTCTCACACATACGCTCCCCCTAAAGCGTTGTCAGACCCTCACCTGGACCCTAAACCGTCCCCGTCCCCTAACCCTAACCCTAGCCCGAACCCTAACCCGAACCCTTCCCCAAAGCCTGACCCTCACCCTTACCCTAATCCTAACCCGTACGCTAACACTAACCCGCGCCCTCACACCTACGCACCACCTAAAGCATTGTCGTACCCTCACCTGGACCCTAAACCGTCCCCGTCCCCTAACCCTAAACCTAGCCCGAACCCTAAACCTAACACTTCCCTGAAGCCTGACCCTCACCCGTCCCCTAATCCTAACCCGTACGCTAACACTAAGACGCGCTCTCACACATACGCTCCCCCTAAAGCGTTGTCGAACCCTCACCTGAACCGTAAACCGTCCCCGTCCCCTAACCCTAACCCTAGCCCGGACCCTAACCCTAACACTTCCATGAAGACTGACCCTCACACGTCCCCTAATCCTAACCCGTACGCTAACACTAACCCGCGCCCTCACACGTACGCTCCCCCTAAAGCGTTGTCGTACCCTCACCTGGACCCTAAACCATCCCCGTCCCCTAACACTAACCCTAGCCCGAAGCCTAGCCCTAAACCTTCCCCGAAGCCTGACCCTCAACCGTCCCCTAATCCTAACCCGTACGCTAACACTAACCCGCGCCCTCACACGTACGTTCCCCCTAAAGCGTTGTCGTACCCTCACCTGGAACCTAAACTGTCCCAGTCCCCTAACCCTAACCCTAGCCCGAACCCTAAACCTAACGCTTCCCCGAAGCCTGACCCTCACCCGTCCAGTAATCCTAACCGGTACGCTAACACTAACACACGCCCTCACACGTACGCTCCCCCTAAAGCGTTGTCGTACCCTCACCTGGACGCTAAACCGTCCCAGTCCTCTAACCCTAACCCTAGCCCGAACCCTAACCCTAACCCTTTCCCGAAGCCTGACCCTCACCCGTCCTCTAATTCTAACCCGTACGCTAACACTAACCCGCGCCCTCACACGTACGCTCCCCCTAAAGCGTTGTCGTAACCTCACCTGGACCCTAAACCGTTCCCGTCCCCTAACCCTAACCCTAGCCCGAACCCTAACCCTAACCCTTCCCCGAAGCCTGACCCTCACCCGTCCCCTAATCCTAACCCGTACCCTAACACTATCCCGCACCCTCACACGTATGCTCCCCCTAAAGCGTTGTGATACCCTCACCTGGACCCTAAACCGTCCCCGTCCCCTAGCCGTAACCCTAGCCCGAACCCTATCCCTAACCCTTCCCCGAAGCCTGACCCTAACCCGTCCCCTAATCCTATCAGGTAGGCTAACACTAACCCGCCCCTTCACAAGTACGCTCCCCGTAAACCGTTGTCGTACCCTCACCTGGACCCTAAACAGTCCCCGTCCCCTAAACCTAGCCCTAACCCTAGCCCGAACCCTAACCCTAACCATTCCCCAAAGCCTGACCCTCACCCGTCCCATAATCCTAACCCGTACGCTCACACTAACCCGCGCCCTCCACGTACGATCCCCTAAAGCGTTGTCGGACCCTCACCTGGACCCTAAACCGTCCCCTTGCCCTAACCCTAACCCTAGCACGAACCCTAACCCTAACCCTTCCCCGAAGCCTGACCCTCACCCGTCCCCTAATCCTAACCCATACGCTAACACTAACCCGCGCCCTCACACGTACGCCAGCCCTAAAGCTTTGTCGTACCCTCACCTGGACCCTAAACCGTCCCCGTCCCCTAACCCTAACCCTAGCCCGAACCCTAACACTAACCCTTCCCCGAAGCGTGACCCTCACCCGTCCCCTAATCCTAACCCGTACGCTAACACTATCCCGCGCCCTCACACTTATGCTCCCCCTAAAGGGTTGTCGTAAGCTCACCTGGACCCTAAACCGTCCCCGTCCCCTAACCCTAACCCTAGCTCGAACCCTAACCCTAAACCTTCCCCGAAGCCTGACCCTCACCCGTCCCCTAATCCTAAACCGTACGCTAACAATATCCCACGCCCTCACACGTATGCTCCCCCTAAAGCGTTGTCGTACCCTCACCTGGACCCTAAACAGTCCCCATCCCCTAACACTAACCCTAGCCCGAACCCTAACCCGAACACTTCCCCGAAGCCTGACGCTCACCCGTCCCCTAATCCTAACCCGTACGCTAACACTAACCCGCGCCCTCACACCTACGCACCCCCTAAAGCGTTGTCTTACCCTCTCCTGGACCCTAAACATTCCCCGTCCCCTAACACTAACCATAGCCCGAACCCTAACCCTAACCCTTCCCCGAAGCCTGACCCTCACCCGTCCCCTTATCCTAACCCGTACGCTAACACTATCCCGTGCCCTCACACGTACGCTCCCCCTAAAGCGTTGTCGTACCCTCACCTGGACCCTAAACCGTCCGTGTCCCCTAACCCTAACCCTAGCCCGAACCCTAACCCTAACACTTCCCCGATGCCTGACCCTCTCCCGTCCGCTAATCCTAACCCGTACGCTAACACTAACCCGCGCCCTCCACGTACGATCCCCTAAAGCGTTGTCGTACCCTCACCTGGACCCTAAACCTTCCCCGTCCCCTAACCCTAACCCTAGCCCGAACCCTAAACCTAACCCTTCCCCGAAGCCAGACCCTCACCCGTCCCCTAATCCTAACCAGTACGCTAACACTAACCCGCACCCTCACACGTACACTCCCCCTAAATCATTGTCGTACCCTCACCTGGACGCTAAACCGTCCCTGTCCCCTAACCCTAACCCTAGCCCGAACCCTAACCTAACCCTTCCCCGAAGCCTGACCCTCACCCGTCCCCTAATCCTAACCCGTACGCTAACACTAACCCGTGCCCTCACACGTACGCTCCCCCTAAAGCGTTGTCGTACCCTCACCTGGACGCTAAACCGTCCCTGTCCCCTAACCCTAACCCTAGCCCGAACCCTAACCTAACCCTTCCCCGAAGCCTGACCCTCACCCGTCCCCTAATCCTAACCCGTACGCTAACACTAACCCGTGCCCTCACACGTACGCTCCCCCTAAAGCGTTGTCGTACCCTCACCTGGACCCTAAACCGTCCCCGTCCCCTAACGCTAACCCTAGCCCGAACCCTAACCCTAACACTTCCCCGAAGCCTGAACCTCACCCGTCTCCGAATGCTAACCCGTACGCTAACACTAACCCGCGCCCTCACACGTACGCTCCCCCTAAAGCGTTGTCATACCCTAACCTGGACCCTAAACCGTCCCCGACCCCTAACCCTAAACCTGACCCGAACCCTAACCCTAACCCTTCCCCGAAGCCTGACACTCACCCGTCCCCTAATCCTAACCTGTACGCTAACACTAACCCGTGCCCTCACATGTACGCTCCCCCTAACGCGTTGTCGGACCCTCACCTTGACCCTAAAGCGTCCCCGTCCCCTAACCCTAATCCTAGCCCGAACCCTAACCCTAACACTTCCCCGAAGCCTGAACCTCACACGTCCCCTAATCCTAACCCGTACGCTAACACTAAACCGCGCCCTCACACCTACGTTCCACCTAAAGTGTTGTCATACCCTCACCTGGACCCTAAACCGTCCCCGTCCCCTAACCCTAACCCTAGCCCGAACCCAACCGTAACCCTTCCCCGAAGCCTGACCCGCACCCGTCCCCTAATCCTAACCCGTACGCTAATACTAACCCGCGCCCTCACACGTACGCTCCCCCTAAAGCGTTGTCGTACCCTCAACTGGACCTAAACCGTTCCCTTTCTCTGACCCTAACACTAGCCCAAACCCTCACCCTAACCCTTCCCCGAAGCCTGACCCTCACCCGTCCCCTAATGCTAACCCGTACGTGAACACTACTCCGTTCCCTCACATGTACACTCCCCCTAAAGCGTTGTCGTACCCTCACTTGGACCCTAAACCTTCCCCGTCCCCTAACTCTAACCCTAGCCCGAACCCTAACCCCAACCCTTCCCCGAAGCCTGACACTAATCCGTCCCCAAATCCTAACCCGTACACTAACGCTAACCCGCGCCCTCACACGTACGCTCACCCTAAAGCGTTGTCGTAACCTCACCTGGAACCTAAACAGTCCCCGTCCCCTAACCCTAACCCTAGCCCGAACCCTAACCCTAACCCTTCCCGAAGCCTGAACCTCACCCGTCCCCTAATCCTATCACGTACGGTAACACTAACCCGGGCCCTCACACGTACGGTCCCCCTAAAGCGTTGTCGTACCCTCATCTGAACCCTAAACCGTCCCCGTCCCCTAACGCTAACCCTAGCCCGAACCCTAACCCTAACACTTCCCCGAAGCCTGACCCTCACCCGTCCCCTAATCTTAACCCGTAGGCTAACACTAACCCGCGCACTGACAAGTACGCTCCCCGTAAACCGTTGTCGTACCCTCACCTGGACCCTTAACGGTCCCCGTCCCATAAACCTAACCCTAACCCTAGCCCGAACCCTAACCCTAACCCTTCCCGAAGCCGACCCTCACCCGTCCCATAATCCTAACCCGTACACTAACACTAACCCGCGCCCTCACACGTACACTCCCCCTAAAGCATTGTCGTACCCTCACCTGGACCCTAAACAGTCCCCGTCCCCTAACCCTAACCCTAGCCCGATCCCTAATCCTAACACTTCCCCGAAGCCTGACCCTCAACTCTCCCCGAATCCGAACCTGTACGCTAACACTAACCCACGCCCTCACACGTACGCTCCCCCTAAAGCGTTGTCGTACCCTCACCTGGACCCTAAACCGTCCCCGTCCCCTAACCCTAACCCTAGCCCGAACCCTAACCATAACACTTCCCCGAAGCCTGCCCCTCACCCGTCCCCTCATCCTAACCCGTACGCTAACACTAAGCTGCACCCTCACACGTACGCTACCCATAAAGCGTTATCTTACACTCACCTGGACCCTCCACCGTCCCCGTCACCTAACCCTAACCCTAGCCCGAACCTTAACCCTAACGCTTCCCCGAACCCTGAGCCTCACCCGTCCCCTAATGCTAACCCGTACGTTAACACTAACCCACGCCCTGACACGTACGCTCCCCCTAAAGCATTGTCGTACCCTCACCTGGACCCTAAACCGTCTCCGTCCCCAACCCTAACCCTAGCCCGAACACTAACCCTAACCCTTTCCCGAAGGCTGACCCTCACCCGTCCCCTAATCCTACCCGTACGCTAACACTAACCCGCGCCCTCCACGTACGATCCCCTAAAGCGTTGTCGTACCCTCACCTGGACCCTAAACCTTCCCCGTCCCCTAACCCTAACCCTAGCCCGAACCCTAAACCTAACCCTTCCCCGAAGCCAGACCCTCACCCGTCCCCTAATCCTAACCAGTACGCTAACACTAACCCGCACCCTCACACGTACGCTCCCCCTAAAGCGTTGTCGTACCCTCACCTGGATCCTAAACGGTCCCCGTCACCTAAACCTAACCCTAACCCTAGCCTGAACCCTAACCCTAACACTTCCCCGAAGCCTGACCCTCACCCGTCCCATAATCCTAACCCGTACGCTAACACTAACCCGCGCCCTCACACGTACACTCCCCCTAAATCATTGTCGTACCCTCACCTGGACGCTAAACCGTCCCTGTACCCTAACCCTAACCCTAGCCCGAACCCTAACCCTAACCCTTCCCCGAAGCCTGACCCTCACCCGTCCCCTAATCCTAACCCGTACGCTAACACTAACCCGTGCCCTCACACGTACGCTTCCCCTAAAGCGTTGTCGTACCCTCACCTGGACCCTAAACCGTCCCCGTCCCCTAACGCTAACCCTAGCCCGAACCCTAACCCTAACACTTCCCCGAAGCCTGAACCTCACCCGTCTCCGAATGCTAACCCGTACGCTAACACTAACCCGCGCCCTCACACGTACGCTCCCCCTAAAGCGTTGTCATACCCTAACCTGGACCCTAAACCGTCCCCGACCCCTAACACTAAACCTGACCCGAACCCTAACCCTAACCCTTCCCCGAAGCCTGACACTCACCCGTCCCCTAATCCTAACCCGTACGCTAACACTAACCCGTGCCCTCACATGTACGCTCCCCCTAACGCGTTGTCGGACCCTCACCTTGACCCTAAAGCGTCCCCGTCCCCTAACCCTAACCCTAGCCCGAACCCTAACACTAACACTTCCCCGAAGCCTGAACCTCACACGTCCCATAATCCTAACCCGTACGCTAACACTAAACCGCGCCCTCACACCTACGTTCCACCTAAAGTGTTGTCATACCCTCACCTGGACCCTAAACCGTCCCCGTCCCCTAACCCTAACCCTAGCCCGAACCCAACCGTAACCCTTCCCCGAAGCCTGACCCGCACCCGTCCCCTAATCCTAACCCGTACGCTAACACTAACCCGCGCCCTCACACGTACGCTCCCCCTAAAGCGTTGTCGTACCCTCAACTGGACCTAAACCGTTCCCTTTCTCTGACCCTAACACTAGCCCAAACCCTCACCCTAACCCTTCCCCGAAGCCTGACCCTCACCCGTCCCCTAATGCTAACCCGTACGTGAACACTACTCCGTTCCCTCACATGTACACTCCCCCTAAAGCGTTGTCGTACCCTCACTTGGACCCTAAACCTTCCCCGTCCCCTAACTCTAACCCTAGCCCGAACCCTAACCCCAACCCTTCCCCGAAGCCTGACACTAATCCGTCCCCAAATCCTAACCCGTACACTAACACTAACCCGCGCCCTCACACGTACGCTCCCCCTAAAGCGTTGTCGTAACCTCACCTGGAACCTAAACAGTCCCCGTCCCCTAACCCTAACCCTAGCCCGAACCCTAACCCTAACCCTTCCCGAAGCCTGAACCTCACCCGTCCCCTAATCCTATCACGTACGCTAACACTAACCTGGGCCCTCACACGTACGCTCCCCCTAAAGCGTTGTCGTACCCTCATCTGAACCCTAAACCGTCCCCGTCCCCAAACGCTAACCCTAGCCCGAACCCTAACCCTAACACTTCCTCGAAGCCTGACCCTCACCCGTCCCCTAATCTTAACCCGTAGGCTAACACTAACCCGCGCACTGACAAGTACGCTCCCCGTAAACCGTTGTTGTACCCTCACCTGGACCCTTAACGGTCCCCGTCCCCTAAACCTAACCCTAACCCTAGCCCGAACCCTAACCCTAACCCTTCCCGAAGCCGACCCTCACCCGTCCCATAATCCTAACCCGTACACTAACACTAACCCGCGCCCTCACACGTACACTCCCCCTAAAGCGTTGTCGTACCCTCACCTGGACCCTAAACCGTCTCCGTCCCCTAACCCTAACCCTAGCCCTTACCCTAATCCTAACACTTCCCCGAAGCCTGACCCTCAACTCTCCCCGAATCCGAAACTGTACGCTAACACTAACCCGCGCCCTCACACGTACGCTCCCCCTAAAGCGTTGTCGTACCCTCACCTGGACCCTAAACCGTCCCCGTCCCCTAACCCTAGCCCTAGCCCGAACCCTAACCATAACACTTCCCCGAAGCCTGCCCCTCACCCGTCCCCTCATCCTAACCCGTACGCTAACACTAAGCTGCACCCTCACACGTACGCTACCCATAAAGCGTTATCTTACACTCACCTGGACCCTCCACCGTCCCCGTCACCTAACCCTAACCCTAGCCCGAACCTTAACCCTAACCCTTCCCCGAACCCTGAGCCTCACCCGTCCCCTAATGCTAACCCGTACGTTAACACTAACCCACGCCCTGACACGTACGCTCCCCCTAAAGCATTGTCGTACCCTCACCTGGACCCTAAACCGTCTCCGTCCCCAACCCTAACCCTAGCCCGAACACTAACCCTAACCCTTTCCCGAAGGCTGACCCTCACCCTTCCCCTAATCCTACCCGTACGCTAACACTAACCCACGCCTAACACGTACGCTCCCCCTTAAGCGTTGTCGTAACCTCACCTGGACCCTAAACCGTCCCCGTACCCGTCCCCTAACCCTAAACCTAGCCCGAACCCTATCCCTAAACCTTCCCCAAGCCTGACCCTCACCCGTCCCCTAATCCTAACCCGTACGCTAACACTAACGCGCTCCTCACACGTACGCTCCCCCTAAAGTGTTGTCGTACCCTCACCTGGACCCTAAACCGTCCCCGTCCCCTAACCCTAACCCTAGCCCGAACCCTAGCCCTAACCCTTCTCCGAAGCCTGACCCTCACCCGCCCCTAATCCTAACCCGTACGCTATCACTAACACGCGCCCTCACACGAACGCTGCCCCTAAAGCGTTTTCGTACCCTCACCTGGACCCTAAACCGTCCCCGTCCCCTAACCCTAACCCTAGCCCGAAACCTAACCCTAACACTGCCCCGAAGCCTGACCCTCACACGTCCCCTAAACCTAACCCGTACGCTAACACTAACCCGGGCACTCACACGTACGCTCCCACTCAAGCGTGGTCGTACACTCACCTGGACCCTAAACCGTCCCTGTCCCCTAACCCTAAGCCTATACCGAACCCTAAACCTAACACTTCCCCGAAGCCTGACCCTCAACTGTCCCCTAATCCTAACACGTACGCTAACACTAACCCGCGCCCTCACACGTACGCCAGCCCTAAAGCTTTGTCGTACCCTCACCTGGACCCTAAACCGTCCCCGTCCCCTAACCCTTACCCTAGACCGAACCCTAACGCTAACCCTTCCCCGAAGCCTGACCCTCACCCGTCGTCTAATCCTAACCCGTAGGCTAACACTAAGCCGCGCCCTCACAAGTACCTCCCCCTAAACCGTTGTCGTACCCTCAGTAGAACCCTAAACTTTCCCCGTCCCCTAACCCTAACCCTAGCCCGAACCCTAACCCTAACCCTTCCCCGAAGCCTGACCCTCACCCGTCCCCGAATCCTAACCCGTACGCTAACACTAACCCGCGCCCTCACACGTACGCTCCCCCTAAAGCGTTGTGGTACCCTCACCTGGACCCTAAACCGTCCCCGTCCCCTAACCCTAACTCTAGCCCGAACCCTAACCCTAACCCTTCCCCGAAGCCTGACCCTCACCCGTCCCATAAACCTAACCCGTACGCTAACACTAACCCGTGCGCTCACACGTACGTTCCCCCTAAAGCGTTGTCGTACCCTCAACTGGACCCTAAACCGTTCCCTTACTCTAACCCTAACCCTAGCCCGAACCCTCACCCTAACCCTTCCCCGAACCCTGACCCTCACCCGTCCCCTAATCCTAACCCGTACGTGAACACTACTCCGTTCCCTCACACGTACACTCCCCCTAAAGCGTTGTCGTACCCTCACTTGGACCCTAAACATTCCCCGTCCCCTAACTATAACCCTGGCCCGAACCCTAACCCCAAACCTTCCCCGAAGCCTGACCCTAATCAGTCCCCTAATCTTAACCCGTACGCTAACACTAACCCGCGCCCTCACACGTACGCTCCCCCTAAAGCGTTGTCGTACCCTCACCTGGACCCTAAACCGTCCCCATCCCCTAACCCTAACCCTAGCACGAACCCTAACCCTAACACTTCCTCGAAGCCTGACCCTCACCCGTCCCCTAATCTTAACCCGTAGGCTAACACTAACCCGCGCACTCACAAGTACGCTCCCCGTAAACCGTTGTTGTACCCTCACCTGGACCCTTAACGGTCCCCGTCCCCTAAACCTAACCCAACCCTAACCCGAACCCTAACCCTAACCGTTCCCGAAGCCTGACCCTCACCCGTCCCATAATCCTAACCCGTACGATAACACTAACCCGCGCCCTCACACATACGCTCCCCCTAAAGGGTTGTCGTACCCTCACCTGTACCCTAAACCGTCCCTGTCCCCTAACCCTAACCCTAGCCCGAACCCTAATCCTAACACTTCCCCGAAGCCTAACCCTCACCTGTCCCCGAATCCTAACCTGTACGCTAACACTAACCCGCGCCCTCACACGAACGCTCCCCCTAAAGCGTTGTCGTACCCTCACCTGGACCCTAAACCGTCCACGTCCCCTAACCCTAACCCTAGCCCGAACCCTAACCATAACACTTCCCCGAAGCCTGCCCCTCACCAGTCCCCTCATCCTAACCCGTACGCTAACACTAAGCCGCACCCTCACACGTACGCTACCCATAAAGCGTTATCATACACTCACCTGGACCCTCCACCGTCCCCGTCACCTAACACTAACCCTAGCCCGAACCCTAACCCTAACCCTTCCCCGAACCCTGAGCCTCACCTGTCCCCTAATCCTAACCTTTACGCTAACACTAACCCGCGCCCTCACAGGTACGCTCTCCCTAAAGCGTTGCCATACGCTCACCTGGACCATAAACCGTCCCCGTCTCCTAACCCTAACCCTAGCCCGAACCCTAACCCTAACCCTTCCCCGAAGCCTGACCCTCACCCGTCCCCTAATCCTAACCCGTACGCTAACACTAACCCGCGCCCTCACACTTACGCTCCCCCTAAAGCGTTGTCGTACCCTCACCTGGACCCTATACCGTCCCCGTCCCCCAACCCTAACCCTAACCCGGACCCTAACCCTAACCCTTCCCCGAAGCCTGACCCTTACCCGTCCCCTTATCCTAACCCGTACGCTAACACTAACCCGCACCCTCACGCCTACGCACCCCATAAAGCATTGTCGTACCCTCACCTGGACCCTATACCGTCCCCGTACCCTAAACCTAACCCTAGCCCGAACCCTAGCGCTAACCCTTCCCCGAAGCCTGACCCTCACCCGTCCCCTAATCCTAACCCGTACGCTAACAGTAACCCGCGCCCTCACACGTACGCTCCACCTAAAGCGTTGTCGTACCCTCACCTGGACCCTAAACCATCCTCGTCCCCTAACCCTAACCCGAACCCTAACCCTAACCCTTCCCCGATGCCTGACCCTCACCCGTCCCCTTATCCTAACCCGTACGCTAACACTAACCCGCGCCCTCACACCTACGCACCCCCTAAAGCATTGTCGTACCCTCACCTGGACCCTAAACCGTCCCCATCCCATAATCCTAACCCTAGCCCGAACCCTAACCCTAACTCTTCCCCGAAGCCTGACCCTCACCCGTCCCCTAAACCTAACCCATACGCTAACACTAACCCGTGCCCTCACACGTACGTTCCCCCTAAAGCGTTGTCGTACCCTCAACTGGACCCTAAACCGTTCCCTTCTTCTAACCCTAACACTAGCCCAAACCCTCACCCTAACCCTTCTCCGAAGCCTGACCCTCACCCGTCCCCTAATGCTAACCCGTACGTGAACACTACTCCGTTCCCTCACACGTACACTCCCCCTAAAGCGTTGTCGTACCCTCACTTGGACCCTAAACCTTCCCCGTCCCCTAACTCTAACCCTAGCCCGAAACCTAACCCCAACACTTCCCTGAAGCCTGACCCTAATCCGTCCCCTAATCCTAACCCGTACACTAACACTAACCCGCACCCTCACACGTACGCTCCCCCTAAAGCGTTGTCGTACCCTCACCTGGACCCTAAACCGTCCCCGTCCCCTAACCCTAACCCTAGCACAAACCCTAACCCTAACACTTCCCCGAAGCCTGAACCTCACACGTCCCCGAATCCTAACCCGTACGCTAACGCTAACCCGCGCCCTCACACGTACGCTTCCCCTAAAGCGTTGTCGTACCCTCACCTGGACCCTAAACCGTCCCCGTCCCCTAACCCTAACCCTAGCCCGAACCCTAACCCTAACCCTTCCCGAAGCCTGAACCTCACCCGTCCCCTAATCCTATCCCGTACGCTAACACTAACCTGCGCCCTCACACGTACGCTCCCCCTAAAGCGTTGTCCTACCCTCACCTGAACCCTAAACCGTCCCCGTCCCCTAACCCTAACCCTAGCCCGAACCCTAACCCTAACCCTTCCTCGAAGCCTGACCCTCACCCGTCCCCTAATCTTAACCCGTAGGCTAACACTAACCCGCGCACTCACAAGTACGCTCCCCGTAAACCGTTGTCGTACCCTCACCTGGACCCTAAACGGTCCCCGTCCCCTAAACCTAACCCTAACGCTAGCCCGAACCCTAACCCTAACACTTCCCCAAATCCTGACCCTCACCCGTCCCCTAATGCTAACACGTACGTTAACACTAACCCACGCCCTGACACGTACGCTCCCCCTAAAGCGTTGTGGTACCCTCACCTGGACCCTAAACTATCCCCTAACTCTAAACCTAGCCGGAACCCTAAGCCTAACTCTTCCCCAAAGCCTGACCCTCACCTGTCCCCAAATCCTAACCCGTACGCTAACACTAACCCGTGCCCTCACACCTACGCTCCCTCTAAAGCGTTGACGTACCCTCACCTGGACCCTAAACCGTCCCTGTCCCCTAACTCTAACCCTATCCCGAAGCCTGACCCTAACCCTTCCCCGAAGCCTGACCCTCACCCGATCCATAATCCTAACCCGTACGCTAACACTAACACGCGCCCTCACACGTACGCTCCCCCTAAAGCGTTGTCGTACCCTCACCTGGACCCTAAACCGTCCCCGTCCCCAACCCTAACCCTAGCCCGAACACTAACCCTAACCCTTTCCCGAAGTCTGACCCTCACCCTTCCCCTAATCCTAGCCCGTACGCTAACACTAACCCACGTCTAACACGTACGCTCCCCCTAAATCGTTCTCGTACCCTCACCTGGACCCTAAACCGTCCCCGTCCCCTAACCCTAACCCTAGCCCGAACCCTAGCCCTAACCCTTCTCCGAAGCCTGACCCTCACTTGCCCCCTAATCCTAACCGTACCCTAACACTAACCCGCGCTCTCACACGTACGCTCCCCCTAAAGCGTTGTCGTACCCTCACCTGGACCCTAAACCGTCCCCGTCCCCTAACCCTAACCCTAGCCAGAACCCTAACCCTAACACTTCCCCGAACCCTGACTCTCACCCGTCCCCTAATCCTAACCCGTACGCTAACACTAACCCGCGCCCTCACACCTACGTTCCACCTAAAGCGTTGTAGTACCCTCACCTGGACCCTAAACCGTCCCCGTCTCCTAACCCTAACCCTATACCGAACCCTAAACCTAACACTTCCCCGAAGCCTGACCCTCACCCGTCCCCTAATCCTAACACGTACGCTAACACTAACCCGCGCCCTCACACGTACGCTCCCCCTAAAGCGTTTTCGTACCCTCACCTGGACCCTAAACCGTCCCCGTCCCCTAACCCTTACCTAGAACGAACCCTAACCCTAACACTTCCCCGAAGCCTGACCCTCACCCGTCCTCTAATCCTAACCCGTAGGCTAACACTAACCCGCGCCCTCACAAGTACCTCCCCCTAAACCGTTGTCGTACCGTCAGCTGAACCGTAAACCGTCCCCGTTACCTAACCCTAACCCTAGACCGAACCCTAACCCTAACCCTTCCCCGAAGCCTGAACTTCACCCGTCCCCTAATCCTAACACGTACGCTAACACTAACGCGCGCCCTCACACGTACACTCCCCCTAAAGCGTTGTCGTACCCTCACCTGGACCCTAAACCGTCCCCGTCCCCTAAACCTAACCCTAGCCCGAACCCTAACCCTAACACTTCCCCGAAGCCTGTACCTCACCTGTCCCCTAATCCTAACCCGTACGCTAACACTAACCCGCGCCCTCACACGTACGCTCCCCCTAAAGCGTTGTCGAACACTCACCTGGACCCTAAACCGTCCCCGACCCCTAACCCTAACCCTAACCCGAACCCTAACCCTAACCCTTCCCCGAAGCCTGACTCTCACCCGTCCCCTAATCCTAACCCGTACGCTAACACTAACCCGCACCCTCACACGTACGCTCCCCCTAAAGCGTTGTCGTACCCTCACCTGGACCCTAAACAGTCCCCGTCCCCTAACCCTAACCCTAGCCCGAACCCTAACCCTAACCCTTCCCCGAAGCCTGACCCTCAACCGCACCTTAATCCTAACCCGTACGCTAACACTAACCTGCGACCTCACACATAATCTCCCCCTAAAGTGTTGTCGTACCCTCACCTGGACCCTAAATCGTCCCCGTCCCCTAACCCTATCCCTAGCCTGAACCCTAACCCTAACTCTTCCCCGAAGCCTGACCCTCACCCGTCCCCTAATCCTAACCCGTACGCTAACACTAACACGCGCTCTCACACTTACACTCCCCCTAAAGCATTGTCGGACCCTCACCTGGACCCTTAACCGTCCCCGTCCCCTAACCCTAACCCTAGCCCGAACCCTAACCCTAACCCTTCCCCGAAGCCTGACCCTCACCTGTCCCCTAATCCTAAACCGTACGCTAACACTAACCCGCGCCCTCACACTTACGCTCCCCCTAAAGTGTTATCGTACCCTCACCTGGACCCTAAACCGTCCCCGTCCCCTAACCCTAACCCTAGCCTGAACCCTAACCCTAACACTTCCCCGAAGCCTGACACTCACCCGTCCCCTAATCCTAACCCGTACGCTAACACTAACCCACGCCCTCATATGTACGCTCCCCCTAAAGCGTTGTCGTACCCTCACCTGGACCCTAAACCGTCCCCGTCACCTAACCCTAACCCTAGCCCGAACCCTAACCCTAACCCTTCCCCGAAGCCTGACCCTCACCTGTCCCCTAATCCTAACCCGTACGCTAACACTAACACGCGCTCTCACACTTACGCTCCCCCTAAAGCGTTGTCGTACCCCCACCTGGACCTTAAACCGTCCCCGACCCCTAACCCTAACCCTAGCCCGAACCCTAACCCTAACACTTCCCCGAAGCCTGACCCTCACATGTCCCCTAATCCTAACCCGTACGCTAACACTAACCCGCGCCCTCACACTTATGCTCCCCCTAAAGTGTTATCGTACCCTCACCTGGACCCTAAACCGTACCCATCCCCTAACCCTAACCCTAGCCTGAACCCTAACCCTAACACTTCCCCGAAGCCTGACCCTCACCCGTCCCCTAATCCTAACCCGTACGCTAACACTAACCCACGCCCTCATATGTATGCTCCCCCTAAAGCGTTGTCGTACCCTCACCTGGACCCTAAACCGTCCCCGTCACCTAACCCTAACCCTAGCCCGAACCCTAACCCTAACACTACCCTGAAGCCTGACACTCACCCGTCCCCTAATCCTAACCCGTACGCTAACACTAACCCGCGCCCTCACACGTACGCTCCCCCTAAAGCGTTATCATACCCTCACCTGGACCCTAAACCTTCTCCGACCCCTAAACCTAACCCTGACCCGAACCCTAACCCTAAACCTTCCCCGAAGCCTGACCCTCACCCGTCACCTAATCCTAACCCGTACGCTAACACTAACGCGCGCCCTCACACGTACGCTCCCCCTAAAGCGTTGTCGTACCCTCACCTGGACCCTAAACCGTCCCCGTCCCCTAACCCTAACCCTAGCCCGAACCCTAAACCTAAACCTTCCCCGAAGCCTGACCCTCAAACGCACCCTAATCCTAACCCGTACGGTAACACTAAACTGCACCCTCACACCTAAGCTCCCCCTAAAGCGTTGTCGTACCCTCACCTGAACCCTAAACCGTCCCCGTCCCCTAACCCTAACCCTAGCCCGAACCCTAACCCTAACACTTCCCCGAACCCTGACACTCACGCGTCCCCTAATCCTAACCCGTACGCTAACACTAACCCGCTCCCTCTCATGTACGCCACCCCTTAAGCGTTGTCGTACCCTCACCTGAACCGTAAACGGTCCCCGTTACCTAACCCTAAACCTAGCCCGAACCCTAACCCTAACCCTTCCCCGAAGCTTGAACTTCACCCGTCCCCTAATCCTAACACGTACGCTAACACTAACGTGCGCCCTCACACGTACACTCCCCGTAAACCGTTGTCGTACCCTCACTTGGATCCTAAACGGTCCCCGTCACCTAAACCTAACCCTAACCCTAGCCCGAACCCTAACCCTAACACTTCCCCGAAGCCTGACACTCACCCGTCCCATAATCCTAACCCATACGCTAACACTAACCCGCGCCCTCACACGTACACTCCCCCTAAAGCGTTGTCGTACCCTCACCTGGACCCTAAAGCGTCCCCGTCCCCTAAACCTAACCCTAGCCCGAACCCTAACCCTAACACTTCCCCGAAGCCTGTACCTCACCCGTCCCCTAATCCTAACCCGTACGCTAACACTAACCCGCGCCCTCACACGTACACTCCCCCTAAAGCGTTGTCGAACACTCACCTGGACCCTAAAGCGTCCCCGACCCCTAACCCTAACCCTAACCCGAACCCTAACCCTAACCCTTCCCCGAAGCCTGACTCTCACCCGTCCCCTAATCCTAACCCGTACGCTAACACTAACCCGCACCCTCACACGTACGCTCCCCCTAAAGCGTTGTCGTACCCTCACCTGGACCCTAAACAGTCCCCGTCCCCTAACCCTAACCCTAGCCCGAACCCTAACCCTAACTTTTCCCTGAAGCCTGACCCTCACCCGTCCCCTAATCCTAGCCAGTACATTGAAACTAACCCGCGCCGTCACACGTACCCTCCCCCTAAAGCGTTGTCGTACCCTCACCTGGACCCTAAACCGTCCCCGTCCCCTAACCCTAACCCTAGCCCGGACCCTAACCCTATCACTTCCCTGAAGCCTGACCCTCACACGTCCCCAAATCCTAACCCGTACGCTAACACTAACCCGCGCCCTCACACGTACGCTCCCCCTAAAGCGTTGTCGTACCCTCACCTGGACCCTAAACCGTCCCCGTCCCCTAACCCTAACCCTAGCCTGAACCCTAGCCCTAAATCTTCCCGGAAGCCTGACCCTCACCCGTCCCATAATCCTAACCTGTACGCTATCACTAACCCGCGCCCTCACACGTACGCTCCCCCTAAAGCGTTGTCGTACCCTCACCTGGACCCTAAACCGTCCCCGTCCCCTAACCCTAACCCGAACCCTAACCCTAACCCTTCCCCGAAGCCTGACCCTCACCCGTCCCCTTATCCTAACCCGTACGCTAACACTAACCCGCGCCCTCACAAGTACGCTCCCCGTAAACCGTTGTCGTACCCTCACCTGAACCCTAAACGGTCCCCATCCCCTAAACCTAACCCTAACCCTAGCCCGAACCATAACCCTAAAACTTCCCTGAAGCCTGACACTCACCCGTCCCATAATTCTAACCCGTACGCTAATACTAACCCGCGCCCTCACACGTACACTCCCCCTAAAGTGTTGTCGTACCATCACCTGGGCCCTAAACCATCCCCGTCCCCTAACCCTAACCCTAGCCCGAACCCTAGCCCTAACACTTCCCCGAAGCCTGAACCTCACCCGTCCCCTAATCCTAACCCGTACGCTAACACTAACCCGCGCCCTCACACGTACGCTCCCCCTAAAGCGTTGTCGTACCCTCACCTGGACCCTAAACCGTCCCTGTCCCCTAACCCTAACCCTAGCCCGAAACCTAACCCTAACACTGCCCCGAAGCCTGACCCTCACACGTCCCTTAAACCTAACGCGTACGCTAACACTAACCCGCGCCCTCACACGTACGCCCCCACTAAAGTGTTGTCGTACCCTCACCTGGACCCTAAACCGTCCCCGTCCCCTAACCCTAACCCTATTCCGAACCCTAAACCTAACACTTCCCCGAAGCCTGACCCTCACCCGTCCCCAATCCTAACACGTACGCTAACACTAACCCGCGCCCTCACACGTACGCTCCCCCTAAAGCGTTGTCGTACCCTCACCTGGACCCTAAACCGTCCCCGTCCCCTAACCATTACCCTAGACCGAACCCTAACCCTAATCCTTCCCCGAAGCCTGACTCTAACCCGTCCTCTAATCCTAACCCGTAGGCTAACACTAACCCGCGCACTCACACGTATGCTCCCCCAAAGCGTTGTCGTACCCTCAACTGGACCCTAAATCATCCCCGTCCCCTAACCCTAACCCTAGGCAGAACCCTAACCCTAACCCTTGCCCGAAGCCTGACCCTCACCTGTCCCCTAATCCTAACCCGTACGCTAACACTAACCCGCGCCCTCACACGTACGCTCCCCCTAAAGCGTAGCCGTAACCTCACCAGGACCCTAAACCGTCCCCTTCCCCTAACCCTAACCCTTGCCCGAACCCCAACCCTAACGCTTCCGAGAAGACTGACCCTCACCCGTCCGCTAATCCTAACCCGTACGCTAACACTAACCCGCGCTCTCGCACGTACGCCACCCCTAAAGAGTTGTCGTACCCTCACCTAGACCCTAAACTGTCCCCGTCCCCTAACCCTATCCCTAGCCCGAACCCTAACCCTAACTCTTCCCCGAAGCCTGACCCTCAACCGTCCCATAAACCTAACCCGTACGCTAACACTAACCCGTGCGCTCACACGTACGTTCCCCCTAAAGCGTTGTCGTACCCTCAACTGGACCCTAAACCGTTCCCTTCCTCTAACCCTAACCCTAGCCCAAACCCTCACCCTAACCCTTCCCCGAAGCCTGACCCTCACCCGTCCCCTAATCCTAACCCGTACGTGAACACTACTCCGTTCCCTCACACGTACACTCCCCCTAAAGCGTTGTCGTACCCTCACTTGGACCCTAAACATTCCCCGTCCCCTAACTATAACCCTGGCCCGAACCCTAACCCCAAACCTTCCCCAAAGCCTGACCCTAATCAGTCCCCTAATCCTAACCCGTACGCTAACACTAACCCGCGCCCTCACACGTACGCTCCCCCTAAAGCGTTGTCGTACCCTCACCTGGACCCTAAACCGTCCCCATCCCCTAACCCTAACCCTAGCACGAACCCTAACCCTAACACTTCCCCGAAGCCTGAACCTCACCCGTCCCCTAATCCTATCCCGTACACTAACACGAACCTGCGCCCTCACACATACGCTCCCCCTAAAGCGTTGTCGTACCCTCACCTGAACCCTAAACTGTCCCCGTCCCCTAACCCTAACCCTAGCCCGAACCCTAGCCCTAACCCTTCTCCGAAGCCTGACCCTCACCCGCCCCTAATCCTAACCCGTACGCTATCACTAAACTGCACCCTCACACCTAAGCTCCCCCTAAAGCGTTGTCGTACGCTCACCTGGACCCTAAACCGTCCCCGTCCCCTAACCCTAACCCTAGCCCGAACCCTAACCCTAACACTGCCACGAAGCCTGACCCTCACACGTCCCCTAAACATAACCCGTACGCTAACACTAACCCAGGCACTCACACGTACGCTCCCCCTAAAGCGTGGTCGTACACTCACCTGGACCCTAAACCGTCCCCGTCCCCTAACCCTAACCCTATACCGAACCCTAAACCTAACACTTCCCCGAAGCCTGACCCTCACCCGTCCCCTAATCCTAACACGTACGCTAACACTAACCCGCGCCCTCACACGTACGCTCCCCCTAAAGCGTTGTCGTACCCTCACCTGGACCCTAAACCGTCCCCGTCCCCTAACCCTTACCTAGAACGAACCCTAACCCTAACCCTTCCCCGAAGCCTGACCCTCACCCGTCCTCTAATCCTAACCCGTAGGCTAACACTAACCCGCGCCCTCACAAGTACCTCCCGTTACACCGTTGTCGTACCCTCAGCTGAACCCTAAACTTTCCCCGTCCCCTAATCCTAACCCTAGCCCGAACCCTAACCCTAACTCTTCCCCGAAGCCTCACCCTCACCCGTCCCCGAATCCTAACCCGTACGCTAACACTAACCCGCGCCCGCACACGTACGCTCCCCCTAAAGCGTTGTCGTACCCTCACCTGGACCCTAAACCCTCCCCGTCCCCTAACCCTAAACCTAGACCGAACCCTAACCCTAACCCTTTTCCGAAGCCTGACCCTCACCCGTCCCCTAATCCTAACACATACGCTAACACTAACCCATGCCCTCACACGTACGCCACCCCTAAAGCGTTGTCGTACACTCACCTGAACCGTAAACCGTCCCCGACCCCTAACCCTAACCCTAGCCCGAACGCTAACCCTAACCCTTCCCCGAAGCCTGACCCTCACCCGTCCCATAAACCTAACCCGTATGCTAACACTAACCCGTGCGCTCACACGTACGTTCCCCCTAAAGCGTTGTCGTACCGTCAACTGGACCCTAAACCGTTCCCTTCCTCTAACCCTAACCCTAACCCAAACCCTCACCCTAATCCTTCCCCGAAGCCTGACCCTCACCCGTCCCCTAATCCTAACCCGTACGTGAACACTACTCCGTTCCCTCACACGTACGCTCCCCCTAAAGCGTTGTCGTACCCTCACTTGGACCCTAAACATTCCCCGTCCCCTAACTATAACCGTGGCCCGAACCCTAACCCCAAACCTTCCCCGAAGCCTGACCCTAATCAGTCCCCTAATCCTAACCCGTACGCTAACACTAACCCGCGCCCTCACACGTACGCTCCCCCTAAAGCGTTGTCGTACCCTCACCTGGACCGTAAACCGTCCCCGTCCCCTAACCCTAACCCTAGCCCGGACCCTAACCCTAAAACTTCCCTGAAGACTGACCCTCACACGTCCCATAATCCTAACCCGTACACTAACACTAACCCACGCCCTCACACGTACGCTCCCCCTAAAGCGTTGTCGTACCCTCACCTGGACCCTAAACCCTCCCCGTCCCCTAACACTAACCCTAGCCCGAAGCCTAGCCGTAAACCTTCCCCGAAGCCTGACCCTCACCCGTCCCATAATCCTAACCCGTACGCTAACACTAACCCGCGCCCTCACACGTACGTTCCCCCTAAAGCGTTGTCGTAACCTCACCTGGACCCTAAACTGTCCCAGTCCCCTAACCCTAACCCTAGCCCGAACCCTAAACCTAACCCTTCCCCGAAGCCTGACCCTCACCCGTACAGTAATCCTAACCGGTACGCTAACACTAACACACGCCCTCACACGTACGCTCCCCCTAAAGCGTTGTCGTAACCTCACCTGGACCCTAAACCGTCCCCGTCCCCTAAACCTAACCCTAACCCTAGCCCGAACCCTAACCCTAACAATTCCCCGAAGCCTGACCCTCACACGTCCCATTATCCTAACCCGTACGCTCACACTAACCCGCGCCCTCACACGTACGCTCCCCCTAAAACGTTGTCGTACCCTCACCGGGACCCTAAACCGTCCCCGTCTCCTAACCCTAACCCTAGCTCGAACCCTAACCCTAAACCTTCCCCGAAGCCTGACCCTCACCCGTCCCCTAATCCTAACCCGTACGCTAACACTATCCCGCGCCCTCACACGTACGCTCCCCCTAAAACGTTGTCGTACCCTCACCGGGACGCTAAACCGTCCCCGTCCCCTAACCCTAACCGTAGCCCGAACCCTATCCCTAACCCTTCCCCGAAGCCTGACCCTCACCCGTCCCCTAATCCTAACACGTAGGCTAACACTAACCCGCCCCCTCACAAGTACGCTCCCCGTAAACCGTTGTCGTACCCTCACCTGGACCCTAAACAGTCCCCGTCCCCTAAACCTAGCCCTAACCCTAGCCAGAACCCTAACCCGAACCCTTCCCCGAAGCCTGACCCTCACCCGTCCCCTAATCCTAACCCGTACGCTAAAACTAACCCGCGCCCTCACACCTACGCACCCCCTAAAGCGTTGTCTTACCCTCACCTGGACCCTAAACCGTCCCCGTCACCTAACCCTAACCCTAGCCCGAACCCTAACCCTAACCCTTCCCCGAAGCCTGACCCACACCCGTCCCCTAATCCTAACCCGTACGCTAACACTAACCCGTGCCCTCCTCGTACGATTCCCTTAAGCGTTGTCGTACCCTCACCTGGACCCTAAACCGTCCCCGTCCCCTAACCCTAACCCTAGCCCGAACCCTAAACCTAACCCTTCCCCGAAGCCAGAACCTCACCCGTCCCCTAATCCTAACCGGTACGCTAACACTAACCCGCACCCTACACGTACGCTCCCCCTAAAGTGTTGTCGTACCCTCACCTGGACCCTAAACAGTCCCCGTCCCCTAACCCTAACCGTAGCCCGAACCCTAACCCTAACCGTTCCCCGAAGCCTGACCCTCACACGTCCCCTAATCCTAACCCGTACGCTAACACTAACCCGCGCCCTCACACGTACGCTCCCCCTAAAGCATTGTCGGACGCTCACCTGGACCCTAAACCGTCCCCGTCCCCTAACCCTAACCCTAGCACGAATCCTAACCCTAACCCTTCCCCGAAGCCTGACCCTCACCGGTCCCCTAATCCTAACACGTACGTTAACACTAACCCGCGCCCTCAGACGTACGCTCCCCCTGAAGCGTTGTCGGACCCTCACCTGGACCCTAAACCGTCCCCGTCCCCTAACCCTAACCCTACCCCGAACCGTAACCCTAACTCTTCCCCGAAGCCTGACCCTCACCCGTCCCCTAATCCTAACCCGTACCTTAAAACTAACCCGTGCCCTCACACGTACGCTCCCCCTAACGCGTTGTCGGACCCTCACCTTGACCCTAAACCGTCCCCGTCCCCTAACCCTAACCCTAGCCCGAACCCTAACCCTAACACTTCCCCGAAGCCTGAACCTCACACGTCCCCTAATCCTAACCCGTACGCTAACACTAAACCGCGCCCTCACACCTACGCTCCCCCTAAAGTGTTGTCATACCCTCACCTTGACCCTAAACCGTCCCCGTCCCCGTCCCCTAACCCTAAACCTAGCCCGAACCCTATCCCTAACCCTTCCCCGAAGCCTGACCCTCACCCGTCCCCTAATCCTAACCCGTACGCTAACACTAACGCGCTCCTCACACGTACGCTCCCCCTAAAGCGTTGTCGTACCCTCACTTGGACCCTAAACATTCCCCGTCCCCTAACTATAACCGTAGCCCGAACCCTAGCCCTAAACCTTCACCGAAGCCTGAACCTCACCCGTCCCCTAATCCTATCCCGTACACTAACACTAACCTGCGCCCTCACACGTTCGCTCCCCCTAAAGCTATGCCATACGCTCACCTGGACCATAAACCGTCCCCGTCCCCTAACCCTAACCCTAGCCCGAACCCTAACCCTAAACCTTCCCCAAATCCTGACCCTCACCCGTCCCCTAATGCTAACCCGTACGCTAACACTAACCCGCGCCCTCACACGTACTGTCCCCCTAAAGCGTTGTCGTACCCTCACCTGGACCCTAAACCGTCCCCATCCCCTAACCCTAACACTAGCCCGAACCCTAACCCTAACCCTTCCCCGAAGCCTGACCCTCACCCGTCCCCTAATCCTAACCCGTACGCTAACACTAACACGCGCCCTCACACTTACGCTCCCCCTAAAGCGTTGTCGGACCCTCACCTGGACCCTAAACCGTCCCCGTCCCCTAACCCTAACCCTAGCCCGAACCCTAACCCTAACGCTTCCCCGAAGCCTGACCCTCACCCGTCCCCTAATCCTAACACGTACGCTAACACTAACCCGCGCCCTCACACGTACGCTCCCCCTAAAGCGTTGTCGTACCCTCACATGGACCCTAAACCGTCCCCGTACCCTAACCCTAACCCTAGCTCGAACCCTAACCCTAACCCTTCCCCGAAGCCTGACCCTCACCCGTCCCCTAATCCTAACCCGTACGCTAACACTAACCCTCGCTCTCACACGTACTTTCCCTCTAAAGCGTTGTCGTACTCTCACCTGGACCCTAAACCGTCCCAGTCCCCTAAACCTAACCCTAGCCCGAACACTAACCCTAACCGTTCTCGAAGCCTGACCCTCACACGTCCCCTAATCCTAACGCGTACGCTAACACTACCCGCGCCCTCACATGTACGCTCCCCCTAAAGCGTTGTCAGACCCTCACCTGGACCCTAAACCGTCCCCGTCCCCTAACCCTAACCTTAGCCCGAACCCTAAACCTAACCCTTCCCTGAAGCCTGACACTCACACGTCCCCGAATCCTAACCCGTACGCTAACACTAACCCGCGCCCTCACACATACGCTCTCCCTAAAGCGTTATCGTACCCTCTCCTGGAACCTAAACCGTCCCCGTACCCTAACCCTAACCCTAGCTCGAAACCTAACCCTAACACTTCCCCGAAGCCTGACCCTCACCCGTCCCCTAATCTAACCCGTACGCTAACACTAACACGCGACCTCACACATACGCTCCCCCTAAAGCGTTGTCGGACCCTCACCTGGTCCCTAAACCGTCCCCGTCCCCTAACCCTAACCCTAGCCCGGACCCTAACCCTAACACTTCCCTGAAGCCTGACCCTCACACGTCCCCGAATCCTAACCCGTACGCTAACACTAACCCGCGCCCTCACACGTACGCTCCCCCTAAAGCGTTGTCGTACCCTCACCTGGACCCTAAACCGTCCCCGTCCCCTAACCCTAACCCTAGCCTGAACCCTAGCCCTAAACCTTCCCGGAAGCCTGACCCTCAACCGTCCCATAATCCTAACCTGTACGCTAACACTAACCCGCGCCCTCACTCGTACGCTCCCCCTAAAGCGTTGTCGTACCCTCACCTGGACCCTAAACCGTCCCCGTCCCCTAACCCTAACCCGAACCCTAACCCTAACCCTTCCCCGAAGCCTGACCCTCACCCGTCCCCTTATCCTAACCCGTACGCTAACACTAACCTGCGCCCTCACACCTACGCACCCCCTAAAGCATTGTCGTACCCTCACCTGGACCCTAAACCGTCCCCGTCCCCTAATCCTAACCCTAGCCCGAACCCTAACCCTAACACTTCCCCGAAGCCTGACCTTCACACGTCCCCTAATCCTAACCAGTACGTTAACACTAACCCGCGCCCTCACACGTACGCTCCCCCTAAAGCGTTGTCAGACCCTCACCTGGACCCTAAACCGTCCCCGTCCCCTAACCGTAACCCTAGCCCGAACCCTAAACCTAACACTTCCCTGAAGCCTGACACTCAAACGTCCCCTAATCCTAACCCGTACGCTAACACTAACACGCGCTCTCACACATACGCTCCCCCTAAAGCGTTGTCAGACCCTCACCTGGACCCTAAACCGTCCCCGTCCCCTAACCCTAACCCTAGCCCGAACCCTAACCCGAAACCTTCCCCAAGGCCTGACCCTCACCCTTCCCCTAATCCTAACCCGTACGCTAACACTAACCCGCGCCCTCACACCTACGCACCACCTAAAGCGTTGTCGTACCCTCACCTGGACCCTAAACCGTCCCCGTCCCCTAACCCTAAACCTAGCCAGAACCCTAACCCTAACACTTCCCCGAAGCCTGACCCTCACCCGTCCCCTAATCCTAACCCGTACGCTAACACTAAGACGCGCTCTCACACATACGCTCCCCCTAAAGCGTTGTCGGACCCTCACCTGAACCGTAAACCGTCCCCGTCCCCTAACACTAACCCTAGCCCGGACCCTAACCCTAACACTTCCATGAAGACTGACCCTCACACGTCCCCTAATCCTAACCCGTACGCTAACACTAACCCGCGCCCTCACACGTACGCTCCCCCTAAAGCGTTGTCGTACCCTCACCTGGACCCTAAACCATCCCCGTCCCCTAACACTAACCCTAGCCCGAAGCCTAGCCCTAAACCTTCCCCGAAGCCTGACCCTCAACCGTCCCCTAATCCTAACCCGTACGCTAACACTAACCCGCGCCCTCACACGTACGTTCCCCCTAAAGCTTTGTCGTACCCTCACCTGGACCCTAAACGGTCCCAGTCCCCTAACCCTAACCCTAGCCCGAACCCTAAACCTAACGCTTCCCCGAAGCCTGACCCTCACCCGTCCAGTAATCCTAACCGGTACGCTAACACTAACACACACCCTCACACGTACGCTCCCCCTAAAGCGTTGTCCTACCCTCACCTGGACGCTAAACCGTCCCAGTCCTCTAACCCTAACCCTAGCCCGAACCCTAACCCTAACCCTTTCCCGAAGCCTGACCCTCACCCGTCCTCTAATTCTAACCCGTACGCTAACACTAACCCGCGCCCTCACACGTACGCTCCCCCTAAAGCGTTGTCGTACCCTCACCTGGACCCTAAACCGTTCCCGTCCCCTAACCCTAACCCTAGCCCGAACCCTAACCCTAACCCTTCCCCGAAGCCTGACCCTCACCCGTCCCCTAATCCTAACCCGTACCCTAACACTATCCCGCGCCCTCACACGTATGCTCCCCCTAAAGCGTTGTGATACCCTCACCTGGACCCTAAACCGTCCCCGTCCCCTAACCCTAACCCTAGCCCGAACCCTATCCCTAACCCTTCCCCAAAGCCTGACCCTCACACGTCCCCTAATCCTAACAGGTAGGCTAACACTAACCCGCCCCTTCACAAGTACGCTCCCCGTAAACCGTTGTCGTACACTCACCTGGACCCTAAACAGTCCCCGTCCCCTAAACCTAGCCCTAACCCTAGACCGAACCCTAACCCTAAACCTTCCCCGAAGCCTGACCCTCACCCGTCACCTAATCCTAACCCGTACGCTAACACTAACGCGCGCCCTCACACGTACGCTCCCCCTAAAGCGTTTTCGTACCCTCACCTGACCCTAAACCGTCCCCGTCCCCTAACCCTAACCCTAGTCCGAACCCTAAACCTAATCCTTCCCCGAAGCCTGACCCTCAAACGCACCCTAATCCTAACCCGTACGGTAACACTAAATTGCACCCTCACACCTAAGCTCCCCCTAAAGCGTTGTCGTACCCTCACCTGAACCCTAAACCGTCCCCGTCCCCTAAACCTAACCCTAGCCCGAACCCTAACCCTAACCCTTCCCCGAAGCCTGACCCTCACCCGTCCCCTAATCCTAACCCGTCCGCTAACACTAACCCGTGCCCTCACACGTACGCTCCCCCTAACGCGTTGTCGGACCCTCACCTGGACCCTAAACCGTCCCCGTCCCCTAACCCTAACCCTAGCCCGAACCCTAACCCTAACCCTTCCCCGAAGCCTGACCCTCACCCGTCCCCGAATCCTAACCCGTACGCTAACACTAACCCGCGCCCTCACACGTACGCTCCCCCTAAAGCGTTGTCGTACCCTCACCTGGACCCTAAACCGTCCACGTCCCCTAACCCTAACCCTAGCCCGAACCCTAACCCTAACCCTTCCCTGAAGCCTGACCCACACCCGACCCCTAATCCTAGCCAGTACCTTGAAACTAACCCTCGCCGTCACACGTACGCTCCCCCTAAAGCGTTGTCGTACCCTCACCTGGACCCTAAACCGTCCCCGTCCCCTAACCCTAACCCCAGCCCGAACCCTAACCCTAACAATTCCCCGAAGCCTGACCCTCACCCGTCCCCTAATCCTAACCCGCACGCTAACACTAACCCGCACCCTCACACGTACGCCACCCCTAAAGCGTTGTCGTACCCTCACGTGGACCGTAAACCGACCCCGTCCCCTAACCCTAACCCTAGCCCGAACCCTAACCCTAACCCTTCCCTGAAGCCTGACCCTCACCCGTCCCCTAATCCTAACCCGTACGCTAACACTAAACCGCGCCCTCACACGTACGCTCCCACTAAAGCGTTGTCGTACCCTCACCTGGACCCTAAACCGTCCCCGTCCCCTAACCCTAACCCTAGCCCGAACCCTAACCCTAACCCTTCCCCGAAGCCTGACCCTCACATGTCCCCTAATCCTAACCCGTAGGCTAACACTAACCCGCGCCCTCACAAGTACACTCCGCGTAAACCATTGTCGTACCCTCATCTGAACCCTAAACGGTTCCCGTCCCCTAAACCTAACCCTAATCCTAGCCCGAACCCTAACCCTAACCATTCCCTGAAGCCTGACCCTCACCCGTCCCCTAATCCTAACACGTAGGCTAGCACTAACCCGCGCCCTCACATGTACGCTCCCTCTTAAGCGTTGTCGTACCCTCACCTGGACCCTAAACCGTCCCCGTCCCCTAACCCTAACCCTAGCCCGAACCCTAACCCTAACACTTCCCCGAACCCTGACACTCACGCGTCCCCTATTCCTAACCCGTACGCTAACACTAACCCTCTCCCTCTCATGTACGCCACCCCTAAAGCGTTGTCGTACCCTCACCTGAACCGTAAACCGTCCCCGTTACCTAACCCTAACCCTAGCCCGAACCCTAACCGTAACCCTTCCCCGAAGCCTGAACTTCACCCGTCTTCTAATCCTAACACGTACGCTAACACTAACGCGCGCCCTCACACGTACACTCCCCGTAAACCGTTGTCGTACCCTCACCTGGATCCTAAACGGTCCCCGTCACCTAAACCTAACCCTAACCCTAGCCCGAACCCTAACCCTAACACTTCCCCGAAGCCTGACACTCACCCGTCCCATAATCCTAACCCATACGCTAACACTAACCCACGCCCTCACACGTACACTCCCCCTAAAGCGTTGTCGTACCCTCACCTGGACCCTAAACCGTCCCCATCCCCTAAACCTAACCCTAGCCCGAACCCTAACCCTAACACTTCCCCGAAGCCTGTACCTCACCCGTCCCCTAATCCTAACCCGTACGCTAACACTAACCCGCGCCCTCACACGTACGCTCCCCCTAAAGCGTTGTCGAACACTCACCTGGACCGTAAACCGTCCCCGACCCCTAACCCTAACCCTAACCCGAACCCTAACCCTAACCCTTCCCCGAAGCCTGACTCTCACCCGTCCCCTAATCCTAACCCGTACGCTAACACTAACCCGCACCCTCACACGTACGCTCCCCCTAAAGCGTTGTCGTACCCTCACCTGGACCCTAAACAGTCCCCGTCCCCTAACCCTAACCCTAGCCCGAACCCTAACCCTAACCCTTCCCCGAAGCCTGACCCTCAACTGCACCTTAATCCTAACCCGTACGCTAACACTAACCTGCGACCTCACACCTAATCTCCCCCTAAAGTGTTGTCGTACCCTCACCTGGACCCTAAATCGTCCCCGTCCCCTAACCCTATCCCTAGCCCGAACCCTAACCCTAACTCTTCCCCGAAGCCTGACCCTCACCCGTCCCCTAATCCTAACCCGTACGCTAACACTAACACGCGCTCTCACACTTCCGCTCCCCCTAAAGCATTGTCGGACCCTCACCTGGACTCTTAACCGTCCCCGTTCCCTAACCCTAACCCTAGCCCGAACCCTAACCCTAACCCTTCCCCGAAGCCTGACCCTCACCTGTCCCCTAATCCTAACCCGTACGCTAACACTAACCCGCGCGCTCACACTTACGCTCCCCCTAAAGTGTTATCGTACCCTCACCTGGACCCTAAACCGTACCCGTCCCCTAACCCTAACCCTAGTCTGAACCCTAACCCTAACACTTCCCCGAAGCCTGACACTCACCCGTCCCCTAATCCTAACCCGTACGCTAACACTAACCCACGCCCTCATATGTACGCTCCCCCTAAAGCGTTGTCGTACCCTCACCTGGACCCTAAACCGTCCCCGTCACCTAACCCTAACCCTAGCCCGAACCCTAACCCTAACCCTTCCCCGAAGCCTGACCCTCACCTGTCCCCTAATCCTAACCCGTACGCTAACACTAACACGCGCTCTCACACTTACGCTCCCCCTAAAGCGTTGTCGTACCCCCACCTGGACCTTAAACCGTCCCCGACCCCTAACCCTAACCCTAGCCCGAACCCTAACCCTAACATTTCCCCGAAGCCTGACCCTCACCTGTCCCCTAATCCTAACCCGTACGCTAACACTAACCCGCGCCCTCACACTTACGCTCCCCCTAAAGTGTTATCGTACCCTCACCTGGACCCTAAACCGTACCCGTCCCCTAACCCTAACCCTAGCCTGAACCCTAACCCTAACACTTCCCCGAAGCCTGACCCTCACCCGTCCCCTAATCCTAACCCGTACGCTAACACTAACCCACGCCCTCATATGTACGCTCCCCCTAAAGCGTTGTCGTACCCTCACCTGGACCCTAAACGGTCCCCGTCACCTAACCCTAACCCTAGCCCGAACCCTAACCCTAACCCTACCCCGAAGCCTGACACTCACCCGTCCCCTAATCCTAACCCGTACGCTAACACTAACCCGCGCCCTCACACGTACGCTCCCCCTAAAGCGTTGTCATACCCTCACCTGGACCCTAAACCTTCTCCGACTCCTAAACCTAACCCTGACCCGAACCCTAACCCTAAACCTTCCCCGAAGCCTGACCCTCACCCGTCACCTAATCCTAACCCGTACGCTAACACTAACGCGCGCCCTCACACGTACGCTCCCCCTAAAGCGTTTTCGTACCCTCACCTGACCCTAAACCGTCCCCGTCCCCTAACCCTAACCCTAGTCCGAACCCTAAACCTAATCCTTCCCCGAAGCCTGACCCTCAAACGCACCCTAATCCTAACCCGTACGGTAACACTAAATTGCACCCTCACACCTAAGCTCCCCCTAAAGCGTTGTCGTACCCTCACCTGAACCCTAAACCGTCCCCGTCCCCTAACCCTAACCCTAACCCGAACCCTAACCCTAACCCTTCCCCGAAGCCTGACCCTCACCCGTCCCCTAATCCTAACCCGTCCGCTAACACTAACCCGTGCCCTCACACGTACGCTCCCCCTAACGCGTTGTCGGACCCTCACCTGGACCCTAAACCGTCCCCGTCCCCTAACCCTAACCCTAGCCCGAACCCTAACCCTAACCCTTCCCCGAAGCCTGACCCTCACCCGTCCCCGAATCCTAACCCGTACGCTAACACTAACCCGCGCCCTCACACGTACGCTCCCCCTAAAGCGTTGTCGTACCCTCACCTGGACCCTAAACCGTCCACGTCCCCTAACCCTAACCCTAGCCCGAACCCTAACCCTAACCCTTCCCTGAAGCCTGACCCACACCCGACCCCTAATCCTAGCCAGTACCTTGAAACTAACCCGCGCCGTCACACGTACGCTCCCCCTAAAGCGTTGTCGTACCCTCACCTGGACCCTAAACCGTCCCCGTCCCCTAACCCTAACCCCAGCCCGAACCCTAACCCTAACAATTCCCCGAAGCCTGACCCTCACCCGTCCCCTAATCCTAACCCGCACGCTAACACTAACCCGCACCCTCACACGTACGCCACCCCTAAAGCGTTGTCGTACCCTCACGTGGACCGTAAACCGACCCCGTCCCCTAACCCTAACCCTAGCCCGAACCCTAACCCTAACCCTTCCCTGAAGCCTGACCCTCACCCGTCCCCTAATCCTAACCCGTACGCTAACACTAAACCGCGCCCTCACACGTACGCTCCCACTAAAGCGTTGTCGTACCCTCACCTGGACCCTAAACCGTCCCCGTCCCCTAACCCTAACCCTAGCCCGAACCCTAACCCTAACTCTTCCCCGAAGCCTGACCCTCACATGTCCCCTAATCCTAACCCGTAGGCTAACACTAACCCGCGCCCTCACAAGTACACTCCGCGTAAACCGTTGTCGTACCCTCATCTGAACCCTAAACGGTTCCCGTCCCCTAAACCTAACCCTAATCCTAGCCCGAACCCTAACCCTAACCCTTCCCTGAAGCCTGACCCTCACCCGTCCCCTAATCCTAACCCGTAGGCTAGCACTAACCCGCGCCCTCACATGTACGCTCCCTCTTAAGCGTTGTCGTACCCTCACCTGGACCCTAAACCGTCCCCGTCCCCTAACCCTAACCCTAGCCCGAACCCTAACCCTAACACTTCCCCGAACCCTGACACTCACGCGTCCCCTAATCCTAACCCGTACGCTAACACTAACCCGCTCCCTCTCATGTACGCCACCCCTTAAGCGTTGTCGTACCCTCACCTGAACCGTAAACCGTCCCCGTTACCTAACCCTAAACCTAGCCCGAACCCTAACCCTAACCCTTCCCCGAAGCTTGAACTTCACCCGTCCCCTAATCCTAACACGTACGCTAACACTAACGTGCGCCCTCACACGTACACTCCCCGTAAACCGTTGTCGTACCCTCACCTGGATCCTAAACGGTCCCCGTCACCTAAACCTAACCCTAACCCTAGCCCGAACCCTAACCCTAACACTTCCCCGAAGCCTGACACTCACCCGTCCCATAATCCTAACCCATACGCTAACACTAACCCGCGCCCTCACACGTACACTCCCCCTAAAGCGTTGTCGTACCCTCACCTGGACCCTAAAGCGTCCCCGTCCCCTAAACCTAACCCTAGCCCGAACCCTAACCCTAACACTTCCCCGAAGCCTGTACCTCACCCGTCCCCTAATCCTAACCCGTACGCTAACACTAACCCGCGCCCTCACACGTACACTCCCCCTAAAGCGTTGTCGAACACTCACCTGGACCCTAAAGCGTCCCCGACCCCTAACCCTTACCCTAACCCGAACCCTAACCCTAACCCTTCCCCGAAGCCTGACTCTCACCCGTCCCCTAATCCTAACCCGTACGCTAACACTAACCCGCACCCTCACACGTACGCTCCCCCTAAAGCGTTGTCGTACCCTCACCTGGACCCTAAACAGTCCCCGTCCCCTAACCCTAACCCTAGCCCGAACCCTAACCCTAACCCTTCCCTGAAGCCTGACCCTCACCCGTCCCCTAATCCTAGCCAGTACATTGAAACTAACCCGCGCCGTCACACGTACCCTCCCCCTAAAGCGTTGTCGTACCCTCACCTGGACCCTAAACCGTCCCCGTCCCCTAACCCTAACCCTAGCCCGGACCCTAACCCTATCACTTCCCTGAAGCCTGACCCTCACACGTCCCCAAATCCTAACCCGTACGCTAACACTAACCCGCGCCCTCACACGTACGCTCCCCCTAAAGCGTTGTCGTACCCTCACCTGGACCCTAAACCGTCCCCGTCCCCTAACCCTAACCCTAGCCTGAACCCTAGCCCTAAATCTTCCCGGAAGCCTGACCCTCACCCGTCCCATAATCCTAACCTGTACGCTATCACTAACCCGCGCCCTCACACGTACGCTCCCCCTAAAGCGTTGTCGTACCCTCACCTGGACCCTAAACCGTCCCCGTCCCCTAACCCTAACCCGAACCCTAACCCTAACCCTTCCCCGAAGCCTGACCCTCACCCGTCCCCTTATCCTAACCCGTACGCTAACACTAACCCGCGCCCTCACAAGTACGCTCCCCGTAAACCGTTGTCGTACCCTCACCTGAACCCTAAACGGTCCCCATCCCCTAAACCTAACCCTAACCCTAGCCCGAACCATAACCCTAAAACTTCCCTGAAGCCTGACACTCACCCGTCCCATAATTCTAACCCGTACGCTAATACTAACCCGCGCCCTCACACGTACACTCCCCCTAAAGTGTTGTCGTACCATCACCTGGGCCCTAAACCATCCCCGTCCCCTAACCCTAACCCTAGCCCGAACCCTAGCCCTAACACTTCCCCGAAGCCTGAACCTCACCCGTCCCCTAATCCTAACCCGTACGCTAACACTAACCCGCGCCCTCACACGTACGCTCCCCCTAAAGCGTTGTCGTACCCTCACCTGGACCCTAAACCGTCCCTGTCCCCTAACCCTAACCCTAGCCCGAAACCTAACCCTAACACTGCCCCGAAGCCTGACCCTCACACGTCCCTTAAACCTAACGCGTACGCTAACACTAACCCGCGCCCTCACACGTACGCCCCCACTAAAGTGTTGTCGTACCCTCACCTGGACCCTAAACCGTCCCCGTCCCCTAACCCTAACCCTATTCCGAACCCTAAACCTAACACTTCCCCGAAGCCTGACCCTCACCCGTCCCCAATCCTAACACGTACGCTAACACTAACCCGCGCCCTCACACGTACGCTCCCCCTAAAGCGTTGTCGTACCCTCACCTGGACCCTAAACCGTCCCCGTCCCCTAACCATTACCCTAGACCGAACCCTAACCCTAATCCTTCCCCGAAGCCTGACTCTAACCCGTCCTCTAATCCTAACCCGTAGGCTAACACTAACCCGCGCACTCACACGTATGCTCCCCCAAAGCGTTGTCGTACCCTCAACTGGACCCTAAATCATCCCCGTCCCCTAACCCTAACCCTAGGCAGAACCCTAACCCTAACCCTTGCCCGAAGCCTGACCCTCACCTGTCCCCTAATCCTAACCCGTACGCTAACACTAACCCGCGCCCTCACACGTACGCTCCCCCTAAAGCGTAGCCGTAACCTCACCAGGACCCTAAACCGTCCCCTTCCCCTAACCCTAACCCTTGCCCGAACCCCAACCCTAACGCTTCCGAGAAGACTGACCCTCACCCGTCCGCTAATCCTAACCCGTACGCTAACACTAACCCGCGCTCTCGCACGTACGCCACCCCTAAAGAGTTGTCGTACCCTCACCTAGACCCTAAACTGTCCCCGTCCCCTAACCCTAACCCTAGCCCGAACCCTAACCCTAACTCTTCCCCGAAGCCTGACCCTCAACCGTCCCATAAACCTAACCCGTACGCTAACACTAACCCGTGCGCTCACACGTACGTTCCCCCTAAAGCGTTGTCGTACCCTCAACTGGACCCTAAACCGTTCCCTTCCTCTAACCCTAACCCTAGCCCAAACCCTCACCCTAACCCTTCCCCGAAGCCTGACCCTCACCCGTCCCCTAATCCTAACCCGTACGTGAACACTACTCCGTTCCCTCACACGTACACTCCCCCTAAAGCGTTGTCGTACCCTCACTTGGACCCTAAACATTCCCCGTCCCCTAACTATAACCCTGGCCCGAACCCTAACCCCAAACCTTCCCCAAAGCCTGACCCTAATCAGTCCCCTAATCCTAACCCGTACGCTAACACTAACCCGCGCCCTCACACGTACGCTCCCCCTAAAGCGTTGTCGTACCCTCACCTGGACCCTAAACCGTCCCCATCCCCTAACCCTAACCCTAGCACGAACCCTAACCCTAACACTTCCCCGAAGCCTGAACCTCACCCGTCCCCTAATCCTATCCCGTACACTAACACGAACCTGCGCCCTCACACATACGCTCCCCCTAAAGCGTTGTCGTACCCTCACCTGAACCCTAAACCGTCCCCGTCCCCTAACCCTAACCCTAGTCCGACCCCTAACCCTAACCCTTCCTCGATGCCTGACCCTCACCCGTCCCCTAATCTTAACCCGTAGGCTAACACTACGCTCCCCGTAAACCGTTGTTGTACCCTCACCTGGACCCTTAACGGTCCCCGTCCCCTAAACCTAACCCAAACCCTAACCTGAACCCTAACCCTAACCGTTCCCGAAGCCTGACCCTCACCCGTCCCATAATCCTAACCCGTACGATAACACTAACCCGTCCCCTCACACATACGCTCCCCCTAAAGCGTTGTCGTACCCTCACCTGGACCCTAAACCGTCCCCGTCCCCTAACCCTAACCCTAGCCCGAACCCTAATCCTAACACTTCCCCGAAGCCTGACCCTCACCTGTCCCCGAATCCTAACCTGTACGCTAACACTAACCCGCGCCCTCACACGAACGCTCCCCCTAAAGCGTTGTCGTACCCTCACCTGGACCCTAAACCGTCCTCGTCCCCTAACCCTAACCCGAACCCTAACCCTAACCCTTCCCCGAAGCCTGACCCTCACCTGTCCCCGAATCCTAACCTGTACGCTAACACTAACCCGCGCCCTCACACGAACGCTCCCCCTAAAGCGTTGTCGTACCCTCACCTGGACCCTAAACCGTCCTCGTCCCCTAACCCTAACCCGAACCCTAACCCTAACCCTTCCCCGAAGCCTGACCCTCACCCGTCCCCTTATCCTAACCCGTACGCTAACACTAACCCGCGCCCTCACACCTACGCACCCCCTAAAGCATTGTCGTACCCTCACCTGGACCCTAAACCATCCCCATCCCCTAATCCTAACCCTAGCCCGAACCCTAACCCTAACTCTTCCCCGAAGCCTGACCCTCACCCGTCCCCTAAACCTAACCCATACGCTAACACTAACCCGTGCCCTCACACGTACGTTCCCCTAAAGCGTTGACGTACCCTCAACTGGACCCTAAACCGTTCCCTTCCTCTAACCCTAACACTAGCCCAAACCCTCACCCTAACCCTTCTCCGAAGCCTGACCCTCACCCGTCCCCTAATGCTAACCCGTACGTGAACACTACTCCGTTCCCTCACACGTACACTCCCCCTAAAGCGTTGTCGTACCCTCACTTGGACCCTAAACCTTCCCCGTCCCCTAACTCTAACCCTAGCCCGAAACCTAACCCCAACACTTCCCTGAAGCCTGACCCTAATCCGTCCCCTAATCCTAACCCGTACACTAACACTAACCCGCGACCTCACACGTACGCTCCCCCTAAAGCGTTGTCGTAAACTCACCTGGACCCTAAACCGTCCCCGTCGCCTAACCCTAACCCTAGCCCGAACCCTAACCCTAACCCTTCCCGAAGCCTGAACCTCACCCGTCCCCTAATCCTATCCCGTACGCTAACACTAACCTGCGCCCTCACACGTACGCTCCCCCTAAAGCGTTGTCCAACCCTCACCTGAACCCTAAACCGTCCCCGTCCCCTAACCCTAACCCTAGCCCGAACCCTAACCCTAACCCTTCCTCGAAGCCTGACCCTCACCCGTCCCCTAATCTTAACCCGTAGGCTAACACTAACCCGCGCACTCACAAGTACGCTCCCCGTAAACCATTGTCGTACCCTCACCTGGACCCTAAACGGTCCCCGTCCCCTAAACCTAACCCTAACGCTAGCCCGAACCCTAACCCTAACACTTCCCCAAATCCTGACCCTCACCCGTCCCCTAATGCTAACCCGTACGTTAACACTAACCCACGCCCTGACACGTACGCTCCCCCTAAAGCGTTGTGGTACCCTCACCTGGACCCTAAACTATCCCCTAACTCTAAACCTAGCCGGAACCCTAAGCCTAACTCTTCCCCAAAGCCTGACCCTCACCTGTCCCCAAATCCTAACCCGTACGCTAACACTAACCCGTGTCCTCACACCTACGCTCCCTCTAAAGCGTTGACGTACCCTCACCTGGACCCTAAACCATCCCTGTCCCCTAACTCTAACCCTATCCCGAAGCCTGACCCTAACCCTTCCCCGAAGCCTGACCCTCACCCGATCCATAATCCTAACCCGTACGCTAACACTAACACGCGCCCTCACACGTACGCTCCCCCTAAAGCGTTGTCGTACCCTCACCTGGACCCTAAACCGTCCCCGTCCCCATCCCTAACCCTAGCCCGAACACTAACCCTAACCCTTTCCCGAAGTCTGACCCTCACCCTTCCCCTAATCCTAGCCCGTACGCTAACACTAACCCACGTCTAACACGTACGCTCCCCCTAAATCGTTGTCGTACACTCACCTGGACCCTAAACCGTCCCCGTCCCCTAACCCTAACCCTAGCCCGAACCCTAGCCCTAACCCTTCTCCGAAGCCTGACCCTCACCCGCCCCTAATCCTAACCCGTACGCTATCACTAAACTGCACCCTCACACCTAAGCTCCCCCTAAAGCGTTGTCGTACGCTCACCTGGACCCTAAACCGTCCCCGTCCCCTAACCCTAACCCTAGCCCGAACCCTAACCCTAACACTGCCACGAAGCCTGACCCTCACACGTCCCCTAAACATAACCCGTACGCTAACACTAACCCAGGCACTCACACGTACGCTCCCCCTAAAGCGTGGTCGTACACTCACCTGGACCCTAAACCATCCCCGTCCCCTAACCCTAACCCTATACCGAACCCTAAACCTAACACTTCCCCGAAGCCTGACCCTCACCCGTCCCCTAATCCTAACACGTACGCTAACACTAACCCGCGCCCTCACACGTACGCTCCCCGTAAAGCGTTGTCGTACCCTCACCTGGACCCTAAACCGTCCCCGTCCCCTAACCCTTACCTAGAACGAACCCTAACCCTAACCCTTCCCCGAAGCCTGACCCTCACCCGTCCTCTAATCCTAACCCGTAGGCTAACACTAACCCGCGCCCTCACAAGTACCTCCCGTTACACCGTTGTCGTACCCTCAGCTGAACCCTAAACTTTCCCCGTCCCCTAATCCTAACCCTAGCCCGATCCCTAACCCTAACTCTTCCCCGAAGCCTCACCCTCACCCGTCCCCGAATCCTAACCCGTACGCTAACACTAACCCGCGCCCGCACACGTACGCTCCCCCTAAAGCGTTGTCGTACCCTCACCTGGACCCTAAACCCTCCCCGTCCCCTAACCCTAAACCTAGCCCGAACCCTAACCCTAACCCTTTCCCGAAGCCTGACCCTCACCCGTCCCCTAATCCTAACACATACGCTAACACTAACCCATGCCCTCACACGTACGCCACCCCTAAAGCGTTGTCGTACACTCACCTGAACCGTAAACCGTCCCCGACCCCTAACCCTAACCCTAGCCCGAACGCTAACCCTAACCCTTCCCCGAAGCCTGACCCTCACCCGTCCCATAAACCTAACCCGTATGCTAACACTAACCCGTGCGCTCACACGTACGTTCCCCCTAAAGCGTTGTCGTACCCTCAACTGGACCCTAAACCGTTCCCTTCCTCTAACCCTAACCCTAACCCAAACCCTCACCCTAATCCTTCCCCGAAGCCTGACCCTCACCCGTCCCCTAATCCTAACCCGTACGTGAACACTACTCCGTTCCCTCACACGTACGCTCCCCCTAAAGCGTTGTCGTACCCTCACTTGGACCCTAAACATTCCCCGTCCCCTAACTATAACCGTGGCCCGAACCCTAACCCCAAACCTTCCCCGAAGCCTGACCCTAATCAGTCCCCTAATCCTAACCCGTACGCTAACACTAACCCGCGCCCTCACACGTACGCTCCCCCTAAAGCGTTGTCGTACCCTCACCTGGACCGTAAACCGTCCCCGTCCCCTAACCCTAACCCTAGCCCGGACCCTAACCCTAACACTTCCCTGAAGACTGACCCTCACACGTCCCATAATCCTAACCCGTACACTAACACTAACCCACGCCCTCACACGTACGCTCCCCCTAAAGCGTTGTCGTACCCTCACCTGGACCCTAAACCCTCCCCGTCCCCTAACACTAACCCTAGCCCGAAGCCTAGCCGTAAACCTTCCCCGAAGCCTGACCCTCACCCGTCCCATAATCCTAACCCGTACGCTAACACTAACCCGCGCCCTCACACGTACGTTCCCCCTAAAGCGTTGTCGTAACCTCACCTGGACCCTAAACTGTCCCAGTCCCCTAACCCTAACCCTAGCCCGAACCCTAAACCTAACACTTCCCCGAAGCCTGACCCTCACCCGTACAGTAATCCTAACCGGTACGCTAACACTAACACACGCCCTCACACGTACGCTCCCCCTAAAGCGTTGTCGTAACCTCACCTGGACCCTAAACCGTCCCCGTCCCCTAAACCTAACCCTAACCCTAGCCCGAACCCTAACCCTAACAATTCCCCGAAGCCTGACCCTCACACGTCCCATTATCCTAACCCGTACGCTCACACTAACCCGCGCCCTCACACGTACGCTCCCCCTAAAACGTTGTCGTACCCTCACCGGGACCCTAAACCGTCCCCGTCTCCTAACCCTAACCCTAGCTCGAACCCTAACCCTAAACCTTCCCCGAAGCCTGACCCTCACCCGTCCCCTAATCCTAACCCGTACGCTAACACTATCCCGCGCCCTCACACGTACGCTCCCCCTAAAACGTTGTCGTACCCTCACCGGGACGCTAAACCGTCCCCATCCCCTAACCCTAACCGTAGCCCGAACCCTATCCCTAACCCTTCCCCGAAGCCTGACCCTCACCCGTCCCCTAATCCTAACACGTAGGCTAACACTAACCCGCCCCCTCACAAGTACGCTCCCCGTAAACCGTTGTCGTACCCTCACCTGGACCCTAAACAGTCCCCGTCCCCTAAACCTAGCCCTAACCCTAGCCCGAACCCTAACCCGAACCCTTCCCCGAAGCCTGACCCTCACCCGTCCCCTAATCCTAACCCGTACGCTAAAACTAACCCGCGCCCTCACACCTACGCACCCCCTAAAGCGTTGTCTTACCCTCACCTGGACCCTAAACCGTCCCCGTCACCTAACCCTAACCCTAGCCCGAACCCTAACCCTAACCCTTCCCCGAAGCCTCACCCACACCCGTCCCCTAATCCTAACCCGTACGCTAACACTAACCCGTGCCCTCCTCGTACGATTCCCTTAAGCGTTGTCGTACCCTCACCTGGACCCTAAACCGTCCCCGTCCCCTAACCCTAACCCTAGCCCGAACCCTAAACCTAACCCTTCCCCGAAGCCAGAACCTCACCCGTCCCCTAATCCTAACCGGTACGCTAACACTAACCCGCACCCTACACGTACGCTCCCCCTAAAGTGTTGTCGTACCCTCACCTGGACCCTAAACAGTCCCCGTCCCCTAACCCTAACCGTAGCCCGAACCCTAACCCTAACCGTTCCCCGAAGCCTGACCCTCACACGTCCCCTAATCCTAACCCGTACGCTAACACTAACCCGCGCCCTCACACGTACGCTCCCCCTAAAGCATTGTCGGACGCTCACCTGGACCCTAAACCGTCCCCGTCCCCTAACCCTAACCCTAGCACGAATCCTAACCCTAACCCTTCCCCGAAGCCTGACCCTCACCGGTCCCCTAATCCTAACACGTACGTTAACACTAACCCGCGCCCTCAGACGTACGCTCCCCCTGAAGCGTTGTCGGACCCTCACCTGGACCCTAAACCGTCCCCGTCCCCTAACCCTAACCCTACCCCGAACCGTAACCCTAACTCTTCCCCGAAGCCTGACCCTCACCCGTCCCCTAATCCTAACCCGTACCTTAAAACTAACCCGTGCCCTCACACGTACGCTCCCCCTAACGCGTTGTCGGACCCTCACCTTGACCCTAAACCGTCCCCGTCCCCTAACCCTAACCCTAGCCCGAACCCTAACCCTAACACTTCCCCGAAGCCTGAACCTCACACGTCCCCTAATCCTAACCCGTACGCTAACACTAAACCGCGCCCTCACACCTACGCTCCCCCTAAAGTGTTGTCATACCCTCACCTTGACCCTAAACCGTCCCCGTCCCCGTCCCCTAACCCTAAACCTAGCCCGAACCCTATCCCTAACCCTTCCCCGAAGCCTGACCCTCACCCGTCCCCTAATCCTAACCCGTACGCTAACACTAACGCGCTCCTCACACGTACGCTCCCCCTAAAGCGTTGTCGTACCCTCACTTGGACCCTAAACATTCCCCGTCCCCTAACTATAACCCTAGCCCGAACCCTAGCCCTAAACCTTCACCGAAGCCTGAACCTCACCCGTCCCCTAATCCTATCCCGTACAATAACACTAACCTGCGCCCTCACACGTTCGCTCCCCCTAAAGCTATGCCATACGCTCACCTGGACCATAAACCGTCCCCGTCCCCTAACCCTAACCCTAGCCCGAACCCTAACCCTAAACCTTCCCCAAATCCTGACCCTCACCCGTCCCCTAATGCTAACCCGTACGCTAACACTAACCCGCGCCCTCACACGTACGCTCCCCCTAAAGCGTTGTCGTACCCTCACCTGGACCCTAAACCGTCCCCATCCCCTAACCCTAACACTAGCCCGAACCCTAACCCTAACCCTTCCCCGAAGCCTGACCCTCACCCGTCCCCTAATCCTAACCCGTACGCTAACACTAACACGCGCCCTCACACTTACGCTCCCCCTAAAGCGTTGTCGGACCCTCACCTGGACCCTAAACCGTCCCCGTCCCCTAACCCTAACCCTAGCCCGAACCCTAACCCTAACGCTTCCCCGAAGCCTGACCCTCACCCGTCCCCTAATCCTAACACGTACGCTAACACTAACCCGCGCCCTCACACGTACGCTCCCCCTAAAGCGTTGTCGTACCCTCACATGGACCCTAAACCGTCCCCGTACCCTAACCCTAACCCTAGCTCGAACCCTAACCCTAACCCTTCCCCGAAGCCTGACCCTCACCCGTCCCCTAATCCTAACCCGTACGCTAACACTAACCCTCGCTCTCACACGTACTTTCCCTCTAAAGCGTTGTCGTACTCTCACCTGGACCCTAAACCGTCCCAGTCCCCTAAACCTAACCCTAGCCCGAACCCTAACCCTAACCGTTCTCGAAGCCTGACCCTCACACGTCCCCTAATCCTAACCCGTACGCTAACACTACCCGCGCCCTCACATGTACGCTCCCCCTAAAGCGTTGTCAGACCCTCACCTGGACCCTAAACCGTCCCCGTCCCCTAACCCTAACCTTAGCCCGAACCCTAAACCTAACCCTTCCCTGAAGCCTGACACTCACACGTCCCCGAATCCTAACCCGTACGCTAACACTAACCCGCGCCCTCACACATACGCTCTCCCTAAAGCGTTATCGTACCCTCTCCTGGAACCTAAACCGTCCCCGTACCCTAACCCTAACCCTAGCTCGAAACCTAACCCTAACACTTCCCCGAAGCCTGACCCTCACCCGTCCCCTAATCTAACCCGTACGCTAACACTAACACGCGACCTCACACATACGCTCCCCCTAAAGCGTTGTCGGACCCTCACCTGGTCCCTAAACCGTCCCCGTCCCCTAACCCTAACCCTAGCCCGGACCCTAACCCTAACACTTCCCTGAAGCCTGACCCTCACACGTCCCCGAATCCTAACCCGTACGCTAACACTAACCCGCGCCCTCACACGTACGCTCCCCCTAAAGCGTTGTCGTACCCTCACCTGGACCCTAAACCGTCCCCGTCCCCTAACCCTAACCCTAGCCTGAACCCTAGCCCTAAACCTTCCCGGAAGCCTGACCCTCACCCGTCCCATAATCCTAACCTGTACGCTAACACTAACCCGCGCCCTCACTCGTACGCTCCCCCTAAAGCGTTGTCGTACCCTCACCTGGACCCTAAACCGTCCCCGTCCCCTAACCCTAACCCGAACCCTAACCCTAACCCTTCCCCGAAGCCTGACCCTCACCCGTCCCCTTATCCTAACCCGTACGCTAACACTAACCTGCGCCCTCACACCTACGCACCCCCTAAAGCATTGTCGTACCCTCACCTGGACCCTAAACCGTCCCCGTCCCCTAATCCTAACCCTAGCCCGAACCCTAACCCTAACACTTCCCCGAAGCCTGACCTTCACACGTCCCCTAATCCTAACCAGTACGTTAACACTAACCCGCGCCCTCACACGTACGCTCCCCCTAAAGCGTTGTCGGACCCTCACCTGGACCCTAAACCGTCCCCGTCCCCTAACCGTAACCCTAGCCCGAACCCTAAACCTAACACTTCCCTGAAGCCTGACACTCAAACGTCCCCTAATCCTAACCCGTACGCTAACACTAACACGCGCTCTCACACATACGCTCCCCCTAAAGCGTTGTCAGACCCTCACCTGGACCCTAAACCGTCCCCGTCCCCTAACCCTAACCCTAGCCCGAACCCTAACCCGAACCCTTCCCCAAGGCCTGACCCTCACCCTTCCCCTAATCCTAACCCGTACGCTAACACTAACCCGCGCCCTCACACCTACGCACCACCTAAAGCGTTGTCGTACCCTCACCTGGACCCTAAACCGTCTCCGTCCCCTAACCCTAAACCTAGCCAGAACCCTAACCCTAACACTTCCCCGAAGCCTGACCCTCACCCGTCCCCTAATCCTAACCCGAACGCTAACACTAAGACGCGCTCTCACACATACGCTCCCCCTAAAGCGTTGTCGGACCCTCACCTGAACCGTAAACCGTCCCCGTCCCCTAACACTAACCCTAGCCCGGACCCTAACCCTAACACTTCCATGAAGACTGACCCTCACACGTCCCCTAATCCTAACCCGTACGCTAACACTAACCCGCGCCCTCACACGTACGCTCCCCCTAAAGCGTTGTCGTACCCTCACCTGGACCCTAAACCATCCCCGTCCCCTAACACTAACCCTAGCCCGAAGCCTAGCCCTAAACCTTCCCCGAAGCCTGACCCTCAACCGTCCCCTAATCCTAACCCGTACGCTAACACTAACCCGCGCCCTCACACGTACGTTCCCCCTAAAGCTTTGTCGTACCCTCACCTGGACCCTAAACGGTCCCAGTCCCCTAACCCTAACCCTAGCCCGAACCCTAAACCTAACGCTTCCCCGAAGCCTGACCCTCACCCGTCCAGTAATCCTAACCGGTACGCTAACACTAACACACACCCTCACACGTACGCTCCCCCTAAAGCGTTGTCCTACCCTCACCTGGACGCTAAACCGTCCCAGTCCTCTAACCCTAACCCTAGCCCGAACCCTAACCCTAACCCTTTCCCGAAGCCTGACCCTCACCCGTCCTCTAATTCTAACCCGTACGCTAACACTAACCCGCGCCCTCACACGTACGCTCCCCCTAAAGCGTTGTCGTACCCTCACCTGGACCCTAAACCGTTCCCGTCCCCTAACCCTAACCCTAGCCCGAACCCTAACCCTAACCCTTCCCCGAAGCCTGACCCTCACCCGTCCCCTAATCCTAACCCGTACCCTAACACTATCCCGCGCCCTCACACGTATGCTCCCCCTAAAGCGTTGTGATACCCTCACCTGGACCCTAAACCGTCCCCGTCCCCTAACCCTAACCCTAGCCCGAACCCTATCCCTAACCCTTCCCCAAAGCCTGACCCTCACACGTCCCCTAATCCTAACAGGTAGGCTAACACTAACCCGCCCCTTCACAAGTACGCTCCCCGTAAACCGTTGTCGTACACTCACCTGGACCCTAAACAGTCCCCGTCCCCTAAACCTAGCCCTAACCCTAGACCGAACCCTAACCCTAACCATTCCCCAAAGCCTGACCCTCACCCGTCCCATAATCCTAACCCGTACGCTCACACTAACCCGCGCCCTCACACGTACGCTCCCCCTAAAGCGTTGTCGTACCCTCACCTGGACCCTAAACCGTCCCTGTCCCCTAACCCTAACCCTACCCCGAACCGTAAACCGAACCCTTCCCCGAAGCCTGACCCTCACCCGTCCCCTAATCCTAACCCGTACGCTAACACTAACCCGCGCCCTCACACCTACGCACCCCCTAAAGCGTTGTCTTACCCTCACCTGGACCCTAAACCGTCCCCGTCCCCTAACCCTAACCCTAGCCCGAACCCTAACCCTAACCCTTCCCCGAACCCTGACCCACACCCGTCCCCTAATCCTAACCCGTACGCTAACACTAACCCGCGCCCTCACACGTACATTCTCCCTAAGGCGTTGTCGTACCCTCACCTGGACCCTAAACCGTCCCTGTCCCCTAAGCCTAACCCTAGCCCGAACCCTAACCCTAACACTTCCCCGAAGCGTGACCCTCACCCGTCCCCTAATCCTAACCCGTACGCTAACACTATCCCGCGCCCTCACACTTATGCTCCCCCTAAAGGGTTGTCGTACGCTCACCTGGACCCTAAATCGTCCCCGTCCCCTAACCCTAACCCTAGCTCGAACCCTAACCCTAAACCTTCCCCGAAGCCTGACCCTCACCCGTCCCCTAATCCTAACCCGTACGCTAACAATATCCCGCGCCCTCACACGTATGCTCCCCCTAAAGCGTTGTCGTACCCTCACCTGGACCCTAAACCGTCCCCATCCCCTAACACTAACCCTAGCCCGAACCCTAACCCGAACACTTCCCCGAAGCCTGACGCTCACCCGTCCCCTAATCCTAACCCGTACCCTAACACTAACCCGCGCCCTCACATGTACGCTCCCCCTAAAGCGTTGTCGTACCCTCACCTGGACCCTAAACTGTCCCTGTCCCCTAAACCTAACCCTAGCCCGAACCCTAACCCTAACACTTCCCCGAAGCCTGACCCTCTCCCGTCCCCTAATCCTAACCCGTACGCTAACACTAACCCGCGCCCTCCACGTACGATCCCCTAAAGCGTTGTCGTACCCTCACCTGGACCCTAAACCGTCCCCGTCCCCTAACCCTAACCCTAGCCCGAACCCTAAACCTAACCCTTCCCCGAAGCCAGACCCTCACCCGTCCCCTAATCCTAACCAGTACGCTAACACTAACCCGCACCCTCACACGTACGCTCCCCCTAAAGCGTTGTCGTACCCTCACCTGGACCCTAAACCGTCCCCGTGCCCTAACCCTAACCCTAGCACGAACCCTAACCCTAACCCTTCTCCGAAGCCTGACCCTCACCCGTCCCCTAATCCTAACCCATACGCTAACACTAACCCGCGCCCTCACTCGTACGCCACCCCTAAAGCTTTGTCGTACCCTCAGCTGGACCCTAAACCGTCCCCGTCCCCTAACCCTAACCCTAGCCCGAACCCTAACCCTAACCCTTCCCCGAAGCGTGACCCTCACCCGTCCCCTAATCCTAACCCGTACGCTAACACTAACCCGCGCCCTCACACGTACGCTCCCCCTAAAGCGTTGTTGTACCCTCACCTGGACTCTAAACCGTCCCCGTCCCCTAAACCTAACCCTAACCCTAGCCCGAACCCTAACCCTAACAATTCCCCGAAGCCTGACCCTCACCCGTCCCCTAATCCTAACACGTACGCTAACACTAACCCGCGCCCTCACACGTACGCTCCACCTAAAGCGTTGTCGTACCCTCACCTGGACCCTAAACCGTCCCCGTCCCCTAACCCTAACCCTACCCGAACCCTAACCCTAACCATTCTCCGAATCCTGACCCTCACCCGTCCCCTAATCCTAACCTGTACGCTAACACTAACCCGCGCCCTCACACGTACGCCGCCCCTAAAGCGTTGTCGTACCCTCATCTGAACCGTAAACCGTACCCATCACCTAACCCTAACCCTAGCCCGAACCCTAACCCTAACCCTTCCCCGAAGCCTGAATCTCACCCGTCCCCTAATCCTAACACGTACGCAAACACTAACCCGCGCCCTCACACGTACACTCCCCGTAAACCGTTGTCGTACCCTCACCTGGATCCTAAACGGTCCCCGTCACCTAAACCTAGCCCTAACCCTAGCCTGAAGCCTAACCCTAACACTTCCCCGAAGCCTGACCCTCACCCGTCCCATAATCCTAACCCGTACGCAAACACTAACCCGCGCCCTCACACGTACGCTCCCCCTAAAGCGTTGTCAGACCCTCACCTGGACGCTAAACCGTCCCCGTCCCCTAACCCTAACCCTAGCCTGAACCCTAACCCTAACACTTCCCCGAAGCCTGACCCTCACCCGTCCCCTAATCCTAACCCGCACGCTAACACTAACCCGCACCCTCACACGTACGCTCCCCCTAAAGCGTTGTCGTACCCTCACCTGGACCCTAAACCGTCCCCGTCCCCTAACGCTAACCCTAGCCCGAACCCTAACCCTAACACTTCCCCGAAGCCTGAACCTCACCCGTCTCCGAATGCTAACCCGTACGCTAACACTAACCCGCGCCCTCACACGTACGCTCCCCCTAAAGCGTTGTCATACCCTAACCTGGACCCTAAACCGTACCCGTCCCCTAACCCTAAACCTGACCCGAACCCTAACCCTAACCCTTCCCCGAAGCCTGACACTCACCCGTCCCCTAATCCTAACCCGTACGCTAACACTAACCCGTCCCCTCACACGTACACTCCCCCTAACGCGTTGTCGGACCCTCACCTTGACCCTAAACCGTCCCCGTCCCCTAACTCTAACCCTAGCCCGAACCCTAACCCTAACACTTCCCCGAAGCCTGAACCTCACACGTCCCCTAATTCTAACCCGTACGCTAACACTAAACCGCGCCCTCACACCTACGTTCCACCTAAAGTGTTGTCATACCCTCACCTGGACCCTAAACCGTCCCCGTCCCCTAACCCTAACCCTAGCCCGAACCCAACCGTAACCCTTCCCCGAAGCCTGACCCGCACCCGTCCCCTAATCCTAACCCGTACGCTAACACTAACCCACGCCCTCACACGTACGCTCCCCCTAAAGCATTGTCGTACCCTCACCTGGACCCTAAACCGTCCCCGTCCCCTAACCCTAACCCTAACCCGAACCCTAACCCTAAAACTTCCCCGAAGCCTGACCCTCACCCTTCCCCTAATCCTAACCCGTACGCTAACACTAACCCGCGACCCCACACTTACGCTCCCCCTAAAATGTTATCGTACCCTCACCTGGACCCTAAACCGTCCCCGTCCCCTAACCCGAACCCTAGCCCGAACCCTGACCCTAACACTTCCCCGAAACCTGACCCGCACCCGTCCCCTAATCCTAACCCGTACGCTAACACTAACCCGCGCCCTCACACTTACGCTCCCCCTAAAGTGTTATCGTACCCTCACCTGGACCCTAAACCGTCCCTGTCCCCTAACCCTAACCCTAGCCCGAACCCTAACCCTAACACTTCCCTGAAGCCTGACCCGCACCCGTCCCCTAATGCTAACCCGTACGCTAACACTAACCCGCGCCCTCACACTTACGCTCCCCCTAAAGTGTTACCGTACCTTCACCTGGACTCTAAACCGTCCCTGACCCCTAACCCTAACCCTAGCCCGAACCCTAACCCTAACCCTTCCCCGAAGCCTGAACCTCACCCGTCCACTAATCCTAACACGTACGCTAACACTAACCCGCGCCCTCACACGTACACTCCCCGTAAACCGTTGTCGTACCCTCACCTGGATCCTAAACGGTCCCCGTCACCTTAACCTAACGCTAACCCTAGCCCGAACCCTAACCCTAACACTTCCCCGAATCCTGACCCTCACCCGTCCCCTAATCCTAACCCGTACGCTAACACTAACGCACGCCCTGACACGTACGCTACCCCTAAAGCATTGTCATACCCTCCCCTGGACCCTAAACAGTCCCGGTCCCGTAACCCTAACCCTAGCAGGAACCCTAACCCTAACCCTTCCCCGACCTGACCCTCACCCGTCTCCTAATTCAAACCCGTTCGCTAACTCTAACCCGCGCCCTCACAAGTACGCTCCCCGTAAACCGTTGTCGTACCCTCACCTGAACCCTAAACGGTCCCCATCCCCTAAACCTAACCCTAACCCTAGCCCGAACCCTAACCCTAAAACTTCCCTGAAACCTGACACTCACCCGTCCCATAATCCTAACCCGTACGCTAATACTAACCCGCGCCCTCACACGTACACTCCCCCTAAAGCGTTGTCGTACCCTCACCTGGGCCCTAAACCATCCCCGTCCCCTAACCCTAACCCTAGCCCGAACCCTAACCCTAACACTTCCCCGAAGCCTGAACCTCACCCGTCCCCTAATCCTAACCCGTACGCTAACACTTACCCGCGCCCTCACACGTACGCTCCCCCTAAAGCATTGTCGTACCCTCACCTGGACCCTAAACCGTCCCCGTCCCCTAACCCTAACCCTAGCCCGAAACCTAACCCTAACACTGCCCCGAAGCCTGACCCTCACACGTCCCCTAAACCTAACCCGTACGCTAACACTAACCCGCGCCCTCACACGTACGCTCCCCCTAAAGCGTTGTCGTACACTCACCTGGACCCTAAACCGTCCCCGTCCCCTAACCCTAACCCTATACCGAACCCTAAACCTAACACTTCCCCGAAGCCTGACCCTCACCCGTCCCCTAATCCTAACACGTACGCTAACACTAACCCGCGCCCTCACATGTACGCTCCCCCTAAAGCGTTGTCGTACCCACACCTGGACCCTAAACCGTCCCCGTCGCCTAACCCTTACCCTAGACCGAACCCTAACCCTAATCCTTCCCCGAAGCCTGACCCTCACCCGTCCTCTAATCCTAACCCGTAGGCTAACACTAACCCGCGCACTCACAAGTACCTCCCCCTAAACCGTTGTCGTACCCTCAGCTGAACCCTAAACATTCCCCGTCCCCTAACCCTAACCCTAGCCCGAACCCTAACCCTAACCCTTCCCCAAAGCCTGACCCTCACCCGTCCCCGAATCCTAACCCGTACGCTAACACTAACCCGCGCCCTCACACGTACGTTCCCCCTAAAGCGTTGTCGTACCCTCAACTGGACCCTAAACCGTTCCCTTTCTCTAACCCTAACACTAGCCCAAACCCTCACCCTAACCCTTCCCCGAAGCCTGACCCTCACCCGTCCCCTAATGCTAACCCGTACGTGAACACTACTCCGTTCCCTCACATGTACACTCCCCCTAAAGCGTTGTCGTACCCTCACTTCGACCCTAAACCTTCCCCGTCCCCTAACTCTAACCCTAGCCCGAACCCTAACCCCAACCCTTCCCCGAAGCCTGACACTAATCCGTCCCCTAATCCTAACCCGTACACTAACACTAACCCCCGCCCTCACATGTACGGCACCCCTAAAGCGTTGTCGTACCCTCACCTGAACCGTAAACCGTCCCCATCTCCTAACCCTAACCCTAGCCCGAACCCTAACCCTAACCCTTCCCCGAAGCCTGACACTCAACCGCACCCTAATCCTAACCCGTACGCTAACACTAACCTGCGACCTCACACTTAAGCTCCCCCTAAAGCGTTGTTGTACCCTCACCTGGACCCTAAACCGTCCCCGTCCCCTAACCCTATCCCTAGCCCGAACCCTAACCCTAACTCTTCCCCGAAGCCTGACCCTCACCCGTCCCATAATCCTAACACGTACTCTAACACTAACACGCGCTCTCACACTTATGCTCCCCCTAAAGCATTGTCGGACCCTCACCTGGACCCTTAACCGTCCCCGTCCCCTAACCCTAACCCTAGCCCGAACCCTAACCCTAACCCTTCCCCGAAGCCTGACCCTCACACGTCCCCTAATCCTAACCCGTACGCTAACACTAACCCACGCCCTCACACGTACGCTCCCCCTAAAGCGTTGTCGTACCCTCACCTGGACCCTAAACCGTCCCCGTCCCCTAAACCTAACCCTAGCCCGAACCCTAACCCTAACCCTTCCCCGAAGCGTGACCCTCACCCGTCCCCTAATCCTAACCCGTACGCTAACACTAACATGCGCCCTCACACTTACGCTCCCCCTAAAGCGTTGTCGTAACCTCACCTGGACCCTAAACTGTCCCAGTCCCCTAACCCTAACCCTAGCCCAAACCCTAAACCTAACCCTCCCCGAAGCCTGACCCTCACCCGTACAGTAATCCTAACCGGTACGCTAACACTAACACACGCCCTCACACGTACGCTCCCCCTAAAGCGTTGTCGTAACCTCACCTGGACCCTAAACCGTCCCCGTCCCCTAAACCTAACCCTAACCCTAGCCCGAACCCTAACCCTAACAATTCCCCGAAGCCTGACCCTCACACGTCCCATTATCCTAACCCGTACGCTCACACTAACCCGCGCCCTCACACGTACGCTCCCCCTAAAACGTTGTCGTACCCTCACCGGGACCCTAAACCGTCCCCGTCCCCTAACCCTAACCCTAGCTCGAACCCTAACCCTAAACCTTCCCCGAAGCCTGACCCTCACCCGTCCCCTAATCCTAACCCGTACGCTAACACTATCCCGCGCCCTCACACGTACGCTCCCCCTAAAACGTTGTCGTACCCTCACCGGGACCCTAAACCGTCCCCGTCCCCTAACCCTAACCGTAGCCCGAACCCTATCCCTAACCCTTCCCCGAAGCCTGACCCTCACCCGTCCCCTAATCCTAACACGTAGGCTAACACTAACCCGCCCCCTCACAAGTACGCTCCCCGTAAACCGTTGTCGTACCCTCACCTGGACCCTAAACAGTCCCCGTCCCCTAAACCTAGCCCTAACCCTAGCCCGAACCCTAACCCGAACCCTTCCCCGAAGCCTGACCCTCACCCGTCCCCTAATCCTAACCCGTACGCTAAAACTAACCCGCGCCCTCACACCTACGCACCCCCTAAAGCGTTGTCTTACCCTCACCTGGACCCTAAACCGTCCCCGTCCCCTAACCCTAACCCTAGCCCGAACCCTAACCCTAACCCTTCCCCGAAGCCTGACCCACACCCGTCCCCTAATCCTAACCCGTACGCTAACACTAACCCGCGCCCTCACACGTACGCTCCCCCTAAAGCGTTGTCGTACCCTCACCTGGACCCTAAACCGTCCCTGTCCCCTAACCCTAACCCTAGCCCGAACCCCAACCCTAACACTTCCCCGAAGCCTGACCCTCTCCCATCCCCTAATCCTAACCCGTACGCTAACACTAACCCGTGCCCTCCTCGTACGATTCCCTTAAGCGTTGTCGTACCCTCACCTGGACCCTAAACCGTCCCCGTCCCCTAACCCTAACCCTAGCCCGAACCCTAAACCTAACCCTTCCCCGAAGCCAGAACCTCACCCGTCCCCTAGTCCTAACCGGTACGCTAACACTAACCCGCACCCTACACGTACGCTCCCCCTAAAGTGTTGTCGTACCCTCACCTGGACCCTAAACAGTCCCCGTCCCCTAACCCTAACCGTAGCCCGAACCCTAACCCTAACCGTTCCCCGAAGCCTGACCCTCACACGTCCCCTAATCCTAACCCGTACGCTAACACTAACCCGCGCCCTCACACGTACGCTCCCCCTAAAGCATTGTCGGACGCTCACCTGGACCCTAAAACGTCCCCGTCCCCTAACCCTAACCCTAGCACGAATCCTAACCCTAACCCTTCCCCGAAGCCTGACCCTCACCCGTCCCCTAATCCTAACACGTACGTTAACACTAACCCGCACCCTCACACGTACGCTCCCCCTAAAGCGTTGTCGGACCCTCACCTGGACCCTAAACCGTCCCCGTCCCCTAACCCTAACCCTACCCCGAACCGTAACCCTAACTCTTCCCCGAAGCCTGACCCTCACCCGTCCCCTAATCCTAACCCGTACGCTAACACTAACCCGTGCCCTCACACGTACGCTCCCCCTAACGCGTTGTCGGACCCTCACCTTGACCCTAAACCGTCCCCGTCCCCTAACCCTAACCCTAGCCCGAACCCTAACCCTAACACTTCCCCGAAGCCTGAACCTCACACGTCCCCTAATCCTAACCCGTACGCTAACACTAAACCGCGCCCTCACACCTACGCTCCCCCTAAAGTGTTGTCATACCCTCACCTTGACCCTAAACCGTCCCCGTCCCCGTCCCCTAACCCTAAACCTAGCCCGAACCCTATCCCTAACCCTTCCCCGAAGCCTGACCCTCACCCGTCCCCTACTCCTAACCCGTACGCTAACACTAACGCGCTCCTCACACGTACGCTCCCCCTAAAGCGTTGTCGTACCCTCACTTGGACCCTAAACATTCCCCGTCCCCTAACTATAACCCTAGCCCGAACCCTAACCCCAACCCTTCCCCGAAGCCTGACCCTAATCTGTCCCCTAATCCTAATCCATACGCTAACACTAACCCGCGCGCTCACACATACGCTCCCCCTAAAGCGTTGTCGTACCCTCACATGGACCCTAAACCGTCCCCGTCCCCTAACCCTAACCCTAGCACGAACCCTAAACCTAACACTTCCCCGAAGCCTGAACCTCACCCGTCCCCTAATCCTATCCCGTACACTAACACTAACCTGCGCCCTCACACGTTCGCTCCCCCTAAAGCTATGCCATACGCTCACCTGGACCATAAACCGTCCCCGTCCCCTAACCCTAACCCTAGCCCGAACCCTAACCCTAAACCTTCCCCAAATCCTGACCCTCACCCGTCCCCTAATGCTAACCCGTACGCTAACACTAACCCGCGCCCTCACACGTACTGTCCCCCTAAAGCGTTGTCGTACCCTCACCTGGACCCTAAACCGTCCCCATCCCCTAACCCTAACACTAGCCCGAACCCTAACCCTAACCCTTCCCCGAAGCCTGACCCTCACCCGTCCCCTAATCCTAACCCGTACGCTAACACTAACACGCGCCCTCACACTTACGCTCCCCCTAAAGCATTGTCGGACCCTCACCTGGACCCTAAACCGTCCCCGTCCCCTAACCCTAACCCTAGCCCGAACCCTAACCCTAACGCTTCCCCGAAGCTTGACCCTCACCCGTCCCCTAATCCTAACCCGTACGCTAACACTAACCCGCGCCCTCACACGTACGCTCCCCCTAAAGCGTTGTCGTACCCTCACCTGGACCCTAAACCGTCCCCGTACCCTAACCCTAACCCTAGCTCGAACCCTAACCCTAACCCTTCCCCGAAGCCTGACCCTCACCCGTCCCCTAATCCTAACCCGTACGCTAACACTAACCCTCGCCCTCACACGTACTTTCCCTCTAAAGCGTTGTCGTACTCTCACCTGGACCCTAAACCGTCCCAGTCCCCTAAACCTAACCCTAGCCCGAACCCTAACCCTAACCGTTCTCGAAGCCTGACCCTCACACGTCCCCTAATCCTAACCCGTACGCTAACACTACCCGCGCCCTCACACGTACGCTCCCCCTAAAGCGTTGTCAGACCCTCACCTGGACCCTAAACCGTCCCCGTCCCCTAACCCTAACCTTAGCCCGAACCCTAAACCTAACCCTTCCCTGAAGCCTGACACTCACACGTCCCCGAATCCTAACCCGTACGCTAACACTAACCCGCGCCCTCACACATACGCTCTCCCTAAACGTTATCGTACCCTCTCCTGGAACCTAAACCATCCCCGTAGCCTAACCCTAACCCTAGCTCGAAACCTAACCCTTACACTTCCCCGAAGCCTGACCCTCACCCGTCCCCTAATCCTAACCCGTACGCTAACACTAACACGCGACCTCACACATACGCTCCCCCTAAAGCGTTGTCGGACCCTCACCTGGTCCCTAAACCGTCCCCGTCCCCTAACCCTAACCCTAGCCCGGACCCTAACCCTAACACTTCCCTGAAGCCTGACCCTCACACGTCCCCGAATCCTAACCCGTACGCTAACACTAACCCGCGCCCTCACACGTACGCTCCCCCTAAAGCGTTGTCGTACCCTCACCTGGACCCTAAACCGTCCCCGTCCCCTAACCCTAACCCTAGCCTGAACCCTAGCCCTAAACCTTCCCGGAAGCCTGACCCTCACCCGTCCCATAATCCTAACCTGTACGCTAACACTAACCCGCGCCCTCACTCGTACGCTCCCCCTAAAGCGTTGTCGTACCCTCACCTGGACCCTAAACCGTCCCCGTCCCCTAACCCTAACCCGAACCCTAACCCTAACCCTTCCCCGAAGCCTGACCCTCACCCGTCCCCTTATCCTAACCCGTACGCTAACACTAACCTGCGCCGTCACACCTACGCACCCCCTAAAGCATTGTCGTACCCTCACCTGGACCCTAAACCGTCCCCGTCCCCTAATCCTAACCCTAGCCCGAACCCTAACCCTAACTCTTCCCCGAAGCCTGACCTTCACACGTCCCCTAATCCTAACCAGTACGTTAACACTAACCCGCGCCCTCACACGTACGTTCCCCCTAAAGCGTTGTCGGACCCTCACCTGGACCCTAAACCGTCCCCTAACCCTAACCCTAACCCTAGCCCGAACCCTAAACCTAACCCTTCCCTGAAGCCTGACACTCAAACGTCCCCTAATCCTAACCCGTACGCTAACACTAACACGCGCTCTCACACATACGCTCCCCCTAAAGCGTTGTCAGACCCTCACCTGGACCCTAAACCGTCCCCGTCCCCTAACCCTAACCCTAGCCCGAACCCTAACCCGAACCCTTCCCCAAGGCCTGACCCTCACCCTTCCCCTAATCCTAACCCGTACGCTAACACTAACCCGCGCCCTCACACCTACGCACCACCTAAAGCATTGTCGTACCCTCACCTGGACCCTAAACCGTCCCCGTCCCCTAACCCTAAACCTAGCCGGAACCCTAACCCTAACACTTCCCCGAAGCCTGACCCTCACCCGTCCCCTAATCCTAACCCGTACGCTAACACTAAGACGCGCTCTCACACATACGCTCCCCCTAAAGCGTTGTCGGACCCTCACCTGAACCGTAAACCGTCCCCGTCCCCTAACACTAACCCTAGCCCGGACCCTAACCCTAACACTTCCATGAAGACTGACCCTCACACGTCCCCTAATCCTAACCCGTACGCTAACACTAACCCGCGCCCTCACACGTACGCTCCCCCTAAAGCGTTGTAGTACCCTCACCTGGACCCTAAACGGTCCCAGTCCCCTAACCCTAACCCTAGCCCGAACCCTAAACCTACGCTTCCCCGAAGCCTGACCCTCACCCGTCCAGTAATCCTAACCGGTACGCTAACACTAACACACACCCTCACACGTACGCTCCCCCTAAAGCGTTGTCCTACCCTCTCCTGGACGCTAAACCGTCCCAGTCCTCTAACCCTAACCCTAGCCCGAACCCTAACCCTAACCCTTTCCCGAAGCCTGACCCTCACCCGTCCTCTAATTCTAACCCGTACGCTAACACTAACCCGCGCCCTCACACGTACGCTCCCCCTAAAGCGTTGTCGTACCCTCACCTGGACCCTAAACCGTTCCCGTCCCCTAACCCTAACCCTAGCCCGAACCCTAACCCTAACCCTTCCCCGAAGCCTGACCCTCACCCGTCCCCTAATCCTAACCCGTACCCTAACACTATCCCGCACCCTCACACGTATGCTCCCCCTAAAGCGTTGTGATACCCTCACCTGGACCCTAAACCGTCCCCGTCCCCTAACCCTAACCCTAGCCCGAACCCTATCCCTAACCCTTCCCAAAGCCTGACCCTCACACGTCCCCTAATCCTAACAGGTAGGCTAACACTAACCCGCCCCTTCACAAGTACGCTCCCCGTAAACCGTTGTCGTACACTCACCTGGACCCTAAACAGTCCCCGTCCCCTAAACCTAGCCCTAACCCTAGACCGAACCCTAACCCTAACCATTCCCCAAAGCCTGACCCTCACCCGTCCCATAATCCTAACCCGTACGCTCACACTAACCCGCGCCCTCACACGTACGCTCCCCCTAAAGCGTTGTCGTACCCTCACCTGGACCCTAAACCGTCCCTGTCCCCTAACCCTAACCCTACCCCGAACCGTAAACCGAACCATTCCCCGAAGCCTGACCCTCACCCGTCCCCTAATCCTAACCCGTACGCTAACACTAACCCGCGCCCTCACACCTACGCACCCCCTAAAGCGTTGTCTTACCCTCACCTGGACCCTAAACCGTCCCCGTCCCCTAACCCTAACCCTAGCCCGAACCCTAACCCTAACCCTTCCCCGAACCCTGACCCACACCCGTCCCCTAATCCTAACCCGTACGCTAACACTAACCCGCGCCCTCACACGTACATTCTGCCTAAGGCGTTGTCGTACCCTCACCTGGACCCTAAACCGTCCCTGTCCCCTAACCCTAACCCTAGCCCGAACCCTAACCCTAACACTTCCGCGAAGCCTGACCCTCTCCCGTCCCCTAATACTAACCCGTACGCTAACACTAACCCGCGCCCTCCACGTACGATCCCCTAAAGCGTTGTCGGACCCTCACCTGGACCCTAAACCGTCCCCTTGCCCTAACCCTAACCCTAGCACGAACCCTAACCCTAACCCTTCCCCGAAGCCTGACCCTCACCCGTCCCCTAATCCTAACCGATACGCTAACACTAACCCGCGCCCTCACACGTACGCCAGCCCTAAAGCTTTGTCGTACCCTCACCTGGACCCTAAACCGTCCCCGTCCCCTAACCCTAACCCTAGCCCGAACCCTAACCCTAACCCTTCCCCGAAGCGTGACCCTCACCCGTCCCCTAATCCTAACCCGTACGCTAACACTATCCCGCGCCCTCACACTTATGCTCCCCCTAAAGGGTTGTCGTACGCTCACCTGGACCCTAAACCGTCCCCGTCCCCTAACCCTAACCCTAGCTCGAACCCTAACCCTAAACCTTCCCCTAAGCCTGACCCTCACCCGTCCCCTAATCCTAACCCGTACGCTAACAATATCCCGCGCCCTCACACGTATGCTCCCCCTAAAGCGTTGTCGTACCCTCACCTGGACCCTAAACCATCCCCATCCCCTAACACTAACCCTAGCCCGAACCCTAACCCGAACACTTCCCCGAAGCCTGACGCTCACCCGTCCCCTAATCCTAACCCGTACCCTAACACTAACCCGCGCCCTCACATGTACGCTCCCCCTAAAGCGTTGTCGTACCCTCACATGGACCCTAAACTGTCCCTGTCCCCTAACCCTAACCCTAGCCCGAACCCTAACCCTAACACTTCCCCGAAGCCTGACCCTCTCCCGTCCCCTAATCCTAACCCGTACGCTAACACTAACCCGCGCCCTCCACGTACGATCCCCTAAAGCGTTGTCGTACCCTCACCTGGACCCTAAACCGTCCCCGTCCCCTAACCCTAACCCTAGCCCGAACCCTAAACCTAACCCTTCCCCGAAGCCAGACCCTCACCCGTCCCCTAATGCTAACCAGTACGCTAACACTAACCCGCACCCTCACACGTACGCTCCCCCTAAAGCGTTGTCGTACCCTCACCTGGACCCTAAACCGTCCCCGTCCCCTAACCCTAACCGTAGCCCGAACCCTAACCCTAACCGTTCCCCGAAGCCTGACCCTCACACGTCCCCTAATCCTAACCCGTACGCTAACACTAACCCGCGCCCTCACACGTACGCTCCCACTAAAGCGTTGTCGGACGCTCACCTGGACCCTAAACCGTCCCCGTCCCCTAACCCTAACCCTAGCCCGAACCCTAACCCTAACACTTCCCCGAAGCCTGACCCTCACCCGTCCCCTAATCCTAACATGTACGTTAACGCTAACCCGCGCCCTCACACGTACGCTCCCCCTAAAGCGTTGTCGGACCCTCACCTGGACCCTAAACCGTCCCCGTGCCCTAACCCTAACCCTAGCACGAACCCTAACCCTAACCCTTCTCCGAAGCCTGACCCTCACCCGTCCCCTAATCCTAACCCATACGCTAACACTAACCCGCGCCCTCACTCGTACGCCACCCCTAAAGCTTTGTCGTAACCTCACCTGGACCCTAAACCGTCCCCGTCCCCTAACCCTAACCCTAGCCCGAACCCTAACCCTAACACTTCCCCGAAGCGTGACCCTCACCCGTCCCCTAATCCTAACCCGTACGCTAACACTAACCCGCGCCCTCACACGTACGCTCCCCCTAAAGCGTTGTTGTACCCTCACCTGGACTCTAAACCGTCCCCGTCCCCTAAACCTAACCCTAACCCTAGCCCGAACCCTAACCCTAACAATTCCCCGAAGCCTGACCCTCACCCGTCCCCTAATCCTAACACGTACGCTAACACTAACCCATGCCCTCACACGTACGCTCCACCTAAAGCGTTGTCGTACCCTCACCTGGACCCTAAACCGTCCCCGTCCCCTAACCCTAACCCTACCCGAACCCTAACCCTAACCATTCTCCGAATCCTGACCCTCACCCGTCCCCTAATCCTAACCTGTACGCTAACACTAACCCGCGCCCTCACACGTACGCCGCCCCTAAAGCGTTGTCGTACCCTCACCTGAACCGTAAACCGTACCCATCACCTAACCCTAACCCTAGCCCGAACCCTAACCCTAACCCTTCCCCGAAGCCTGAATCTCACCCGTCCCCTAATCCTAACACGTACGCAAACACTAACCCGCGCCCTCACACGTACACTCCCCGTAAACCGTTGTCGTACCCTCACCTGGATCCTAAACGGTCCCCATCACCTAAACCTAGCCCTAACCCTAGCCTGAAGCCTAACCCTAACACTTCCCCGAAGCCTGACCCTCACCCGTCCCATAATCCTAACCCGTACGCTAACACTAACCCGCGCCCTCACACGTACGCTCCCCCTAAAGCGTTGTCGTACCCTCACCTGGACGCTAAACCGTCCCCGTCCCCTAACCCTAACCCTAGCCTGAACCCTAACCCTAACACTTCCCCGAAGCCTGACCCTCACCCGTCCCCTAATCCTAACCCGCACGCTAACACTAACCCGCACCCTCACACGTACGCTCCCCCTAAAGCGTTGTCGTACCCTCACCTGGACCCTAAACCGTCCCCGTCCCCTAACGCTAACCCTAGCCCTAACCCTAACCCTAACACTTCCCCGAAGCCTGAACCTCACCCGTCTCCGAATGCTAACCCGTACGCTAACACTAACCCGCGCCCTCACACGTACGCTCCCCCTAAAGCGTTGTCATACCCTAACCTGGACCCTAAACCGTCCCCGTCCCCTAACCCTAACCCTGAACCGAACCCTAACCCTAACCCTTCCCCGAAGCCTGACACTCACCCGTCCCCTAATCCTAACCCGTACGCTAACACTAACCCGTCCCCTCACACGTACACTCCCCCTAACGCGTTGTCGGACCCTCACCTTGACCCTAAACCGTCCCCGTCCCCTAACTCTAACCCTAGCCCGAACCCTAACCCTAACACTTCCCCGAAGCCTGAACCTCACACGTCCCCTAATCCTAACCCGTACGCTAACACTAAACCGCGCCCTCACACCTACGTTCCACCTAAAGTGTTGTCATACCCTCACCTGGACCCTAAACCGTCCCCGTCCCCTAACCCTAACCCTAGCCCGAACCCAACCGTAACCCTTCCCCGAAGCCTGACCCGCACCCGTCCCCTAATCCTAACCCGTACGCTAACACTAACCCACGCCCTCACACGTACGCTCCCCCTAAAGCATTGTCGTACCCTCACCTGGACCCTAAACCGTCCCCGTCCCCTAACCCTAACCCTAACCCGAACCCTAACCCTAAAACTTCCCCGAAGCCTGACCCTCACCCTTCCCCTAATCCTAACCCGTACGCTAACACTAACCCGTGACCTCACACTTACGCTCCCCCTAAAATGTTATCGTACCCTCACCTGGACCCTAAACCGTCCCCGTCCCCTAACCCGAACCCTAGCCCGAACCCTGACCCTAACACTTCCCCGAAACCTGACCCGCACCCGTCCCATAATCCTAACCCGTACGCTAACACTAACCCGCGCCCTCACACTTACGCTCCCCCTAAAGTGTTATCGTACCCTCACCTGGACCCTAAACCGTCCCTGTCCCCTAACCCTAACCCTAGCCCGAACCCTAACCCTAACACTTCCCTGAAGCCTGACCCGCACCCGTCCCCTAATGCTAACCCGTACGCTAACACTAACCCGCGCCCTCACACTTACGCTCCCCCTAAAGTGTTACCGTATCTTCACCTGGACTCTAAACCGTCCCTGACCCCTAACCCTAACCCTAGCCCGAACCCTAACCCTAACCCTTCCCCGAAGCCTGAACCTCACCCGTCCACTAATCCTAACACGTACGCTAACACTAACCCGCGCCCTCACACGTACACTCCCCGTAAACCGTTGTCGTACCCTCACCTGGATCCTAAACGGTCCCCGTCACCTTAACCTAACGCTAACCCTAGCCCGAACCCTAACCCTAACACTTCCCCGAAGCCTGACCCTCACCCGTCCCCTAATCCTAACCCGTACGCTAACACTAACGCACGCCCTGACACGTACGCTCCCCCTAAAGCATTGTCATACCCTCCCCTGGAACCTAAACCGTCCCGGTCCCGTAACCCTAACCCTAGCAGGAACCCTAACCCTAACCCTTCCCCGACCTGACCCTCACCCGTCTCCTAATTCAAACCCGTACGCTAACTCTAACCCACGCCCTCACAAGTACGCTCCCCGTAAACCGTTGTTGTACCCTCACCTGAACCCTAAACGGTCCCCATCCCCTAAACCTAACCCTAACCCTAGCCCGAACCCTAACCCTAAAACTTCCCTGAAACCTGACACTCACCCGTCCCATAATCCTAACCCGTACGCTAATACTAACCCGCGCCCTCACACGTACACTCCCCCTAAAGCGTTGTCGTACCCTCACCTGGGCCCTAAACCATCCCCGTCCCCTAACCCTAACCCTAGCCCGAACCCTAACCCTAACACTTCCCCGAAGCCTGAACCTCACCCGTCCCCTAATCCTAACCCGTACGCTAACACTTACCCGCGCCCTCACACGTACGCTCCCCCTAAAGCATTGTCGTACCCTCACCTGGACCCTAAACCGTCCCCGTCCCCTAACCCTAACCCTAGCCCGAAACCTAACCCTAACACTGCCCCGAAGCCTGACCCTCACACGTCCCCTAAACCTAACCCGTACGCTAACACTAACCCGCGCCCTCACACGTACGCTCCCCCTAAAGAGTTGTCGTACACTCACCTGGACCCTAAACCGTCCCCGTCCCCTAACCCTAACCCTATACCGAACCCTAAACCTAACACTTCCCCGAAGCCTGACCCTCACCCGTCCCCTAATCCTAACACGTACGCTAACACTAACCCGCGCCCTCACATGTACGCTCCCCCTAAAGCGTTGTCGTACCCACACCTGGACCCTAAACCGTCCCCGTCGCCTAACCCTTACCCTAGACCGAACCCTAACCCTAATCCTTCCCCGAAGCCTGACCCTCACCCGTCCTCTAATCCTAACCCGTAGGCTAACACTAACCCGCGCACTCACAAGTACCTCCCCCTAAACCGTTGTCGTACCCTCAGCTGAACCCTAAACATTCCCCGTCCCCTAACCCTAACCCTAGCCCGAACCCTAACCCTAACCCTTCCCCAAAGCCTGACCCTCACCCGTCCCCGAATCCTAACCCGTACGCTAACACTAACCCGCGCCCTCACACGTACGTTCCCCCTAAAGCGTTGTCGTACCCTCAACTGGACCCTAAACCGTTCCCTTTCTCTAACCCTAACACTAGCCCAAACCCTCACCCTAACCCTTCCCCGAAGCCTGACCCTCACCCGTCCCCTAATGCTAACCCGTACGTGAACACTACTCCGTTCCCTCACATGTACACTCCCCCTAAAGCGTTGTCGTACCCTCACTTCGACCCTAAACCTTCCCCGTCCCCTAACTCTAACCCTAGCCCGAACCCTAACCCCAACCCTTCCCCGAAGCCTGACACTAATCCGTCCCCTAATCCTAACCCGTACACTAACACTAACCCCCGCCCTCACATGTACGCCACCCCTAAAGCATTGTCGTACCCTCACCTGAACCGTAAACCGTCCCCATCTCCTAACCCTAACCCTAGCCCGAACCCTAACCCTAACCCTTCCCCGAAGCCTGACACTCAACCGCACCCTAATCCTAACCCGTACGCTAACACTAACCTGCGACCTCACACTTAAGCTCCCCCTAAAGCGTTGTCGTACCCTCACCTGGACCCTAAACCGTCCCCGTCCCCTAACCCTATCCCTAGCCCGAACCCTAACCCTAACTCTTCCCCGAAGCCTGACCCTCACCCGTCCCATAATCCTAACACGTACTCTAACACTAACACGCGCTCTCACACTTATGCTCCCCCTAAAGCATTGTCGGACCCTCACCTGGACCCTTAACCGTCCCCGTCCCCTAACCCTAACCCTAGCCCGAACCCTAACCCTAACCCTTCCCCGAAGCCTGACCCTCACACGTCCCCTAATCCTAACCCGTACGCTAACACTAACATGCGCCCTCACACTTACGCTCCCCCTAAAGCGTTGTCGTACCCTAACCTGGACCCTAAACCGTCCCCGTCCCCTAACCCTAACCCTAGCCCGAACCCTATCCCTAACCCTTCCCCGAAGCCTGACCCTCACCCGTCCCCTAATCCTAACACGTAGGCTAACACTAACCCGCCCCCTCACAAGTACGCTCCCCGTAAACCGTTGTCGTACCCTCACCTGGACCCTAAACAGTCCCCGTCCCCTAAACCTAGCCCTAACCCTAGCACGAAACCTAACCCTAACCATTCCCCGAAGCCTGACCCTCACCCGTCCCATAATCCTAACCCGTACGCTCACACTAACCCGTAGCCTCACACGTACGCTCCCCCTAAAGCGTTGTCGTACCCTCACCTGGACCCTAAACCGTCCCCGTCCCCTAACACTAACCCTAGCCCGAACCCTAACCCGAACCCTTCCCCAAAGCCTGACCCTCACCCGTCCCCTAATCCTAACCCGTACGCTAACACTAACCCGCGCCCTCACACCTATGCACCCCCTAAAGCGTTGTCTTACCCTCACCTGGACCCTAAACCGTCCCCATCCCCTAACCCTAACCCTAGCCCGAACCCTAACCCTAACACTTCCCCGAAGCCTGACCCTCACCCGTCCCCTAATCCTAACACGTACGTTAACACTAACCCGCGCCCTCACACGTACGTTCCCCCTAAAGCGTTGTCGGACCCTCACCTGGACCCTAAACCGTCCCCGTGCCCTAACCCTAACCCTAGCCCGAACCCTAACCCTAACCCTAACACTTCCCCGAAGCCTGACCCTCACACGTACCCTAATCCTAACCCGTACGCTAACACTAACCCGCGCCCTCACATGTACGCTCCCCCTAAAGCGTTGTCGTACCCTCACCTGGACCCTAAACCATCCCCATCCCCTAACCCTAACCCTAGCCCGTACCCTAACCCTGATCCTTCCCCGAAGCGTGACCCTCAACCGCACCCTAATCCTAACCCTTACGCTAACACTAAACTGCGCCCTCACACCTAAGCTCCCCCTAAACGTTGTCGTACCCTCACCTGAACCCTAAACCGTCCCCGTCCCCTAACACTAACTCTACCCCGAACCCTAACCCTAACTCTTCCCCGAAGCCTGACCCTCACCCGTCCCCTAATCCTAAACCATACACTAACACTAACCCGTGCCCTCAAACGTATGCTCCCCCTCACGCGTTGTCGGACCCTCACCTGGACCCTAAACCGTCCCCGTCCCCTAACCCTAACCCTAGCCTGAACCCTAACCCTAACACTTCCCCGAAGCCAGACCCTCACCCGTTCCCTAATCCTAACCCGTACGCTAACACTAACCTGCGCCCTCACACGTACGCTCCCCCTGAAGCGTTGTCGTACCCTCACCTGGACCCTAAACCGTCCCCGTCCCCTAACCCTAACCCTAGCCCGAACCCTAACCCTAACCCTTCCCCGAAGCCTGACCCTCACCCGTCCCCGATTCCTAACCCGTACGCTAACACTAACCCGCGCCCTCACACGTACGCTCCCCCTAAAGCGTTGTCGTACCCTCACCTGGACCCTAAACCGTCCCCGTCCCCTAACCCTAACCCTAGCCCTAACCCTAACCCTAATCCTTCCCCGAAGCCTGACCCTCACCCTTCCCCTAATCCTAACCATAGGCTAACACTAACACACGCCCTCACAAGTACCTCCCCCTAAAGCGTTGTCGTACCCTCACCTGGACCCTAAACCGTCCCCGTCCCCTAACCCTAACCCTAGCCCGAACCCTAACCCTTCCCCGAAGCTTGACGCTCACCCGTCCCCTAATCCTAACCCGTACGCTAACACTAACCCGCGCCCTCACACCTATGCACCCCCTAAAGCGTTGTCTTACCCTCACCTGGACCCTAAACCGTCCCCGTCCCCTAACCCTAACCCTAGCCCGAACCCTAACCCTAACCCTTCCCCGAAGCCTGACCCTCACACGTCCCCTAATCCTAACCCGTACGCTAACACTAACCCGCGCCCTCACACGTACGCGCCCCCTAAAGCGTTGTCGTACCCTCACCTGGACCCTAAACCGTCCCTGTCCCCTAACCCTAACCCTAGCCCGAACCCTAACCCTAACAATTCCCCGAAGCCTGACCCTCACACGTCCCATAATCCTAACCCGTACGCTCACACTAACCCGCGCCCTCACATGTACGCTCCCCCTAAAGCGTTGTCGTACCCTCACCTGGACCCTAAACCGTCCCCGTCCCCTAACACTAACCCTAGCTCGAACCCTAACCCTAAACCTTCCCCGAAGCCTGACCCTCACCCGTCCCCTAATCCTAACTCGTACGCTAACACTAACCCGCGCACTCACACGTACGCCACCCCTATAGCGTTGTCGTACCCTCACCTGGACCGTAAACCGTCCCCATCCCCTAACCCTAACCCTAGCCCGAACCCTAACCCTAACACTTCCCCGAAGCCTGACCCTCACCCGTCCCCTAATCCTAACACGTACGCTAACACTAACCCGCGCCCTCACACGTACGCTCCACCTAAAGCGTTGTCGTACCCTCACCTGGACCCTAAACCGTCCCCGTCCCCTAACCCTAACCCTACCCGAACCCTAACCCTAACCATTCTCCGAATCCTGACCCTCACCCGTCCCCTAATCCTAACCCGCACGCTAACACTAACCCGCGCCCTCACACGTACGCTCCCCCGAAAGCGTTGTCATACCCTCACCTGGACCCTAAACCGTCCCCGTCCCCTAACGCTAACCCTAGCCCGAACCCTAACCCTAACACTTCCCCGAAGCCTGAACCTCACCCGTCTCCGAATGCTAACCCGTACGCTAACACTAACCCGCGCCCTCACACGTACGCTCCCCCTAAAGCGTTGTCATACCCTAACCTGGACCCTAAACCGTCCCCGACCCCTAACCCTAACCCTGACCCGAACCCTAACCCTAACCCTTCCCCGAAGCCTGACACTCACCCGTCCCCTAATCCTAACCCGTACGCTAACACTAACCCGTGCCCTCACACGTACGCTCCCCCTAACGCGTTGTCGGACCCTCACCTTGACCCTAAACCGTCCCCGTCCCCTAACCCTAACCCTAGCCCGAACCCTAACCCTAAACTTCCCCGAAGCCTGAACCTCACACGTCCCCTAATCCTAACCCGTACGCTAACACTAAACCGCGCCCTCACACCTACGTTCCACCTAAAGTGTTGTCATACCCTCACCTGGACCCTAAACCGTCCCCGTCCCCTAACCCTAACCCTAGCCCGAACCCAACCGTAACCCTTCCCCGAAGCCTGACCCGCACCCGTCCCCTAATCCTAACCCGTACGCTAACACTAACCCGCGCCCTCACACGTACGCTCCCCCTAAAGCGTTGTCGTACTCTCACCTGGACCCTAAACCGTCCCCGTCCCCTAACCCTAACCCTAACCCGAACCCTAACCCTAACACTTCCCCGAAGCCTGACCCTCACCCGTCCCCTAATCCTAACACGTACGCTAACACTAACGCGCGCCCTCACACGTACGCTCCCCCTAATGCGTTGTCGTAACCTCACCTGGACCCTAAACCGTCCCCGTCCCCTAACCCTAACCCTAGCCCGAACCCTAACCCTAACACTTCCCCGAAGCCTGACCCTCACCCTTCCCCTAATCCTAACCCGTACGCTAACACTAACCCGCGCCCTCACAATTACGCTCCCCCTAAAATGTTATCGTACACTCACCTGGACCCTAAACCGTCCCTGTCCCCTAACCCTAACCCTAGCCCGAACTCTGACCCTAACACTTCCCCGAAACCTGACCCGCACCCGTCCCCTAATCCTAACACGTACGCTAACACTAACCCGCGCCCTCACACTTACGCTCCCCCTAAAGTGTTATCGTACCCTCACCTGGACCCTAAACCGTCCCTGTCCCCTAACCCTAACCCTAGCCCGAACCCTAACCCTAACACTTCCCTGAAGCCTGACCCGCACCCGTCCCCTAATGCTAACCCGTACACTAACACTAACCCGCGCCCTCACACTTACGCTCCCCCTAAAGTGTTACCGTACCCTCACCTGGACTCTAAACCGTCCCTGACCCCTAACCCTAACCCTAGCCCGAACCCTAACCCTAACCCTTCCCTGAAGCCTGAAACTCACCCGTCCACAAATCCTAACACGTACGCTAACACTAACCCGCGCCCTCACACGTACACTCCCCGTAAACCGTTGTCGTACCCTCACCTGGATCCTAAACGGTCCCCGTCACCTAAACCTAACCCTAACCCTAGCCCGAACCCTAACCCTAACACTTCCCCGAAGCCTGACCCTCACCCGTCCCCTAATCCTAACCCGTACGCTAACACTAACGCACGCCCTCACACGTACGCTCCCCCTAAAGCATTGTCATACCCTCACCTGGACCCTAAACCGTCCCGGTCCCGTAACCCTAACCCTAGCAGGAACCCTAACCCTAACCCTTCCCTGACCTGACCCTCACCCGTCTCCTAATTCAAACCCGTACGCTAACTCTAACCCGCGCCCTCACAAGTACGCTCCCCGTAAACCGTTGTCGTACCCTCACCTGAACCCTAAACGGTCCCCATCCCCTAAACCTAACCCTAATCCTAGCCCGAACCCTAACCCTAAAACTTCCCTGAAGCCTGACACTCACCCGTCCCATAATCCTAACCCGTACGCTAATACTAACCCGCGCCCTCACACGTACACTCCACCTAAAGCGTTGTCGTACCCTCACCTGGGCCCTAAACCATCCCCGTCCCCTAACCCTAACCCTAGCCCGAACCCTAACCCTAACACTTCCCCGAAGCCTGAACCTCACCCGTCCCCTAATCCTAACCCGTACGCTAACACTAACCCGCGCCCTCACACGTACGCTCCCCCTAAAGCGTTGTCGTACACTCACCTGGACCCTAAACCGTCCCCGTCCCCTAACCCTAACCCTATACCGAACCCTAAACCTAACACTTCCCCGAAGCCTGACCCTCACCCGTCCCCTAATCCTAACACGTTCGCTAACACTAACCCGCGCCCTCACACGTACGCTCCCCCTAAAGCGTTGTCGTACCCACACCTGGACCCTAAACCGTCCCCGTCGCCTAACCCTTACCCTAGACCGAACCCTAACCCTAATCCTTCCCCGAAGCCTGACCCTCACCCGTCCTCTAATCCTAACCCGTAGGCTAACACTAACCCGCGCCCTCACAAGTACCTCCCCCTAAACCGTTGTCGTACCCTCAGCTGAACCCTAAACATTCCCCGTCCCCAACCCTAACCCTAGCCCGAACCCTAACCCTAACCCTTCCCCGAAGCCTGACCCTCACCCGTCCCCGAATCCTAACCCGTACGCTAACACTAACCCGCGCCCTCACACGTACGTTCCCCCTAAAGCGTTGTCGTACCCTCAACTGGACCCTAAACCGTTCCCTTTCTCTAACCCTAACACTAGCCCAAACCCTCACCCTAACCCTTCCCCGAAGCCTGACCCTCACCCGTCCCCTAATGCTAACCCGTACGTGAACACTACTCCGTTCCCTCACATGTACACTCCCCCTAAAGCGTTGTCGTACCCTCACTTCGACCCTAAACCTTCCCCGTCCCCTAACTCTAACCCTAGCCCGAACCCTAACCCCAACCCTTGCCCGAAGCCTGACACTAATCCGTCCCCTAATCCTAACCCGTACACTAACACTAACCCCCGCCCAAACATGTACGCCACCCCTAAAGCGTTGTCGTACCCTCACCTGAACCGTAAACCGTCCCCATCACCTAACCCTAACCCTAGCCCGAACCCTAACCCTAACCCTTCCCCGAAGCCTGACACTCAACCGCACCCTAATCCTAACCCGTACGCTAACACTAACCTGCGACCTCACACCTAAGCTCCCCCTAAAGCGTTGTTGTACCCTCACCTGGACCCTAAACCGTCCCCGTCCCCTAACCCTATCCCTAGCCCGAACCCTAACCCTAACTCTTCCCCGAAGCCTGACCCTCACCCGTCCCATAATCCTAACACGTACTCTAACACTAACACGCGCTCTCACACTTACGCTCCCCCTAAAGCATTGTCGGACCCTCACCTGGACCCTTAACCGTCCCCGTCTCCTAACCCTAACCCTAGCCCGAACCCTAACCCTAACGCTTCCCCGAAGCCTGACCCTCACACGTCCCCTAATCCTAACCCGTACGCTAACACTAACCCACGCCCTCACACGTACGCTCCCCCTAAAGCGTTGTCGTACCCTCACCTGGACCCTAAACCGTCCCCGTCCCCTAACCCTAACCCTAGCCCGAACCCTAACCCTAACCCTTCCCCGAAGCGTGACCCTCACCCGTCCCCTAATCCTAACCCGTACGCTAACACTAACATGCGCCCTCACACTTACGCTCCCCCTAAAGCGTTGTCGTACCCTAACCTGGACCCTAAACCGTCCCCGTCCCCTAACCCTAACCCTAGCCCGAACCCTAACCCTAACACTTCCCCGAAGCCTGACCCTCACCCGTCCCCTAATCCTAACCCGTACGCTAACACTAACCCGTGCCTTCACACTTACGCTCCCCCTAAAGTGTTATCGTACCCTCACCTGGACCCTAAACCGTACCCGTCCCCTAACCCTAACCCTAGCCCGAACCCTAACCCTAACATTTCCCCGAAGCCTGACCCTCACCCATCCCCTAATCCTAACCCGTACGCTAACACTAACCCACGCCCTCATATGTACGCTCCCCCTAAAGCGTTGTCGTACCCTCACCTGGACCCTAAACCGTCCCCGTCCCCTAACCCTAACCCTAGCCCGAACCCTAACCCTAACCCTTCCCCGAAGCGTGACCCTCACCCGTCCCCTAATCCTTACCCGTACGCTAACACTAACCCGCGCCCTCACACGTACGCTCCCCATAAAGCGTTGTCGTACACTCACCTGCACCCTAAACCATCCCCGTCACCTAACACTAACCCTACCCGAATCTTAACCATAACCCTTCCCCGAAGCCTGACCCTCACCCGTCCCCTAATCCTAACCCGTACGCTAACACTAACCCGTGCCCTCACACTTACGCCACCCCTAAAGCGTTGTCGTACCCTCACCTGGACCGTAAACCATCCCCATCCCCTAACCCTAACCCTAGCCCGAACCCTAACCCTAACACTTCCCCGAAGCCTGACCCTCACCCGTCCCCTAATCCTAACACGTACGCTAACACTAACCCGCGCCTTCACACGTACGCTCCCCCTAAAGCGTTGTCATACCCTCACCTGGACCCTAAACCGTCCCCGACCCCTAAACCTAACCCTGACCCGAACCCTAACCCTAACCCTTCCCCGAAGCCTGACCCTCACCCGTCCCCTAATCCTAACCCGTACGCTAACACTAATCTGCGCCCTCACACCTAAGCTCCCCCTAAAGCGTTGTCGTACCCTCACCTGAACCCTAAACCGTCCCCGTCCCCTAACCCTAACCCTAGCCCGAACCCTAACCCTAACTCTTCCCCGAAGCCTGACCCTCACCCGTCCCCTAGTCCTAACACGTAGGCTAACACTAACCCGCCCCCTCACAAGTACGCTCCCCGTAAACCGTTGTCGTACCCTCACCTGGACCCTAAACAGTCCCCATCCACTAAACCTAGCCCTAACCCTAGCACGAACCCTAACCCTAACCATTCCCCGTAGCCTGACACTCACCCGTCCTATAATCCTAACCCGTACGCTCACACTAACCCACGCCCTCACACGTACGCTCCCCCTAAACCGTTGTCGTACCCTCACCTGGACCCTAAACCGTCCCTGTCCCCTAACCCTAACCCTAGCCCGAACCCTAACCCGAACCCTTCCCCGAAGCCTGACCCTCACCCGTCCCCTAATCCTAACCCGTACGCTAACACTAACCCGCGCCCTAACACCTACGCACCCCCTAAAGCGTTGTCTTACCCTCACCTGGACCCTAAACCATCCCCATCCCCTAACCCTAACCCTAGCCCGAACCCTAACCCTAACCCTTCCCCGAAGCCTGACCCTCACCCGTCCCCTAATCCTAACACGTACGTTAACACTAACCCGCGCCCTCACACGTACGCTCCCCCTAAAGCGTTGTCGGACCCTCACCTGGACCCTAAACCGTCCCCGTGCCCTAACCCTAACCCTAGCCAGAACCCTAACCCTAACCCTTCCCCGAAGCCTGACCCTCACCCGTCCCCTAATCCTAAACCATACGCTAACACTAACCCGCGCCCTCACACGTACGCCACCCCTAAAGCTTTGTCGTACCCACACCTGGACCCTAAACCGTCCCCGTCACCTAACCCTAACCCTAGCCCGAACCCTAACCCTAAACCTTCCCCGAAGCCTGAACCTCACCCGTCCCTTAATCCTAACACGTACGCTAACACTAACCCGCGCCCTCACACGTAAACTCCCCGTAAACCGTTGTCGAACCCTCACCTGGACCCTTAACGGTCCCCGTCCCCTAAACCTAACCCTAACCCTAGCCCGAACCCTAACCCTAACCCTTCCCGAAGCCGACCCTCACCCGTCCCATAATCCTAACCCGTACACTAACACTAACCCGCGCCCTCACACGTACACTCCCCCTAAAGCGTTGTCGTACCCTCACCTGGACCCTAAACCGTCCCCGTCCCCTAACCCTAACCCTAGCCCGAACCCTAATCCTAACACTTCCCCGAAGCCTGACCCTCAACTCTCCCCGAATCCGAACCTGTACGCTAACACTAACCCGCGCCCTCACACGTACGCTCCCCCTAAAGCGTTGTCGTACCCTCACCTGGACCCTAAACCGTCCCCGTCCCCTAACCCTAACCCTAGCCCGAACCCTAACCATAACACTTCCCCGAAGCCTGCCCCTCACCCGTCCCCTCATCCTAACCCGTACGCTAACACTAAGCTGCACCCTCACACGTACGCTACCCATAAAGCGTTATCTTACACTCACCTGGACCCTCCACCGTCCCCGTCACCTAACCCTAACCCTAGCCCGAACCTTAACCCTAACCCTTCCCCGAACCCTGAGCCTCACCCGTCCCCTAATGCTAACCCGTACGTTAACACTAACCCACGCCCTGACACGTACGCTCCCCCTAAAGCATTGTCGTAGCCTCACCTGGACCCTAAACCGTCTCCGTCCCCAACCCTAACCCTAGCCCGAACACTAACCCTAACCCTTTCCCGAAGGCTGACCCTCACCCTTCCCCTAATCCTACCCGTACGCTAACACTAACCCGCGCCCTCCACGTACGATCCCCTAAAGCGTTGTCGTACCCTCACCTGGACCCTAAACCTTCCCCGTCCCCTAACCCTAACCCTAGCCCGAACCCTAAACCTAACCCTTCCCCGAAGCCAGACCCTCACCCGTCCCCTAATCCTAACCAGTACGCTAACACTAACCCGCACCCTCACACGTACGCTCCCCCTAAAGTGTTGTCGTACCCTCACCTGGATCCTAAACGGTCCCCGTCACCTAAACCTAACCCTAACCCTAGCCTGAACCCTAACCCTAACACTTCCCCGAAGCCTGACCCTCACCCGTCCCATAATCCTAACCCGTACGCTAACACTAACCCGCGCCCTCACACGTACACTCCCCCTAAATCATTGTCGTACCCTCACCTGGACCCTAAACCGTCCCTGTCCCCTAACCCTAACCCTAGCCCGAACCCTAACCCTAACCCTTCCCCGAAGCCTGACCCTCACCCGTCCCCTAATCCTAACCCGTACGCTAACACTAACCCGTGCCCTCACACGTACGCTCCCCCTAAAGCGTTGTCGTACCCTCACCTGGACCCTAAACCGTCCCCGACCCCTAACCCTAAACCTGACCCGAACCCTAACCCTAACCCTTCCCCGAAGCCTGACACTCACCCGTCCCCTAATCCTAACCCGTACGCTAACACTAACCCGTGTCCTCACATGTACGCTCCCCCTAACGCGTTGTCGGACCCTCACCTTGACCCTAAAGCGTCCCCGTCCCCTAACCCTAACCCTAGCCCGAACCCTAACCCTAACACTTCCCCGAAGCCTGAACCTCACACGTCCCCTAATCCTAACCCGTTCGCTAACACTAAACCGCGCCCTCACACCTACGTTCCACCTAAAGTGTTGTCATACCCTCACCTGGACCCTAAACCGTCCCCGTCCCCTAACCCTAACCCTAGCACGAACCCAACCGTAACCCTTCCCCGAAGCCTGACCCGCACCCGTCCCCTAATCCTAACCCGTACGCTAACACTAACCCGCGCCCTCACACGTACGCTCCCCCTAAAGCGTTGTCGTACCCTCAACTGGACCTAAACCGTTCCCTTTCTCTGACCCTAACACTAGCCCAAACCCTCACCCTAACCCTTCCCCGAAGCCTGACCCTCACCCGTCCCCTAATGCTAACCCGTACGTGAACACTACTCCGTTCCCTCACAGGTACACTCCCCCTAAAGCGTTGTCGTACCCTCACTTGGACCCTAAACCTTCCCCGTCCCCTAACTCTAACCCTAGCCCGAACCCTAACCCCAACCCTTCCCCGAAGCCTGACACTAATCCGTCCCCAAATCCTAACCCGTACACTAACACTAACCCGCGCCCTCACACGTAGGCTCCCCCTAAAGCGTTGTCGTAACCTCACCTGGAACCTAAACCGTCCCCGTCCCCTAACGCTAACCCTAGCCCGAACCCTAACCCTAACACTTCCTCGAAGCCTGACCCTCACCCGTCCACTAATCTTAACCCGTAGGCTAACACTAACCCGCGCACTGACAAGTACGCTCCCCGTAAACCGTTGTTGTACCCTCACCTGGACCCTTAACGGTCCCCGTCCCCTAAACCTAACCCTAACCCTAGCCCGAACCCTAACCCTAACACTTCCCGAAGCCGACCCTCACCCGTCCCATAATCCTAACCCGTACACTAACACTAACCCGCGCCCTCACACGTACACTCCCCCTAAAGCGTTGTCGTACCCTCACCTGGACCCTAAACCGTCCCCGTCCCCTAACCCTAACCCTAGCCCGAACCCTAATCCTAACACTTCCCCGAAGCCTGACCCTCAACTCTCCCGAATCCGAACCTGTACGCTAACACTAACCCGCGCCCTCACACGTACGCTCCCCCTAAAGCGTTGTCGTACCCTCACCTGGACCCTAAACCGTCCCCGTCCCCTAACCCTAACCCTAGCCCGAACCCTAACCATAACACTTCCCCGAAGCCTGCCCCTCACCCGTCCCCTCATCCTAACCCGTACGCTAACACTAAGCTGCACCCTCACACGTACGCTACCCATAAAGCGTTATCTTACACTCACCTGGACCCTCCAACGTCCCCGTCACCTAACCCTAACCCTAGCCCCAACCTTAACCCTAACCCTTCCCTGAACCCTGAGCCTCACCCGTCCCCTAATGCTAACCCGTACGTTAACACTAACCCACGCCCTGACACGTACGCTCCCCCTAAAGCATTGTCATACCCTCACCTGGACCCTAAACCGTCTCCGTCCCCAACCCTAACCCTAGCCCGAACACTAACCCTAACCCTTTCCCGAAGGCTGACCCTCACCCTTCCCCTAATCCTACCCGTACGCTAACACTAACCCACGCCTAACACGTACGCTCCCCCTTAAGCATTGTCGTAACCTCACCTGGACCCTAAACCGTCCCCGTCCCCGTCCCCTAACCCTAAACCTAGCCCGAACCCTATCTCTAAACCTTCCCCAAGCCTGACCCTCACCCGTCCCCTAATCCTAACCCGTACGCTAACACTAACGCGCTCCTCACACGTACGCTCCCCCTAAAGCGTTGTCGTACCCTCACCTGGACCCTAAACCGTCCCCGTCCCCTAACCCTAACCCTAGCCCGAACCCTAGCCCTAACCCTTCTCCGAAGCCTGACCCTCACCCGCCCCTAATCCTAACCCGTACGCTATCACTAACACGCGCCCTCACATGTACGCTGCCCCTAAAGCGTTTTCGTACCCTCACCTGGACCCTAAACCGTCCCCGTCCCCTAACCCTAACCCTAGCCCGAAACCTAACCCTAACACTGCCCCGAAGCCTGACCCTCTCACGTCCCCTAAACCTAACCCGTACGCTAACACTAACCCGGGCACTCACACGTACGCTCCCACTCAAGCGTGGTCGTACACTCACCTGGACCCTAAACCGTCCCTGTCCCCTAACCCTAAGCCTATACCGAACCCTAAACCTAACCCTTCCCCGAAGCCTGACCCTCACCCGTCGTCTAATCCTAACCCGTAGGCTAACACTAACCCGCGCCCTCACAAGTACCTCCCCCTAAACCGTTGTCGTACCCTCAGTAGAACCCTAAACTTTCCCCGTCCCCTAACCCTAATGCTAGCCCGAACCCTAACCCTAACCCTTCCCCGAAGCCTGACCCTCACCCGTCCCCTAATCCTAACCCGTACGCTAACACTAACCCGCGCCCTCACACGTACGCTCCCCCTAAAGCGTTGTGGTACCCTCACCTGGACCCTAAACCGTCCCCGTCCCCTAACCCTAACTCTAGCCCGAACCCTAACCCTAACACTTCCCCGAAGCCTGACCCTCACCCGTCCCATAAACCTAACCCGTACGCTAACACTAACCCGTGCGCTCACACGTACGTTCCCCCTAAAGCGTTGTCGTACCCTCAACTGGACCCTAAACCGTTCCCTTCCTCTAACCCTAATCCTAGCCCAAACCCTCACCCTAACCCTTCCCCGAAGCCTGACCCTCACCCGTCCCCTAATCCTAACCCGTACGTGAACACTACTCCGTTCCCTCACACGTACACTCCCCCTAAAGCGTTGTCGTACCCTCACTTGGACCCTAAACATTCCCCGTCCCCTAACTATAACCCTAGCCCGAACCCTAACCCCAACCCTTCCCCGAAGCCTGATCCTAATCCGTCCGCTAATCCTAACCCCTACGCTAACACTAACCCGCGCCCTCACACGTACGCACCCCCTAAAGCGTTGTCGTACCCTCACCTGGACCCTAAACCGTCCCCGTCCCCTAACCCTAACCCTAGCCCGAACCCTAACCCTAACACTTCCCCGAAGCCTGAAGCTCACCCGTCCCCTAATCCTATTCTGTACACTAACACTAACCTGCGCCCTCACACGTACGCTCCCCCCAAAGCGTTGTCATACCCTCACCTGAACCCTAAACCGTCCCCGTCCCCTAACCCTTATCCTAGTCCGAACCCTAACCCTAACCCTTCCTCGAAGCCTGACCCTCACACGTCCCCTAATCTTAACCCGTAGGCTAACACTAACCCGCGCACTCACAAGTACGCTCCCCGTAAACCGTTGTTGTACCCTCACCTGGACCCTTAACGGCCCCCGTCACCTAAACCTAACCCTAACCCTAGCCCGAACCCTAACCCTAACCCTTCCCGAAGCCTGACCCTCACCCGTCCCCTAATCCTAACCCGTACGCTAACACTAACCCGCGCCCTCACACGTACTTTCCCTCTAAAGCGTTGTCGTACTCTCACCTGGACCCTAAACCTTCCCAGTCCCCTAAACCTAACCCTAGTCCGAACCCTAACCCTAACCGTTCTCGAAGCCTGACCCTCACACGTCCCCTAATCCTAACCCGTACGCTAACACTAACCCGCGCCCTTACACGTACGCTCCCCCTAAAGCGTTGTCAGACCCTCACCTGGACCCTAAACCGTCCCCGTCCCCTAACCCTAACCCTAGCCCGAACCCTAACCCGAACCCTTCCCCAAAGCCTGACCCTCACCCTTCCCCTAATCCTAACCCGTACGCTAACACTAACCCGCGACCTCACACCTACGCACCCCCTAAAGCATTGTCGTACCCTCACCTGGACCCTAAACCGTCCCCGTCCCCTAACCCTAAACCTAGCCCGAACCCTAACCCTAACCATTCCCCGATGCCTGACCCTCACCCGTCCCCTAATCCTAACCCGTACGCTAACACTAACATGCGCTCTCACACATACGCTCCCCCTAAAGCGTTGTCGGACTCTCACCTGGACCGTAAACCGTCCCCGTCCCCTAACCCTAACCCTAGCCCGGAACCTAACCCTAACACTTCCCTGAAGACTGACCCTCACACGTCTCCTAATCCTAACCCGTACGCTAACACTAACCCGCGCCCTCAAACGTACGCTCCCCGGAAAGCGTTGTCGTACCCTCACCTGGACCCTGAACCATCCCCGTCCCCTAACACTAACCCTAGCCCGAAGCCTAGCCCTAAACCTTCCCCGAAGCCTGACCCACACCCGTCCCCTAATCCTAACCCGTACGCTAACACTAACCCGCGCCCTCACACGTACGTTCCCCCTAAAGCGTTGTCTTACCCTCACCTGGAACCTAAACTCTCCCAGTCCCCTAACCCTAACCCTAGCCCGAACCCTAAACCTAACGCTTCTTCGAAGCCTGACCCTCACCCGTCCAGTAATCCTAACCGGTACGCTAACACTAACACACGCCCTCACACGAACGCTCCCCCTAAAGCATTGTCGTACCCTCACCTGGACGCTAAACCGTCCCAGTCGTCTAATCCTAACCCTAGCCCGAACCCTAACCCTAACCCTTCCCCGAAGCCTGACCCTCTCCCTTCCCCTAATCCTACCCGTACGCTAACACTAACCCGCGCCCTCCACGTACGCTCCCCTAAAGCGTTGTCGGACCCTCACCTGGACCCTAAACCGTCCCCGTGCCCTAACCCTAACCCTAGCACGAACCCTAACCCTAACCCTTCCCCGAAGCCTGACCCTCACCCGTCCCCTAATCCTAACCCATACGCTAACACTAACCCGCGCCCTCACACGTACGCCACCCCTAAAGCTTTGTCGTACCCTCACCTGGACCATAAACCGTCCCCGTCCCCTAACCCTAACCCTAGCCCGAACCCTAACCCTAACCCTTCTCCGAAGCGTGACCCTCACCCGTCCCCTAATCCTAACACGTACGCTAACACTATCCCGCGCCCTCACACGTATGCTCCCCCTAAAGCGTTGTCGTACCCTCACCTGGACCCTAAACCGTCCCCATCCCCTAAACCTAACCCTAACCCTAGCCCGAACCCTAACCCTAACAATTCCCCGAAGCCTGACCCTCACACGTCCCATAATCCTAACCCGTACGCTCACACTAACCCGCGCCCTCACACGTACGCTCCCCCTAAAGCGTTGTCGTACCCTCACCTGGACCCTAAACCGTCCCCGTCCCCTAACCCTAACCCTAGCTCGAACCGTAACCCTAAACCTTCCCCAAGCCTGACCCTCACCCGTCCCCTAATCCTAACCCGTACGCTAACACTATCCTGCGCCCTCACACGTATGCTCCCCCTAAACCGTTGTCGTACCCTCACCTGGACCCTAAACCGTCCCCATCCCCTAACCCTAACCCTAGACCGAACCCTATCCCTAAACCTTTTCCGAAGCCTGACCCTCACCCGTCCCCTAATCCTAACCCGTACGCTAACACTAACATGCGCCCTCACACGTACGCTCCCCCTAAAGAGTTGTCGTACCCTAACCTGGACCCTAAACCGTCCCCGTCCCCTAACCCTAACCCTAGCCCGAACCCTATCCCTAACCCTTCCCCGAAGCCTGACCCTCACCCGTCCCCTAATCCTAACACGTAGGCTAACTCTAACCCGCCCCCTCACAAGTACGCTCCCCGTAAACCGTTGTCGTACCCTCACCTGGATCCTGAAAAGTCCCCATCCCCTAAACCTAGCCCTAACCCTAGCCCGAACCCTAACCCTAACCATTCCCCGAAGCCTGACCCTCACCCGTCCCATAATCCTAACCCGTACGCTCACACTAACCCACGCCCTCACACGTACGCTCCCCCTAAAGCGTTGTCGTACCCTCACCTGGACCCTAAACCGTCCCTGTCCCCTAACCCTAACCCTAGCCCGAACCCTAACCCGAACCTTTCCCCGAAGCCTGACGCTCACCCGTCCCCTAATCCTAACCCGTACGCTAACACTAACCCGCGCCCTCACACCTACGCACCCCCTAAAGCGTTGTCTTACCCTCACCTGGACCCTAAACCGTCCCCGTCCCCTAACCCTAACCCTAGCCCGAACCCTAACCCTAACCCTTCCCCGAAGCCTGACCCACACCCGTCCCCTAATCCTAACACGTAGGCTAACACTAACCCGCGCCCTCACACGTACGCTCCCCCTAAAGCGTTGTCGTACCCTCACCTGGATCCTAAACCGTCCTCGTCCCCTAACCCTAACCCGAACCCTAACCCTAACTCTTCCCCAAAGCCTGACCCTCACCTGTCCCCAAATCCTAACCCGTACGCTAACACTAACCCGTGCCCTCACACCTACGCTCCCTCTAAAGCGTTGACGTACCCTCACCTGGACCCTAAACCGTCCCTGTCCCCTAACTCTAACCCTATTCCGAAGCCTGACCCTAACCCTTCCCCGAAGCCTGACCCTCACCCGATCCATAATCCTAACCCGTACGCTAACACTAACACGCGCCCTCACACGTACGCTCCCCCTAAAGCGTTGTCGTACCCTCACCTGGACCCTAAACCGTCCCCGTCCCCAACCCTAACCCTAGCCCGAACACTAACCCTAACCCTTTCCCGAAGTCTGACCCTCACCCTTCCCCTAATCCTAGCCCGTACGCTAACACTAACCCACGTCTAACACGTACGCTCCCCCTAAATCGTTGTCGTACACTCACCTGGACCCTAAACCGTCCCCGTCCCCTAACCCTAACCCTAGCCCGAACCCTAGCCCTAACCCTTCTCCGAAGCCTGACCCTCACCCGCCCCTAATCCTAACCCGTACGCTATCACTAAACTGCACCCTCACACCTAAGCTCCCCCTAAAGCGTTGTCGTACCCTCACCTGGACCCTAAACCGTCCCCGTCCCCTAACCCTAAACCTAGCCCGAACCCTAACCCTAACACTGCCACGAAGCCTGACCCTCACACGTCCCCTAAACCTAACCCGTACGCTAACACTAACCCAGGCACTCACACGTACGCTCCCCCTAAAGCGTGGTCGTACACTCACCTGGACCCTAAACCGTCCCCGTCCCCTAACCCTAACCCTATACCGAACCCTAAACCTAACACTTCCCCGAAGCCTGACCCTCACCCGTCCCCTAATCCTAACACGTACGCTAACACTAACCCGCGCCCTCACACGTACGCTCCCCCTAAAGCGTTGTCGTACCCTCACCTGGACCCTAAACCGTCCCCGTCCCCTAACCCTTACCTAGAACGAACCCTAACCCTAACCCTTGCCCGAAGCCTGACCCTCACCCGTCCTCTAATCCTAACCCGTAGGCTAACACTAACCCGCGCCCTCACAAGTACCTCCCGCTAAACCGTTGTCGTACCCTCAGCTGAACCCTAAACTTTCCCCGTCCCCTAATCCTAACCCTAGCCCGAACCCTAACCCTAACGCTTCCCCGAAGCCTGACCCTCACCCGTCCCCGAATCCTAACCCGTACGCTAACACTAACCCGCGCCCTCACACGTACGCTCCCCCTAAAGCGTTGTCGTACCCTCACCTGGACCCTAAACCCTCCCCGTCCCCTAACCCTAAACCTAGCCCGAACCCTAACCCTAACCCTTTCCCGAAGCCTGACCCTCACCCGTCCCCTAATCCTAACACATACGCTAACACTAACCCATGCCCTCACACGTACGCCACCCCTAAAGCGTTGTCGTACACTCACCTGAACCGTAAACCGTCCCCGACCCCTAACCCTAACCCTAGCCCGAACGCTAACCCTAACCCTTCCCCGAAGCCTGACCCTCACCCGTCCCATAAACCTAACCCGTACGCTAACACTAACCCGTGCGCTCACACGTACGTTCCCCCTAAAGCGTTGTCGTACCCTCAACTGGACCCTAAACCGTTCCCTTCCTCTAACCCTAACCCTAGCCCAAACCCTCACCCTAATCCTTCCCCGAAGCCTGACCCTCACCCGTCCCCTAATCCTGACCCGTACGTGAACACTACTCCGTTCCCTCACACGTACGCTCCCCCTAAAGCGTTGTCGTACCCTCACCTGGACCCTAAACTGTCCCCATCCCCTAACCCTAACCCTAGCACGAACCCTAACCCTAACACTTCCCCGAAGCCTGAACCTCACCCGTCCCCTAATCCTATCCCGTACACTAACACTAACCTGCGCGCTCACACGTACGCTCCACCTAAAGCGTTGTCGTACCCTCACCTGAACCCTAAACCGTCCCCCTCCCCTAACCCTAACCCTAGCCCGAACCCTAACCCTAACCCTTCCTCGAAGCCTGACCCTCACCCGTCCCCTAATCTTAATCCGTATGCTAACACTAACCCGCGCACTCACAAGTACGCTCCCCGTAACCCGTTGTTGTACCCTCACCTGGACCCTTAACGGTCCCCGTCCCCTAAACCTAACCCTAACCCTAACCCGAACCCTAACCCTAACCGTTCCCGAAGCCTGACCCTCACCCGTCCCATAATCCTAACCCGTACGATAACACTAAACCGTGCCCTCACACGTACGCTCCCCCTAAAGCGTTGTCGTACCCTCACCTGGACCCTAAACCGTCCCCGTCCCCTAACCCTAACCCTAGCCCGAACCCTAATCCTAACACTTCCCCGAAGCCTGACCCTCACCTGTCCCCGAATCCTAACATGTACGCTAACACTAACCCGCGCCCTCACACGTACGCTCCCCCTAAAGCGTTGTCGTACCCTCACCTGGACCCTAAACCGTCCACGTCCCCTAACCCTAACCCTAGCCCGAACCCTAACCATAACACTTCCCCGAAGCCTGCCCGTCACCCGTCCCCTCATCCTAACCCGTACGCTAACACTAAGCCGCACCCTCACACGTACGCTACCCATAAAGCGTTATCATACACTCACCTGGACCCTCCACCGTCCCCGTCACATAACCCTAACCCTAGCTCGAACCCTAACCCTAACCCTTCCCCGAACCCTGAGCCTCACCTGTCCCCTAATCCTAACCTTTAGGCTAACACTAACCCGCGCCCTCACAGGTACGCTCTCGCTAAAGCGTTGCCATACGCTCACCTGGACCATAAACCGTCCCCGTCTCCTAACCCTAACCCTAGCCCGAACCCTAACCCTAACCCTTCCCCGAAGCCTGCCCCTCACCCGTCCCCTCATCCTAACCCGTACGCTAACACTAAGCCGCACCCTCACACGTACGCTCCCCCTAAAGCGTTGTCGTACCCTCACCTGGACCCTAAACCGTCCACGTCCCCTAACCCTAACCCTAGCCCGAACCCTAACCCTAACCCTTCCCCGAAGCCTGCCCCTCACCCGTCCCCTCATCCTAACCCGTACGCTAACACTAAGCCGCACCCTCACACGTACGCTACCCATAAAGCGTTATTATACACTCACCTGGACCCTCCACCGTCCCCGTCACATAACCCTAACCCTAGCTCGAACCCTAACCCTAACGCTTCCCCGAAGCCTGACCCTCACCCGTCCCCTAATCCTAACCCGTACGCTAACACTAACCCGCGCCCTCACACTTACGCTCCCCCTAAAGCGTTGTCGTACCCTCACCTGGACCCTATACCGTCCCCGTCCCCCAACCCTAACCCTAACCCGAACCCTAACCCTAACCCTTCCCCGAAGCCTGACCCTCACCCGTCCCCTTATCCTAATCCGTACGCTAACACTAACCCGCACCCTCACGCCTACGCACCCCCTAAAGCATTGTCGTACGCTCACCTGGACCCTATACCGTCCCCGTACCCTAAACCTAACCCTAGCCCGAACCCTAGCGCTAACCCTTCCCCGAAGCCTGACCCTCACCCTTCCCCTAATCCTAACCCGTACGCTAACACTAACACGCGCCCTCACACATACGCTCCCCCTAAAGCGTTGTCGGACCCTCACCTGGACCGTAAACCGTCCCCGTCCCCTAACCCTAACCCTAGCCCGGACCCTAACCCTAACACTTCCCTGAAGACTGACCCTCACACGTCCCATAATCCTAACCCGTACACTAACACTAACCCACGCCCTCACACGTACGCTCCCCCTAAAGCGTTGTCGTACCCTCACCTGGACCCTAAACCCTCCCCGTCCCCTAACACTAACCCTAGCCCGAAGCCTAGCCGTAAACCTTCCCCGAAGCCTGACCCTCACCCGTCCCATAATCCTAACCCGTACGCTAACACTAACCCGCGCCCTCACACGTACGTTCCCCCTAAAGCGTTGTCGTAACCTCACCTGGACCCTAAACTGTCCCAGTCCCCTAACCCTAACCCTAGCCCGAACCCTAATCCAAACACTTCCCCGAAGCCTGACCCTCACCCGTACAGTAATCCTAACCGGTACGCTAACACTAACACACGCCCTCAAACGTACGCTCCCCCTAAAGCGTTGTCGTAACCTCACCTGGACCCTAAACCGTCCCCGTCCCCTAAACCTAACCCTAACCCTAGCCCGAACCCTAACCCTAACAATTCCCCGAAGCCTGACCCTCACACGTCCCATTATCCTAACCCGTACGCTCACACTAACCCGCGCCCTCACACGTACGCTCCCCCTAAAACGTTGTCGTACCCTCACCGGGACCCTAAACCGTCCCCGTCCCCTAACCCTAACCCTAGCCCGAACCCAACCGTAACCCTTCCCCGAAGCCTGACCCGCACCCGTCCCCTAATCCTAACCCGTACGCTAACACTAACCCGCGCCCTCACACGTACGCTCCCCCTAAAGCGTTGTCGTACTCTCACCTGGACCCTAAACCGTCCCCGTCCCCTAACCCTAACCCTAACCCGAACCCTAACCCTAACACTTCCCCGAAGCCTGACCCTCACCCATCCCCTAATCCTAACCCGTACGCTAACACTAACCCACGCCCTCATATGTACGCTCCCCCTAAAGCGTTGTCGTACCCTCACCTGGACCCTAAACCGTCCCCGTCCCCTAACCCTAACCCTAGCCCGAACCCTAACCCTAACCCTTCCCCGAAGCGTGACCCTCACCCTTCCCCTAATCCTAACCCGTACGCTAACACTAACCCGCACCCTCACAATTACGCTCCCCCTAAAATGTTATCGTACACTCACCTGGACCCTAAACCGTCCCTGTCCCCTAACCCTAACCCTAGCCCGAACTCTGACCCTAACACTTCCCCGAAACCTGACCCGCACCCGTCCCCTAATCCTAACACGTACGCTAACACTAACCCGCGCCCTCACACTTACGCTCCCCCTAAAGTGTTATCGTACCCTCACCTGGACCCTAAACCGTCCCTGTCCCCTAACCCTAACCCTAGCCCGAACCCTAACCCTAACACTTCCCTGAAGCCTGACCCGCACCCGTCCCCTAATGCTAACCCGTACGCTAACACTAACCCGCGCCCTCACACTTACGCTCCCCCTAAAGTGTTACCGTACCCTCACCTGGACTCTAAACCGTCCCTGACCCCTAACCCTAACCCTAGCCCGAACCCTAACCCTAACCCTTCCCTGAAGCCTGAAACTCACCCGTCCACAAATCCTAACACGTACGCTAACACTAACCCGCGCCCTCACACGTACACTCCCCGTAAACCGTTGTCGTACCCTCACCTGGATCCTAAACGGTCCCCGTCACCTAAACCTAACCCTAACCCTAGCCCGAACCCTAACCCTAACACTTCCCCGAAGCCTGACCCTCACCCGTCCCCTAATCCTAACCCGTACGCTAACACTAACGCACGCCCTCACACGTACGCTCCCCCTAAAGCATTGTCATACCCTCACCTGGACCCTAAACCGTCCCGGTCCCGTAACCCTAACCCTAGCAGGAACCCTAACCCTAACCCTTCCCTGACCTGACCCTCACCCGTCTCCTAATTCAAACCCGTACGCTAACTCTAACCCGCGCCCTCACAAGTACGCTCCCCGTAAACCGTTGTCGTACCCTCACCTGAACCCTAAACGGTCCCCATCCCCTAAACCTAACCCTAATCCTAGCCCGAACCCTAACCCTAAAACTTCCCTGAAGCCTGACACTCACCCGTCCCATAATCCTAACCCGTACGCTAATACTAACCCGCGCCCTCACACGTACACTCCACCTAAAGCGTTGTCGTACCCTCACCTGGGCCCTAAACCATCCCCGTCCCCTAACCCTAACCCTAGCCCGAACCCTAACCCTAACACTTCCCCGAAGTCTGAACCTCACCCGTCCCCTAATCCTAACCCGTACGCTAACACTAACCCGCGCCCTCACACGTACGCTCCCCCTAAAGCGTTGTCGTACACTCACCTGGACCCTAAACCGTCCCCGTCCCCTAACCCTAACCCTATACCGAACCCTAAACCTAACACTTCCCCGAAGCCTGACCCTCACCCGTCCCCTAATCCTAACACGTTCGCTAACACTAACCCGCGCCCTCACACGTACGCTCCCCCTAAAGCGTTGTCGTACCCACACCTGGACCCTAAACCGTCCCCGTCGCCTAACCCTTACCCTAGACCGAACCCTAACCCTAATCCTTCCCCGAAGCCTGACCCTCACCCGTCCTCTAATCCTAACCCGTAGGCTAACACTAACCCGCGCCCTCACAAGTACCTCCCCCTAAACCGTTGTCGTACCCTCAGCTGAACCCTAAACATTCCCCGTCCCCAACCCTAACCCTAGCCCGAACCCTAACCCTAACCCTTCCCCGAAGCCTGACCCTCACCCGTCCCCGAATCCTAACCCGTACGCTAACACTAACCCGCGCCCTCACACGTACGTTCCCCCTAAAGCGTTGTCGTACCCTCAACTGGACCCTAAACCGTTCCCTTTCTCTAACCCTAACACTAGCCCAAACCCTCACCCTAACCCTTCCCCGAAGCCTGACCCTCACCCGTCCCCTAATGCTAACCCGTACGTGAACACTACTCCGTTCCCTCACATGTACACTCCCCCTAAAGCGTTGTCGTACCCTCACTTCGACCCTAAACCTTCCCCGTCCCCTAACTCTAACCCTAGCCCGAACCCTAACCCCAACCCTTGCCCGAAGCCTGACACTAATCCGTCCCCTAATCCTAACCCGTACACTAACACTAACCCCCGCCCAAACATGTACGCCACCCCTAAAGCGTTGTCGTACCCTCACCTGAACCGTAAACCGTCCCCATCACCTAACCCTAACCCTAGCCCGAACCCTAACCCTAACCCTTCCCCGAAGCCTGACACTCAACCGCACCCTAATCGTAACCCGTACGCTAACACTAACCTGCGACCTCACACCTAAGCTCCCCCTAAAGCGTTGTCGTACCCTCACCTGGACCCTAAACCGTCCCCGTCCCCTAACCCTATCCCTAGCCCGAACCCTAACCCTAACTCTTCCCCGAAGCCTGACCCTCACCCGTCCCATAATCCTAACACGTACTCTAACACTAACACGCGCTCTCACACTTACGCTCCCCCTAAAGCATTGTCGGACCCTCACCTGGACCCTTAACCGTCCCCGTCTCCTAACCCTAACCCTAGCCCGAACCCTATCCCTAACGCTTCCCCGAAGCCTGACCCTCACACGTCCCCTAATCCTAACCCGTACGCTAACACTAACCCACGCCCTCACACGTACGCTCCCCCTAAAGCGTTGTCGTACCCTCACCTGGACCCTAAACCGTCCCCGTCCCCTAACCCTAACCCTAGCCCGAACCCTAACCCTAACACTTCCCCGAAGCCTGACCCTCACCCGTCCCCTAATCCTAACCCGTACGCTAACACTAACCCGTGCCTTCACACTTACGCTCCCCCTAAAGTGTTATCGTACCCTCACCTGGACCCTAAACCGTACCCGTCCCCTAACCCTAACCCTAGCCCGAACCCTAACCCTAACATTTCCCCGAAGCCTGACCCTCACCCATCCCCTAATCCTAACCCGTACGCTAACACTAACCCACGCCCTCATATGTACGCTCCCCCTAAAGCGTTGTCGTACCCTCACCTGGACCCTAAACCGTCCCCGTCCCCTAACCCTAACCCTAGCCCGAACCCTAACCCTAACCCTTCCCCGAAGCGTGACCCTCACCCGTCCCCTAATCCTTACCCGTACGCTAACACTAACCCGCGCCCTCACACGTACGCTCCCCATAAAGCGTTGTCGTACACTCACCTGCACCCTAAACCATCCCCGTCACCTAACACTAACCCTACCCGAATCTTAACCATAACCCTTCCCCGAAGCCTGACCCTCACCCGTCCCCTAATCCTAACCCGTACGCTAACACTAACCCGTGCCCTCACACTTACGCCACCCCTAAAGCGTTGTCGTACCCTCACCTGGACCGTAAACCATCCCCATCCCCTAACCCTAACCCTAGCCCGAACCCTAACCCTAACACTTCCCCGAAGCCTGACCCTCACCCGTCCCCTAATCCTAACACGTACGCTAACACTAACCCGCGCCTTCACACGTACGCTCCCCCTAAAGCGTTGTCATACCCTCACCTGGACCCTAAACCGTCCCCGACCCCTAAACCTAACCCTGACCCGAACCCTAACCCTAACCCTTCCCCGAAGCCTGACCCTCACCCGTCCCCTAATCCTAACCCGTACGCTAACACTAATCTGCGCCCTCACACCTAAGCTCCCCCTAAAGCGTTGTCGTACCCTCACCTGAACCCTAAACCGTCCCCGTCCCCTAACCCTAACCCTAGCCCGAACCCTAACCCTAACTCTTCCCCGAAGCCTGACCCTCACCCGTCCCCTAGTCCTAACACGTAGGCTAACACTAACCCGCCCCCTCACAAGTACGCTCCCCGTAAACCGTTGTCGTACCCTCACCTGGACCCTAAACAGTCCCCATCCACTAAACCTAGCCCTAACCCTAGCACGAACCCTAACCCTAACCATTCCCCGTAGCCTGACACTCACCCGTCCCATAATCCTAACCCGTACGCTCACACTAACCCACGCCCTCACACGTACGCTCCCCCTAAACCGTTGTCGTACCCTCACCTGGACCCTAAACCGTCCCTGTCCCCTAACCCTAACCCTAGCCCGAACCCTAACCCGAACCCTTCCCCGAAGCCTGACCCTCACCCGTCCCCTAATCCTAACCCGTACGCTAACACTAACCCGCGCCCTAACACCTACGCACCCCCTAAAGCGTTGTCTTACCCTCACCTGGACCCTAAACCATCCCCATCCCCTAACCCTAACCCTAGCCCGAACCCTAACCCTAACCCTTCCCCGAAGCCTGACCCTCACCCGTCCCCTAATCCTAACACGTACGTTAACACTAACCCGCGCCCTCACACGTACGCTCCCCCTAAAGCGTTGTCGGACCCTCACCTGGACCCTAAACCGTCCCCGTGCCCTAACCCTAACCCTAGCCAGAACCCTAACCCTAACCCTTCCCCGAAGCCTGACCCTCACCCGTCCCCTAATCCTAAACCATACGCTAACACTAACCCGCGCCCTCACACGTACGCCACCCCTAAAGCTTTGTCGTACCCACACCTGGACCCTAAACCGTCCCCGTCACCTAACCCTAACCCTAGCCCGAACCCTAACCCTAACCCTTCCCGAAGCCGACCCTCACCCGTCCCATAATCATAACCCGTACACTAACACTAACCCGCGCCCTCACACGTACACTCCCCCTAAAGCGTTGTCGTACCCTCACCTGGACCCTAAACCGTCCCCGTCCCCTAACCCTAACCCTAGCCCGAACCCTAATCCTAACACTTCCCCGAAGCCTGACCCTCAACTCTCCCCGAATCCGAACCTGTACGCTAACACTAACCCGCGCCCTCACACGTACGCTCCCCCTAAAGCGTTGTGGTACCCTCACCTGGACCCTAAACCGTCCCCGTCCCCTAACCCTAACCCTAGCCCGAACCCTAACCATAACACTTCCCCGAAGCCTGCCCCTCACCCGTCCCCTCATCCTAACCCGTACGCTAACACTAAGCTGCACCCTCACACGTACGCTACCCATAAAGCGTTATCTTACACTCACCTGGACCCTCCACCGTCCCCGTCACCTAACCCTAACCCTAGCCCGAACCTTAACCCTAACCCTTCCCCGAACCCTGAGCCTCACCCGTCCCCTAATGCTAACCCGTACGTTAACACTAACCCACGCCCTGACACGTACGCTCCCCCTAATGCATTGTCGTACCCTCACCTGGACCCTAAACCGTCTCCGTCCCCAACCCTAACCCTAGCCCGAACACTAACCCTAACCCTTTCCCGAAGGCTGACCCTCACCCTTCCCCTAATCCTACCCGTACGCTAACACTAACCCGCGCCCTCCACGTACGATCCCCTAAAGCGTTGTCGTACCCTCACCTGGACCCTAAACCTTCCCCGTCCCCTAACCCTAACCCTAGCCCGAACCCTAAACCTAACCCTTCCCCGAAGCCAGACCCTCACCCGTCCCCTAATCCTAACCAGTACGCTAACACTAACCCGCACCCTCACACGTACGCTCCCCCTAAAGTGTTGTCGTACCCTCACCTGGATCCTAAACGGTCCCCGTCACCTAAACCTAACCCTAACCCTAGCCCGAACCCTAACCCTAACACTTCCCGAAGCCGACCCTCACCCGTCCCATAATCCTAACCCGTACGCTAACACTAAACCGCGCCCTCACACCTACGTTCCACCTAAAGTGTTGTCATACCCTCACCTGGACCCTAAACCGTCCCCGTCCCCTAACCCTAACCCTAGCCCGAACCCAACCGTAACCCTTCCCCGAAGCCTGACCCGCACCCGTCCCCTAATCCTAACCCGTACGCTAACACTAACCCGCGCCCTCACACGTACGCTCCCCCTAAAGCGTTGTCGTACCCTCAACTGGACCTAAACCGTTCCCTTTCTCTGACCCTAACACTAGCCCAAACCCTCACCCTAACCCTTCCCCGAAGCCTGACCCTCACCCGTCCCCTAATGCTAACCCGTACGTGAACACTACTCCGTTCCCTCACAGGTACACTCCCCCTAAAGCGTTGTCGTACCCTCACTTGGACCCTAAACCTTCCCCGTCCCCTAACTCTAACCCTAGCCCGAACCCTAACCCCAACCCTTCCCCGAAGCCTGACACTAATCCGTCCCCAAATCCTAACCCGTACACTAACACTAACCCGCGCCCTCACACGTAGGCTCCCCCTAAAGCGTTGTCGTAACCTCACCTGGAACCTAAACCGTCCCCGTCCCCTAACGCTAACCCTAGCCCGAACCCTAACCCTAACACTTCCTCGAAGCCTGACCCTCACCCGTCCACTAATCTTAACCCGTAGGCTAACACTAACCCGCGCACTGACAAGTACGCTCCCCGTAAACCGTTGTTGTACCCTCACCTGGACCCTTAACGGTCCCCGTCCCCTAAACCTAACCCTAACCCTAGCCCGAACCCTAACCCTAACACTTCCCGAAGCCGACCCTCACCCGTCCCATAATCCTAACCCGTACACTAACACTAACCCGCGCCCTCACACGTACACTCCCCCTAAAGCGTTGTCGTACCCTCACCTGGACCCTAAACCGTCCCCGTCCCCTAACCCTAACCCTAGCCCGAACCCTAATCCTAACACTTCCCCGAAGCCTGACCCTCAACTCTCCCGAATCCGAACCTGTACGCTAACACTAACCCGCGCCCTCACACGTACGCTCCCCCTAAAGCGTTGTCGTACCCTCACCTGGACCCTAAACCGTCCCCGTCCCCTAACACTAACCCTAGCCCGAACCCTAACCATAACACTTCCCCGAAGCCTGCCCCTCACCCGTCCCCTCATCCTAACCCGTACGCTAACACTAAGCTGCACCCTCACACGTACGCTACCCATAAAGCGTTATCTTACACTCACCTGGACCCTCCACCGTCCCCGTCACCTAACCCTAACCCTAGCCCGAACCTTAACCCTAACCCTTCCCCGAACCCTGAGCCTCACCCGTCCCCTAATGCTAACCCGTACGTTAACACTAACCCACGCCCTGACACGTACGCTCCCCCTAAAGCATTGTCATACCCTCACCTGGACCCTAAACCGTCTCCGTCCCCAACCCTAACCCTAGCCCGAACACTAACCCTAACCCTTTCCCGAAGGCTGACCCTCACCCTTCCCCTAATCCTACCCGTACGCTAACACTAACCCACGCCTAACACGTACGCTCCCCCTTAAGCATTGTCGTAACCTCACCTGGACCCTAAACCGTCCCCGTCCCCGTCCCCTAACCCTAAACCTAGCCCGAACCCTATCTCTAAACCTTCCCCAAGCCTGACCCTCACCCGTCCCCTAATCCTAACCCGTACGCTAACACTAACGCGCTCCTCACACGTACGCTCCCCCTAAAGCGTTGTCGTACCCTCACCTGGACCCTAAACCGTCCCCGTCCCCTAACCCTAACCCTAGCCCGAACCCTACCCCTAACCCTTCTCCGAAGCCTGACCCTCACCCGCCCCTAATCCTAACCCGTACGCTATCACTAACACGCGCCCTCACACGTACGCTGCCCCTAAAGCGTTTTCGTACCCTCACCTGGACCCTAAACCGTCCCCGTCCCCTAACCCTAACCCTAGCCCGAAACCTAACCCTAACACTGCCCCGAAGCCTGACCCTCACACGTCCCCTAAACCTAACCCGTACGCTAACACTAACCTGGGCACTCACACGTACGCTCCCACTCAAGCGTGGTCGTACACTCACCTGGACCCTAAACCGTCCCTGTCCCCTAACCCTAAGCCTATACCGAACCCTAAACCTAACCCTTCCCCGAAGCCTGACCCTCACCCGTCGTCTAATCCTAACCCGTAGGCTAACACTAACCCGCGCCCTCACAAGTACCTCCCCCTAAACCGTTGTCGTATCCTCAGTAGAACCCTAAACTTTCCCCGTCCCCTAACCCTAATGCTAGCCCGAACCCTAACCCTAACCCTTCCCCGAAGCCTGACCCTCACCCGTCCCCTAATCCTAACCCGTACGCTAACACTAACACGCGCCCTCACACGTACGCTCCCCCTAAAGCGTTGTGGTACCCTCACCTGGACCCTAAACCGTCCCCGTCCCCTAACCCTAACTCTAGCCCGAACCCTAACCCTAACACTTCCCCGAAGCCTGACCCTCACCCGTCCCATAAACCTAACCCGTACGCTAACACTAACCCGTGCGCTCACACGTACGTTCCCCCTAAAGCGTTGTCGTACCCTCAACTGGACCCTAAACCGTTCCCTTCCTCTAACCCTAATCCTAGCCCAAACCCTCACCCTAACCCTTCCCCGAAGCCTGACCCTCACCCGTCCCCTAATCCTAACCCGTACGTGAACACTACTCCGTTCCCTCACACGTACACTCCCCCTAAAGCGTTGTCGTACCCTCACTTGGACCCTAAACATTCCCCGTCCCCTAACTATAACCCTAGCCCGAACCCTAACCCCAACCCTTCCCCGAAGCCTGATCCTAATCCGTCCCCTAATCCTAACCCCTACGCTAACACTAACCCGCGCCCTCACACGTACGCACCCCCTAAAGCGTTGTCGTACCCTCACCTGGACCCTAAACCGTCCCCGTCCCCTAACCCTAACCCTAGCCCGAACCCTAACCCTAACACTTCCCCGAAGCCTGAAGCTCACCCGTCCCCTAATCCTATTCTGTACACTAACACTAACCTGCGCCCTCACACGTACGCTCCCCCCAAAGCGTTGTCATACCCTCACCTGAACCCTAAACCGTCCCCGTCCCCTAACCCTTATCCTAGTCCGAACCCTAACCCTAACCCTTCCTCGAAGCCTGACCCTCACACGTCCCCTAATCTTAACCCGTAGGCTAACACTAACCCGCGCACTCACAAGTACGCTCCCCGTAAACCGTTGTTGTACCCTCACCTGGACCCTTAACGGCCCCCGTCACCTAAACCTAACCCTAACCCTAGCCCGAACCCTAACCCTAACCCTTCCCGAAGCCTGACCCTCACCCGTCCCCTAATCCTAACCCGTACGCTAACACTAACCCGCGCCCTCACACGTACTTTCCCTCTAAAGCGTTGTCGTACTCTCACCTGGACCCTAAACCTTCCCAGTCCCCTAAACCTAACCCTAGTCCGAACCCTAACCCTAACCGTTCTCGAAGCCTGACCCTCACACGTCCCCTAATCCTAACCCGTACGCTAACACTAACCCGCGCCCTTACACGTACGCTCCCCCTAAAGCGTTGTCAGACCCTCACCTGGACCCTAAACCGTCCCCGTCCCGTAACCCTAACCCTAGTCCGAACCCTAACCCGAACCCTTCCCCAAAGCCTGACCCTCACCCTTCCCCTAATCCTAACCCGTACGCTAACACTAACCCGCGACCTCACACCTACGCACCCCCTAAAGCATTGTCGTACCCTCACCTGGACCCTAAACCGTCCCCGTCCCCTAACCCTAAACCTAGCCCGAACCCTAACCCTAACCATTCCCCGATGCCTGACCCTCACCCGTCCCCTAATCCTAACCCGTACGCTAACACTAACATGCGCTCTCACACATACGCTCCCCATAAAGCGTTGTCGGACTCTCACCTGGACCGTAAACCGTCCCCGTCCCCTAACCCTAACCCTAGCCCGGAACCTAACCCTAACACTTCCCTGAAGACTGACCCTCACACGTCTCCTAATCCTAACCCGTACGCTAACACTAACCCGCGCCCTCAAACGTACGCTCCCCGGAAAGCGTTGTCGTACCCTCACCTGGACCCTGAACCATCCCCGTCCCCTAACACTAACCCTAGCCCGAAGCCTAGCCCTAAACCTTCCCCGAAGCCTGACCCACACCCGTCCCCTAATCCTAACCCGTACGCTAACACTAACCCGCGCCCTCACACGTACGTTCCCCCTAAAGCGTTGTCTTACCCTCACCTGGAACCTAAACTCTCCCAGTCCCCTAACCCTAACCCTAGCCCGAACCCTAAACCTAACGCTTCTTCGAAGCCTGACCCTCACCCGTCCAGTAATCCTAACCGGTACGCTAACACTAACACACGCCCTCACACGTACGCTCCCCCTAAAGCATTGTCGTACCCTCACCTGGACGCTAAACCGTCCCAGTCGTCTAATCCTAACCCTAGCCCGAACCCTAACCCTAACACTTCCCCGAAGCCTGACCCTCTCCCTTCCCCTAATCCTACCCGTACGCTAACACTAACCCGCGCCCTCCACGTACGCTCCCCTAAAGCGTTGTCGGACCCTCACCTGGACCCTAAACCGTCCCCGTGCCCTAACCCTAACCCTAGCACGAACCCTAACCCTAACCCTTCCCCGAAGCCTGACCCTCACCCGTCCCCTAATCCTAACCCATACGCTAACACTAACCCGCGCCCTCACACGTACGCCACCCCTAAAGCTTTGTCGTACCCTCACCTGGACCATAAACCGTCCCCGTCCCCTAACCCTAACCCTAGCCCGAACCCTAACCCTAACCCTTCTCCGAAGCGTGACCCTCACCCGTCCCCTAATCCTAACCCGTACGCTAACACTATCCCGCGCCCTCACACGTATGCTCCCCCTAAAGCGTTGTCGTACCCTCACCTGGACCCTAAACCGTCCCCATCCCCTAAACCTAACCCTAACCCTAGCCCGAACCCTAACCCTAACAATTCCCCGAAGCCTGACCCTCACACGTCCCATAATCCTAACCCGTACGCTCACACTAACCCGCGCCCTCACACGTACGCTCCCCCTAAAGCGTTGTCGTACCCTCACCTGGACCCTAAACCGTCCCCGTCCCCTAACCCTAACCCTAGCTCGAACCGTAACCCTAAACCTTCCCCAAGCCTGACCCTCACCCGTCCCCTAATCCTAACCCGTACGCTAACACTATCCTGCGCCCTCACACGTATGCTCCCCCTAAACCGTTGTCGTACCCTCACCTGGACCCTAAACCGTCCCCATCCCCTAACCCTAACCCTAGACCGAACCCTATCCCTAAACCTTTTCCGAAGCCTGACCCTCACCCGTCCCCTAATCCTAACCCGTACGCTAACACTAACATGCGCCCTCACACGTACGCTCCCCCTAAAGAGTTGTCGTACCCTAACCTGGACCCTAAACCGTCCCCGTCCCCTAACCCTAACCCTAGCCCGAACCCTATCCCTAACCCTTCCCCGAAGCCTGACCCTCACCCGTCCCCTAATCCTAACACGTAGGCTAACTCTAACCCGCCCCCTCACAAGTACGCTCCCCGTAAACCGTTGTCGTACCCTCACCTGGATCCTGAAAAGTCCCCATCCCCTAAACCTAGCCCTAACCCTAGCCCGAACCCTAACCCTAACCATTCCCCGAAGCCTGACCCTCACCCGTCCCATAATCCTAACCCGTACGCTCACACTAACCCACGCCCTCACACGTACGCTCCCCCTAAAGCGTTGTCGTACCCTCACCTGGACCCTAAACCGTCCCTGTCCCCTAACCCTAACCCTAGCCCGAACCCTAACCCGAACCTTTCCCCGAAGCCTGACGCTCACCCGTCCCCTAATCCTAACCCGTACGCTAACACTAACCCGCGCCCTCACACCTACGCACCCCCTAAAGCGTTGTCTTACCCTCACCTGGACCCTAAACCGTCCCCGTCCCCTAACCCTAACCCTAGCCCGAACCCTAACCCTAACACTTCCCCGAAGCCTGACCCACACCCGTCCCCTAATCCTAACACGTAGGCTAACACTAACCCGCGCCCTCACACGTACGCTCCCCCTAAAGCGTTGTCGTACCCTCACCTGGATCCTAAACCGTCCTCGTCCCCTAACCCTAACCCGAACCCTAACCCTAACTCTTCCCCAAAGCCTGACCCTCACCTGTCCCCAAATCCTAACCCGTACGCTAACACTAACCCGTGCCCTCACACCTACGCTCCCTCTAAAGCGTTGACGTACCCTCACCTGGACCCTAAACCGTCCCTGTCCCCTAACTCTAACCCTATTCCGAAGCCTGACCCTAACCCTTCCCCGAAGCCTGACCCTCACCCGATCCATAATCCTAACCCGTACGCTAACACTAACACGCGCCCTCACACGTACGCTCCCCCTAAAGCGTTGTCGTACCCTCACCTGGACCCTAAACCGTCCCCGTCCCCAACCCTAACCCTAGCCCGAACACTAACCCTAACCCTTTCCCGAAGTCTGACCCTCACCCTTCCCCTAATCCTAGCCCGTACGCTAACACTAACCCACGTCTAACACGTACGCTCCCCCTAAATCGTTGTCGTACACTCACCTGGACCCTAAACCGTCCCCGTCCCCTAACCCTAACCCTAGCCCGAACCCTAGCCCTAACCCTTCTCCGAAGCCTGACCCTCACCCGCCCCTAATCCTAACCCGTACGCTATCACTAAACTGCACCCTCACACCTAAGCTCCCCCTAAAGCGTTGTCGTACCCTCACCTGGACCCTAAACCGTCCCCGTCCCCTAACCCTAAACCTAGCCCGAACCCTAACCCTAACACTGCCACGAAGCCTGACCCTCACACGTCCCCTAAACCTAACCCGTACGCTAACACTAACCCAGGCAATCACACGTACGCTCCCCCTAAAGCGTGGTCGTACACTCACCTGGACCCTAAACCGTCCCCGTCCCCTAACCCTAACCCTATACCGAACCCTAAACCTAACACTTCCCCGAAGCCTGACCCTCACCCGTCCCCTAATCCTAACACGTACGCTAACACTAACCCGCGCCCTCACACGTACGCTCCCCCTAAAGCGTTGTCGTACCCTCACCTGGACCCTAAACCGTCCCCGTCCCCTAACCCTTACCTAGAACGAACCCTAACCCTAACCCTTCCCCGAAGCCTGACCCTCACCCGTCCTCTAATCCTAACCCGTAGGCTAACACTAACCCGCGCCCTCACAAGTACCTCCCGCTAAACCGTTGTCGTACCCTCAGCTGAACCCTAAACTTTCCCCGTCCCCTAATCCTAACCCTAGCCCGAACCCTAACCCTAACGCTTCCCCGAAGCCTGACCCTCACCCGTCCCCGAATCCTAACCCGTACGCTAACACTAACCCGCGCCCTCACACGTACGCTCCCCCTAAAGCGTTGTCGTACCCTCACCTGGACCCTAAACCCTCCCCGTCCCCTAACCCTAAACCTAGCCCGAACCCTAACCCTAACCCTTTCCCGAAGCCTGACCCTCACCCGTCCCCTAATCCTAACACATACGCTAACACTAACCCATGCCCTCACACGTACGCCACCCCTAAAGCGTTGTCGTACACTCACCTGAACCGTAAACCGTCCCCGACCCCTAACCCTAACCCTAGCCCGAACGCTAACCCTAACCCTTCCCCGAAGCCTGACCCTCACCCGTCCCATAAACCTAACCCGTACGCTAACACTAACCCGTGCGCTCACACGTACGTTCCCCCTAAAGCGTTGTCGTACCCTCAACTGGACCCTAAACCGTTCCCTTCCTCTAACCCTAACCCTAGCCCAAACCCTCACCCTAATCCTTCCCCGAAGCCTGACCCTCACCCGTCCCCTAATCCTGACCCGTACGTGAACACTACTCCGTTCCCTCACACGTACGCTCCCCCTAAAGCGTTGTCGTACCCTCACCTGGACCCTAAACTGTCCCCATCCCCTAACCCTAACCCTAGCACGAACCCTAACCCTAACACTTCCCCGAAGCCTGAACCTCACCCGTCCCCTAATCCTATCCCGTACACTAACACTAACCTGCGCGCTCACACGTACGCTCCACCTAAAGCGTTGTCGTACCCTCACCTGAACCCTAAACCGTCCCCCTCCCCTAACCCTAACCCTAGCCCGAACCCTAACCCTAACCCTTCCTCGAAGCCTGACCCTCACCCGTCCCCTAATCTTAATCCGTATGCTAACACTAACCCGCGCACTCACAAGTACGCTCCCCGTAACCCGTTGTTGTACCCTCACCTGGACCCTTAACGGTCCCCGTCCCCTAAACCTAACCCTAACCCTAACCCGAACCCTAACCCTAACCGTTCCCGAAGCCTGACCCTCACCCGTCCCATAATCCTAACCCGTACGATAACACTAAACCGTGCCCTCACACGTACGCTCCCCCTAAAGCGTTGTCGTACCCTCACCTGGACCCTAAACCGTCCCCGTCCCCTAACCCTAACCCTAGCCCGAACCCTAATCCTAACACTCCCCCGAAGCCTGACCCTCACCTGTCCCCGAATCCTAACATGTACGCTAACACTAACCCGCGCCCTCACACGTACGCTCCCCCTAAAGCGTTGTCGTACCCTCACCTGGACCCTAAACCGTCCACGTCCCCTAACCCTAACCCTAGCCCGAACCCTAACCATAACACTTCCCCGAAGCCTGCCCGTCACCCGTCCCCTCATCCTAACCCGTACGCTAACACTAAGCCGCACCCTCACACGTACGCTACCCATAAAGCGTTATCATACACTCACCTGGACCCTCCACCGTCCCCGTCACATAACCCTAACCCTAGCTCGAACCCTAACCCTAACCCTTCCCCGAACCCTGAGCCTCACCTGTCCCCTAATCCTAACCTTTAGGCTAACACTAACCCGCGCCCTCACAGGTACGCTCTCGCTAAAGCGTTGCCATACGCTCACCTGGACCATAAACCGTCCCCGTCTCCTAACCCTAACCCTAGCCCGAACCCTAACCCTAACCCTTCCCCGAAGCCTGCCCCTCACCCGTCCCCTCATCCTAACCCGTACGCTAACACTAAGCCGCACCCTCACACGTACGCTCCCCCTAAAGCGTTGTCGTACCCTCACCTGGACCCTAAACCGTCCACGTCCCCTAACCCTAACCCTAGCCCGAACCCTAACCCTAACCCTTCCCCGAAGCCTGCCCCTCACCCGTCCCCTCATCCTAACCCGTACGCTAACACTAAGCCGCACCCTCACACGTACGCTACCCATAAAGCGTTATTATACACTCACCTGGACCCTCCACCGTCCCCGTCACATAACCCTAACCCTAGCTCGAACCCTAACCCTAACGCTTCCCCGAAGCCTGACCCTCACCCGTCCCCTAATCCTAACCCGTACGCTAACACTAACCCGCGCCCTCACACTTACGCTCCCCCTAAAGCGTTGTCGTACCCTCACCTGGACCCTATACCGTCCCCGTCCCCCAACCCTAACCCTAACCCGAACCCTAACCCTAACCCTTCCCCGAAGCCTGACCCTCACCCGTCCCCTTATCCTAATCCGTACGCTAACACTAACCCGCACCCTCACGCCTACGCACCCCCTAAAGCATTGTCGTACGCTCACCTGGACCCTATACCGTCCCCGTACCCTAAACCTAACCCTAGCCCGAACCCTAGCGCTAACCCTTCCCCGAAGCCTGACCCTCACCCTTCCCCTAATCCTAACCCGTACGCTAACACTAACACGCGCCCTCACACATACGCTCCCCCTAAAGCGTTGTCGGACCCTCACCTGGACCGTAAACCGTCCCCGTCCCCTAACCCTAACCCTAGCCCGGACCCTAACCCTAACACTTCCCTGAAGACTGACCCTCACACGTCCCATAATCCTAACCCGTACACTAACACTAACCCACGCCCTCACACGTACGCTCCCCCTAAAGCGTTGTCGTACCCTCACCTGGACCCTAAACCCTCCCCGTCCCCTAACACTAACCCTAGCCCGAAGCCTAGCCGTAAACCTTCCCCGAAGCCTGACCCTCACCCGTCCCATAATCCTAACCCGTACGCTAACACTAACCAGCGCCCTCACACGTACGTTCCCCCTAAAGCGTTGTCGTAACCTCACCTGGACCCTAAACTGTCCCAGTCCCCTAACCCTAACCCTAGCCCGAACCCTAATCCAAACACTTCCCCGAAGCCTGACCCTCACCCGTACAGTAATCCTAACCGGTACGCTAACACTAACACACGCCCTCAAACGTACGCTCCCCCTAAAGCGTTGTCGTAACCTCACCTGGACCCTAAACCGTCCCCGTCCCCTAAACCTAACCCTAACCCTAGCCCGAACCCTAACCCTAACAATTCCCCGAAGCCTGACCCTCACACGTCCCATTATCCTAACCCGTACGCTCACACTAACCCGCGCCCTCACACGTACGCTCCCCCTAAAACGTTGTCGTACCCTCACCGGGACCCTAAACCGTCCCCGTCCCCTAACCCTAACCCTAGCTCGAACCCTAACCCTAAACCTTCCCCGAAGCCTGACCCTCACCCGTCCCCTAATCCTAACCCGTACGCTAACACTATCCCGCGCCCTCACACGTACGCTCCCCCTAAAACGTTGTCGTACCCTCACCGGGACCCTAAACCGTCCCCGTCCCCTAACCCTAACCGTAGCCCGAACCCTATCCCTAACCCTTCCCCGAAGCCTGACCCTCACCCGTCCCCTAATCCTAACACGTAGGCTAACACTAACCCGCCCCCTCACAAGTACGCTCCCCGTAAACCGTTGTCGTACCCTCACCTGGACCCTAAACAGTCCCCGTCCCCTAAACCTAGCCCTAACCCTAGCCCGAACCCTAACCCGAACCCTTCCCCGAAGCCTGACCCTCACCCGTCCCCTAATCCTAACCCGTACGCTAAAACTAACCCGCGCCCTCACACCTACGCACCCCCTAAAGCGTTGTCTTACCCTCACCTGGACCCTAAACCGTCCCCGTCCCCTAACCCTAACCCTAGCCCGAACCCTAACCCTAACCCTTCCCCGAAGCCTGACCCACACCCGTCCCCTAATCCTAACCCGTACGCTAACACTAACCCGCGCCCTCACACGTACGCTCCCCCTAAAGCGTTGTCGTACCCTCACCTGGACCCTAAACCGTCCCTGTCCCCTAACCCTAACCCTAGCCCGAACCCTAACCCTAACACTTCCCCGAAGCCTGACCCTCTCCCATCCCCTAATCCTAACCCGTACGCTAACACTAACCCGTGCCCTCCTCGTACGATTCCCTTAAGCGTTGTCGTACCCTCACCTGGACCCTAAACCGTCCCCGTCCCCTAACCCTAACCCTAGCCCGAACCCTAAACCTAACCCTTCCCCGAAGCCAGAACCTCACCCGTCCCCTAATCCTAACCGGTACGCTAACACTAACCCACACCCTACACGTACGCTCCCCCTAAAGTGTTGTCGTACCCTCACCTGGACCCTAAACAGTCCCCGTCCCCTAACCCTAACCGTAGACCGAACCCTAACCCTAACCGTTCCCCGAAGCCTGACCCTCACACGTCCCCTAATCCTAACCCGTACGCTAACACTAACCCGCGCCCTCACACGTACGCTCCCCCTAAAGCATTGTCGGACGCTCACCTGGACCCTAAACCGTCCCCGTCCCCTAACCCTAACCCTAGCACGAATCCTAACCGTAACCCTTCCCCGAAGCCTGACCCTCACCGGTCCCCTAATCCTAACATGTACGTTAACACTAACCCGCGCCCTCACACGTACGCTCCCCCTAAAGCGTTGTCGGACCCTCACCTGGACCCTAAACCGTCCCCGTCCCCTAACCCTAACCCTACCCCGAACCGTAACCCTAACTCTTCCCCGAAGCCTGACCCTCACCCGTCCCCTAATCCTAACCCGTACGCTAACACTAACCCGTGCCCTCACACGTACGCTCCCCCTAACGCGTTGTCGGACCCTCACCTTGACCCTAAACCGTCCCCGTCCCCTAACCCTAACCCTAGCCCGAACCCTAACCCTAACACTTCCCCGAAGCCTGAACCTCACACGTCCCCTAATCCTAACCCGTACGCTAACACTAAACCGCGCCCTCACACCTACGCTCCCCCTAAAGTGTTGTCATACCCTCACCTTGACCCTAAACCGTCCCCGTCCCCGTCCCCTAACCCTAAACCTAGCCCGAACCCTATCCCTAACCCTTCCCTGAAGCCTGACCCTCACCCGTCCCCTAATCCTAACCCGTACGCTAACACTAACGCGCTCCTCACACGTACGCTCCCCCTAAAGCGTTGTCGTACCCTCACTTGGACCCTAAACATTCCCCGTCCCCTAACTATAACCCTAGCCCGAACCCTAACCCCAACCCTTCCCCGAAGCCTGACCCTAATCTGTCCCCTAATCCTAATCCATACGCTAACACTAACCCGCGCGCTCACACATACGCTCCCCCTAAAGCTTTGTCGTACCCTCACATGGACCCTAAACCGTCCCCGTCCCCTAACCCTAACCCTAGCACGAACCCTAAACCTAACACTTCCCCGAAGCCTGAACCTCACCCGTCCCCTAATCCTATCCCGTACACTAACACTAACCTGCACCCTCACACGTTCGCTCCCCCTAAAGCTATGCCATACGCTCACCTGGACCATAAACCGTCCCCGTCCCCTAACCCTAACCCTAGCCCGAACCCTAACCCTAAACCTTCCCCAAATCCTGACCCTCACCCGTCCCCTAATGCTAACCCGTACGCTAACACTAACCCGCGCCCTCACACGTACTGTCCCCCTAAAGCGTTGTCGTACCCTCACCTGGACCCTAAACCGTCCCCATCCCCTAACCCTAACACTAGCCCGAACCCTAACCCTAACCCTTCCCCGAAGCCTGACCCTCACACGTCCCCTAATCCTAACCCGTACGCTAACACTAACACGCGCCCTCACACTTACGCTCCCCCTAAAGCGTTGTCGGACCCTCACCTGGACCCTAAACCGTCCCCGTCCCCTAACCCTAACCCTAGCCCGAACCCTAACCCTAACGCTTCCCCGAAGCCTGACCCTCACCCGTCCCCTAATCCTAAACCGTACGCTAACACTAACCCGCGCCCTCACACGTACGCTCCCCCTAAAGCGTTGTCGTACCCTCACCTGGACCCTAAACCGTCCCCGTACCCTAACCCTAACCCTAGCTCGAACCCTAACCCTAACCCTTCCCCGAAGCCTGACCCTCACCCGTCCCCTAATCCTAACCCGTACGCTAACACTAACCCTCGCCCTCACACGTACTTTCCCTCTAAAGCGTTGTCGTACTCTCACCTGGACCCTAAACCGTCCCAGTCCCCTAAACCTAACCCTAGCCCGAACCCTAACCCTAACCGTTCTCGAAGCCTGACCCTCACACGTCCCCTAATCCTAACCCGTACGCTAACACTACCCGCGCCCTCACACGTACGTTCCCCCTAAAGCCTTGTCAGACCCTCACCTGGACCCTAAACCGTCCCCGTCCCCTAACCCTAACCTTAGCCCGAACCCTAAACCTAACCCTTCCCTGAAGCCTGACACTCACACGTCCCCGAATCCTAACCCGTACGCTAACACTAACCCGCGCCCTCACACATACGCTCTCCCTAAAGCGTTATCGTACCCTCTCCTGGAACCTAAACCGTCCCCGTACCCTAACCCTAACCCTAGCTCGAAACCTAACCCTAACACTTCCCCGAAGCCTGACCCTCACCCGTCCCCTAATCCTAACCCGTACGCTAACACTAACACGCGACCTCACACATACGCTCCCCCTAAAGCGTTGTCGGACCCTCACCTGGTCCCTAAACCGTCCCCGTCCCCTAACCCTAACCCTAGCCCGGACCCTAACCCTAACACTTCCCTGAAGCCTGACCCTCACACGTCCCCGAATCCTAACCCGTACGCTAACACTAACACGCGCTCTCACACATACGCTCCCCCTAAAGCGTTGTCAGACCCTCACCTGGACCCTAAACCGTCCACGTCCCCTAACCCTAACCCTAGCCCGAACCCTAACCCGAACTCTTCCCCAAAGCCTGACCCTCACCCTTCCCCTAATCCTAACCCGTACGCTAACACTAACCCGCGCCCTCACACCTACGCACCACCTAAAGCATTGTCGTACCCTCACCTGGACCCTAAACCGTCCCCGTCCCCTAACCCTAAACCTAGCCGGAACCCTAACCCTAACACTTCCCCGAAGCCTGACCCTCACCCGTCCCCTAATCCTAACCCGTACGCTAACACTAAGACGCGCTCTCACACATACGCTCCCCCTAAAGCGTTGTCGGACCCTCACCTGAACCGTAAACCGTCCCCGTCCCCTAACCCTAACCCTAGCCCGGACCCTAACCCTAACACTTCCATGAAGACTGACCCTCACACGTCCCCTAATCCTAACCCGTACGCTAACACTAACCCGCGCCCTCACACGTACGCTCCCCCTAAAGCGTTGTCGTACCCTCACCTGGACCCTAAACCATCCCCGTCCCCTAACACTAACCCTAGCCCGAAGCCTAGCCCTAAACCTTCCCCGAAGCCTGACCCTCAACCGTCCCCTAATCCTAACCCGTACGCTAACACTAACCCGCGCCCTCACACGTACGTTACCCCTAAAGCTTTGTCGTACCCTCACCTGAACCCTAAACGGTCCCAGTCCCCTAACCCTAACCCTAGCCCGAACCCTAAACCTAACGCTTCCCCGAAGCCTGACCCTCACCCGTCCAGTAATCCTAACCGGTACGCTAACACTAACACACGCCCTCACACGTACGCTCCCCCTAAAGCGTTGTCCTACCCTCACCTGGACGCTAAACCGTCCCAGTTCTCTAACCCTAACCCTAGCCCGAACCCTAACCCTAACCCTTTCCCGAAGCCTGACCCTCACCCGTCCTCTAATTCTAACCCGTACGCTAACACTAACCCGCGCCCTCACACGTACGCTCCCCCTAAAGCGTTGTCGTACCCTCACCTGGACCCAAAACCGTTCCCGTCCCCTAACCCTAACCCTAGCCCGAACCCTAACCCTAACCCTTCCCCGAAGCCTGACCCTCACCCGTCCCCTAATCCTAACCCGTACCCTAACACTATCCCGCGCCCTCACACGTATGCTCCCCCTAAAGCGTTGTGATACCCTCACCTGGACCCTAAACCGTCCCCGTCCCCTAACCCTAACCCTAGCCCGAACCCTATCCCTAACCCTTCCCCAAAGCCTGACCCTCACACGTCCCCTAATCCTAACAGGTAGGCTAACACTAACCCGCCCCTTCACAAGTACGCTCCCCGTAAACCGTTGTCGTACCCTCACCTGGACCCTAAACAGTCCCCGTCCCCTAAACCTAGCCCTAACCCTAGCCCGAACCCTAACCCTAACCATTCCCCAAAGCCTGACCCTCACCCGTCCCATAATCCTAACCCGTACGCTCACACTAACCCGCGCCTTCACACGTACGCTCCCCCTAAAGCGTTGTCGTACCCTCACCTGGACCCTAAACCGTCCCTGTCCCCTAACCCTAACCCTACCCCGAACCGTAAACCGAACCCTTCCCCGAAGCCTGACCCTCACCCGTCCCCTAATCCTAACCCGTACGCTAACACTAACCCGCGCCCTCACACCTACGCACCCCCTAAAGCGTTGTCTTACCCTCACCTGGACCCTAAACCGTCCCCGTCCCCTAACCCTAACCCTAGCCCGAACCCTAACCCTAACCCTTCCCCGAACCCTGACCCACACCCGTCCCCTAATCCTAACCCGTACGCTAACACTAACCCGCGCCCTCACACGTACATTCTCCCTAAGGCGTTGTCGTACCCTCACCTGGACCCTAAACCGTCCCTGTCCCCTAACCCTAACCCTAGCCCGAACCCTAACCCTAACACTTCCGCGAAGCCTGACCCTCTCCCGTCCCCTAATACTAACCCGTACGCTAACACTAACCCGCACCCTCCACGTACGATCCCCTAAAGCGTTGTCGGACCCTCACCTGGACCCTAAACCGTCCCCTTGCCCTAACCCTAACCCTAGCACGAACCCTAACCCTAACCCTTCCCCGAAGCCTGACCCTCACCCGTCCCCTAATCCTAACCGATACGCTAACACTAACCCGCGCCCTCACACGTACGCCAGCCCTAAAGCTTTGTCGTACCCTCACCTGGACCCTAAACCGTCCCCGTCCCCTAACCCTAACCCTAGCCCGAACCCTAACCCTAACCCTTCCCCGAAGCGTGACCCTCACCCGTCCCCTAATCCTAACCCGTACGCTAACACTATCCCGCGCCCTCACACTTATGCTCCCCCTAAAGGGTTGTTGTACGCTCACCTGGACCCTAAACCGTCCCCGTCCCCTAACCCTAACCCTAGCTCGAACCCTAACCCTAAACCTTCCCCGAAGCCTGACTCTCACCCGTCCCCTAATCCTAACCCGTACGCTAACAATATCCCGCGCCCTCACACGTATGCTCCACCTAAAGCGTTGTCGTACCCTCACCTTGACCCTAAACCGTCCCCATCCCCTAACACTAACCCTAGCCCGAACCCTAACCCGAACACTTCCCCGAAGCCTGACGCTCACCCGTCCCCTAATCCTAACCCGTACCCTAACACTAACCCGCGTCCTCACACGTACGCTCCCCCTAAAGCGTTGTCGTACCCTCACCTGGACCCTAAACTGTCCCTGTCCCCTAACCCTAACCCTAGCCCGAACCCTAACCCTAACACTTCCCCGAAGCCTGACCCTCTCCCGTCCCCTAATCCTAACCCGTACGCTAACACTAACCCGCGCCCTCCACGTACGATCCCCTAAAGCGTTGTCGTACCCTCACCTGGACCCTAAACCGTCCCCGTCCCCTAACCCTAACCCTAGCCCGAACCCTAAACCTAACCCTTCCCCGAAGCCAGACCCTCACCCGTCCCCTAATCCTAACCAGTACGCTAACACTAACCCGCACCCTCACACGTACGCTCCCCCTAAAGCGTTGTCGTACCCTCACCTGGACCCTAAACCGTCCCCGTCCCCTAACCCTAACCCTAGCCCGAACCCTAACCCTAACCCTTCCCCGAAGCGTGACCCTCACCCGTCCCCTAATCCTAACCCGTACGCTAACACTAACCCGCGCCCTCACACGTACGCTCCCCCTAAAGCGTTGTTGTACCCTCACCTGGACTCTAAACCGTCCCCGTCCCCTAAACCTAACCCTAACCCTAGCCCGAATCCTAACCCTAACAATTCCCCGAAGCCTGACCCTCACCCGTCCCCTAATCCTAACACGTACGCTAACACTAACCCGCGCCCTCACACGTACGCTCCACCTAAAGCGTTGTCGTACCCTCACCTGGACCCTAAACCGTCCCCGTCCCCTAACCCTAACCCTACCCGAACCCTAACCCTAACCATTCTCCGAATCCTGACCCTCACCCGTCCCCTAATCCTAACCTGTACGCTAACACTAACCCGCGCCCTCACACGTACGCCGCCCCTAAAGCGTTGTCGTACCCTCACCTGAACCGTAAACCGTACCCATCACCTAACCCTAACACTAGCCCGAACCCTAACCCTAAACCTTCCCCAAATCCTGACCCTCACCCGTCCCCTAATGCTAACCCGTACGCTAACACTAACCCGCGCCCTCACACGTACTGTCCCCCTAAAGCGTTGTCGTACCCTCACCTGGACCCTAAACCGTCCCCATCCCCTAACCCTAACACTAGCCCGAACCCTAACCCTAACCCTTCCCCGAAGTCTGACCCTCACACGTCCCCTAATCCTAACCCGTACGCTAACACTAACACGCGCCCTCACACTTACGCTCCCCCTAAAGCGTTGTCGGACCCTCACCTGGACCCTAAACCGTCCCCGTCCCCTAACCCTAACCCTAGCCCGAACCCTAACCCTAACGCTTCCCCGAAGCCTGACCCTCACCCGTCCCCTAATCCTAAACCGTACGCTAACACTAACCCGCGCCCTCACACGTACGCTCCCCCTAAAGCGTTGTCGTACCCTCACCTGGACCCTAAACCGTCCCCGTACCCTAACCCTAACCCTAGCTCGAACCCTAACCCTAACCCTTCCCCGAAGCCTGACCCTCACCCGTCCCCTAATCCTAACCCGTACGCTAACACTAACCCTCGCCCTCACACGTACTTTCCCTCTAAAGCGTTGTCGTACTCTCACCTGGACCCTAAACCGTCCCAGTCCCCTAAACCTAACCCTAGCCCGAACCCTAACCCTAACCGTTCTCGAAGCCTGACCCTCACACGTCCCCTAATCCTAACCCGTACGCTAACACTACCCGCGCCCTCACACGTACGCTCCCCCTAAAGCGTTGTCAGACCCTCACCTGGACCCTAAACCGTCCCCGTCCCCTAACCCTAACCTTAGCCCGAACCCTAAACCTAACCCTTCCCTGAAGCCTGACACTCACACGTCCCCGAATCCTAACCCGTACGCTAACACTAACCCGCGCCCTCACACATACGCTCTCCCTAAAGCGTTATCGTACCCTCTCCTGGAACCTAAACCGTCCCCGTACCCTAACCCTAACCCTAGCTCGAAACCTAACCCTAACACTTCCCCGAAGCCTGACCCTCACCCGTCCCCTAATCCTAACCCGTACGCTAACACTAACACGCGACCTCACACATACGCTCCCCCTAAAGCGTTGTCGGACCCTCACCTGGTCCCTAAACCGTCCCCGTCCCCTAACCCTAACCCTAGCCCGGACCCTAACCCTAACACTTCCCTGAAGCCTGACCCTCACACGTCCCCGAATCCTAACCCGTACGCTAACACTAACACGCGCTCTCACACATACGCTCCCCCTAAAGCGTTGTCAGACCCTCACCTGGACCCTAAACCGTCCACGTCCCCTAACCCTAACCCTAGCCCGAACCCTAACCCGAACTCTTCCCCAAAGCCTGACCCTCACCCTTCCCCTAATCCTAACCCGTACGCTAACACTAACCCGCGCCCTCACACCTACGCACCACCTAAAGCATTGTCGTACCCTCACCTGGACCCTAAACCGTCCCCGTCCCCTAACCCTAAACCTAGCCGGAACCCTAACCCTAACACTTCCCCGAAGCCTGACCCTCACCCGTCCCCTAATCCTAACCCGTACGCTAACACTAAGACGCGCTCTCACACATACGCTCCCCCTAAAGCGTTGTCGGACCCTCACCTGAACCGTAAACCGTCCCCGTCCCCTAACCCTAACCCTAGCCCGGACCCTAACCCTAACACTTCCATGAAGACTGACCCTCACACGTCCCCTAATCCTAACCCGTACGCTAACACTAACCCGCGCCCTCACACGTACGCTCCCCCTAAAGCGTTGTCGTACCCTCACCTGGACCCTAAACCATCCCCGTCCCCTAACACTAACCCTAGCCCGAAGCCTAGCCCTAAACCTTCCCCGAAGCCTGACCCTCAACCGTCCCCTAATCCTAACCCGTACGCTAACACTAACCCGCGCCCTCACACGTACGTTACCCCTAAAGCTTTGTCGTACCCTCACCTGAACCCTAAACGGTCCCAGTCCCCTAACCCTAACCCTAGCCCGAACCCTAAACCTAACGCTTCCCCGAAGCCTGACCCTCACCCGTCCAGTAATCCTAACCGGTACGCTAACACTAACACACGCCCTCACACGTACGCTCCCCCTAAAGCGTTGTCCTACCCTCACCTGGACGCTAAACCGTCCCAGTTCTCTAACCCTAACCCTAGCCCGAACCCTAACCCTAACCCTTTCCCGAAGCCTGACCCTCACCCGTCCTCTAATTCTAACCCGTACGCTAACACTAACCCGCGCCCTCACACGTACGCTCCCCCTAAAGCGTTGTCGTACCCTCACCTGGACCCAAAACCGTTCCCGTCCCCTAACCCTAACCCTAGCCCGAACCCTAACCCTAACCCTTCCCCGAAGCCTGACCCTCACCCGTCCCCTAATCCTAACCCGTACCCTAACACTATCCCGCGCCCTCACACGTATGCTCCCCCTAAAGCGTTGTGATACCCTCACCTGGACCCTAAACCGTCCCCGTCCCCTAACCCTAACCCTAGCCCGAACCCTATCCCTAACACTTCCCCAAAGCCTGACCCTCACACGTCCCCTAATCCTAACAGGTAGGCTAACACTAACCCGCCCCTTCACAAGTACGCTCCCCGTAAACCGTTGTCGTACCCTCACCTGGACCCTAAACAGTCCCCGTCCCCTAAACCTAGCCCTAACCCTAGCCCGAACCCTAACCCTAACCATTCCCCAAAGCCTGACCCTCACCCGTCCCATAATCCTAACCCGTACGCTCACACTAACCCGCGCCTTCACACGTACGCTCCCCCTAAAGCGTTGTCGTACCCTCACCTGGACCCTAAACCGTCCCTGTCCCCTAACCCTAACCCTACCCCGAACCGTAAACCGAACCCTTCCCCGAAGCCTGACCCTCACCCGTCCCCTAATCCTAACCCGTACGCTAACACTAACCCGCGCCCTCACACCTACGCACCCCCTAAAGCGTTGTCTTACCCTCACCTGGACCCTAAACCGTCCCCGTCCCCTAACCCTAACCCTAGCCCGAACCCTAACCCTAACCCTTCCCCGAACCCTGACCCACACCCGTCCCCTAATCCTAACCCGTACGCTAACACTAACCCGCGCCCTCACACGTACATTCTCCCTAAGGCGTTGTCGTACCCTCACCTGGACCCTAAACCGTCCCTGTCCCCTAACCCTAACCCTAGCCCGAACCCTAACCCTAACACTTCCGCGAAGCCTGACCCTCTCCCGTCCCCTAATACTAACCCGTACGCTAACACTAACCCGCACCCTCCACGTACGATCCCCTAAAGCGTTGTCGGACCCTCACCTGGACCCTAAACCGTCCCCTTGCCCTAACCCTAACCCTAGCACGAACCCTAACCCTAACCCTTCCCCGAAGCCTGACCCTCACCCGTCCCCTAATCCTAACCGATACGCTAACACTAACCCGCGCCCTCACACGTACGCCAGCCCTAAAGCTTTGTCGTACCCTCACCTGGACCCTAAACCGTCCCCGTCCCCTAACCCTAACCCTAGCCCGAACCCTAACCCTAACCCTTCCCCGAAGCGTGACCCTCACCCGTCCCCTAATCCTAACCCGTACGCTAACACTATCCCGCGCCCTCACACTTATGCTCCCCCTAAAGGGTTGTTGTACGCTCACCTGGACCCTAAACCGTCCCCGTCCCCTAACCCTAACCCTAGCTCGAACCCTAACCCTAAACCTTCCCCGAAGCCTGACCCTCACCCGTCCCCTAATCCTAACCCGTACGCTAACAATATCCCGCGCCCTCACACGTATGCTCCACCTAAAGCGTTGTCGTACCCTCACCTTGACCCTAAACCGTCCCCATCCCCTAACACTAACCCTAGCCCGAACCCTAACCCGAACACTTCCCCGAAGCCTGACGCTCACCCGTCCCCTAATCCTAACCCGTACCCTAACACTAACCCGCGTCCTCACACGTACGCTCCCCCTAAAGCGTTGTCGTACCCTCACCTGGACCCTAAACTGTCCCTGTCCCCTAACCCTAACCCTAGCCCGAACCCTAACCCTAACACTTCCCCGAAGCCTGACCCTCTCCCGTCCCCTAATCCTAACCCGTACGCTAACACTAACCCGCGCCCTCCACGTACGATCCCCTAAAGCGTTGTCGTACCCTCACCAGGACCCTAAACCGTCCCCGTCCCCTAACCCTAACCCTAGCCCGAACCCTAAACCTAACCCTTCCCCGAAGCCAGACCCTCACCCGTCCCCTAATCCTAACCAGTACGCTAACACTAACCCGCACCCTCACACGTACGCTCCCCCTAAAGCGTTGTCGTACCCTCACCTGGACCCTAAACCGTCCCCGTCCCCTAACCCTAACCCTAGCCCGAACCCTAACCCTAACCCTTCCCCGAAGCGTGACCCTCACCCGTCCCCTAATCCTAACCCGTACGCTAACACTAACCCGCGCCCTCACACGTACGCTCCCCCTAAAGCGTTGTTGTACCCTCACCTGGACTCTAAACCGTCCCCGTCCCATAAACCTAACCCTAACCCTAGCCCGAACCCTAACCCTAACAATTCCCCGAAGCCTGACCCTCACCCGTCCCCTAATCCTAACACGTACGCTAACACTAACCCGCGCCCTCACACGTACGCTCCACCTAAAGCGTTGTCGTACCCTCACCTGGACCCTAAACCGTCCCCGTCCCCTAACCCTAACCCTACCCGAACCCTAACCCTAACCATTCTCCGAATCCTGACCCTCACCCGTCCCCTAATCCTAACCTGTACGCTAACACTAACCCGCGCCCTCACACGTACGCCGCCCCTAAAGCGTTGTCGTACCCTCACCTGAACCGTAAACCGTACCCATCACCTAACCCTAACCCTAGCCCGAACCCTAACCCTAACCCTTCCCCGAAGCCTGAATCTCACCCGTCCCCTAATCCTAACAAGTACGCAAACACTAACCTGCGCCCTCACACGTACACTCCCTGTAAACCGTTGTCGTACCCTCACTTGGATCCTAAACGGTCCCCGTCACCTAAACCTAGCCCTAACCCTAGCCTGAACCCTAACCCTAACACTTCCCCGAAGCCTGACCCTCACCCGTCCCATAATCCTAACCCGTACGCTAACACTAACCCGCGCCCTCACACGTACGCTCCCCCTAAAGCGTTGTCGTACCCTCACCTGGACGCTAAACAGTCCCCGTCCCCTAACCCTAACCCTAGCCTGAACCCTAACCCTAACACTTCCCCGAAGCCTGACCCTCACCCGTCCCCTAATCCTAACCCGCACGCTAACACTAACCCGCACCCTCACACGTACGCTCCCCCTAAAGCGTTGTCGTACCCTCACCTGGACCCTAAACCGTCCCCGTCCCCTAACGCTAACCCTAGCCCGAACCCTAACCCTAACACTTCCCCGAAGCCTGAACCTCACCCGTCTCCGAATGCTAACCCGTACGCTAACACTAACCCGCGCCCTCACACGTACGCTCCCCCTAAAGCGTTGTCATACCCTAACCTGGACCCTAAACCGTCCCCGTCCCCTAACCCTAACCCTGACCCGAACCCTAACCCTAACCCTTCCCCGAAGCCTGACACTCACCCGTCCCCTAATCCTAACCCGTACGCTAACACTAACCCGTCCCCTCACACGTACACTCCCCCTAACGCGTTGTCGGACCCTCACCTTGACCGTAAACCGTCCCCGTCCCCTAACCCTAACCCTAGCCCGAACCCTAACCCTAACACTTCCCCGAAGCCTGAACCTCACACGTCCCCTAATCCTAACCCGTACGCTAACACTAAACAGTGCCCTCACACCTACGTTCCACCTAAAGTGTTGTCATACCCTCACCTGGACCCTAAACCGTCCCCGTCCCCTAACCCTAACCCTAGCCCGAACCCAACCGTAACCCTTCCCCGAAGCCTGACCCGCACCCGTCCCCTAATCCTAACCCGTACGCTAACACTAACCCACGCCCTCACACGTACGCTCCCCCTAAAGCATTGTCGTACCCTCACCTGGACCCTAAACCGTCCCCGTCCCCTAACCCTAACCCTAACCCGAACCCTAAGCCTAAAACTTCTCCGAAGCCTGACCCTCACCCGTCCCCTAATCCTAACCCGTACGCTAACACTAACGTGCGCCCTCACACGTACTCTCCCCCTAATGCGTTGTCGTAACCTCACCTGGACCCTAAACCGTCCCCGTCCCCGTCCCCTAACCCTAGCCCGAACCCTAACCCTAACACTTCCCCGAAGCCTGACCCTCACCCTTCCCCTAATCCTAACCCGTACGCTAACACTAACCCGCGACCTCACACTTACGCTCCCCCTAAAATGTTATCGTACCCTCACCTGGACCCTAAACCGTCCCCGTCCCCTAACCCGAACCCTAGCCCGAACCCACCCTAACACTTCCCCGAAACCTGACCCGCACCCGTCCCCTAATCCTAACCCGTACGCTAACACTAACCCGCGCCCTCACACTTACGCTCCCCCTAAAGTGTTATCGTACCCTCACCTGGACCCTAAACCGTCCCTGTCCCCTAACCCTAACCCTAGACCGAACCCTAACCCTAACACTTCCCTGAAGCCTGACCCGCACCCGTCCCCTAATGCTAACCCGTACGCTAACACTAACCCGCGCCCTCACACTTACGCTCCCCCTAAAGTGTTACCGTACCTTCACCTGGACTCTAAACCGTCCCTGACCCCTAACCCTAACCCTAGCCCGAACCCTAACCCTAACCCTTCCCCGAAGCCTGAACCTCACCCGTCCACTAATCCTAACACGTACGCTAACACTAACCTGCGCCCTCACACGTACACTCCCCGTAAACCGTTGTCGTACCCTCACCTGGATCCTAAACGGTCCCCGTCACCTTAACCTAACGCTAACCCTAGCCCGAACCCTAACCCTAACACTTCCCCGAAGCCTGACCCTCACCCGTCCCCTAATCCTAACCCGTACGCTAACACTAACGCACGCCCTGACACGTACGCTCCCCCTAAAGCATTGTCATACCCTCCCCTGGACCCTAAACCGTCCCGGTCCCGTAACCCTAACCCTAGCAGGAACCCTAACCCTAACCCTTCCCCGACCTGACCCTCACCCGTCTCCTAATTCAAACCCGTACGCTAACTCTAACCCGCGCCCTCACAAGTACGCTCCCCGTAAACCGTTGTCGTACCCTCACCTGAACCCTAAACGGTCCCCATCCCCTAAACCTTACCCTAACCCTAGCCCGAACCCTAACCCTAAAACTTCCCTGAAACCTGACACTCACCCGTCCCATAATCCTAACCCGTACGCTAATACTAATCCGCGCCCTCACACGTACACTCCCCCTAAAGCGTTGTCGTACCCTCACCTGGGCCCTAAACCATCCCCGTCCCCTAACCCTAACCCTAGCCCGAACCCTAACCCTAACACTTCCCCGAAGCCTGACGCTCACCCGTCCCCTAATCCTAACCCGTACGCTAACACTAACACGCGCTCTCACACGTACGCTCCCCCTAAAGCATTGTCGTACCCTCACCTGGACCCTAAACCGTCCCCGTCCCCTAACCCTAACCCTAGCCCGAAACCTAACCCTAACACTGCCCCGAAGCCTGACCCTCACACGTCCCCTAAACCTAACCCGTACGCTAACACTAACCCGCGCCCTCACATGTACGCTCCCCCTAAAGCGTTGTCGTACCCACACCTGGACCCTAAACCGTCCCCGTCGCCTAACCCTTACCCTAGACCGAACCCTAACCCTAATCCTTCCCCGAAGCCTGACCCTCACCTGTCCTCTAATCCTAACCCGTAGGCTAACACTAACCCGCGCACTCACAAGTACCTCCCCCTAAACCGTTGTCGTACCCTCAGCTGAACCCTAAACATTCCCCGTCCCCTAACCCTAACCCTAGCCCGAACCCTAACCCTAACCCTTCCCCAAAGCCTGACCCTCACCCGTCCCCGAATCCTAACCCGTACGCTAACACTAACCCGCGCCCGCACACTTACGTTCCCCCTAAAGCGTTGTCGTACCCTCAACTGGACCCTAAACCGTTCCCTTTCTCTAACCCTAACACTAGCCCAAACACTCACCCTAACCCTTCCCCGAAGCCTGACCCTCACCCGTCCCCTAATGCTAACCCGTACGTGAACACTACTCCGTTCCCTCACATGTACACTCCCCTTAAAGCGTTGTCGTACCCTCACTTGGACCCTAAACCTTCCCCGTCCCCTAACTCTAACCCTAGCCCGAACCCTAACCCCAACCCTTCCCCGAAGCCTGACACTAATCCGTCCCCTAATCCTAACCCGTACACTAACACTAACCCCCGCCCTCACATGTACGCCACCCCTAAAGCGTTGTCGTACCCTCACCTGAACCGTAAACCGTCCCCATCTCCTAACCCTAACCCCAGCCCGAACCCTAACCCTAACCCTTCCCCGAAGCCTGACACTCAACCGCACCCTAATCCTAACCCGTACGCTAACACTAACCTGCGACCTCACACTTAAGCTCCCCCTAAAGCGTTGTCGTACCCTCACCTGGACCCTAAACCGTCCCCGTCCCCTAACCCTATCCCTAGCCCGAACCCTAACCCTAAATCTTCCCCGAAGCCTGACCCTCACCCGTCCCATAATCCTAACACGTACTCTAACACTAACACGCGCTCTCACACTTACGCTCCACCTAAAGCATTGTCGGACCCTCACCTGGACCCTTAACCGTCCCCGTCCCCTAACCCTAACCCTAGCCCGAACCCTAACCCTAACACTTCCCCGAAGCCTGACCCTCACACGTCCCCTAATCCTAACCCGTACGCTAACACTAACCCACGCCCTCACACGTACGCTCCCCCTAAAGCGTTGTCGTACCCTCACCTGGACCCTAAACCGTCCCCGTCCCCTAACCCTAACCCTAGCCCGAACCCTAACCCTAACCCTTCCCCGAAGCGTGACCCTCACCCGTCCCCTAATCCTAACCCGTACGCTAACACTAACATGCGCCCTCACACTTACGCTACCCCTAAAGCGTTGTCGTACCCTAACCTGGACCCTAAACCGTCCCCGTCCCCTAACCCTAACCCTAGCCCGAACCCTAACCCTAACCCTTCCCCGAAGCCTGACCCTCACCCGTCCCCTAATCCTAACACGTAGGCTAACACTAACCCGCCCCCTCACAAGTACGCTCCCCGTAAACCGTTGTCGTACCCTCACCTGGACCCTAAACAGTCCCCGTCCCCTAAACCTAGCCCTAACCCTAGCACGAACCCTAACCCTAACCATTCCCCGAAGCCTGACCCTCACCCGTCCCATAATCCTAACCCGTACGCTCACACTAACCCGCGCCCTAACACGTACGCTCCCCCTAAAGCGTTGTCGTACCCTCACCTGGACCCTAAACCGTCCCCGTCCCCTAACCCTAACCCTAGCCCGAACCCTAACCCGAACCCTTCCCCAAAGCCTGACCCTCACCCGTCCCCTAATCCTAACCCGTACGCTAACACTAACCCGCGCCCTCACACCTATGCACCCCCTAAAGCGTTGTCTTACCCTCACCTGGACCCTAAACCGTCCCCATCCCCTAACCCTAACCCTAGCCCGAACCCTAACCCTAACACTTCCCCGAAGCCTGACCCTCACCCGTCCCCTAATCCTAACACGTACGTTAACACTATCCCGCGCCCTCACACGTATGCTCCCCCTAAAGCGTTGTCGGACCCTCACCTGGACCCTAAACCGTCCCCGTGCCCTAACCCTAACCCTAGCCCGAACCCTAACCCTAACCCTAACACTTCCCCGAAGCCTGACCCCCACACGTCCCATAATCCTAACCCGTACGCTAACACTAACCTGCGCCCTCACACGTACGCTCCCCCTAAAGCGTTGTCGTACCCTCACCTGGACCTTAAACCGTCCCCATCCCCTAAACCTAACCCTAGCCCGAACCCTAACCATAACCCTTCCCCGAAGCCTGACCCTCACCCGTCCCCGAATCCTAACCCGTACGCTAACACTAACCCGCGCCCTCACACGTACGCTCCCCCTAAAGCGTTGTCGTACCCTCACCTGGACCCTAAACCGTCACCGTCCCCTAACCCTAACCCTAGCCCGAACCCTAACCCTTACCCTTCCCCAAAGCCTGACCCTCAACCGCACCATAATCCTAACCCGTACGCTAACACTAACCTGCGGCCTCACACCTAAGCTCCCCCTAAAGCGTTGTTGTACCCTCACGTGGACTCTAAACCGTCCCCGTCCCCTAACCCTATCCCTAGCCCGAACCCTAACCCTAACTCTTCCCCTAAGCCTGACCCTCACCAGTCCCCTAATCCTAACCCGTACGCTAACACTAACACGCGCTCTCACACTTACGCTCCCCCTAAAGCATTGTCGGACCCTCACCTGGACCCTTAACCGTCCCCGTCCCCTAACCCTAACCCTAGCCCGAACCCTAACCCTAACCCTTCCCCGAAGCCTGACCCTCACTAGTCCCCTAATCCTAAACCGTACGCTAACACTAACCCGCGACCTCACACGTACGCTCCCCCTAAAGCGTTGTCGGACCCTCACCTGGACCCTAAACCGTCCCCGTCCCCTAACCCTAACCTTACCCCGAACCCTAACCCTAACACTTCGCCGAAGCCTGACCCTCACCCGTCCCCCAATCCTAACCCGTACGCTAACACTAACATGCGCCCTCACACGTATGCTCCCCCTAAAGCGTTGTCGTACCCTAACCTGGACCCTAAACCGTCCCCGTCCCCTAACACTAACCCTAGCCCGAACCCTAACCCTAACACTTCCCCGAAGCCTGACCCTCACCCGTCCCCTAATCCTAACCCGTACGCTAACACTAACCCGTGCCTTCACACTTACGCTCCCCCTAAAGTGTTATCGTACCCTCATCTGGACCCTAAACCGTACCCGTCCCCTAACCCTAACCCTAGCCCGAACCCTAACCCTAACACTTCCCCGAGCCTGACCCTCACCCATCCCCTAATCCTAACCCGTACGCTAACACTAACCCACGCCCTCATATGTATGCTCCACCTAAAGCGTTGTCGTACCCTCACCTGGACCCTAAACGGTCCCCGTCACCTAACCCTAACCCTAGCCCGAACCCTAACCCTAACCCTTCCCCAAAGCCTAACCCTCACCCGTCCCCTAATCCTAACCCGTACGCTAACACTAACCCACGCCCTCACACGTACGCTCCCCATAAAGTGTTGTCGTACACTCACCTGCACCCAAAACCGTCCCCGTCACCTAACACTAACCCTAGCCCGAACCCTAACCCTAACGCTTTCCCGAAGCCTGACCCTCACCCGTCCCCTAATCCTAACCCGTACGCTAACACTAACCCGCGCCCTCACACGTACGTCACCCCTAAAGCGTTGTCGTACCCTCACCTGGACCGTAAACCGTCCCCATCCCCTAACCCTAACCCTATCCCGAACCCTAACCCTAACAATTCCCCGAAGCCTGACCCTCACCCGTCACCTAATCCTAACACGTACGCTAACACTAACCCGCGCCCTCACACGTACGCTCCACCTAAAGCGTTGTCGTACCCTCACCTGGACCCTAAACCGTCCCCGTCCCCTAACTCTAACCCTACCCGAACCCTAACCCTAACCATTCCCCGAATCCTGACCCTCACCCGTCCCCTAATCCTAACCCGTACGCTAACACTAACCCGCGCCCTCACACGTACGCCGCCCCTAAAGCGTTGTCATACCCTCACCTGAACCGTAAACCTTCCCCATCACCTAACCCTAACCCTAGCCCGAACCCTAACCGTAACCCTTCCCCGAAGCCTGAACCTCACCCGTCCCCTAATCCTAACACGTACGCTAACACTAACCTTTGCCCTCACACGTACACTCCCCGTAAACCGTTGTCGTACCCTCACCTGGACCCTAAACGGTCCCCGTCACTTAAATCTAACCCTAACCCTAGCCCGTACCCTAACCCTGATCCTTCCCCGAAGCGTGACCCTCAACCGCACCCTAATCCTAACCCTTACGCTAACACTAAACTGCGCCCTCACACCTAAGCTCCCCCTAAACGTTGTCGTACCCTCACCTGAACCCTAAACCGTCCCCGTCCCCTAACACTAACTCTACCCCGAACCCTAAACCTAACTCTTCCCCGAAGCCTGACCCTCACCCGTCCCCTAATCCTAACCCGTACGCTAACACTAACCTGCGCCCTCACACGTACGCTCCCCCTGAAGCATTGTCGTACCCTCACCTGGACCCTAAACCGTCCCCGTCCCCTAACCCGAACCCTAGCCCGAACCCTAACCCTAACACTTCCCCGAAGCCTGACCCTCACCCGTCCCCGATTCCTAACCCGTACGCTAACACTAACCCGCGCCCTCACACGTACGCTCCCCCTAAAGCGTTGTCGTACCCTCACCTGGACCCTAAACCGTCCCCGTCCCCTAACCCTAACCCTAGCCCTAACCCTAACCCTAATCCTTCCCCGAAGCCTGACCCTCACCCTTCCCCTAATCCTAACCATAGGCTAACACTAACACACGCCCTCACAAGTACCTCCCCCTAAAGCGTTGTCGTACCCTCACCTGGACCCTAAACCGTCCCCGTCCCCTAACCCTAACCCTAGCCCGAACCCTAAACCTAACCCTTCCCCGAAGCCAGACCCTCACCCGTCCCCTAATCCTAACCAGTACGCTAACACTAACCTGCACCCTCACACGTACGCTCCCCCTAAAGCGTTGTCGTACCCTCACCTGGACCCTAAACCGTCCCCGTCCCCTAACCCTAACTGTAGCCCGAACCCTAACCCTAACCGTTCCCCGAAGCCTGACACTCACCCGTCCCCTAATCCTAACATGTACGTTAACGCTAACCCGCGCCCTCACACGTACGCTCCCCCTAAAGCGTTGTCGGACCCTCACCTGGACCCTAAACCGTCCCCGTGCCCTAACCCTAACCCTAGCACGAACCCTAACCCTAACCCTTCACCGAAGCGTGACCCTCACCCGTCCCCTAATCCTAAACCGTACGCTAACACTATCCCTCGCCCTCACATGTATGCTCCCCCTAAAGCGTTGTTGTACCCTCACGTGGACCCTAAACCGTCCCCGTCCCCTAAACCTAACCCTAACCCTAGCCCGAACCCTAACCCTAACAATTCCCCGAAGCCTGACCCTCACACGTCCCATAATCCTAACCCGTACGCTCACACTAACCCGCGCCCTCACATGTACGCTCCCCCTAAAGCGTTGTCGTACCCTCACCTGGACCGTAAACCGTCCCCATCCCCTAACCCTAACCCTAGCCCGAACCCTAACCCTAACACTTCCCCGAAGCCTGACCCTCACCCGTCCCCTAATCCTAACACGTACGCTAACACTAACCCGCGCCCTCACACGTACGCTCCACCTAAAGCGTTGTCGTACCCTCACCTGGACCCTAAACCGTTCCCGTGCCCTAACCCTAACCCTACCCGAACCCTAACCCTAACCATTCTCCGAATCCTGACTCTCACCCGTCCCCTAATCCTAACCTGTACGCTAACACTAACCCGCGCCCTCACACGTACGCCGCCCCTAAAGCGTTGTCGTACCCTCACCTGAACCGTAAACCGTACCCATCACCTAACCCTAACCCTAGCCCGAACCCTAACCCTAACCCTTCCCCGAAGCCTGAATCTCACCCGTCCCCTAATCCTAACACGTACGCTAACACTAACCCGCGCCCTCACACGTACACTCCCCGTAAACCGTTGTCGTACCCTCACCTGGATCCTAAACGGTCCCCGTCACCTAAACCTAACCCTAACCCTAGCCTGAACCCTAACCCTAACACTTCCCCGAAGCCTGACCCTCACCCGTCCCATAATCCTAACCCGTACGCTAACACTAACCCACGCCCTCACAGGTACACTCCCCCTAAAGCGTTGTCGTACCCTCACCTGGACGCTAAACCGTCCCCGTCCCCTAACCCTAACCCTAGTCTGAACCCTAACCCTAACCCTTCCCCGAAGCCTGAACCTCACCCATCCCCTAATCCTAACCCGAACACTAACACTAACCCGCGCCCTCACACATACGCCACCCCTAAAGCGTTGTCGTACTCTCACCTGGACCCTAAACCGTCCCCATCCCCTAACCGTAACCCTAGCCCGAACCCTAACCCTAACCCTTCCCCGAAGCCTGACCCTCACCCGTCCCATAATCCTAACCCGTACACTAACACTAACCCGCGCCCTCACACGTACGCTCCCCCTAAAGCGTTGTCGTACCCTCACCTGGACCCTAAACCGTCCCCGTCCCCTAACCCTAACCCTAGCCCGAACCCTAATCCTAACACTTCCCCGAACCCTGACCCTCACCCGTCCCCTAATCCTAACCCGCACGCTAACACTAACCCGCGCCCTCACACGTACGCTCCCCCTAAAGCGTTGTCGTACCCTCACCTGGACCCTAAACCGTCCCCGTCCCCTAACGCTAACCCTAGCCCGAACCCTAACCCTAACACTTCCCCGAAGCCTGAACCTCACCCGTCTCCGAATGCTAACCCGTACGCTAACACTAACCCGCGCCCTCACACGTACGCTCCCCCTAAAGCGTTGTCATAGCCTAACCTGGACCCTAAACCGTCCCCGACCCCTATCCCTAACCCTGACCCGAACCCTAACCCTAACCCTTCCCCGAAGCCTGACACTCACCCGTCCCCTAATCCTAACCCGTACGCTAACACTAACCCGTGCCCTCACACGTACGCTCCCCCTAACGCGTTGTCGGACCCTCACCTTGACCCTAAACCGTCCCCGTCCCCTAACCCTAACCCTAGCCCGAACCCTAACCCTAAACTTCCCCGAAGCCTGAACCTCACACGTCCCCTAATCCTAACCCGTACGCTAACACTAAACCGCGCCCTCACACCTACGTTCCACCTAAAGTGTTGTCATACCCTCACCTGGACCCTAAACCGTCCCCGTCCCCTAACCCTAACCCTAGCCCGAACCCAACCGTAACCCTTCCCCGAAGCCTGACCTACACCCGTCCCCTAATCCTAACCCGTACGCTAACACTAACCCGCGCCCTCACACGTACGCTCCCCCTAAAGCGTTGTCGTACCCTCACCTGGACCCTAAACCGTCCCCGTCCCCTAACCCTAACCCTAACCCGAACCCTAACCCTAACACTTCCCCGAAGCCTGACCCTCACCCGTCCCCTAATCCTAACACGTACGCTAACACTAACGCGCGCCCTCACACGTACGCTCCCCCTAATGCGTTGTCGTAACCTCACCTGGACCCTAAACCGTCCCCGTCCCCTAACCCTAACCCTAGCCCGAACCCTAACCCTAACACTTCCCCGAAGCCTGACCCTCACCCTTCCCCTAATCCTAACCCGTACGCTAACACTAACCCGCGCCCTCACACTTACGCTCCCCCTAAAATGTTATCGTACCCTCACCTGGACCCTAAACCGTCCCTGACCCCTAACCCTAACCCTAGCCCGAACCCTGACCCTAACACTTCCCCGAAACCTGACCCGCACCCGTCCCCTAATCCTAACATGTACGCTAACACTAACCCGCGCCCTCACACTTACGCTCCCCCTAAAGTGTTACCGTACCCTCACCTGGACTCTAAACCGTCCCTGACCCCTAACCCTAACCCTAGCCCGAACCCTAACCCTAACCCTTCCCCGAAGCCTGAAACTCACCCGTCCACAAATCCTAACACGTACGCTAACACTAACCCGCGCCCTCACACGTACACTCCCCGTAAACCGTTGTCGTACGCTCACCTGGATCCTAAACGGTCCCCGTCACCTAAACCTAACCCTAACCCTAGCCCGAACCCTAACCCTAACACTTCCCCGAAGCCTGACCCTCACCCGTCCCCTAATCCTAACCCGTACGCTAACACTAACGCACGCCCTAACACGTACGCTCCCCCTAAAGCATTGTCATACCCTCACCTGGACCCTAAACCGTCCCGGTCCCGTAACCCTAACCCTAGCAGGAACCCTAACCCTAACCCTTCCCTGACCTGACCCTCACCCGTCTCCTAATTCAAACCCGTACGCTAACTCTAACCCGCGCCCTCACAAGTACGCTCCCCGTGAACCGTTGTCGTACCCTCACCTGAACCCTAAACGGTCCCCATCCCCTAAACCTAACCCTAATCCTAGCCCGAACCCTAACCCTAAAACATCCCTGAAGCCTGACACTCACCCGTCCCATAATCCTAACCCGTACGCTAATACTAACCCGCGCCCTCACACGTACACTCCACCTAAAGCGTTGTCGTACCCTCACCTGGGCCCTAAACCATCCCCGTCCCCTAACCCTAACCCTAGCCCGAACCCTAACCCTAACACTTCCCCGAAGCCTGAACCTCACCCGTCCCCTAATCCTATCCCGTACACTAACACTAACCCGCGCCCTCACACGTACGCTCCCCCTAAAGCGTTGTCGTACACTCACCTGGACCCTAAACCGTCCCCGTCCCCTAACCCTAACCCTATACCGAACCCTAAACCTAACACTTCCCCGAAGCCTGACCCTCACCCGTCCCCTAATCCTAACACGTACGCTAACACTAACCCGCGCCCTCACACGTACGCTCCCCCTAAAGCGTTGTCGTACCCACACCTGGACCCTAAACCGTCCCCGTCGCCTAACCCTTACCCTAGACCGAACCCTAACCCTAATCCTTCCCCGAAGCCTGACCCTCACCCGTCCTCTAATCCTAACCCGTAGGCTAACACTAACCCGCGCCCTCACAAGTACCTCCCCCTAAAACGTTGTCGTACCCTCAGCTGAACCCTAAACATTCCCCGTCCCCAACCCTAACCCTAGCCCGAACCCTAACCCTAACCCTTCCCCGAAGCCTGACCCTAACCCGTCCCCGAATCCTAACCCGTACGCTAACACTAACCCGCGCCCTCACACGTACGTTCCCCCTAAAGCGTTGTCGTACCCTCAACTGGACCCTAAACCGTTCCCTTTCTCTAACCCTAACACTAGCCCAAACCCTCACCCTAACCCTTCCCCGAAGCCTGACCCTCACCCGTCCCCTAATGCTAACCCGTACGTGAACACTACTCCGTTCCCTCACATGTACACTCCCCCTAAAGCGTTGTCGTACCCTCACTTCGACCCTAAACCTTCCCCGTCCCCTAACTCTAACCCTAGCCCGAACCCTAACCCCAACCCTTGCCCGAAGCCTGACACTAATCCGTCCCCTAATCCTAACCCGTACACTAACACTAACCCCCGCCCAAATATGTACGCCACCCCTAAAGCGTTGTCGTACCCTCACCTGAACCGTAAACCGTCCCCATCACCTAACCCTAACCCTAACCCTAGCCCGAACCCTAACCCTAACCCTTCCCCGAAGCCTGACACTCAACCGCACCCAATCCTAACCCGTACGCTAACACTAACCTGCGACCTCACACCTAAGCTCCCCCTAAAGCGTTGTCGTACCCTCACCTGGACCCTAAACCGTCCCCGTCCCCTAACCCTATCCCTAGCCCGAACCCTAACCCTAACTCTTCCCCGAAGCCTGACCCTCACCCGTCCCATAATCCTAACACGTACTCTAACACTAACACGCGCTCTCACACTTACGCTCCCCCTAAAGCATTGTCGGACCCTCACCTGGACCCTTAACCGTCCCCGTCTCCTAACCCTAGCCCTAGCCCGAACCCTAACCCTAACGCTTCCCCGAAGCCTGACCCTCACACGTCCCCTAATCCTAACCCGTACGCTAACACTAACCCACGCCCTCACACGTACGCTCCCCCTAAAGCGTTGTCGTACCCTCACCTGGACCCTAAACCGTCCCCGTCCCCTAACCCTAACCCTAGCCCGAACCCTAACCCTAACCCTTCCCCGAAGCGTGACCCTCACCCGTCCCCTAATCCTAACCCGTACGCTAACACTAACATGCGCCCTCACACTTACGCTCCCCCTAAAGCGTTGTCGTACCCTCACCTGAACCCTAAACCGTCCCCGTCCCGTAACCCTAACCCTAGCCCGAACCCTATCCCTAACCCTTCCCCGAAGCCTGACCCTCACCCGTCCCCTAATCCTAACACGTAGGCTAACACTAACCCGCCCCCTCACAAGTACGCTCCCCGTAAACCGTTGTCGTACCCTCACCTGGACCCTAAACAGTCCCCGTCCCCTAAACCTAGCCCTAACCCTAGCACGAACCCTAACCCTAACCATTCCCCGAAGCCTGACCCTCACCCGTCCCATAATCCTAACCCGTACGCTCACACTAACCCGCGCCCTCACACGTACGCTCCCCCTAAAGCGTTGTCGTACCCTCACATGGACCCTAAACCGTCCCTGTCCCCTAACCCTAACCCTAGCCCGAACCCTAACCCGAACCCTTCCCCGAAGCCTGACCCTCACCCGTCCCCTAATCCTAACACGTACGCTAACACTAACCCGCGCCCTCACACCTATGCACCCCCTAAAGCGTTGTCTTACCCTCACCTGGACCCTAAACCGTCCCCATCCCCTAACCCTAACCCTAGCCCGAACCCTAACCCGAACACTTCCCCGAAGCCTGACCCTCACCCGTCCCCTAATCCTAACACGTACGTTAACACTAACCCGCACCCTCACACGTACGCTCCCCCTAAAGCGTTGTCGGACCCTCACCTGGACCCTAAACCGTCCCCGTGCCCTAACCCTAACCCTAGCCCGAACCCTAACCCTAACCCTAACACTTCCCCGAAGCCTGACCCTCACACGTCACATAATCCTAACCCGTACGCTAACACTAACCTGCGCCCTCACACGTACGCTCCCCCTAAAGCGTTGTCGTACCCTCACCTGGACCCTAAACCGTCCCCGTCCCCTAACCCTAACCCTAGCCCGAACCCTAACCATAACCCTTCCCCGAAGCCTGACCCTCACCCGTACCCGAATCCTAACCCGTACGCTAACACTAACCCGCGCCCTCACACGTACGCTCCCCCTAAAGCGTTGTCGTACCCTCACCTGGACCCTAAACCGTCCCCGTCCCCTAACCCTAACCCTAGCCCGAACCCTAACCCTAACCCTTACCCAAAGCCTGACCCTCAACCGCACCATAATCCTAACCCGTACGCTAACACTAACCTGCGACCTCACACTAAGCTCCCCCTAAAGCGTTGTCGTACCCTCACGTGGACCCTAAACCGTCCCCGTCCCCTAACCCTATCCCTAGCCCGAACCCTAACCCTAACTCTTCCCCTAAGCCTGACCCTCACCAGTCCCCTAATCCTAACCCGTACGCTAACACTAACACGCGCTTTCACACTTACGCTCCCCCTAAAGCATTGTCGGACCCTCACCTGGACCCTTAACTGTCCCCGTCCCCTAACCCTAACCCTAGCCCGGACCGTAACCCTAACCCTTCCCCGAAGCCTGACCCTCACACGTCCCCTAATCCTAAACCGTACGCTAACACTAACCCGCGACCTCACACGTACGCTCCCCCTAAAGCGTTGTCGGACCCTCACCTGGACCCTAAACCGTCCCCGTCCCGTAACCCTAACCTTAGCCCGAACCCTAACCCTAACACTTCGCCGAAGCCTGACCATCACCCGTCCCCCAATCCTAACCCGTACGCTAACACTAACATGCGCCCTCACACGTACGCTCCCCCTAAAGCGTTCTCGTACCCTAACCTGGACCCTAAACCGTCCCCGTCCCCTAACCCTAACCCTAGCCCGAACCCTAACCCTAACACTTCCCCGAAGCCTGACCCTCACCCGTCCCCTAATCCTAACCCGTACGCTAACACTAACCCGTGCCTTCACACTTACGCTCCCCCTAAAGTGTTATCGTACCCTCACCTGGACCCTAAACCGTACAGGTCCCCTAACCCTAACCCTAGCCCGAACCCTAACCCTAACATTTCCCCGAAGCCTGACCCTCACCCATCCCCTAATCCTAACCCATACGCTAACACTAACCCACGCCCTCATATGTACGCTCCCCCTAAAGCGTTGTCGTACCCTCACCTGAACCGTAAACCGTCCCCGTCACTTAACCCTAACCCTAGCCCGAACCCTAATCCTAACCCTTCCCCGAAGCCTGAACGTCACCCGTCCCTTAATCCTAACACGTACGCTAACACTAACCCGCGCCCTCACACGTACACTCCCCCTAAAGCGTTGTCGTACCCTCACCTGGATGCTAAACCGTCCCCGTCCCCTAACCCTAACCCTAGCCCGAACCCAAACCCTAACCCTTCCCCGAAGCGTGACCCTCACCCGTCCCCTAATCCTAACCCGTACGCTAACACTAACCCGCGCCCTCACACGTACGCTCCCCATAAAGCGTTGTCGTACACTCACCTGCACCCTAAACCGTCCCCGTCACCTAACACTAACCCTACCCGAATCTTAACCATAACCCTTCCCCGAAGCCTGACCCTCACCCGTCCCCTAATCCTAACCCGTATGCTAACACTAACCCGTGCCCTCACACGTACGCCACCCCTAAAGCGTTGTCGTACCCTCACCTGGACCGTAAACCATCCCCATCCCCTAACCCTAACCCTAGCCCGAACCCTAACCCTAACACGTCCCCGAAGCCTGACCCTCACCCGTCCCCTAATCCTAACACGTACGCTAACACTAACCCGCGCCTTCACACGTACGCTCCCCCTACAGCATTGTCGTACCCTCACCTGGACCCTAAACCGTCCCCGTCCCCTAACCCTAACCCTAACCTGAACCCTAACCCTAACACTTCCCCGAAGCCTGACCCTCAACCGTCCCCGAATCCTAACCTTTACGCTAACACTAACCCGCGCCCTCACACGTACGCTCCCCTTAAAGCGTTGTCGTACCCTCACCAATACCCTAAACCACCCCCGTCCCCTAATCCTAACCCTACCCGAACCCTAACCCTAACCCTTCCCCGAATCCTGACCCTCACCCGTCCCCTAATCCTAACCCGTACGCTAAAACTAACCCGCGCCCTCACACGTACGCCGCCCCTAAAGCGTTGTCGTACCCTCACCTGAACCGTAAACCGTCCCCGTCACTTAACCCTAACCCTAGCCCGAACCCTAACCCTAACCCTTCCCCGAAGCCTGAACCTCACCCGTCCCTTAATCCTAACACGTACGCTAACACTAACCCGCGCCCTCACACGTACACTCCCCCTAAAGCGTTGTCGTACCCTCACCTGGATGCTAAACCGTCCCCGTCCCCTAACCCTAACCCTAGACCGAACCCTAACCCTAACCCTTCCCCGAAGCCTGACCCTCACCCGTCCCCGAATCCTAACCCGTACGCTAACACTAACCCGCGCCCTCACACGTACGCTCCCCCTAAAGCGTTGTCGTACCCTCACCTGGACCCTAAACCGTCCCCGTCCCCTAACGCTAACCCTAGCCCGAACCCTAACCCTAACACTTCCCCGAAACCTGAACCTCACCCGTCTCCGAATGCTAACCCGTACGCTAACACTAACCCGCACCCTCACACGTACGCTCCCCCTAAAGCGTTGTCATACCCTCACCTGGACCCTAAACCGTCCCCGACCCCTAAACCTAACCCTGACCCGAACCCTAACCCTAACCCTTCCCCGAAGCCTGACCCTCACCCGTCCCCTAATCCTAACCCGTACGCTAACACTAATCTGCGCCCTCACACCTAAGCTCCCCCTAAAGCGTTGTCGTACCCTCACCTGAACCCTAAACCGTCCCCGTCCCCTAACCCTAACCCTAGCCCGAACCTTAACCCTAACTCTTCCCCGAAGCCTGACCCTCACCCGTCCCCTAGTCCTAACACGTAGGCTAACACTAACCCGCCCCCTCACAAGTACGCTCCCCGTAAACCGTTGTCGTACCCTCACCTGGACCCTAAACAGTCCCCGTCCACTAAACCTAGCCCTAACCCTAGCACGAACCCTAACCCTAACCATTCCCCGTAGCCTGACACTCACCCGTCCCATAATCCTAACCCGTACGCTCACACTAACCCACGCCCTCACACGTACGCTCCCCCTAAACCGTTGTCGTACCCTCACCTGGACCCTAAACCGTCCCTGTCCCCTAACCCTAACCCTAGCCCGAACCCTAACCCGAACCCTTCCCCGAAGCCTGACCCTCACCCGTCCCCTAATCCTAACCCGTACGCTAACACTAACCCGCGCCCTAACACCTACGCACCCCCTAAAGCGTTGTCTTACTCTCACCTGGACCCTAAACCGTCCCAATCCCCTAACCCTAACCCTAGCCCGAACCCTAACCCTAACCCTTCCCCGAAGCCTGACCCTCACCCGTCCCCTAAACCTAACACGTACGTTAACACTAACCCGCGCCCTCACACGTACGCTCCCTCTAAAGCGTTGTCGGACCCTCACCTGGACCCTAAACCGTCCCCGTGCCCTAACCCTAACCCTAGCCAGAACCCTAACCCTAACCCTTCCCCGAAGCCTGACCCTCACCTGTCCCCTAATCCTAAACCATACGCTAACACTAACCCGCGCCCTCACACGTACGCCACCCCTAAAGCTTTGTCGTACCCACACCTGGACCCTAAACCGTCCCCGTCACCTAACCCTAACCCTAGCCCGAACCCTAACCCTAAACCTTCCCTGAAGCCTGAACCTCACCCGTCCCTTAATCCTAACACGTACGCTAACACTAACCCGCGCCCTCACACGTAAACTCCCCGTAAACCGTTGTCGTACCCTCACCTGGATCCTAAACGGTCCCCGTCACCTAAACCTAACCCTAACCGTAGCCTGAACCCTAACCCTAACACTTCCCCGAAGCCTGACCCTCAACCGTCCCATAATCCTAACCCGTACGCTAACACTAACCCGCGCCCTCACACGTACACTCCCCCTAAAGCGTTGTCGTACCCTCACCTGGACGCTAAACCGTCCCCGTCCCCTAACCCTAACCCTACTCCGAACCCTAACCCTAACCCTTCCGCGAAGCCTGACCCTCACCCGTCCCCTAATCCTAACCCGTACGCTAACACTAACCCGCGCCCTCACACGTACGCTCCCCCTAAAGCGTTGTCGTACCCTCACCTGGACCCTAAACCATCCCCGTCCCCTAACGCTAACCCTAGCCCGAACCCTAACCCTAACACTTTCCCGAAGCCTGAACCTCACCCGTCTCCGAATGCTAACCCGTACGCTAACACTAACCCGCGCCCTCACACGTACGCTCCCCCTAAAGCGTTGTCATACCCTCACCTGGACCCTAAACCGTCCCCAACCCCTAAACCTAACCCTGACCCGAACCCTAACCCTAACCCTTCCCCGAAGCCTGACCCTCACCCGTCCCCTAATCCTAACCCGTATGCTAACACTAACCCGCGCCCTCACACGTACGCTCCCCCTAAAGCGTTGTCGTACCCTCACCTGGACCCTAAACCGTCCCAGTCCCCTAACCCTAACCCTAGCCCGAACCCTAAACCTAATCCTTCCCCGAAGCCTGACCCTCAACCGCACCCTAATACTAAACCTTACGCTAACACTAAACTGCGCCCTCACACCTAAGCTCCCCCTAAAGCGTTGTTGTACCATCACATGAACCCTAAACCATCCCCGTCCCCTAACCCTAACCCTAGCCCGAACCCTAACCCTAACCCTTCCCCGAAGCCTGAACCTCACCCGTCCCCTAATCCTAACCCGAACACTAACACTAAACCGCGCCCTCACACGTACGCCACCCCTAAAGCGTTGTCGTACACTCACCTGGACCCTAAACCGTCCCCATCCCCTAACCGTAACCCTAGCCCGAACCCTAACCCTAACCCTTCCCCGAAGCCTGACCCTCACCCGTCCCCTAGTCCTAACACGTAGGCTAACACTAACCCGCCCCCTCACAAGTACGCTCCCCGTAAACCGTTGTCGTACCCTCACCTGGACCCTAAACAGTCCCCGTCCACTAAACCTAGCCCTAACCCTAGCACGAACCCTAACCCTAACCATTCCCCGTAGCCTGACACTCACCCGTCCCATAATCCTAACCCGTACGCTCACACTAACCCACGCCCTCACACGTACGCTCCCCCTAAACCGTTGTCGTACCCTCACCTGGACCCTAAACCGTCCCTGTCCCCTAACCCTAACCCTAGCCCGAACCCTAACCCGAACCCTTCCCCGAAGCCTGACCCTCACCCGTCCCCTAATCCTAACCCGTACGCTAACACTAACCCGCGCCCTAACACCTACGCACCACCTAAAGCGTTGTCTTACCCTCACCTGGACCCTAAACCGTCCCAATCCCCTAACCCTAACCCTAGCCCGAACCCTAACCCTAACCCTTCCCCGAAGCCTGACCCTCACCCGTCCCCTAATCCTAACACGTACGTTAACACTAACCCGCGCCCTCACACGTACGCTCCCCCTAAAGCGTTGTCGGACCCTCACCTGGACCCTAAACCGTCCCCGTGCCCTAACCCTAACCCTAGCCAGAACCCTAACCCTAACCCTTCCCCGAAGCCTGACCCTCACCTGTCCCCTAATCCTAAACCATACGCTAACACTAACCCGCGCCCTCACACGTACGCCACCCCTAAAGCTTTGTCGTACCCACACCTGGACCCTAAACCGTCCCCGTCACCTAACCCTAACCCTAGCCCGAACCCTAACCCTAAACCTTCCCCGAAGCCTGAACCTCACCCGTCCCTTAATCCTAACACGTACGCTAACACTAACCCGCGCCCTCACACGTAAACTCCCCGTAAACCGTTGTCGTACCCTCACCTGGATCCTAAACGGTCCCCGTCACCTAAACCTAACCCTAACCGTAGCCTGAACCCTAACCCTAACACTTCCCCGAAGCCTGACCCTCAACCGTCCCATAATCCTAACCCGTACGCTAACACTAACCCGCGCCCTCACACGTACACTCCCCCTAAAGCGTTGTCGTACCCTCACCTGGACGCTAAACTGTCCCCGTCCCCTAACCCTAACCCTACCGCGAACCCTAACCCTAACCCTTCCGCGAAGCCTGACCCTCACCCGTCCCCTAATCCTAACCCGTACGCTAACACTAACCCGCGCCCTCACACGTACGCTCCCCCTAAAGCGTTGTCGTACCCTCACCTGGACCCTAAACCATCCCCGTCCCCTAACGCTAACCCTAGCCCGAACCCTAACCCTAACACTTTCCCGAAGCCTGAACCTCACCCGTCTCCGAATGCTAACCCGTACGCTAACACTAACCCGCGCCCTCACACGTACGCTCCCCCTAAAGCGTTGTCATACCCTCACCTGGACCCTAAACCGTCCCCAACCCCTAAACCTAACCCTGACCCGAACCCTAACCCTAACCCTTCCCCGAAGCCTGACCCTCACCCGTCCCCTAATGCTAACCCGTACGTGAACACTACTCCGTTCCCTCACACGTACGCTCCCCCTAAAGCGTTGTCGTACCCTCACCTGGACCCTAAACCGTCCCAGTCCCCTAACCCTAACCCTAGCCCGAACCCTAAACCTAATCCTTCCCCGAAGCCTGACCCTCAACCGCACCCTAATCCTAAACCTTACGCTAACACTAAACTGCGCCCTCACACCTAAGCTCCCCCTAAAGCGTTGTTGTACCGTCACCTGAACCCTAAACCATCCCCGTCCCCTAACCCTAACCCTAGCCCGAACCCTAACCCTAACCCTTCCCCGAAGCCTGAACCTCACCCGTCCCCTAATCCTAACCCGAACACTAACACTAAACCGCGCCCTCACACGTACGCCACCCCTAAAGCGTTGTCGTACACTCACCTGGACCCAAAACCGTCCCCATCCCCTAACCGTAACCCTAGCCCGAACCCTAACCCTAACCCTTCCCCGAAGCCTGACCCTCACCCGTCCCATAATCCTAACCCGTACACTAACACTAACCCGCGCCCTCACACGTACGCTCCCCCTAAAGCGTTGTCGTACCCTCACCTGGACCCTAAACCGTCCCCGTCCCCTAACCCTAACCCTAGCCCGAACCCTAACCCTAACACTTCCCCGAAACCTGACCCTCACCCGTCCCCTAATCCTAACCCGCACGCTAACACTAACCCGCACCCTCACACGTACGCCACCCCTAAAGCTTTTCGTACCCTCACGTGGACCGTAAACCGACCCCGTCCCCTAACCCTAACCCTAGCCCGAACCCTAACCCTAACCCTTCCCTGAAGCCTGACCCTCACCCGTTCCCTAATCCTAACCCGTACGCTAACACTAACCCGCGCCCTCACACATACGCTCCCACTAAAAAGTTGTCGTACCCTCACCTGGACCGTAAACCGTCCCCGTCCCCTAACCCTAACCCTAGCCCGATCCCTAAACGTAACCCTTACCCGAAGCCTGACCCTCACACGTCCCCTATTCCTAACCCGTAGGCTAACACTAACCCGCGCCCTCACAAGTACACTCCGCGTAAACCGTTGTCGTACCCTCACCTGGACCCTAAACGGTCCCCGTCCCCTAAACCTAACCCTAACCGTAGCCCGAAACCTAACCCTAACCCTTCCCGAAGCCTGACCCTCACCCGCCCCATAATCCTAACCCGTACGATAACACTAACCCGCGCCCTCACACGTACGCTCCCCCTAAAGAGTTGTCGTACCCTCACATGGACCCTAAACCGTCGCCGTCCCCTAAACCTAACCCTAGCCCGAACCCTAACCATAACACTTCACCGAAGCCTGCCCCTCACCCGTCCCCTCATCCTAACCCGTACGCTAACACTAAGCCGCACTCTCACACGTACGCTACCCATAAAGCGTTATCATACACTCACCTGGACCCTCCACCGTCCCCGTCACCTAACCCTAACCCTAGCCCGAACCCTAACCCTAACCCTTCCCCGAACCCTGAGCCTCACCTGTCCCCTAATCCTAACCCGAACGCTAACTCTAACCCGCGCCGTCACAGGTACACTCTCCATAAAGCGTTGCCATACCCTCACCTGGACCATAAACCGTCCCCGTCCCCTAACCCTAACCCTAGCCCGAACCCTAATCCTAACACTTCCCCGAAGCCTGACCCTCACCTGTCCCCGAATCCTAACCTGTACGCTAACACTAACCCGCGCCCTCACACGTACGCTCCCCCTAAAGCGTTGTCGTGCCCTCACCTGGACCCTAAACCGTCCCCGTCACCTAACCCTAACCTTAGCCCGAACCCTAACCCTAACCCTTCCCCGAACACTGAGCCTCACCTGTCCCCTAATCCTAAGCTGTACGCTAACACTAACCCGCGCCCTCACAGGTACGCTCTCCCTAAAGCGTTGCCATACGCTCACCTGGACCATAAACCGTCCCCGTCCCCTAACCCTAACCCTAGCCCGAACCCTAACCCTAACTCTTCCCCAAATCCTGACCCTCACCCCTCCCCTAATGCTAACCCGTACGCTAACACTAACGCACGCCCTCACACGTACTGTCCCCCTAAAGCGTTGTCGTACCCTCACCTGGAACCTAAACCGTCCCCATCCCCTAACCCTAACACTAGCCCGAAACCTAACCCTAACCCTTCCCCGAAGCCTGACACTCACCCGTACCCTAATCCTAACCCGTACGCTAACACTAACACGCGCCCTAACACTTACACTCCCCCTAAAGCGTTGTCGGACCCTCACCTGGACCCTAAACCGTCCCCGTCCCCTAACCCTAACCCTAGCCCGAACCCTAACCCTAACGCTTCCCCGAAGCCTGACCCTCACCCTTCCCCTAATCCTAACCCGCACGCTAACACTAACCCGCACCCTCACACGTACGCTCCCCCTAAAGCGTTGTCGTACCCTCACCTGGACCCTAAAAAGTCCCCGTCCCCCAACCCTAACCCTAGCCCGTACCCTAACCGTAACCCTTCCCCGAAGCCTGACCCTCACACGTCCCCTAATCCTCACCCGTACACTAACACTAACCCGCGCCCTCACACGTACGCTCCCCCTAAAGCGTAGTCGTAACCTCACCTGGACCCTAAACCGTCCCCGTCACCTAACCCTAACCCTTGCCCGAACCCTAACCCTAACGCTTCCCAGAAGCCTGACTCTCACCCGTCCCCTAATCCTAACCCGTACGCTAACAGTAACGCGCGCCCTCGCACGTACGCCACCCCTAAAGCGTTGTCGTACCCTCACCTTGACCCTAAACTGTCCTCGTCCCCTAACCCTAACCCTAGCCCGAACCCTAACCCTAACCCTTCCCCGAAGCCTGACCCTCACCCGTCCCCTAATGTTAACCCGTACGTGAACACTACTCCGTTCCCTCACACGTACACTCCCCCTAAAGCGTTGCCGTACCCTCACTTGGACCCTCAACCTTCCCCGTCCCCTAACTCTAACCCTAGCCCGAATCGTAACCCCAACACTTCCCCGAAGCCTGACACTAATCCGTCCCCTAATCCTAACCCGTACACTAACACTAACCCGCGCCCTCACACGTACGCTCCCCCTAAAGCGTTGTCGTAACCTCACCTGGAACCTAAACCGTCCCCATCCCCTAACCCTAACCCTACTCCGAATCGTAAGCATAACACTTCCCCGAAGCCTGCCCCTCACCCGTCCCATCATCCTAACCCATACGCTAACACTAAGCCGCACCCTCACTCGTACGCAACCCCTAAAGCGTTATCATAAACTCACCTGGACCCTCCACCGTCCCCGTCACCTAACACTAACCCTAGCCCGATCCCTAACCCTAACCCTTCCCCGAAACCTGAGCCTCACCTGTCCCCTAATCCTAACCCGTACGCTAACACTGACGTGCCCGCTCACAGGTACGCTCTCCCTAAAGCGTTGCCATAACCTCACCTGACTATAAACCGTCCCCGTCCCCTAATCCTAACCCTAGCCCGAACCCTAACCGTAACCCTTCCCCAAATCCTGACCCTCACCCGTCCCCTAATCCTAACCCGTACGCTAACACTAACCCACTCCCTGACACGTACGCTCCCCCTAAAGCGTTGTCGTACCCTCACCTGGACCCTAAACCGTCCCCGTCCCCTAACCCTAGCCCGAACCCTATCCCTAACTTTTCCCAAAGCCTGACCCTCACCCGTTCCCTAATTCTAACCCGTAGGCTAACACTAACCTGCGCCCTCACAAGTACGCTCCCCGTAAACCGTTGTCGTACCCTCACCTGGACCCTAAACGACCCCCGTCCCCTAAACGTAACCCTAACCCTACGCCGAACCCTAACCCTAACCATTCCCCGAAGCCTGACACTCATCCGTCCCATAACACTAACCCGTACGCTCACACTAAACCGCGCCCTCACACGTACGCTCCCCCTAAAGCATTGTCGTACCCTCACCTGGACCCTAAACCGTTTCCGTACAGTAACCATAACCCTAGCCCGAACCCTAACCCTAACACTTCTCCGAAGCCTGAACCTCACCTGTCACCTAATCCTAACCCGTACCCTAACACTAACTCGCACCCTCACTCGTACGCTCCCCCTAAAGTGTTATCGTACCCTCATCTGGACCCTAAACCGTCCCCGTCCCCTAACCCTAACCCTAGCCCAAACCCTTACCCTAACACTTCCCCGAAGCCTGACACTCACCCGTCCCCTAATCCTAACCCGTACGCTAAATCTAACCTGCGACCTCATATGTACGCTCCCCCTAGAGCGTTGTCGTACCCTCACCTGGACCCTAAACCGTCCCCGTCACATAACCCTTACCCTAGCCCGAACTCTAACCCTAACCCTTCCACGAAGCCTGACCTTCACCCGTCCCCTAATCCTAACCCGTACGCTAACACTAACCCGCACCCTCACACGTACGCTCCCCCAAAAGCGTTGTCGTAACCTCACCTGGACCCTAAACCGTTCCCGTCCCCTAACACTAACCCTAGTCCGAAACCTAACTCTAACCCTTCCCCGAAGCCTGACCCTCACCCGTCCCCTAATCCTAACACGTACGCTAACACTAACCCGCGGGCTCACACGTACGCTCCCCCTAAAGCATTGTCGTACCCTCACCTGGAACCTAAACCGTCCTCGTCCCCTAACCCTAACCCTAGCCCGAACCCTTACCCTAACACTTCCCCGAAGCCTGACACTCAACCGTCTCCGAATCCTAACCCGTACGCTAACACTAACCCGCGCCCTCACACGTGCGCTCCCCCTAAAGCATTGTCGTAACCTCACCTGGACCCTAAACCTTTCCCCACCCCTAACCCTAACCCTAACCCGAACCCTAACCCTAACACTTCCCCGAAGCCTGACCCTCACGTGTCGCCTAATTAACCCGTACGCTAACACTAACCCTCGCCCTCACACGTACGTTCCCCCTAAAGCGTTGTCGTACCCTCACCTGTAACCTAAACCGTCCCCGTCCCCTAACCCTAACCCTAGCCCGAACCATAACCCTAACCCTTCCCCGAAGCCTGACCCTCACCCGCACCATAATCCTAACCCGTACGCTAACACTAACCTGCGCCCTCACACCTAAGCTCCCCCTAAAGCGTTGTCGTACCCTCACCTGGACCCTAAACCGTCCACGTCCCCTAACCCTAACCCTAGCCCGAACCCTAACCCTAACTCTTCCCCGAAGCCTGACCCTCACCCGTCCCCTAATCCTAACCTGTACGCTAACACTAACACACGCCCTCACACTTACGCTCCCCCTAAAGCGTTGTAGGACCCTCACCTGGACCCTAAACCGTCCCCGTCCCCTAACCCTAACCCTAGCCCGAACCCTAACCCTAACCCTTCCCCGAAGCCTGACCCTTACACATCCCCTAATCCTAACCCGTACGCTAAAACTAACCCACGCCCTCACACGTATGCTCCCCCTGAAGCGTTGTCATACCCTCACCTGGACCCTAAACCGTCCCCGTCCCCTAACCCTAACCCTAGCCCGAACCCTAGCCCTAACCCTTCCCCGAAGCCTGACCCTCACCCGTCCCCTAACCCTAACCCGTACGCTAACACTAACCCGCGCCCTCACACGTACGCCACCCCTAAAGCGTTGTCGTACCCTCACCTGAACCGTAAACCGTCCCCGTCACCTAACCCTAACCCTAGCCCGAACCCTAACCCTAACCCTTCCCCGAAGCCTGAACCTCACCGTCCCCTAATCCTAACACGTACGCTAACACTAACCGCGCCCTCACACGTACACTCCCGGTAAACCGTTGTCGTACCCTCACCTGGATCCTAAACGGTCCCCGTCACCTAAACCTAACCCTAACCCTAGCCCGAACCCTAACACTTCCCCGATGCCTGACCCTCACCCGTCCCCGAATCCTAACCCGTACGCTAACACTAACCCGCACCCTCACACGTACACTCCCCCTAAAGCGTTGTCGTACCCTCACCTGGACCCTAAACCGTCCCCGTCCCCTAACCCTAACCCTAGCCCGAACCGTAACCTTAACACTTCCCCGAAGCCTGACCCTCACCCGTCCCCTAATCCTAACCCGTATGCTAACACTAACCCGCGCCCTCACACGTACGCTCCCCCTAAAGTGTTATCGTACCCTCACCTGGAACCTAAACCATCCCCGTCCCCTAACCCTAACCCTAGCCTGAAACCCTAACCCTAACCCATCCCATAAGCCTGACACTCACCCGTCACCTAATCCTAACCCGTATGCTAACACTAACTCGCACCCTCACAAGTACGATCCCCATAAAGCGTTGTCGTACCCTCACCTGGACCCTAAACCGTCCCCTTCCCCTAACCCTAACCCTAGCCCGAACCCTAACCATAACACTTCCCCGAAGCCTGACCCTCACCCGTCCGCTAATCCTAACCCGTACGCTAACACTAACCCGCGCCCTCACACGTACGCTCCCCCTAAATCGTTGTCGTACCCTCACCTGGACCCTAAACCGTCCCCGTCCCCTAACCTTAAACCTAGCCCGAACCCTAACCCTAACCCTTCCCCGAAGCCTGACCCTCACCTGTCCCGTTATCCTAACCCGTACGCTAACACTAACCCATGCCGTCACACGAATGCTCCCCCTAAAGCGTTGTCGTACCCTCACCTGGACCCTAAACCATCCCCGTCCCCTACACCTAACCCTAGCCCGAACCCTAACCCTAACCCTTCCCCGAAGCCTGAAACTCACCCGTCCCATTATCCTAACACGTACGCTAACACTAACCCACGCCCTCACACGTACTCTCCCCACAAAGCGTTGTCGTACCCTCACCTGGACCCTAAACCGTCCCTGTCCCTTAACCCTAACCCTAGCCCGAACCCTAACGCTAACACTTCCCCGAAGCCTGACCCTCACCCGTCCCCGAATCCTAACCCGTACGCTAACACTAACCCGCGCCCTCACACGTACATTCCCCCTAAAGCGTTGTCGTACCCTCACCTGGACCCTAAAACGTCCCCATTCTCTAACCCTAACCCTAGCCCGAACCCTAACCCTAACCCTTCCCCGAACCCTGACTCTCAACCGTCCCCTAATCCTAACGCGTACGCTAACACTAACCCTCGCCCTCACACGTATGCTCCCCCTAAACCGTTGTCGTACCCTCACCTGGACCCTAAACTGTCCCCGTCCCCTAACCCTAACCCTAGCCCGAACCCTAACCCTAACCGTTCCCCGAAGCCTGACCCTCACCCGTCCCATAATCCTAACCCGTACGCTAACACTAACTCGCGCCCTCACACGTACGCCACCCCTAAAACTTTGTCGTACCCTCACCTGGACCCTAAACCGTCCCCGTCCCCTAACCCTAACCCTAGCCCGAACCCTAACCCTAACCCTTCCCCGAAGCCTGACACTCACCCGTCCCCGAATCCTAACCCGTACGCTAACACTAACCCGCGGCCTCACACGTACGCTCCCCCTAAAGCGTTGTCGTACCCTCACCTGGACCCTAAACCGTCCCCGTCCCCTAACACTAACCCTAGCCAGAACCCTAACACTAACCCTTCCCCGAAACCTGACCCTCACCCGTCCCGTAATCCTAACCCGTACGCTAACACTAAACCGCGCCCTCACACGTACTTCACCCCTAAAACGTTGTCGTACCCTCACCTGGACGGTAAACCGTCCCCGTCCCCTAACCCTAAACCTAGCCCGAACCCTAACCCTAACACTTCCCCGAAGCCTGACCCTCACTCGCCCCCCAAACCTAAACCGTGCCCTAACACTAACCCGCGCCCTCACACGAACGCTCCCCCTAAAGCGTTGTCGTACCCTCACCTGGACCCTAAACCGTCCTCGTCCCCTAACCCTAACCCTAGCCCGAACCATAACCCTAAACCTTCCCCGAAGCCTGACCCTCACCCGTTCCCTAATGCTAACACTAACCCGTGCCCTCACAAGTACGAACCCCCTAAAGCGTTGTCGTACCCTCACCTGGTCCCTAAAAGGTCCCTGTACCCTAACACTAATCCTAGCCCGAAACCTAAACCTAACACTTCCCCGAAGCCTGACCCTCACCCGTCCCATAATCCTAACCTGTACGCTAATACTAACCCACGCCCTCACACGTACGCTCCCCCTAATGCGTTGTCGTACCCTCACCTCTACCCTAAACCGTCCCTGTCCCGTAACCCTAACCCTAGCCCGAACACTAACCCTAAACCTTCCCCGAAGCCTGACCCTCACCCGTCCCCTTATCCTAACCCGTACGCTAACGCTAAACCGCGACCTCACACATATGCTCCCCCTAAAGCGTTGTCGTACCCTCACCTGGACCCTAAACCATCCCCGTCCCCTAACCCTAACCCTAGCCCGAACCCTAACCCTAACACTTCCCCGAAGCCTGAACCTCACCCGTCCCGTTATCCTAACCCGTACGCTAACACTAACCCACGCCCTTTCACGTACGCTCCCCCTAAAGCGTTGTCGTACCCTCAACTGGACCATAAACGGTCCCTGTACCCTAACCCTAATCCTATCCCGAACCCTAACCCTAACACTTCCCCGAAGCCTGACCCTCACCCGTCCCCTAATCCTAACACGTACGCTAACACTAACCCGCGCCCTCACATGTACGCTCCCCCTAAAGCGTTGTCGTACCCTCACCTGGACCCTAAACCGTCCCCGTCCCCTAACCGTAACCCTAGCCCGAACCCTAACCTTAAGCCTTCCCCGAAGCCTGACTCTCACCCGTCCCCTAATCCTAACCCGTACGCTAACACTAACCAGCGCCCTCACATGTACCTCCCCCTAAAAGGTGGTCGTACCCTCACGTGGACCCTAAACCACTCCCGTCCCCTAACCCTAACCCTACCCCGAACCCTAACCCTAACACTTCCCCGAAACCTGACCCTCACCCGTCCCCTAATCCTAACCCGTAGGCTAACACTAACCCGCGCCCTCACACGTACGCTCCCCCTAAAGCGTTGTCGTACCCTCACCTGGACCCTAAACCGTCCCCGTCCCCTAACCCTAATCCTAGCCCGAACACTAACCCTAACCCTTCCCCGAACCCTGACTCTCACCCGTCCCCTAATCCTAATCCGTACGCTAACACTAACCCGCGTCCTCACACGCATGCTCCCCCTAAAGCGTTGTCGTACCCTCACCTGGACCCTAAACCGTCCCCTTCCCCTAACCCTAACCCTAGCCCGAACCCTAACCCTAACCCTTCCCCGAACCCTGACTTTCACCCGTCCCCTAATCCTAACCCGTACGCTAACACTAACCCGCGCCCTCACACGTACGCCACACCTAAATTGTTGTCGTTACCTCACCTGGACCGTAAACCTGCCCCGTCCCCTAACCCTAACCTTAGCCCGAACCCTAACCCTAACCCTTCCCTGAACCCTGACTCTCACCCGTCCCCTTATCCTAATCCGTACGCTAACACTAACCCGCGCCCTCACACGTATTCTCCCCCTAAAGCGTTTTCGGTCCCTCACCTGGACCCTAAACCGTCCCTGTCCCCTAACCCTAACCCTAGCCCGAACCCTAACCCTAACCTTTCCCCGAAGAATGACCCTCACACGTTCCGTAATCCTAACACGTACGCTAACACTAACCCGCACCCTCAGACGTACGCTGCCCCTAAAGCGTTGTCGTAACATCACCTGGACCCTAAACCGTCCCCGTACCCTAACCCTAACCCTAGACCGAACCCTAACACAAACCCTTCTCCGAAGCCTGACCCGCACCCGTCATCTAATCCTAACCCGTACGCTAACACTAACCCGCACCCTCACAAGTACGCTCCCCTTAAAACATTGTCGGACCCTCACCTGGACCCTAAACCTTCCCCGTCCCCTAACCCTAACCCTAGCACGAACCCTAACCCTAACCCTTCCCCGAAGCCTGACCCTCACCCGTCCCCTAATCCTAACCCGTATGCTAACACTAACTCGCACCCTCACACGTACGCTCCCCATAAAGCGTTGTCGTACCCTCACCTGGACCCTAAACCGTCCCCGTCCCCTAACCCTAATCCTAGCCCGAACCCCAACCCTAACGCTTCCCCGAAGCCTGACCCTCACCCGTCCCCTAATCCTAACCTGTACGCTAACACTAACCCACGCCCTCACACGTACACTCCCCCTAAAGCGTTGTCGTACCCTCACCTGGACTCTAAACCGTCCCCGTCCCCTAACCCTAACCCTAGCCCGAACCCTCACCCTAACCTTTCCCCGAAGCCTGACCCTCACACGCCCCCTAATGCTAACCCGTACGCTAACACTAACCCGCGCTCTCACACGTACGCTCCCCATAAAGCGTTGTCGTACCCTCACCTGGACCCTAAAACGTCCCCATTCTCTAACCCTAACCCTAGCCCGAACCCTAACCCTAACCCTTCCCCGAACCCTGACTCTCAACCGTCCCCTAATCCTAACCCGTACGCTAACACTAACCCGCGCCCTCACACGTATGCTCCCCCTAAACCGTTGTCGTACCCTCACCTGGACCCTAAACTGTCCCCGTCCCCTAACCCTAACCCTAGCCCGAACCCTAACCCTAACCGTTCCCCGAAGCCTGACCCTCACCCGTCCCCTAATCCTAACCCGTACGCTAACACTAACCCGCGCCCTCACACGTACCCCACCCCTAAAACTTTGTCGTAACCTCACCTGGACCGTAAACCGTCTCCGTCCCCTAACCCTAACCCTAGCCCGAACCCTAACCCTAAACCTTTCCGAAGCCTGAACCTCACCCGTCCCCTAATCCTATCCCGTACGCTAACACTAACCTGCGCCCTCACACGTACGCTCCCCCTAAAGCGTTGTTGTACCCTCACCTGAACCCTAAACCGTCCCCGTCCCCTAACACTAACCCTAGCCCGAACCCTAACCCTAATGCTTCCTCGAAGCCTGACCCTCGCCCGTCCCCTAATCTTAACCTGTAGGCTAACACTAACCCGCGCCCTCACACGTACGCTCCCCCTAAAGCGTTGTCGTACCCTCACCTGGACCCTAAACTGTCCCCGTCCCCTAACCCTAACCCTAGCCCGAACCCTAACCCTAACTCTTCCCCGAAGCCTGACCCTCACCCGTCCCCTAATCCTAACCCGTACGCTAACACTAACCTGCGCCCTCACACGTACGCTCCCCCTAAAACGTTGTCGTATCCTCACGTGGACCCTAAACCGTCCCCGTCCCCTAACCCTAACCCTAGCCCGAACACTAACCCTAACACTTCCCCGAAACCTGACTCTCACCCGTCCCCTAATCCTAACCCGTACGCTAACACTACCCACGCCCTCAAACGTATGCTCCCCCTAAAGCGTTGTCGTACCCTCACCTGGACCCTAAACCATCCCCGTCCCCTAACCCTAACCCTAGACCGTACCCTGACCCTAACTCTTCCCCGAAGCCTGACCCTCACCCGTCCCCTAATCCTAACCCGTACGCTAACACTAACCCACGCCCTCACACGTACGGTCCCCCTAAAGCGTTGTCATACCCTCAACTGGACCCTAAACCGTCCCCGTCCCCTAACCATAACCCTAGCCCGAACCCTAACACTAACACTTCCCCGAAGCTTGAACCTCACACGTCCCCGAATCCTAACCCGTACACTAACACTAACCCGCGCCCTCACACGTACGCTCCCCCTAAAGCGTTGTCGTACCCTCACCTGGACCCTAAACCGTCCCCGTCCCCTAACCCTAACCCTAGCCCGAACCCTAACCCTAACCCTTCCCCGAAGCCTGACCCTCACCCGTCCCCTAATCCTAACCCGTACGCTAACACTAACCCGAGCCCTCATATGTACGCTCCACTAAAGCGTTGTCGTACCCTCACCTGGACCCTAAACCGTCCCCGTCCCCTAACCCTAAACCGAGGCCGAACCTTAACCCTAACACTTCCCCGAAGCCTGACCCTCACTCGCCCCCTAAACCTAAACCGTACACTAACACTAACCCGCACCCGCACACGTACGCTCCCCCTAAAGCGTTGTCGTACCCTCACCTGGACCCTAAACCGTCCCCGTCCCCTAACCCTAACCCTAGCCCGAACCCTAACCCTAACCCTTCGCCGAAGCCTGACCCTCACCCGCCCCCTAATCCAAACCCGTATGCTAACACTACCCACGCCCTCACACGTACGCTCCCCCTAAAGCGTTGTCGTACACTCACCTGGACTCTAAACCGTCCCCGTCCCCTAACCCTAACCCTAGCCTGAACCATAAAACTAACCCTTCCCCGAAGCCTGACCCTCACCCGTCCCCTAATCCTAACCCGTACACTAACACTAACCCTCGCCCTCACACGTACGCTCCCCCTAAAGCGTTGTCGTACCCTCACCTGGACCCTAAACCGTCCCCGTCCCCTAACCCTAACCCTAGCCCGAACCCTAACCCTAACCCTTCCCCGAACCCTGACCCTCTCCCGTCCCTTAATCCTAACCCGTACGCTAACACTAAGCATCGCCCTCACATGTACCTCCCCCTAAAACGTTATCGTACCCTCACGTGGACCCTAAACCGTCCCGGTCCCCTAACCCTAACCCTAGCCCGAACCCTAAACCTAACACTTCCCCGAACCCTGATTCTCACCCGTCCCCTAATCCTAACCCGTACGCCTACACTAACCCACGCCCTGACACGTACGCTCCCCCTAAAGCGTTGTCGTACCCTCACCTGGACCCTAAACCGTCCCCGTCCCCTAACCCTAGCCCGAACCCTATTCCTAACTTTTCCCAAAGCCTGACCCTCACCCGTTCCCTAATTCTAACCCGTAGGCTAACACTAACCTGTGCCCTCACAAGTACGCTCCCCGTAAACCGTTGTCGTACCCTCACCTGGAACCTAAACGGTCCCCGTCCCCTAAACGTAACCCTAACCCTACCCCGAACCCTAACCCTAACCATTCCCCGAAGCCTGACACTCACACGTCCCATAATCCTAACCCGTACGCTCACACTAAACCGCGCCCTCACACGTACGCTCCCCCTAAAGCTTTGTCGTACCCTCACCTGAACCCTAAACCGTTTCCGTCCAGTAACCCAAACCCTAGCCCGAACCCTAACCCTAACACTTCTCCGAAGCCTGAACCTCACCTGTCACCTAATCCTAACCCGTACCCTAACACTAACCCGCACCCTCACACGTACGCTCCCCCTAAAGTGTTATCGTACCCTCATCTGGACCCTAAACCGTCCCCGTCCCCTAACCCTAAACCTAGCCCGAACCCTAACCCTAACACTTCCCCGAAGCCTGACCCTCACCCGACCCCTAATCCTAACCCGTACGTGAACACTAACCCGCGCACTCACACGTACGCTCCCCCAAAGCGTTGTCGTACCCTCAACTGGACCCTAAATCATCCCCTTCCCCTAACCCTAACCCTAGGCCGAACCCTAACCCTAACCCTTGCCCGAAGCCTGACCCTCACCCGTCCCCTAATCCTAACCCGTAAGTTAACACTAACCCGCGCCCTCACACGTACGCTCCCCCTAAAGCGTAGTCGTAACCTCACCTGGACCCTAAACCGTCCCCGTCCCCTAACCCTAACCCTTGCCCGAACCCTAACCCTAACGCTTCCCAGAAGCCTGACCCTCACCCGTCCCCTAATCCTAACCAGTACGCTAACACTAACCCGCGCCCTCGCACGTACGCCACCCCTAAAGCGTTGTCGTACCCTCACCTAGACCCTAAACTGTCCTCGTCCCCTAACCCTAACCCTAGCCCGAACCCTAACCCTAACCCTTCCCCGAAGCCTGACCCTCACCCGTCCCCTAATGCTAACCCGTACGTGAACACTACTCCGTTCCCTCACACGTACACTCCCCCTAAAGCGTTGCCGTAACCTCACCTGGACCCTAAACCGTCCCCGTCCCCTAACCCTAACCCTAGCCCGAACCCTAACCCTAACCCTTCCCGAAGCCTGAACCTCACCCTTCCCCTAATCCTATCCCGTACGCTAACACTAACCTGCGCCCTCACACGTACGCTCCCCCTAAAGCGTTGTCGTACCCTCACCTGAACCCTAAACCGTCCCCGTCCCCTAACCCTAACCCTACCCCGAACCCTAACCCTAACGCTTCCTCGAAGCCTGACCCTCACACGTCCCCTAATCTTAACCCATAGACTAACACTAACCCGCGCACTCACAAGTACGCTCCCCGTAAACCGTTGTCGTACCCTCACCTGGACCCTAAACGGTCCCCGTCCCCTATACCTAACGCTAACCCTAGCCCGAACCCTAACCCTAACCCTTCCCGAAGCCTGACCCTCACCCGTCCCATAATCCTAACCCGTACGATAACACTAACCCGCGCCCTCACACGTACGCTCCCCCTAAAGAGTTGTCGTACCCTCACCTGGACCCTAAACCGTCGCCGTCCCCTAACCCTAACCCTAGCCCGAACCCTAACCATAACACTTCCCCGAAGCCTGCCCCTCACCCGTCCCCTCATCCTAACCCGTACGCTAACACTAAGCCGCACCCTCACACGTACGCTACCCATAAAGCGTTATCATACACTCACCTGGACCCTCCACCGTCCCCGTCACCTAACCCTAACCATAGCCCGAACCCTAACCCTAACCCTTCCCCGAACCCTGAGCCTCACCTGTCCCCTAATCCTAACCCGTACGCTAACTCTAACCCGCGTCGTCACAGGTACGCTCTCCCTAAAGCGTTGCCATACGCTCACCTGGACCGTAAACCGTCCCCGTCCCCTAACCCTAACCCTAGCCCGAACCCTAAACCTTACCCTTCCCCAAATCCTGACCCTCACCCGTCCCCTAATTCTAACCCGTACGCTAACACTAACCCGCGCCCTCACACGTACTGTCCCCCTAAAGCGTTGTCGTACCCTCACCTGGAACCTAAACCGTCCCCATCCCCTAACCCTAACACTAGCCCGAACCCTAACCCTAACCCTTCCCCGAAGCCTGACCCTCACCCGTCCCCTAATCCTATCCCGTACGCTAACACTAACACGCGCCCTCACATGTACGCTCCCCCTAAAGCGTTGTCGGACCCTCACCTGGACCCTAAACCGTCCCCGTCCCCTAACCCTAACCCTAGCCCGAACCCTAACCCTAACGCTTCCCCGAAGCCTGACCCTCACCCGTCCCCTAATCCTAACCCGTACGCTAACACTAACCCGCGCCCTCACACGTACGCTCCCCCTAAAGCGTTGTCGTACCCTCACCTGGACCCTAAACCGTCCCCGTCCCCCAACCCTAACCCTAGCCCGTACCCTAACCGTAACCCTTCCCCGAAGCCTGACCCTCACACGTCCCCTAATCCTAACCCGTACACTAACACTAACCAGCGCCCTCACACGTATGCTCCCCCAAAGCGTTGTCGTACGCTCAACTGGACCCTAAATCATCCCCGTCCCCTAACCCTAACCCTAGGCCGAACCCTAACCCTAACCCTTGCCCGAAGCCTGACCCTCACACGTCCCCTAATCCTAACCCGTACGCTAACACTAACCCGCGCCCTCACACGTACGCTCCCCCTAAAGCGTAGTCGTAACCTCACCTGGACCCTAAACCGTCCCCGTCCCCTAAACCTAACCCTTGCCCGAACCCTAACCCTAACGCTTCCCAGAAGCCTGACCCTCACCCGTCCCCTAATCCTAACCCGTACGCTAACACTAACCCGCGCCCTCGCACGTACGATCCCCCTAAAGTGTTATCGTACCCTCACCTGGACCCTAAACCGTCCCCATCCCCTAACCCTAACCCTAGCCCGAACCCTAACCCTAACCCTTCCCCGAAGACTGTCCCTCACCCGTCCCCTAATCCTAAACCATACGCTAACACTAACCCGCGCCCTCACACGTACGACACCCCTAAAGCGTTGTCGTACCCTCACCTAGACCCTAAACTGTCCCCGTCCCCTAACCCTAACCCTGGCCCGAACCCTAACCCTAACACTTCCCCGAAGCCTGACACTCACCCGTCCCCTAAACCTAACCCATACGCTAACACTAACCCGTGCCCTCACACGTACGTTCCCCCTAAAGCGTTGTCGTACCCTCAACTGGACCCTAAACCGTTCCCTTCCTCTAACCCTAACCTTAGCCCAAACCCTCACCCTAACCCTTCCCCGAAGCCTGACCCTCACCCGTCCCCAAATGCTAACCCGTACGTGAACACTACTCCGTTCCCTCACACGTACACTCCCCCTAAAGCGTTGTTGTACCCTCACTTGGACCCTAAACCTTCCCCATCGCCTAACTCTAACCCTAGCCCGAACCCTAACCCCAACCCTTCCCCGAAGCCTGACACTAATCCGTCCCCTAATCCTAACCCGTACACTAACACTAACCCGCGCCCTCACACGTACGCTCCCCCTAAAGCGTTGTCGTAACCTCACCTGGACCGTAAACCGTCTCCGTCCCCTAACCCTAACCCTAGCCCGAACCCTAACCCTAAACCTTTCCGAAGCCTGAACCTCACCCGTCCCCTAATCCTATCCCGTACGCTAACACTAACCTGCGCCCTCACACGTACGCTCCCCCTAAAGCGTTGTTGTACCCTCACCTGAACCCTAAACCGTCCCCGTCCCCTAACACTAACCCTAGCCCGAACCCTAACCCTAATGCTTCCTCGAAGCCTGACCCTCGCCCGTCCCCTAATCTTAACCTGTAGGCTAACACTAACCCGCGCACTCACAAGTACGCTCCCCGTAAACCGTTGTCGTACCCTCACCTGGACCCTAAACGGTCCCCGTCCCCTAAACTTAACCCTAACCCTAGCCCGAACCCTAACCCTAACCCTTCCCGAAGCCTGACCCTCACCCGTCCCATAATCCTAACCCGTACGATAACACTAACCCGCGCCCTCACACGTACGCTCCCCCTAAAGAGTTGTCGTACCCTCACCTGGACCCTAAACCGTCGCCGTCCCCTAACCCTAACCCTAGCCCGAACCCTAACCATAACACTTCCACGAAGCCTGCCCCTCACCCGTCCCCTCATCCTAACCCGTACGCTAACACTAAGCCGCACCCTCACACGTACACTACCCATAAAGCGTTATCATACACTCACCTGGACCCTCCACCGTCCCCGTCACCTAACCCTAACCCTAGCCCGAACCCTAACCCTAACCCTTCCCCGAACCCTGAGCCTCACCTGTCCCCTAATCCTAACCCGTACGCTAAATCTAACCCACGCCGTCACATGTACGCTCTCCCTAAAGCGTTGCCATACCCTCACCTGGACCATAAACCGTCCCCGTCCCCTAACCCTAACCCTAGCCCGAACCCTAACCCTAACCCTTCCCCGAAGCCTGACCTTCACCCGAACCCTAATCCTAACCCGTACGCTAATACTAACCCGCGCCCTCACACGTACGCTCCCCCTAAAGCGTTGTCGTACCCTCACCTGGACCCTAAACCGTCCCGTCCCCAACCCTAACCCTAGCCCGAACACTAACCCTAACCCTTTCCCGAAGGCTGACCCTCACCCTTACCCTAATCCTAGCCCGTACGCTAACACTAACCCACGCCTAACACGTACGCTCCCCCTAAAGCGTTGTCGTAACCTCACCTGGACACTAAACCGTCCCCGTCCCCCTCCCCTAACCCTAAACCTAGCCCAAACCCTATCCCTAACCCTTCCCCGAAGCCTGACCCTCACCCGTCTCCTAATCATAACCCGTACGCTAACACTAACGCGCTCCTCACACGTACGCTCCCCCTAAAGCGTTGTCGTACCCTCACCTGGACCCTAAACCGTCCCGTCCCCTAACCCTAACCCTAGCCCGAACCCTAGCCCTAACCCTTCTCCGAAGCCTGACCCTCACCCGCCCCTAATCCTAACCGGTACGCTATCACTAACCCGCGCCCTCACACGTACGCTCCCCCTAAAGCGTTTTCGTACCCTCACCTGGACCCTAAACCATCCCCGTCCCCTAACACTAACCCTTGCCCGAACCCTAACCCTAACGCTTCCCCGAGGCCTGACCCGCACCCGTCCCCTAATCCTAACCCGTACGCTAACACTAACCCGCGCCCTCACACGTACGCTCCCCCTAAAGCGTTGTCGTACCCTCACCTGGACCCTAAACCTTCCCCGTCCCCTAACCGTAACCTTTGCCCGAACCCTAAGCCTAACGCTTCCCCGAAGCCTGACCCTCACCAGTCCCCTAATCCTAACCCGTACGCTAACACTAACCCGCGCACTCACACGTACGATCCCCCTAAAGAGTTATCGTACCCTCACCTGGATCCTAAACCGTCCCCGTCCCCTAACCCTAACCCTAGCCCGAACCCTAACCCTAACCCTTCCCCGAAGCCTGACCCTCACCCGTCCCCTAATCCTAACCGTAGGCTAACATTAACCCGCGCCCTCACAAGAACCTCCCCCTAAACCGTAGTCGTACCCTCACCTGGACCCTAAACGGTCCCCGTCCCCTAACCCTAACCCTAGCCCGAACCCTAACCCTAAACCTTCCCCGAAGCCTACCCTCACCCGTCCAATAATCCTAAACCATACGCTAATACTAACCCGCCCCCTCACTCGTACTCTCCACCTAAAGCGTTGTCCTACCCTCACTTGGACCCTAAACCGTCCCCATCCCCTAACCCTAACCCTAGCCCGAACCCTAACCCTAACACTTCCCCGAAGCCTGACCCTCACCCGTCCCCTAATCCTAACCCGTACGCTAACACTAACCCGCGCCCTCGCACGTACGCTCCACCTAAAGCGTTGTCGTACCCTCACCTGGACCCTAAACCGTCCCCGTCCCCTAACCCTAACCCTAGCCCGAACCCTACCCCTAACCCTTCCGCGAACCCTGACCCTCACCCGTCCCCTAATCCTAACCCGTACGCTAACACTAACCTGTGCCCTCACACGTACGTTCCGCCTAAAGCGTTGTCGTACCCTCAACTGGACCCTAAACCGTTCCCTTCCTCTAACCCTAACCCAAGCCCAAACCCTCACCCTAACCCTTCCCTGAAGCCTGACCTGCACTCGTCCCCTAATCCTAACCCGTACGCTAACACTAACCCGAGCCCTCGCACGTACGCTCCCCCTAAAGCATTGTCGTAGCCTCACCTGGACCCTAAACCGTCCCCGTCCCCTAACCCTAACCCTAGCCCGAATCCTAAGAATAACACTTCCCCGAAGCCTGCCCCTCACCCGTCCCATCATCCTAACCCGTACGCTAACACTAAGCTGCACCCTCACACGTACGCTACCCCTAAAGCGTTATCATAAACTCACCTGAACCCTCCACCGTCCCCGTCACCTAACACTAAACCTAGCCCGAACCCTAACCCTAACCCTTCCCCGAAACCTGAGCCTCAACTGTCCCCTAATCCTAACCCGTACGCTAACACTGACGTGCCCCCTCACAGGTACGCTCTCCCTAAAGCATTGCCATAACCGCACCTGGACTATAAACCGTCCCCGGCCCCTAATCCTAACCCTAGCCCGAACCCTAACCGTAACCCTTCCCCGAATCCTGACCCTCACCCGTCCCCTAATCCTAACCCGCACGCTAACACTAACCTACGCCCTGACACATACGCTCCCCCTAAAGCGTTGTCGTGCCCTCACCTGGACCCTAAACGGTCCCCGTCCCCTAAACATAACCCTAACCCTACCCCGAACCCTAACCCTAACCATTCCCCGAAGCCTGACACTCACCCGTCCCATAATCCTAACCCGTACGCTCACACTAAACCGCGCCCTCAAACGTACGCTCCCCCTAAAGCGTTGTCGTACCGTCACCTGGACCCTAAACCGTCCCCGTCTCCTAACCCTAACCCTAGCCCAAACCCTAACCCTAACCCTTCCCCGAAGCCTGACCTGCACCCGTCCCCTAATCCTAACCCGTACGCTAACACTAACCCGCGCCCTCACACGTACGCTCCCCTTAAAGCGTTGTCGTACCCTCACCTGAACCCTAAACCGTCCCTGTCCCCTAACCCTAACCCTAGCCCGAACCCAAGCCCTAACACTTCCCCGAAGCCTGACCCTCACCCGTCCCCTAATCCTAACCCGTAGGCTAACACTAACCCGCTCCCTCACATGTACGCTCCCCCAAAAGCGTTGTCGTACCCTCACCTGGACCCTAAACCGTCCCCATCCCCTAACCCTAACCCTAGCTCGAACCCTAACCCTAACCCTTCCCCGAAGCCTGACCCTCACCCGTCCCCTAATCCTAACCCGTACGCTAACACTAACACGCGCCCTCAAACGTACGCTCCCCCTAAAGCGTTGTCGGACCCTCACCTGGACCCTAAACCGTCCCTGTCCCCTAACCCTAACCCTATCGCGGACCCTAACACTAACACTTCCCTGAAGCCTGATCATCACACGTCACCTAATCCTAACCCGTACGCTAACACTAACCCGCGCCCTCACACGTAATCTCCCCCTAAAGCGTTGTCGTACCCTCACCTGGACCCTAAACCGTCCCCGTCCCCTAACCCTAACTCTAGCCCGAGCCCTAGCCCTAAACCTTCCCTGAAGCCTGACCCTCACCCGTCCCCTTATCCTAACCCTTACGCTAACACTAACCCGCGCCCTCACACGTACGCTCCCCCTAAAGCATTGTCGTACCCTCACCTGGACCCTAAACCGTCCCCGTCCCCTAACCCTAACACTAGCCCGAACCCTAACCCTAACACTTCCCCGAAACCTGACCATCTCCTGTCCCCTAATCCTAACCCGTACGCTTACACTAACCCGCGCCCTCACACGTACGTTCCCCCTAAAGCGTTGTCGTACCCTCACCTGGACCCTAAACCGTCCCCGTCCCCGAACCCTAACCCTAGCCCGAACCCTAAGCCTAACCCTTCCCCGAAGCCTGACCCTCACCCGTCCCCTAATCCTACCGGTATGCTAACACTAACCCGCGCCCTCACACGTACGCTCCCCCTAAAGCGTTGTCGTACCCTCACCTGGACCCTAAACAGTCCCCGTCCCCTAACCCTAACCCTAGCCCGAAACATAACCCTAACCGTTCCCCGAAGCCTGACCCTCACACGTCCCCTAATCCTAAACCGTACACTAACACTAACCCGCGCCCTCACACGTACGCTCCCCCTAAAGCGTTGTCAGACCCTCACCTGGACCCTAAACCGTCCCCGTCCCCTAACCCTAACCCTAGCCCGAACCCTAACCCTAACCCTTCCCCGAAGCCTGACCCTCACACGTCCCATAATCCTAACCCGTACGCTAACACTAACCCACGCCCTCATACGTACGCTCCCCCTAAAGCGTTGTCGGACCCTCACCTGGACCCTAAACCGTCCCCGTCCCCTAACCCTAACCCTAGCCCGAACCCTAACCCTAACCCTTCCCCGAAACCTGACGCTCTCCCGTCCCCTAATCCTAACCCATACGCTAACACTAACCCGCGCCCTCACACGTACGCCACCCCTAAAGCTTAGTAGTACCCTCACCTGGGCCCTAAACCGTCCCCGTCCCCTAATCGTAACCCTAGCCCGAACCCTAATCCTAACATTTCCCCGAAGCCTGACCCGCACCCGTCCCCTAATCCTAACCCGTACACTAACACTAACCCGCGCCCTCACACGTACGCTCCCCCTAAAACGTTGTCGTACACTCACCTGGACCCTAAACCGTCCCCGTCCCCTAACCCTAACCGTAGCCCGAACTCTACCCCTAAACCTTCCCCGAAGCCTGACCCTCACCCGTCCCCGAATCATAACACGTACGCTAACACTAACACACGCCCTTACATGTATGCTCCCCCTCAAGCATTGTCGAACTCTCACCTGTACCCTAAACCGTCCCCGTCCCCTAACCCTAACCCGAACCCTAAACCTAACACTTCCCCGAAGCCTGACACTCACCCGTCCCCTAATCCTAACCCTTACGCTAACACTAACCCGCGCCCTCACACGTATCCTCCCCCAAAAGGATTGTCGAACCCTCACCTGGACCCTAAACCGTCCTCGTCCCCTAAACCTAACCCTAACCCGAACCGTAACCCTAACCCTTCCCCGAAGCCTGACCCTCACTCGTCCCCTTATCCTAACCCGTACGCTAACACTAACCCACGCCCTCACACCTACGCACCACCTAAAGCATTGTCGTACCCTCACCTGGACCCTAAACCGTCCCTGTCCCCTAATCCTAACCCTAGCCCGAACCCTAACCCTAACCCTTCTCCAAAGCCTGACCCTCACCCGTCCCCTAAACCTAACCCGTACGCAAACACTAACCCGCGCCCTCACACGTACGCTGCCCGTAAAGCGTCGTCGTACCCTCAACTGGACCCTAAACCGTCCCCGTGCCCTAACCCTATCCCTAGCCCGAACCCTAACCCTAACCCTTCCCCGAAGCCTGACCCTCACCCGCCCCCTAATCCTAACCCGTACGCTAACACTAACCCGCGCCCTCACACGTACACTACCCCTAAAGCGTTGTCGTACCCTCACCTGGACCCTAAACTGTCCCCATCCCCTAACCCTAAACCTACCCCGAACCCTAACCGTAACCCTTCCCATAACCCTGACTCTCACCCGTCCCCTAATCCTAACCCGTACACTAACACTAACTCGCGCCCTCACACTTACGCTCCCCCTAAAGCGTTCTCGTACACTCACCTGAACCCTAAACTGTCCCCGTCCCCTAACCCTTACCCTAGCCCGAACCCTAACCATAACACTTCCCCGAAGCCTGCCCCTCACCCGTCCCCTCATCCTAACCCGTACGCTAACACTAAGCCGCACCCTCACACGTACGCTACCCATAAAGCGTTATCATACACTCACCTGGACCCTCCACCGTCCCCGTAACCTAACCCTAACCCTAGCCCGAACCCTAACCCTAACCCTTCCCCGAACCCTGAGCCTCACCTGTCCCATAATCCTAACCTGTACGCTAACACTAACCCGCGCCCTCACAGGTACGCTCTCCCTAAAGCGTTGCCATATGCTCACCTGGACCATAAAGCGTCCCCGTCCACTAACCCTAACCCTAGCCCGAACCCTAACCCTAACCCTTCCCCAAATCCTGACCCTCACCCGTCCCCTAATCCTAACCCGTACGCTAACACTAACACGCGCCCTCACACTTACACTCCCACTAAAGCGTTGTCGGACCCTCACCTGGACCCTAAACCATCCCCGTATCCTAACCCTAACCCTAGCCCAAACACTAACCCTAACGCTTCCCCGAAGCCTGACCCTCACCCGTCCTCTAATCCTAACCCGTACGATAACACTAACCCGCGCCCTCACACGTACGCTCCCCCTAAAGCGTTGTCGTACACTCACCTGGACCCTAAACCGTCCCCGTCCCCCAACCCTAACCCTAGCCCGTACCCTAACCGTAACCCTTCCCCGAAGCCTGACCCTCACCCGTCCCCTAATCCTAACCCGTACGCTAACACTAACACGCCCCCTCACACTTACACTCCCACTAAAGCATAGTCGTAACCTCACCTGGACCCTAAACCGTCCCCGTCCCCTAACCCTAACCCTTGCCCGAACCCTAACCCTAACGCTTCCCAGAAGCCTGACCCTCACCCGTCCCCTAATCCTAACCCGTACGCTAACACTAACCCGCGCCCTCGCACGTACGCCACCCCTAAAGCGTTGTCGTACCCTCACCTAGACCATAAACTGTCCCCGTCCCCTAACCCTAACCCTAGCCTGAACCCTAACCCTAACCCTTCCCCGAAGCCTGACCCTCACCCGTCCCCTAATGCTAACCCGTACGTGAACACTACTCCGTTCCCTCACACGTACACTCCCCCTAAAGCGTTGCCGTACCCTCACTTGGACCCTAAACCTTCCCCGTCCCCTAACTCTAACCCTAGCCCGAACCCTAACCCCAACCCTTCCCCGAAGCCTGACCCTAATCCGTCCCCTAATCCTAACCCGTACACTAACACTAACCCGCGCCCTCACACGTACGCTCCCCCTAAAGCGTTGTCGTAACCTCACCTGGACCCTAAACCGTCCCCGTCCCCTAACCCTAACCCTAGCCCGAACCCTAACCCTAACCCTTCCCGAAGCCTGAACCTCACCCTTCCCCTAATCCTATCCCGTATGCTAACACTAACCTGCGCCCTCACACGTACGCTCCCCCTAAAGCGTTGTCGTACCCTCACCTGAACCCTAAACCGTCCCCGTCCCCTAACCCTAACCCTACCCCGAACCCTAACCCTAACCCTTCCTCGAAGCCTGACCCTCACCCGTCCCCTAATCTTAACCCATAGGCTAACACTAACCCGCGCACTCACAAGTACGCTCCCCGTAAACTGTTGTCGTACCCTCATCTGGACCCTAAACGGTCCCCGTCCCCTAAACCTAACCCCAACCCTAGCCCGAACCCTAAACCTAACCCTTCCCGAAGCCTGACCCTCACCCGTCCCATAATCCTAACCCGAACGATAACACTATCCCACGCCCTCACACGTACGCTCCCCCTAAAGAATTGTCGTACCCTCACCTGGACCCTAAACCGTCGCCGTCCCCTAAACCTAACCCTAGCCCGAACCATAACCATAACACTTCCCCGAAGCCTGCCCCTCACCCGTCCCCTCATCCTAACCCGTACGCTAACACTAAGCCGCACCCTCACACGTACGCTACCCATAAAGCGTTATCATACACTCACCTGGACCCTCCACCGTCCCCGTCACCTAACCCTAACCCTAGCCCGAACCCTAACCCTAACCATTCCCCGAACCCTGAGCCTCACCTGTCCCCTAATCCTAACCCGTACGCTAACTCTAACCCGCGCCGTCACAGGTACGCTCTCCCTAAACCGTTGCCATACCCTCACCTGGACCATAAACCGTCCCCGTCCCCTAACCCTAACCCTAGCCCGAACCCTAACCCTAAACCTTCCCCAAATCCTGACCCTCACCCGTCCCCTAATGCTAACCCGTACGTTAACACTAACCCACGCCCTGACACGTACGCTCCCCCTAAAGTGTTGTCGTACCCTCACCTGGACCCTAATCCGTCCCCTAACCCTAAGCCTAGCCCGAACCCTAAGCCTAACTCTTCCCCAAAGCCTGACCCTTACCTGTCCCCAAATCTTAACCCGTACGCTAACACTAACCCGTGCCCTCACACCTACGCTCCCCCTAAAGCGTTGACGTACCCTCACCTGCACCCTAAACCGTCCCTGTCCCCTAACTCTAACCCTAGCCCGAAGCCTGACCCTAACCCTTCCCCGAAGCCTGACCCTCACCCGAACCCTAATCCTAACACGTACGCTAACACTAACACGCGCCCTCACACTACGCTCCCCCTAAAGCGTTGTCGTACCCTCACCTGGACCCTAAACCGTCCCCGTCCCCAACCCTAACCATAGCCCGAACACTAGCCCTAACCCTTTCCCGAAGGCTGACCCTCACCCTTCCCCTAATCCTAGCCCGTACGCTAACACTAACCGACGCCTAACACGTATGCTCCCCCTAAAGCGTTGTCGTACCCTCAACTGGACCCTAATCCGTTCCCTTCCTCTAACCCTAACCCTAGCCCAAACCCTCACCCTAACCCTTCCCCGAAGCCTGACCCTCACCCGTCCCCTAATCCTAACCCGTACGTGAACACTACTCCGTTCCCTCACACGTACACTCCCCCTAAAGCGTTGTTGTACCCTCACTTGGACCCAAAACATTCCCCGTCCCCTAACTATAACCCTAGACCGAACCCTAACCCCAACCCTTCCCCGAAGCCTGACCCTAATCCGTCCCCTAATCCTAACCCGTACGCTAACACTAACCCGCGCCCTCACACGTATGCTCCCCATAAAGCGTTGTCGTACCCTCACCTGGACCCTAAACCGTCCCCATCCCCTAACCCTAACCCTAGCACGAACCCTAACCCTAACCCTTCCCGGAAGGCTGAACCTCACCCGTCCCCTAATCCTATCCCGTACACTAACACTAACCTGCGCCTTCACACGTACGCTCCCCCTAAAGCGTTGTCGTACCCTCACCTGAACCCTAAACCGTCCCCGTCCCCTAATCCTACCCTAGCCCGAACCCTAACCCTAACCCTTCCTCGAAGCCTGACCCTCACCCGTCCCCTAATCTTAACCCGTAGGCTAACACTAATCCGCGCACTCACAAGTACGCTCCCCGTAAACCGTTGTTGTACCCTCACCTGGACCCTTAACGGTCCCCGTCCCCTAAACCTAACCCTAACCCTAGCCCGAACCCTAACCCTAACCCTTCCCGAAGCCTGACCCTCACCCGTCCCATAATCCTAACCCGTACGATAACACTAACCCGCGCCCTCACACGTACGCTCCCCCTAAAGCGCTGTCGTACCCTCACCTGGACCCTAAACCGTCCCCGTCCCCTAACCCTAACCCTAGCCCGAACCCTAACCATAACACTTCCCCCAAGCCTGCCCCTCACCCGGCCCCTCATCCTAACCCGTACGCTAACACTAAGCCGCACCCTCACACGTACGCTACCCATAAAGCGTTATCATACACTCACCTGGACCCTCCACCGTCCCCGTCAGCTAACCCTAACCCTAGCCCGAACACTAACCCTACCCTTCCCCGAACCCTCAGCCTCACCTGTCCCCTAATCCTAACCTGTACGCTAACACTAACGCGCGCCCTCACAGGTACGCTCTCCCTAAAGCGTTGCCATACGCTCACCTGGACCATAAACCGTCCCCGTCCCCGTCCCCTAACCCTAGCCCGAACCCTAACCCTAACCCTTCCCCAAATCCTGACCCTCACCCGTCCCCTATGCTAACCCGTACTCTAACACTAACCCGCGCCCTCACACGTACTGTCCCCCTAAAGCGTTGTCGTACCCTCACCTGGACCCTCCACCGTCCCCGTCACCTAACCCTAACCCTAGCCCGAACCCTAACCCTAACCCTTCCCCGAACCCTGAGCCTCACCTGTCCCCTAATCCTAAACCGTACGCTAACTCTAACCCACGCCGTCACATGTACGCTCTCCCTAAAGCGTTGCCATACCCTCACCTGGACCATAAACCGTCCCCGTCCCTAACCCTAACCCTAGCCCGAGCACTAACCCTAACCCTTTCCCGAAGGCTGACCCTCACCCTTCCCCTAATCCTAGCCCGTACGCTAACACTAACCCACGCCTAACACGTACGCTCCCCCTAAAGCGTTGTCGTAAACTCACGTGGACCCTAAGCCGTCCCCGTCCCCGTCCCCTAACCCTAAACCTAGCCCGAACCCTATCCCTAACCCTTCCCCGAAGCCTGACCCTCACCCATCCCCTAATCCTAACCCGTACGCTAACACTAACGCGCTCCTCACACGTACGCTCCACCTAAAGCGTTGTCGTACCCTCACCTGGACCCTAAACCGTCCCCGTCCCCTAACCCTAACCCTAGCCCGAACCCTAGCCCTAACTCTTCTCCGAAGCCTGACCCTCACCCGCCCCTAATCCTAAACCGTACGCTATCACTAACACGCGCCCTCACACGTACGCTCCCCCTAAAGCGTTTCGTACCCTCACCTGGACCCTAAACCGTCCCCGTCCCCTAACACTAACCCTTGCCCGAACCCTAACCCTAACGCTTCCCCGAGGCCTGACCCGCACCCGTCCCCTAATCCTAACCCGTACGCTAACACTAACCCGCGCCCTCACACGTACGCACCCCTAAAGCGTAGTAGTTCCCTCACCTGGACCCTAAACCGTCCCCTTCCCCTAACCCTAACCCTAGCCCGAACCCTAGCCCTAACCCTTCCCCGAAGCCTGACCCACACCCGCCCCTAATCCAAACACGTACGCTAACACTAACCTGGGCCCTCACACGTACGCTCCCCCTAAAGCGTTGTCGTACCCTCACCTGGACCCTAAACCTTCCCCGTCCCCTAACACTAACCTTTGCCCGAACCCTAAGCCTAACGCTTCCCCGAAGCCTGACCCTCACCAGTCCCCTAATCCTAACCCGTACGCTAACACTAACCCGCGCCCTCACACGTACGATCCCCCTAAAGAGTTATCGTACCCTCACCTGGACCCTAAACCGTCCCCGTCCCCTAACACTAACCCTAGCCCGAACCCTAACCCTAACCCTTCCCCGAAGCCTGACCCTCACCCGTCCCCTAATCCTAACCCGTACGCTAACACTAACCCGCGCCCTCACACGTACGCTCCCCCTAAAGCGTTGTCGTACCCTCACCTGGGCCCTAAAATGTCCCCGTCCCCTAACACTAACCCCAGACCGTACCCTAACCCTAACCCTTCCCCGTAGCCTGACCCTCACCCATCCCCTAATCCTAAACCGTACGCTAACACTAACACGCGCCCTCACACGTACGCTCACCCTAAAGCGTTGTTGTACCCTCACCTGGACCCTAAACCGTCCTCGTCTCCTAACCCTAGCCCTAGACCGAACCCTAACCCTAACCTTTCCCCGAAGCCTGACCCTCACCCGTCCCCTAATCCTAACCGTAGGCTAACATTAACTCGCGCCCTCACAAGAACCTCCCCCTAAACCGTAGTGTACCCTCACCTGGACCCTAAATGGTCCCCGTCCCCTAACCCTATCCCTAGCCCGAACCCTAACCCTAAACCTTCCCCGAAGCCTACCCTCACCAGTCCAATAATCCTAAACCATACGCTAATACTAATCCGCCCCCTCACTCGTACGCTCCCCCTAAAGCGTTGTCCTACCCTCACCTGGACCCTAAACCGTCCCCATCCCCTAACCCTAACCCTAGCCCGATACCTAACCCTAAACCTTCCCCGAACCCTGACTCTCACACGTCCCCTAATCCTAACCCGTTCGCTAACACTAACCCGCGCCCTCGCACGTACGCTCCACCTAAAGCGTTGTCGTACCCTCACCTGGACCCTAAACCGTCCCCGTCCCCTAACCCTAACCCTAGCCCGAACCCTATCCCTAACCCTTCCCCGAACCCTGACCCTCACCCGTCCCCTAATCCTAACCCGTACACTAACACTAACCTGTGCCCTCACACGTACCTTCCGCCTAAAGCGTTGTCGTACCCTCAACTGGACCCTAAACCGTTCCCTTCCTCTAACCCTAACCCTAGCCCAAACCCTCACCCTAACCCTTCCCCGAAGCCTGACCCTCACCCGTCCCCTAATCCTAACCCATACGCTAACACTAACCCGCGCCCTCGCACGTACGCTCCCCCTAAAGCGTTGTCGTACCCTCACCTGGACACTAAACCGTCCCCGTCCCCTAACCCTAACCCTAGCCCGAATCCTAAGGATAACACTTCCCCAAAGCCTGCCCCTCACCCGTCCCATCATCCTAACCCATACGCTAACACTAAGCCGCACCCTCACACGCACGCTACCCCTAAAGCGTTATCATAAACTCACCTGGACCCTCCACCGTCCCCGTCACCTTACACTAACCCTAGCCCGAACCCTAACCCTAACCCTTCCCCGAAACCTGAGCCACACCTGTCCCCTAATCCTAACCCTTATGCTAACACTGACGTGCCCCCTCACAGGTACGCTCTCCCTAAAGCGTTGCCATAACCTCACCTGGACTATAAACCGTCCCCGTCCCCTAATCCTAACCCTAGCCCGAACCCTAACCGTAACCCTTCCCCGAATCCTGACCCTCACCCGTCCCCTAATCCTAACCCGTACGCTAACACTAACCCACGCCCTGATACGTACGCTCCACCTAAAGCGTTGTCGTACCCTCACCTGGACCCTAAACCGTCCCCGTCCCCTAACCCAAGCCCGAACCCTATCCCTAACTTTTCCCAAAGCCTGACCCTCACCCGTTCCCTAATTCTAACCCGTAGGCTAACACTAACCTGCGCCCTCACAAGTACGCTCCCCGTAAACCGTTGTCGTACCCTCACCTGGACCCTAAACGGTCCCCGTCCCCTAAACGTAACCCTAACCCTACCCCGAACCCTAACCCTAACCATTCCCCGAAGCCTGACACTCACCCGTCCCATAATCCTAACCCGTACGCTCACACTAAACCGCGCCCTCACACGTACGCTCCCCCTAAAGCGTTGTCGTACCCTCACCTGGACCCTAAACCGTTTCCGTCCAGTAACCCTAACCCTAGCCCGAACCCTAACCCTAACACTTCTCCGAAGCCTAAACCTCACCTGTCACCTAATCCTACCCCGTACCCTAACACTAACCAGCACCCTCACACGTACGCTCCCCCTAAAGTGTTATCGTACCCTCATCTGGACCCTAAACCGTCCCCGTCCGCTAACCCTAACCCTAGCCCGAACCCTAACCCTAACACTTCCCCGAAGCCTGATACTCACCCGTCCCCTAATCCTAACCCGTACGCTAAATCTAACCCGCGACCTCATATGTACGCTCCCCCTAAAGCGTTGTCGAACCCTCACCTGGACCCTAAACCGTCCCCATCACCTAACCCTTACCCTAGCCCGAACCCTAACCCTAACCCTTCGCCGAAGCCTGACCCTCACCCGTCCCCTAATCCTAACCCGTACGCTAACACTAACCCGCACCCTCACACGTACGCTCCCCCAAAAGCGTTGTCGTAACCTCACCTGGACCCTAAACCGTCCCCGTCCCCTAACACTAACCCTAGTCCGAAACCTATCTCTAACACTTCCCAGAAGCCTGACCCTCACCCGTCCCCAATCCTAACCCGTACGCTAACACTAACCCTCGCCCTCACACGTACGGTCCCCATAAAGCGTTGTCGTACCCTCACCTGGACCCTAAACCGTCTCCGTCCCCGTCCCATAACCCTAGCCCGAACCCTAGCCCTAACATTCTCCGAAGCCTGAACCTCACCCGCCCCTAATCCTAACCCGTACGCTATCACTAACCCGCGCCCTCACACGTATGCTCCCCCTAAAGCGTTCTTGTATCCTCACCTGGACCCTAAACCGTCCCCGTTCCCTAACCCTAAGCCTAGCCCGAACCCTAACCCTAACCCTTCCCCGAAGCCTGACCCTCACCCGTCCCCTAATCGTAACCCGTACACTAACACTAACACGCGCCCTCACACTTACGCTCCCCCTAAAGCGTTGTCGGACCCTCACCTGTACCCTAAACCGGCCCCGTCCCCTAACACTAACCCTAGCCCGAACCCTAACCATAACCCTTCCCCGAAGCCTGACACTCATACGTCTCCTAATCCTAAGCCGTACGCTAACACTAACCCTTGCCCGCACACGTACGCTCCCCCTAAAGCGTTGTCGTACCCTCACCTGGACCCTAAACCTTCCCCGTCCCCTAACCCTAACCCTTTCCCGAACCCTAAGCCTAAGACTTCCCCGAAGCCTGACCCTCACCCGTCCCCTAATCCTAACCCGTACGCTAACACTAACCCGCGCCCTCACACGTACGATCCCCCTAAAGAATTATCGTACCCTCACCTGGACCCTAAACCGTCCCCGTCCCCTAACCCTAACCCTAGCCTGAACCTTAACCCTAACCCGACCCCGAAGCCTGACCCTCACCCGTCCCCTAATCCTAACCCGTACTCTAACACTAACCCGCGCCCTCACACGTACGCTCCCCCTAAAGCATTGTCGTACCCTCACCTGGACCCTAAACCGTCCCTGTCCCCTAACCCTAACCCTAGCCCGAACCCTAGCCCTAACACTTCCCCGAAGCCTGACACTCACCCGTCCCCTAATCCTAACCCGTACGCTAAATCTAACCCGTGACCTCATATGTACGCTCCCCCTAAAGCGTTGTCGTACCCTCACATGGACCCTAAACCGTCCCCGTCCCCTAACCCTTACCCTAGCCCGAACCCTAACCCTAACACTTACCCGAAGCCTGACCCTCACCCGTCACCTAATCCTAACCCGTACGCTAACACTAACCCGCACCCTCACACGTACGCTCCCCCAAAAGCGTTGTCGTAACCTCACCAGGACCCTAAACCGTACCCGTCCCCTAACACTAACCCTAGTCCGAAACCTAACTCTAACTCTTCCCCGAAGCCTGACCCTCACCCGTCCCCTAATCCTAACCCGTACGCTAACACTAACCCGCGCCCTCACACGTACGCTCCCCCTAAAGCGTTGTGGTACCCTCAGCTAGACCCTAAACCGTCTCCGTCCCCGTCCCCTAACCCTAGCCCGAACCCTAGCCCTAATATTCTCCGAAGCCTGACCCTCACCCGCCCCTAATCCTAACCCGTACGCTATCACTAACCCACGCCCTCACACGTATTCTCCCCCTAAAGCGTTTTTGTATCCTCACCTGGACCCTAAACCGTCCCCGTCCACTAACCCTAACCCTTGCCTGAACCCTAACCCTAACGCTTCCCCGAAGCCTGACCCTCACACGTCCCGTAATCCTAACCCGTACGCTAACACTAACCCGCGCCCTCACACGTACGCTCCCCCTAAAGCGTTGTCGGACCCTCACCTGGACCCTAACCCGACCCCGTCCCCAACCCTAACACTAGCCTGAACCATAACCCTAACCCTTCCCCGAAGCCTGACCCACACCCGTCCCCTAATCCTAACCCGTACGCTAACACTAACCCGCGCCCTCACACATACGCTCCCCCTAAAGCGTTGTCGTACCCTCACCTGGACCCTAAACCGTCCCCGTCCCCTAACCCTAACCCTAGCCCGAACCCTAACCCTAACACTTCCCCGAAGCCTGACCCTCACCCGTCCCCTAATCCTAACCCGTACGCTAACACTAACACGTGCCCTCACACGTACGCTCCCCCTAAAGCGTTGTCGTACCCTCACCAGGACACTAAAATGTCCCCGTCCCCTAACCCTAACCCTAGCCCGAACCCTAACCCTAACCCTTCCCCGAAGCCTGACCCTCACCCGTCCCATAATCCTAACCCGTACGCTAACACTAACACGCGCCCTCACACATACGCTCCCCCTAAAGCGTTGTCGGACCCTCACCTGGACCCTAAACCGTCCTCGTGCCCTAACCCTAACCCGAACCTTAAACCTAACCCTTCCCTGAAGCCTGACACTCACACGTCACCTAATCCTAACCCGTACGCTAACACTAACCCGCGCCCTCACACGTACGCTCCCCCTAAAGCGTTGTCGTACCGTCACCTGGACCCTAAACCGTCCCCGTCTCCTAACCCTAACCCTAGCCCAAACCCTAACTCTAAACCTTCCCCGAAGCCTGACCTGCACCCGTCCCCTAATCCTAACCCGTACGCTAACACTAACCCGCGCCCTCACACGTACGCTCCCCCTAAAGCGTTGTCGTACCCTCACCTGGACCCTAAACCGTCCCCGTCCCCTAACCCTAACCCTAGCCCGAACCCTAGCCCTAAACCTTCCCCGAAGCCTGACCCTCATCCGTCCCCTTATCCTAACCCGTACGCTAACACTAACCCGCGCCCTCACACGTACGCTCCCCCTAAAGCGTTGTCGTACCCTCACCTGGACCCTAAACCGTCCCCGTCCCCTAACCCTAACACTAGCCCGAACCCTAACCCTAACACTTCCCCGAACCCTGACCCTCTCCCGTCCCCTAATCCTAACCCGTACGCTAACACTAACCCACACCCTCACACGTACGTTCCCCCTAAAGCGTTGTCGTACCCTCACTTGGACCCTAAACCGTCCCTGTCCCCTAACCCTAACCCTAGCCCGAACCCTAAGCCTAACCCTTCTCCGAAGCCTGACCCTCACCCGTCCCCTAATCCTAACCGGTATGCTAACACTAACCCGCGCCCTCACACGTACGCTCCCCCTAAAGCGTTGTCGTACCCTCACCTGGACCCTAAACAGTCCCCGTACCCTAAACCTAACCCTAGCCCTAAACATAACCCTCACCGTTCCCCGAAGCCTGACCCTCACACGTCCCCTAATCCTAAACCGTACGCTAACACTAACAAACGCCCTCACACGTACGCTCCCCCTAAAGCGTTGTCAGACCCTCACCTGGACCCTAAACCGTCCTCGTCCCCTAAACCTAACCCTAGCCCGAACCCTAACCCTATCCCTTCCCCGAAGCCTGACCCGCACCCGTCCCCTAATCCTAACCCGTACACTAACACTAACCCGCGCCCTCACACGTACGCTCCCCCTAAAGCGTTGTCGTACCCTCACCTGGACCCTAAACCATCCTCGTCCCCTAAACCTAACCCTAACCCGAACCGTAACGCTAACCCTTCCCCGAAGCCTGACCCTCACCCGTCCCCTTATCCTAACCCGTACGCTAACACTAACCCACGCCCTCACAACTACGCACCACCGAAAGCATTGTCGTACCCTCACCTGGACCCTAAACCGTCCCCGTCCCCTAATCCTAACCCTAGCCCGAACCCTAACCCTATCCCTTCCCCGAAGCCTGACCCTCACCCGTTCCCTAATACTAACCCGTACGCTAACACTAACACGCGCCCTCACACGTACGCTCCCCCTAAAGCGTTGTCGGACCCTCACCTGGACCCTAAACAGTCCCCGTCCCCTAACCCTAACCCTAGCCCGAACCCTAAACCTAACCCTTCCCTGAAACCTGACACTCACACGTCCCCTAATTCTAACCCGTACGCTAACACGAACCCGCGCCCTCACACGTACGCTCCCCCTAAAGCGTTGTCGTACTGTCACCCGGACCCTAAACCATCACCGTCCCCTAACCCTAACCCTAGCCCGAACCCTAACCCTAACACTTCCCCGAAGCCTGACTTGCAACCGTCCCCTAATCCTAACCCGTACGCTAACACTAACCTGCCCTCTCACACGTACGCTCCCCCTAAAGCGTTGTCGTACCCTCACCTGGACCCTAAACCGTCCCCGTCCCCTAACCCTAACCCTACCCCGAACCCTAGCCCTCACACTTCCCCGAAGCCTGACCCTCACCCGTCACCGAATCCTATCCCGTACACTAACACTAACCAACGCCCTCACATGTACGCTCCCCCTAAAGCCTTGTCGAACCCTCACCTGTACCCTAAACCGTCCCAGTCCCCTAACCCTAATCCTAACCCGAACCCTAAACCTAACCCTTCCCCGAAGCCTGACACTCACTCGTCCCCTAATCCTACCCCGTACGCTAACACTAACCCGCGCCCTCACACGTACGCTCCCCCTAAAGCGTTGTCGTACCCTCACCTGCACCCTGAACCGTCCCCGTCCCGTAACCCTAACCCTAGCCCGAACCCTAACCCTAACCCTTCCCCGAAGCCTGACCCTCACCAGTCCCATAAACCTAACCCGTACGCTAACACTAACCCGCTCCCTCACATGTACGCTGCTCCTAAAGCGTTCTTGTACCCTCAACTGGACCCTAAACCGTCCCCGTCCCCTAACCCTAACCCTAGCCCGAACCCTAACCCTAAACCTTCCCCGAAGCCTGACCCTCACCCGTCTCCTAATCCTAACCCGTACGCTAATACTAACCCGCGCCCTCACACGTATGCTCCCCCTAAAGCGTTGTCGTACCCTCACCTGGACCCTAAACCGTCCCCATCCCCTAACCCTAACCCTAGCCCGAACCCTAACCCTATCTCTACCTCGAAGCCTGACGCTCACCCATCCCGTAATCCTAACCCGTACGCTAACACTAACCCGCGCCCTCACACGTACGCTCCCCCTAAAGCGTTGTCGTACCCTCACCTGGACCCTACACCGTCCCCGTCCCCTAACCCTAACCCTAGCCCGAACCCTAACCCTAACCCTTCCCCTAACCCTGATCTCACCCGTCCCCTAATCCTAACCCGTACGCTAACACTAACCCGCGCCCTCACACTTACGCTCCCCCTAAAGCGTTGTCATACCCTGACCTGGATCCTAAACCGTCCCCGTCCCCTAACCCTAACCCTAGCCCGAAACCTAACCCTAACCCTTCCCCGAAGCCTGACCTGCACCCTTCCCCTAATCCTAACCCGTACGCTAACACTAACCCGCGCCCTCACACGTACGCTCCCCCTAAAGCGTTTTCGTACCCTCACCTGGACCCTAAAACGTCCCCGTTCCCTAACCCTACCTCTAGTCCAAACCCTAGCCCTAACATTTCCCCGAAGCCTGACCCTCACCCGTCCCCTAATCCTAACCCGTACGCTAACACTAACCCACGCCCTCACACGTACGCTCCCCATAAAGCGTTGTCGTACCCTCACCTGGACCCTAAACCGTCCCCGTCCCCTAACCCTAACCCTAGCCCGAACCCTAACCCTAACCCTCCCCGAAGCCTGACCCTCACCCGTCCCCTAATCCTAACTCGTACGCTCACACTAACCCGCGCCCTCACACCTACACTCCCCCTAAAGCGTTGTCGTACCCTCACCTGGACCCTAAACCGTCCCCGTCCCCTAACCCTAACCCTAGTTCGAACCCTAACCCTAACCCTTCCCCGAAGCCTGACCCTCACCCGTCCCCAAATCCTAGCCCGTACGTTGAAACTAAACCATGCCCTCACACGTACGCTCCCCCTAAAGCATTGTCGTACCGTCACCTGGACCATAAACCGTCCCCATCCCCTGACACTAACCCTAGCCCGAACTCTAACCCTAACACTTGCGGGAAGCCTGACCCTCACCCGTCCCGTAATCCTAACCCGTACGTGAACACTAACCCGCGCCCTCCCACGTACGCTCCCCCTAAAGCGTTGTCGTACCCTCACCTGGACCCTAAACCGTCCCCGTCCCCTAACACTAACCCTAGCCCGAAGCCTAGCCCTAAACCTTCCCCGAAGCCTGAACCTCACCTGTCACCTAATCCTAACGCGTACCCTAACACTAACCCGCACCCTCACACGTACGCTCCCCCTAAATTGTTATCGTACCCTCATCTGGACCCTAAACCGTCCCCGTCCCCTAACCCTAACCCTAGCCCGAACCCTAACCCTAACACTTCCCCGAAGCCTGACACTCACCCGTCCCCTAATCCTAACCCGTACGCTAAATCTAACCCGCGACCTCATATGTACGCTCCCCCTAAAGTGTTGTCGTACCCTCACCTGGACCCTAAACCGTCCCCGTCCCCTAACCCTTACCCTAGCCCGAACCCTAACCCTAACCCTTCCCCGAAGCCTGACCCTCACCCGTCACCTAATCCTAACCCGTACGCTAACACTAACCCGCACCCTCACACGTACGCTCCCCCAAAAGCGTTGTCGTAACCTCACCAGGACCCTAAACCGTCCCCGTCCCCTAACACTAACCCTAGTCCGAAACCTAACTCTAACTCTTCCCCGAAGCCTGACCATCACCCGTCCCCTAATCCTAACCCGTACGCTAACACTAAACCGCGCCCTCACACGTACGCTCCCCCTAATGCGTTGAGGTACCCTCAGCTGGACCCTAAACCGTCTCCGTCCCCGTCCCCTAACCCTAGCCCGAACCCTAGCCCTAACATTCTCCGAAGCCTGACCCTCACACGCCCCTAATCCTAACCCGTACGCTATCACTAACCCACGCCCTCACACGTATGCTCCCCCTAAAGCGTTCTTGTATCCTCACCTGGACCCTAAACCGTTCCCGTCCACTAACCCTAACCCTTGCCTGAACCCTAACCCTAACGCTTCCCCGAAGCCTGACCCTCACACGTCCCGTAATCCTAACCCGTACGCTAACACTAACCCGCGCCCTCACACGTACGCTCCCCCTAAAGCGTTGTCGGACACTCACCTGGACCCTAAACCGTCCTAGTGCCCTAACCCTAACCCGAACCTTAAACCTAACCCTTCCCTGAAGCCTGACACTCACACGTCACCTAATCCTAACCCGTACGCTAACACTAACCCGCGCCCTCACACGTACGCTCCCCCTAAAGCGTTGTCGTACCGTCACCTGGACCCTAAACCGTCCCCGTCTCCTAACCCTAACCCTAGCCCAAACCCTAACTCTAAACCTTCCCCGAAGCCTGACCTGCACCCGTCCCCTAATCCTAACCCGTACGCTAACACTAACCCGCGCCCTCACACGTACGCACCCCTGAAAGCGTTGTCGTACCCTCACCTGAACCCTAAACCGTCCCTGTCCCCTAACCCTAACCCTAGCCCGAACCCTAGCCCTAACACTTCCCCGAAGCCTGACCCTCACCCGTCCCCTAATCCTAACCCGTACGCTAACACTAACCCGCGCCCTCACACGTACGCTCCCCCTAAAGCGTTGTCGGACCCTCACCTGGACCCTAAACCGTCCCCATCCCCTAACCCTAACCCTAGCCCGAACCCTAGCCCTAAACCTTCCCCGAAGCCTGACCCTCATCCGTCCCCTTATCCTAACCCGTACGCTAACACTAACCCGCGCCCTCACACGTACGCTCCCCCTAAAGCGTTGTCGATCCCTCACCTGGACCCTAAACAGTCCCCGTCCCCTAACCCTAACCCTAGCCCGAACCCTAAACCTAACCCTTCCCTGAAAACTGACACTCACACGTCCCCTAATTCTAACCCGTACGCTAACACAAACCCGCGCCCTCACACGTACGCTCCCCCTAAAGCGTTGTCGTACTGTCACCCGGACCCTAAACCATCACCGTCCCCTAACCCTAACCCTAGCCCGAACCCTAACCCTAACACTTCCCCGAAGCCTGACTTGCAACCGTCCCCTAATCCTAACCCGTACGCTAACACTAACCTGCGCCCTCACACGTACGCTCCCCCTAAAGCGTTGTCGTACCCTCACCTGGACCCTAAACCGTCCCCGTCCCCTAACCCTGACCCTAGCCCGAACCCTAGCCCTCACACTTCCCCGAAGCCTGACCCTCACCCGTCACCGAATCCTATCCCGTACGCTAACACTAACCCACGCCCTCACATGTACGCTCCCCCTAAAGCCTTGTCGAACCCTCACCTGTACCCTAAACCGTCCCCGTCCCCTAACCCTAATCCTAACCCGAACACTAAACCTAACCCTTCCCCGAAGCCTGACACTCACTCGTCCCCTAATCCTACCCCGTACGCTAACACTAACCCGCGCCCTCACACGTACGCTCCCCCTAAAGCGTTGTCGTACCCTCACCTGCACCCTAAACCGTCCCCGTCCCGTAACCCTAACCCTAGCCCGAACCCTAACCCTAAACCTTCCCCGAAGCCTGAACCTCACCAGTCCCATAAACCTAACCCATACGCTAACACTAACCCGCACCCTCACATGTACGCTGCTCCTAAAGCGTTGTTGTACCCTCAACTGGACCCTAAACCGTCCCCGTCCCCTAACCCTAACCCTAGCCCGAACCCTAACCCTAAACCTTCCCCGAAGCCTGACCCTCACCCGTCTCCTAATCCTAACCCGTACGCTAATACTAACCCGCGCCCTCACACGTATGCTCCCCCTAAAGCGTTGTCGTACCCTCACCTGGACCCTAAACCGTCCCCATCCCCTAACCCTAACCCTAACCCTAACCCTAACCCTAACTCTACCCCGAAGCCTGACCCTCACCCGTCCCCTAATCCTAACACGTACGCTCACACTAACCCGCGCCCTCACACCTACACTCCCCCTATGGCGTTGTCGTAACCTCACCTGGACCCTAAACCGTCCCCGTCCCCTAACCCTAACCCTAGTTCGAACCCTAACCCTAACCCTTCCCCGAAGCCTGACCCTCACCCGTCCCCTAATCCTAACCCGTACGCTAACACTAACCCGCGCCCTCACACGTACGCTCCCCATAAAGCGTTGTCGTACCCTCACCTGGACCCTAAACCGTCCCCGTCCCCTAACCCTAACCCTAGCCCGAACCCTAGCCCTCACACTTCCCCGAAGCCTGACCCTCACCCGTCACCGAATACTATCCCGTACGCTAACACTAACCCACGCCCTCACATGTACGCTCCCCCTAAAGCCTTGTCGAACCCTCACCTGTACCCTAAACCGTCCCCGTCCCCTAACCCTAATCCTAACCCGAACCCTAAACCTAACCCTTCCCCGAAGCCTGACACTCACTCGTCCCCTAATCCTACCCCGTACGCTAACACTAACCCGCGCCCTCACACGTACGCTCCCCCTAAAGCGTTGTCGTACCCTCACCTGCAACCTAAACCGTCCCCGTCCCGTAACCCTAACCCTAGCCCGAACCCTAAACCTAACCCTTCCCCGAAACCTGACCTTCACCCGTCCCCTAATCCTAACCCGTACGCTAACACTAACCCGCGCCCTCACACGTACGCTCCCCATAAAGCGTTGTCGTACCCTCACCTGGACCCTAAACCGTCCCCGTCCCCTAACTCTAACCCTAGCCCGAACCCTAACCCTAACCCTCCCCGAAGCCTGACCCTCACCCGTCCCCTAATCCTAACACGTACGCTCACACTAACCCGCGCCCTCACACCTACACTCCCCCTATGGCGTTGTCGTACCCTCACCTGGACCCTAAACCGTCCCCGTCCCCTAACCCTAACCCTAGTTCGAACCCTAACCCTAACCCTTCCCCGAAGCCTGACCCTCACCCGTCCCCTAATCCTAACCCGTACGCTAACACTAACCCGCGCCCTCACACGTACGCTCCCCATAAAGCGTTGTCGTACCCTCACCTGGACCCTAAACCGTCCCCGTCCCCTAACCCTAACCCTAGCCCGAACCCTAGCCCTCACACTTCCCCGAAGCCTGACCCTCACCCGTCACCGAATACTATCCCGTACGCTAACACTAACCCACGCCCTCACATGTACGCTCCCCCTAAAGCCTTGTCGAACCCTCACCTGTACCCTAAACCGTCCCCGTCCCCTAACCCTAATCCTAACCCGAACCCTAAACCTAACCCTTCCCCGAAGCCTGACACTCACTCGTCCCCTAATCCTAACCCGTACACTAACACTAACCTGTGCCCTCACACGTACCTTCCGCCTAAAGCGTTGTCGTACCCTCAACTGGACCCTAAACCGTTCCCTTCCTCTAACCCTAACCCTAGCCCAAACCCTCACCCTAACCCTTCCCCGAAGCCTGACCCTCACCCGTCCCCTAATCCTAACCCATACGCTAACACTAACCCGCGCCCTCGCACGTACGCTCCCCCTAAAGCGTTGTCGTACCCTCACCTGGACACTAAACCGTCCCCGTCCCCTAACCCTAACCCTAGCCCGAATCCTAAGGATAACACTTCCCCAAAGCCTGCCCCTCACCCGTCCCATCATCCTAACCCATACGCTAACACTAAGCCGCACCCTCACACGCACGCTACCCCTAAAGCGTTATCATAAACTCACCTGGACCCTCCACCGTCCCCGTCACCTTACACTAACCCTAGCCCGAACACTAACCCTAACCCTTCCCCGAAACCTGAGCCACACCTGTCCCCTAATCCTAACCCTTATGCTAACACTGACGTGCCCCCTCACAGGTACGCTCTCCCTAAAGCGTTGCCATAACCTCACCTGGACTATAAACCGTCCCCGTCCCCTAATCCTAACCCTAGCCCGAACCCTAACCGTAACCCTTCCCCGAATCCTGACCCTCACCCGTCCCCTAATCCTAACCCGTACGCTAACACTAACCCACGCCCTGATACGTACGCTCCACCTAAAGCGTTGTCGTACCCTCACCTGGACCCTAAACCGTCCCCGTCCCCTAACCCAAGCCCGAACCCTATCCCTAACTTTTCCCAAAGCCTGACCCTCACCCGTTCCCTAATTCTAACCCGTAGGCTAACACTAACCTGCGCCCTCACAAGTACGCTCCCCGTAAACCGTTGTCGTACCCTCACCTGGACCCTAAACGGTCCCCGTCCCCTAAACGTAACCCTAACCCTACCCCGAACCCTAACCCTAACCATTCCCCGAAGCCTGACACTCACCCGTCCCATAATCCTAACCCGTACGCTCACACTAAACCGCGCCCTCACACGTACGCTCCCCCTAAAGCGTTGTCGTACCCTCACCTGGACCCTAAACCGTTTCCGTCCAGTAACCCTAACCCTAGCCCGAACCCTAACCCTAACACTTCTCCGAAGCCTAAACCTCACCTGTCACCTAATCCTACCCCGTACCCTAACACTAACCAGCACCCTCACACGTACGCTCCCCCTAAAGTGTTATCGTACCCTCATCTGGACCCTAAACCGTCCCCGTCCGCTAACCCTAACCCTAGCCCGAACCCTAACCCTAACACTTCCCCGAAGCCTGATACTCACCCGTCCACTAATCCTAACCCGTACGCTAAATCTAACCCGCGACCTCATATGTACGCTCCCCCTAAAGCGTTGTCGTACCCTCACCTGGACCCTAAACCGTCCCCATCACCTAACCCTTACCCTAGCCCGAACCCTAACCCTAACCCTTCGCCGAAGCCTGACCCTCACCCGTCCCCTAATCCTAACCCGTACGCTAACACTAACCCGCACCCTCACACGTACGCTCCCCCAAAAGCGTTGTCGTAACCTCACCTGGACCCTAAACCGTCCCCGTCCCCTAACACTAACCCTAGTCCGAAACCTATCTCTAACACTTCCCAGAAGCCTGACCCTCACCCGTCCCCAATCCTAACCCGTACGCTAACACTAACCCTCGCCCTCACACGTACGGTCCCCATAAAGCGTTGTCGTACCCTCACCTGGACCCTAAACCGTCTCCGTCCCCGTCCCATAACCCTAGCCCGAACCCTAGCCCTAACATTCTCCGAAGCCTGACCCTCACCCGCCCCTAATCCTAACCCGAACGCTATCACTAACCCGCGCCCTCACACGTATGCTCCCCCTAAAGCGTTCTTGTATCCTCACCTGGACCCTAAACCGTCCCCGTTCCCTAACCCTAAGCCTAGCCCGAACCCTAACCCTAACCCTTCCCCGAAGCCTGACCCTCACCCGTCCCCTAATCGTAACCCGTACACTAACACTAACACGCGCCCTCACACTTACGCTCCCCCTAAAGCGTTGTCGGACCCTCACCTGTACCCTAAACCGGCCCCGTCCCCTAACACTAACCCTAGCCCGAACCCTAACCATAACCCTTCCCCGAAGCCTGACACTCATACGTCTCCTAATCCTAAGCCGTACGCTAACACTAACCCTTGCCCGCACACGTACGCTCCCCCTAAAGCGTTGTCGTACCCTCACCTGGACCCTAAACCTTCCCCGTCCCCTAACCCTAACCCTTTCCCGAACCCTAAGCCTAAGACTTCCCCGAAGCCTGACCCTCACCCGTCCCCTAATCCTAACCCGTACGCTAACACTAACCCGCGCCCTCACACGTACGATCCCCCTAAAGAATTATCGTACCCTCACCTGGACCCTAAACCGTCCCCGTCCCCTAACCCTAACCCTAGCCTGAACCTTAACCCTAACCCGACCCCGAAGCCTGACCCTCACCCGTCCCCTAATCCTAACCCGTACTCTAACACTAACCCGCGCCCTCACACGTACGCTCCCCCTAAAGCATTGTCGTACCCTCACCTGGACCCTAAACCGTCCCTGTCCCCTAACCCTAACCCTAGCCCGAACCCTAGCCCTAACACTTCCCCGAAGCCTGACACTCACCCGTCCCCTAATCCTAACCCGTACGCTAACACTAACCCGCGCCCTCACACGTACGCTCCCCCAAAAGCGTTGTCGTACCCTCACCTGGACGCTAAACCGTCCCCGTCCCCTAACCCTAACTCTAGCTCGAACCCTAACCCTAAACCTTCCCCGAAGCCTGACCCTCACCCGTCCCCTAATCCTAACCCGTACACTAACACTAACACGCGCCCTCAAACGTACGCGCCCCCTAAAGCGTTGTCGGACCCTCACCTGGACCCTAAACCGTCCCTGTCCCCTAACCCTAACCTTAGCCCGGACCCTAACACTAACACTTCCCTGAAGCCTGACCATCACACGTCCCCTAATCCTAACCTGTACGCTAACACTAACCCGCGCCCTCACACGTACGCTCCCCGTAAAGCATTGTCGTACCCTCACATGGACCCTAAACCGTCCCCGTCCCCTAACCCTAACCCTAGCCCGAACCCTAGCCCTAAACCTTCCCCGAAGCCTGACCCTCACCCGTCCCCTTATCCTAACCCGTACGCTAACACTAACCCGCGCCCTCACACGTACGCTCCCCCTAAATTGTTATCGTACCCTCATCTGGACCCTAAACCGTCCCCGTCCCCTAACCCTAACCCTAGCCCGAACCCTAGCCCTAAACCTTCCCCGAAGCCTGACCCTCACCCGTCCCATTATCCTAACCCGTACGCTAACACTAACCCGCGCCCTCACACGTACGCTCCCCCTAAAGCGTTGTCGTACCCTCACCTGGACCCTAAACCGTCCCCGTCCCCTAACCCTAACACTAGCCCGAACCCTAACCCTAACACTTCCCCGAACCCTGACCCTCTCCCGTCCCCTAATCCTAACCCGTACGCTAACACTAACCCGCGCCCTCACAGGTACGTTCCCCCTAAAGCGTTGTCGTACCCTCACCTGGACCCTAAACCGTCCCCGTCCCCTAACCCTAACCCTAGCCCGAACCCTAAGCCTAACCCTTCCCCGAAGCCTGACCCTCACCCGTCCCCTAATCCTAACCGATATGCTAACACTAACCCGCGCCCTCACACGTACGCTCCCCCTAAAGCGTTGTCGTACCCTCACCTGGACCCTAAACAGTCCCCGTCCCCTAACCCTAACCCTAGCCCGAAACATAACCCTAACCGTTCCCCGAAGCCTGACCCTCACACGTCCCCTAATCCTAAACCGTACGCTAACACTAACCCACGCCCTCGTACGTACGCTCCCCCTAAAGCGTTGTCGGACCCTCATCTGGACCCTAAACCGTCCCCGTCCCCTAACCCTAACCCTAGCCAGAACCCTAACCCTAACACTTCCCCGAAGCCTGACACTCACACGTACCCTAATCCTAAACTGTACGCTAACACTAACCCGCGCCCTCACACGTACGCTCCCCCTAAAGCATTGTCGTACCCTCACCTGGGCCCTAAACCGTCCCCATCCCCTAACCCTAACCCTAGCCCGAACCCTAACCCTAACCCTTCCCCGAAACCTGACGCTCACCCGTCCCCTAATCCTAACCCATACGCTAACACTAACCCGCGCCCTCACACGTACGCCACCCCTAAAGCTTAGTAGTACCCTCACCTGGACCCTAAACCGTCCCCGTCCCCTAACCGTAACCCTAGCCCGAACCCTAACCCTAACCTTTCCCCGAAGCCTGAACCTCAACCGTCCCCTAATCCTAGCCCGTACGTTGAAACTAACCCGCGCCCTCACACGTACGCACCCCTAAAGCGTTGTCGTACCCTCACCTGGAGCCTAAACCGGCCCCGTCACCTAACACTAACACTAGCCTGAACCCTAACCCTAATCCTTGCGCGAAGCCTGACCCTCACCCGTCCCGTAATCCTAACTCGTACGCAAACACTAACCCACGCCCTCACACGTACGCTCCCCCTAAAGCGTTGTCGTACCCTCACCTGGACCCTAAACCGTCCCCGTCCCCTAAACCTAACCCTAGCCCGAACCACAACGCTAACACTTCCGCGAAGCCAGACACTCACCCGTCCCCTAATCCTACCCCGAACATTGAAACTAACCCGCGCCCTCACACGTACGCTCCCCCTAAATTGTTATCGTACCCTCATCTGGACCCTAAACCGTCCCCGTCCCCTAACCCTAAACCTAGCCCGAACCGTAACCCTAACACTTCCCCGAAGCCTGACACTCACCCGTCCCCTAATCCTAACCCGTACGCTAAATCTAACCCGTGACCTCATATGTACGCTCCCCCTAAAGCGTTGTCGTACCCTCACATGGACCCTAAACCGTCCCCGTCCCCTAACCCTTACCCTAGCCCGAACCCTAACCCTAACACTTACCCGAAGCCTGACCCTCACCCGTCACCTAATCCTAACCCGTACGCTAACACTAACCCGCACCCTCACACGTACGCTCCCCCAAAAGCGTTGTCGTAACCTCACCAGGACCCTAAACCGTACCCGTCCCCTAACACTAACCCTAGTCCGAAACCTAACTCTAACTCTTCCCCGAAGCCTGACCCTCACCCGTCCCCTAATCCTAACCCGTACGCTAACACTAACCCGCGCCCTCACACGTACGCTCCCCCTAAAGCGTTGTGGTACCCTCAGCTAGACCCTAAACCGTCTCCGTCCCCGTCCCCTAACCCTAGCCCGAACCCTAGCCCTAATATTCTCCGAAGCCTGACCCTCACCCGCCCCTAATCCTAACCCGTACGCTATCACTAACCCACGCCCTCACACGTATTCTCCCCCTAAAGCGTTTTTGTATCCTCACCTGGACCCTAAACCGTCCCCGTCCACTAACCCTAACCCTTGCCTGAACCCTAACCCTAACGCTTCCCCGAAGCCTGACCCTCACACGTCCCGTAATCCTAACCCGTACGCTAACACTAACCCGCGCCCTCACACGTACGCTCCCCCTAAAGCGTTGTCGGACCCTCACCTGGACCCTAACCCGACCCCGTCCCCAACCCTAACACTAGCCTGAACCATAACCCTAACCCTTCCCCGAAGCCTGACCCACACCCGTCCCCTAATCCTAACCCGTACGCTAACACTAACCCGCGCCCTCACACATACGCTCCCCCTAAAGCGTTGTCGTACCCTCACCTGGACCCTAAACCGTCCCCGTCCCCTAACCCTAACCCTAGCCCGAACCCTAACCCTAACACTTCCCCGAAGCCTGACCCTCACCCGTCCCCTAATCCTAACCCGTACGCTAACACTAACACGTGCCCTCACACGTACGCTCCCCCTAAAGCGTTGTCGTACCCTCACCAGGACACTAAAATGTCCCCGTCCCCTAACCCTAACCCTAGCCCGAACCCTAACCCTAACCCTTCCCCGAAGCCTGACCCTCACCCGTCCCATAATCCTAACCCGTACGCTAACACTAACCCGCGCCCTCACACGTACGCTCCCCCTAAAGCGTTGTCGTACCCTCACCTGCACCCTGAACCGTCCCCGTCCCGTAACCCTAACCCTAGCCCGAACCCTAACCCTAACCCTTCCCCGAAGCCTGACCCTCACCAGTCCCATAAACCTAACCCGTACGCTAACACTAACCCGCTCCCTCACATGTACGCTGCTCCTAAAGCGTTCTTGTACCCTCAACTGGACCCTAAACCGTCCCCGTCCCCTAACCCTAACCCTAGCCCGAACCCTAACCCTAAACCTTCCCCGAAGCCTGACCCTCACCCGTCTCCTAATCCTAACCCGTACGCTAATACTAACCCGCGCCCTCACACGTATGCTCCCCCTAAAGCGTTGTCGTACCCTCACCTGGACCCTAAACCGTCCCCATCCCCTAACCCTAACCCTAGCCCGAACCCTAACCCTATCTCTACCTCGAAGCCTGACGCTCACCCATCCCGTAATCCTAACCCGTACGCTAACACTAACCCGCGCCCTCACACGTACGCTCCCCCTAAAGCGTTGTCGTACCCTCACCTGGACCCTACACCGTCCCCGTCCCCTAACCCTAACTCTAGCCCGAACCCTAACCCTAACCCTTCCCCTAACCCTGATCTCACCCGTCCCCTAATCCTAACCCGTACGCTAACACTAACCCGCGCCCTCACACTTACGCTCCCCCTAAAGCGTTGTCATACCCTGACCTGGATCCTAAACCGTCCCCGTCCCCTAACCCTAACCCTAGCCCGAAACCTAACCCTAACCCTTCCCCGAAGCCTGACCTGCACCCTTCCCCTAATCCTAACCCGTACGCTAACACTAACCCGCGCCCTCACACGTACGCTCCCCCTAAAGCGTTTTCGTACCCTCACCTGGACCCTAAAACGTCCCCGTTCCCTAACCCTACCTCTAGTCCAAACCCTAGCCCTAACATTTCCCCGAAGCCTGACCCTCACCCGTCCCCTAATCCTAACCCGTACGCTAACACTAACCCACGCCCTCACACGTACGCTCCCCATAAAGCGTTGTCGTACCCTCACCTGGACCCTAAACCGTCCCCGTCCCCTAACCCTAACCCTAGCCCGAACCCTAACCCTAACCCTCCCCGAAGCCTGACCCTCACCCGTCCCCTAATCCTAACTCGTACGCTCACACTAACCCGCGCCCTCACACCTACACTCCCCCTAAAGCGTTGTCGTACCCTCACCTGGACCCTAAACCGTCCCCGTCCCCTAACCCTAACCCTAGTTCGAACCCTAACCCTAAACCTTCCCCGAAGCCTGACCCTCACCCGTCCCCAAATCCTAGCCCGTACGTTGAAACTAAACCATGCCCTCACACGTACGCTCCCCCTAAAGCATTGTCGTACCGTCACCTGGACCATAAACCGTCCCCATCCCCTGACACTAACCCTAGCCCGAACTCTAACCCTAACACTTGCGGGAAGCCTGACCCTCACCCGTCCCGTAATCCTAACCCGTACGTGAACACTAACCCGCGCCCTCCCACGTACGCTCCCCCTAAAGCGTTGTCGTACCCTCACCTGGACCCTAAACCGTCCCCGTCCCCTAACACTAACCCTAGCCCGAAGCCTAGCCCTAAACCTTCCCCGAAGCCTGAACCTCACCTGTCACCTAATCCTAACGCGTACCCTAACACTAACCCGCACCCTCACACGTACGCTCCCCCTAAATTGTTATCGTACCCTCATCTGGACCCTAAACCGTCCCCGTCCCCTAACCCTAACCCTAGCCCGAACCCTAACCCTAACACTTCCCCGAAGCCTGACACTCACCCGTCCCCTAATCCTAACCCGTACGCTAAATCTAACCCGCGACCTCATATGTACGCTCCCCCTAAAGTGTTGTCGTACCCTCACCTGGACCCTAAACCGTCCCCGTCCCCTAACCCTTACCCTAGCCCGAACCCTAACCCTAACCCTTCCCCGAAGCCTGACCCTCACCCGTCACCTAATCCTAACCCGTACGCTAACACTAACCCGCACCCTCACACGTACGCTCCCCCAAAAGCGTTGTCGTAACCTCACCAGGACCCTAAACCGTCCCCGTCCCCTAACACTAACCCTAGTCCGAAACCTAACTCTAACTCTTCCCCGAAGCCTGACCCTCACCCGTCCCCTAATCCTAACCCGTACGCTAACACTAAACCGCGCCCTCACACGTACGCTCCCCCTAATGCGTTGAGGTACCCTCAGCTGGACCCTAAACCGTCTCCGTCCCCGTCCCCTAACCCTAGCCCGAACCCTAGCCCTAACATTCTCCGAAGCCTGACCCTCACACGCCCCTAATCCTAACCCGTACGCTATCACTAACCCACGCCCTCACACGTATGCTCCCCCTAAAGCGTTCTTGTATCCTCACCTGGACCCTAAACCGTTCCCGTCCACTAACCCTAACCCTTGCCTGAACCCTAACCCTAACGCTTCCCCGAAGCCTGACCCTCACACGTCCCGTAATCCTAACCCGTACGCTAACACTAACCCGCGCCCTCACACGTACGCTCCCCCTAAAGCGTTGTCGGACACTCACCTGGACCCTAAACCGTCCTCGTGCCCTAAACCTAATCCGAACCTTAAACCTAACCCTTCCCTGAAGCCTGACACTCACACGTCACCTAATCCTAACCCGTACGCTAACACTAACCCGCGCCCTCACACGTACGCTCCCCCTAAAGCGTTGTCGTACCGTCACCTGGACCCTAAACCGTCCCCGTCTCCTAACCCTAACCCTAGCCCAAACCCTAACTCTAAACCTTCCCCGAAGCCTGACCTGCACCCGTCCCCTAATCCTAACCCGTACGCTAACACTAACCCGCGCCCTCACACGTACGCACCCCTTAAAGCGTTGTCGTACCCTCACCTGAACCCTAAACCGTCCCTGTCCCCTAACCCTAACCCTAGCCCGAACCCTAGCCCTAACACTTCCCCGAAGCCTGACCCTCACCCGTCCCCTAATCCTAACCCGTACGCTAACACTAACCCGCGCCCTCACACGTACGCTCCCCCTAAAGCGTTGTCGGACCCTCACCTGGACCCTAAACCGTCCCCATCCCCTAACCCTAACCCTAGCCCGAACCCTAGCCCTAAACCTTCCCCGAAGCCTGACCCTCATCCGTCCCCTTATCCTAACCCGTACGCTAACACTAACCCGCGCCCTCACACGTACGCTCCCCCTAAAGCGTTGTCGTACCCTCACCTGGACCCTAAACCGTCCCCGTCCCCTAACCCTAACACCAGCCCGAACCCTAACCCTAACACTTCCCCGAACCCTGACCCTCTCCCGTCCCCTAATCCTAACCCGTACGCTAACACTAACCCACGCCCTCACACGTACGTTCCCCCTAAAGCGTTGTCGTACCCTCACTTGGACCCTAAACCATCCCCGTCCCCTAACCCTAACCCTAGCCCGAACCCTAAGCCTAACCCTTCTCCGAAGCCTGACCCTCACCCGTCCCCTAATCCTAACCGGTATGCTAACACTAACCCGAGCCCTCACACGTACGCTCCCCCTAAAGCGTTGTCGTACCCTCACCTGGACCCTAAACAGTCCCCGTACCCTAAACCTAACCCTAGCCCGAAACATAACCCTCACCGTTCCCCGAAGCCTGACCCTCACACGTCCCCTAATCCTAAACCGTACGATAACACTAACCCGCGCCCTCACACGTACGCTCCCCCTAAAGCGTTGTCAGACCCTCACCTGGACCCTAAACCGTCCTCGTCCCCTAAACCTAACCCTAGCCCGAACCCTAACCCTATCCCTTCCCCGAAGCCTGACCCGCACCCGTCCCCTAATCCTAACCCGTACACTAACACTAACCCACGCCCTCACACCTACGCTCCCCCTAAAGCGTTGTCGTACCCTCACCTGGACCCTAAACCGTCCTCGTCCCCTAAACCTAACCCTAACCCGAACCGTAACGCTAACCCTTCCCCGAAGCCTGACCCTCACCCGTCCCCTTATCCTAACCCGTACGCTAACACTAACCCACGCCCTCACAACTACGCACCACCGAAAGCATTGTCGTACCCTCACCTGGACCCTAAACCGTCCCCGTCCCCTAATCCTAACCCTAGCCCGAACCCTAACCCTAACTCTTCCCCGAAGCCTGGCCCTCACCCGTTGCCTAATACTAACCCGTACGCTAACACTAACACGCGCCCTCACACGTACGCTCCCCCTAAAGCGTTGTCGATCCCTCACCTGGACCCTAAACAGTCCCCGTCCCCTAACCCTAACCCTAGCCCGAACCCTAAACCTAACCCTTCCCTGAAAACTGACACTCACACGTCCCCTAATTCTAACCCGTACGCTAACACAAACCCGCGCCCTCACACGTACGCTCCCCCTAAAGCGTTGTCGTACTGTCACCCGGACCCTAAACCATCACCGTCCCCTAACGCTAACCCTAGCCCGAACCCTAACCCTAAACCTTCCCCGAAGCCTGACCCTCACCCGTCTCCTAATCCTAACCCGTACGCTAATACTAACCCGCGCCCTCACACGTATGCTCCCCCTAAAGCGTTGTCGTACCCTCACCTGGACCCTAAACCGTCCCCATCCCCTAACCCTAACCCTAACCCTAACCCTAACCCTAACTCTACCCCGAAGCCTGACCCTCACCCGTCCCCTAATCCTAACACGTACGCTCACACTAACCCGCGCCCTCACACCTACACTCCCCCTATGGCGTTGTCGTACCCTCACCTGGACCCTACACCGTCCCCGTCCCCTAACCCTAACCCTAGTTCGAACCCTAACCCTAACCCTTCCCCGAAGCCTGACCCTCACCCGTCCCCTAATCCTAACCCGTACGCTAACACTAACCCGCGCCCTCACACGTACGCTCCCCATAAAGCGTTGTCGTACCCTCACCTGGACCCTAAACCGTCCCCGTCCCCTAACCCTAACCCTAGCCCGAACCCTAGCCCTCACACTTCCCCGAAGCCTGACCCTCACCCGTCACCGAATACTATCCCGTACGCTAAAACTAACCCACGCCCTCACATGTACGCTCCCCCTAAAGCCTTGTCGAACCCTCACCTGGACCCTAAACCGTCCCCGTCCCCTAACCCTAATCCTAACCCGAACCCTAAACCTAACCCTTCCCCGAAGCCTGACACTCACTCGTCCCCTAATCCTACCCCGTACGCTAACACTAACCCGCGCCCTCACACGTACGCTCCCCCTAAAGCGTTGTCGTACCCTCACCTGCAACCTAAACCGTCCCCGTCCCGTAACCCTAACCCTAGCCCGAACCCTAAACCTAACCCTTCCCCGAAACCTGACCTTCACCCGTCCCCTAATCCTAACCCGTACGCTAACACTAACCCGCGCCCTCACACGTACGCTCCCCATAAAGCGTTGTCGTAGCCTCACCTGGACCCTAAACCGTCCCCGTCCCCTAACTCTAACCCTAGCCCGAACCCTAACCCTAACCCTCCCCGAAGCCTGACCCTCACCCGTCCCCTAATCCTAACACGTACGCTCACACTAACCCGCGCCCTCACACCTACACTCCCCCTATGGCGTTGTCGTACCCTCACCTGGACCCTAAACCGTCCCCGTCCCCTAACCCTAACCCTAGTTCGAACCCTAACCCTAACCCTTCCCCGAAGCCTGACCCTCACCCGTCCCCTAATCCTAACCCGTACGCTAACACTAACCCGCGCCCTCACACGTACGCTCCCCATAAAGCGTTGTCGTACCCTCACCTGGACCCTAAACCGTCCCCGTCCCCTAACCCTAACCCTAGCCCGAACCCTAGCCCTCACACTTCCCCGAAGCCTGACCCTCACCCGTCACCGAATACTATCCCGTACGCTAACACTAACCCACGCCCTCACATGTACGCTCCCCCTAAAGCCTTGTCGAACCCTCACCTGTACCCTAAACCGTCCCCGTCCCCTAACCCTAATCCTAACCCGAACCCTAAACCTAACCCTTCCCCGAAGCCTGACACTCACTCGTCCCCTAATCCTACCCCGTACGCTAACACTAACCCGCGCCCTCACACGTACGCTCCCCCTAAAGCGTTGTCGTACCCTCACCTGCACCCTAAACCGTCCCCGTCCCGTAACCCTAACCCTAGCCCGAACCCTAAACCTAACCCTTCCCCGAAACCTGACCCTCACCCGTCCCCTAATCCTAACCCGTACGCTAACACTAACTCGCGCCCTCACACGTACGCTCCCCCTAAAGCGTTGTCGTACCCTCACCTGGACCCTAAACCGTCCCCGTCCCCTAACACTAACCCTAGCCCGAACCCTAACCCTAACCCTTCCCCTAACCCTGATCTCACCCGTCCCCTAATCCTAACCCGTACGCTAACACTAACCCGCGCCCTCACACTTACGCTCCCCCTAAAGCGTTGTCATACCCTCACCTGGATCCTAAACCGTCCCCGTCCCCTAACCCTAACCCTAGCCCGAAACCTAACCCTAACCCTTCCCCGAAGCCTGACCTGCACCCTTCCCCTAATCCTAACCCGTACGCTAACACTAACCCGCGCCCTCACACGTACGCTCCCCCTAAAGCGTTGTCGTACCCTCACCTGGACCCTAAAACGTCCCCGTTCCCTAACCCTACCTCTAGTCCAAACCCTAGCCCTAACACTTCCCCGAAGCCTGACCCTCACCCGTCCCCTAATCCTAACCCGTACGCTAACACTAACCCGCGCCCTCACACATACGCTCCCCATAAAGCGTTGTCGTACCCTCACCTGGACCCTAAACCGTCCCCGTCCCCTAACTCTAACCCTAGCCCGAACCCTAACCCTAACCCTCCCCGAAGCCTGACCCTCACCCGTCCCCTAATCCTAACACGTACGCTCACACTAACCCGCGCCCTCACACCTACACTCCCCCTATGGCGTTGTCGTACCCTCACCTGGACCCTAAACCGTCCCCGTCCCCTAACCCTAACCCTAGTTCAAACCCTAACCCTAACCCTTCCCCGAAGCCTGACCCTCACCCGTCCCCTAATCCTAACCCTTACGCTAACACTAACCCGCGCCCTCACACGTACGCTCCCCATAAAGCGTTTTCGTACCCTCACCTGGACCCTAAACCGTCCCCGTCCCCTAACCCTAACCCTAGCCCGAACCCTAGCCCTCACACTTCCCCGAAGCCTGACCCTCACCCGTCACCGAATACTATCCCGTACGCTAACACTAACCCACGCCCTCACATGTACGCTCCCCCTAAAGCCTTGTCGAACCCTCACCTGTACCCTAAACCGTCCCCGTCCCCTAACCCTAATCCTAACCCGAACCCTAAACCTAACCCTTCCCCGAAGCCTGACACTCACTCGTCCCCTAATCCTACCCCGTACGCTAACACTAACCCGCGCCCTCACACGTACGCTCCCCCTAAAGCGTTGTCGTACCCTCACCTGCACCCTAAACCGTCCCCGTCCCGTAACCCTAACCCTAGCCCGAACCCTAAACCTAACCCTTCCCCGAAACCTGACCCTCACCCGTCCCCTAATCCTAACCCGTACGCTAACACTAACCCACGCCCTCACACGTACGCTCCCCCTAAAGCGTTGTCGTACCCTCACCTGCACCCTAAACCGTCCCCGTCCCGTAACCCTAACCCTAGCCCGAACCCTAAACCTAACCCTTCCCCGAAACCTGACCCTCACCCGTCCCCTAATCCTAACCCGTACGCTAACACTAACTCGCGCCCTCACACGTACGCTCCCCCTAAAGCGTTGTCGTACCCTCACCTGGACCCTAAACCGTCCCCGTCCCCTAACACTAACCCTAGCCCGAACCCTAACCCTAACCCTTCCCCGAAGCCTGACGCTCACCCGTCCCAGAATCCTAACCCGTACGCTAACACTAACCCGCGCCCTCACACCTACGCACCCCCTAAAGCATTGTCGTACCCTCACCTGGACCCTAAACCGTCCCCGTCCCCTAACCCTAACCCTAGCCCGAACCCTAACCCTAACACTTCCTCGAAGCCTGACCCTCACCCGTCCCCTATTCCTAACCCGTACGCTAACACTAACACGCGCCCTCACACATACGCTCCCCCTAAAGCGTTGTCGGACCCTCACCTGGACCCTAAACCGTCCCCGTCCCCTAACCCTAACCCTAGCCCGGACCCTAACCCTAACACTTCCCTGAGGACTGACACTCACACGTCCCCTAATCCTAACCCATACACTAACACTAACTTGCGCCCTCCCACGTACGCTCCCCCTAAAGCGCTGTCGTACCCTCACCTGGACCCTAAACCGTCCCCGTCCCCTAACACTAACCCTAGCCGGAAGCCTAGCCCTAAACCTTCCCCGAAGCCTGACCCTCACCCGTCCCCTAATCCTAACCCGTACGCTAACACTAACCCGCGCCCTCACACGTACGTTCCCCCTAAAGCGTAGTCGTACCCTCACCAGGACCCTAAACCGTCCCCGTCCCCTAACCCTATCCCTAGCCCGAACCCTAACCCTAAACGTTCCCCGAAGCCTGACATTCACACGTCCCCTAATCCTAACCCGTACGCTAACACTAACCCGCGCCCTCACACCTACTTTCCCTCTAAAGCGTTGTCGTACTCTCACCTGGACACTAAACCGTCCCAGTCCCCTAACCCTAACCCTAGCCCGAACCCTAACCCTAACTGTTCTCGAAGCCTGACCCTCACACGTCCCCTAATCCTAACCCGTACGCTAACACTAACACGCGCCCTCACACATACGCTCCCCCTAAAGCGTTGTCGTACCCTCACCTGGACCCTAAACCGTCCCCGTCCCCTAACACTAACCCTAGCCCGAACCCTAACCCTAACCCTTCCCCGAAGCCTGACGCTCACCCGTCCCAGAATCCTAACCTGTACGCTAACACTAACCCACGCCCTCACACCTACGCACCGCCTAAAGCATTGTCGTACCCTCACCTGGACCCTAAACCGTCCCCGTCCCCTAACCCTAACCCTAGCACGAACCCTAACCCTAACCCTTCCCCGAAGCCTGACCCTCACCCGTCCCCTAATCCTAACCCGTACGCTAACACTAACACGCGCCCTCACACATACGCTCCCCCTAAAGCGTTGTCGTACGCTCACCAGGACCCTAAACCGTCCCCGTCCCCTAACCCTAACCCTAGCCCGGACCCTAACCCTAACACTTCCCTGAGGACTGACCCTCACACGTCCCCTAATCCTAACCCGTACACTAACACTAACCTGCGCCCTCACACGTACGCTCCCCCTAAAGCGTTGTCGTACCCTCACCTGGACCCTAAACCGTCCCCGTCCCCTAACACTAACCCTAGCCCGAAGCCTAGCCCTAAACCTTCCCCGAAGCCTGACCCTCACCCGTCCCCTAATCCTAACCCGTACGCTAACACTAACCCGCGCCCTCACACATACGTTCCCCCTAAAGCGTTGTCGTACCCTCACCTGGACCCTAAACCGTCCCCGTCCCCTAACCCTAAACCTAGCCCGAACCTTAACCCTAACCCTTCCCCGAAGCCTGACCCTCACTCGTCCCCTAATCCTAACCCGTACGCTAACACTAACACGCGCCCTCACACGTACGCTCCCCCTAAAGCATTGTCGGACCCTCACCTGGACCCTAAACCGTCCCCGTCCCCTAACCCTAAGCCTAGCCCGAACCCTAAACCTAACACTTCCCTGAAGCCTGACCCTCACACGTCCCCTAATCCTAACCCGTACGCTAACACTAACCCGCGCCCTCACACGTACGCTCCCCCTAAAGCGTTGTCGTACCCTCACATGGACCCTAAACCGTCCCCGTCCCCTAACCCTAACCCTAGCCCGAACCCTAGCCGTAACACTTCCCCGAAGCCTGACCCTCACCCGTCCCCTAATCCTAACCCGTACGCTAACACTAACCCGCGCCCTCACACGTACGCTCCCTCTAAAGCGTTGTCTTACCTTCACCTGGACCCTAAACCGTCCCCGTCCCCTAACCCTAACCCTAGCCCGAACCCTAACCCTAACCCTTCCCCGAAGCCTTACCCTCACTAGTCCCATAAACCTAACCCGTACGCTAACACTAACCCGCTCCCTCACATGTACGCTGCTCCTAAAGCGTTGTTGTACCCTCAACTGGACCCTAAACCGTCCTCGTCCCCTAACCCTAACCCTAGCCCGAACCCTAACTCTAAACCTTCCCCGAAGCCTGACCCTCACCCGTCCCCTAATCCTAACCCGTACGCTAACACTAACCCGCGCACTCACACGTATGCTCCCCCTAAAGCGTTGTCGTACCCTCACCTGGACCCTAAACCGTCCCCGTCCCCTAACCCTAACCCTAGCCCGAACCCTAACCCTAACTCTACCTCGAAGCCTGACGCTCACCCATCCCGTAATCCTAACCCGTACGCTAACACTAACCCGCGCCCTCACACGTACGCTCCCCCTAAAGCGTTGTCGTACCCTCACCTGGACCCTACACCGTCCCCGTCCCCTAACCCTAACCCTAGCCCGAACCCTAACCCTAACCCTTCCCCTAACCCTGACTCTCACCCGTCTCCTAATCCTAACCCGTACGCTAACACTAACCAGCGCCCTCACACTTACGCTCCCCCTAAAGCGTTGTCATAGCCTCACCTGGACCCTAAACCGTCCCCGTCCCCTAACCCTAACCCTAGCCCGAAACCTAATCCTAACACTTCCCCGAAGCCTGACCTGCACCCGTCCCCTAATCCTAACCCGTACGCTAACACTAACACGCGCCCTAACACATACGCTCCCCCTAAAGCGTTGTCAGACCCTCACCTGGACCCTAAACCGTCCCCGTCCCCTAACCCTAACCCTAGCCCGGACCCTAACCCTAACACTTCCCTGAGGACTGACCCTCACACGTCCCCTAATCCTAACCCGTACACTAACACTAACCTGCGCCCTCACACGTACGCTCCCCCTAAAGCGTTGTCATACCCTCACCTGGACCCTAAACCGTCCCCGTCCCCTAACACTAACCCTAGCCCGAAGCCTAGCCCTAAACCTTCCCCGAAGCCTGACGCTCACCCGTCCCCTAATCCTAACCCGTACGCTAACACTAACCCGCGCCCTCACACGTACGTTCCCCTAAAGCGTTGTCGTACCCTCACCTAGACCCTACACTGTCCCCGTCCCCTAACCCTAACCCTAGCCCGAACCCTAACCCTAACCCTTCCCCGAAGCCTGACCCTCACCCGTCCCCTAATCCTAACCCGTACGCTAACACTAACCCGCGCCCTCACACGTATGCTCCCCCTAAAGCATTGTCGTACCCTCACCTGGACCCTAAACCGTCCCCGTCCCCTAATCCTAACCCTAGCCCGAACCCTAACCCTAAGCCTTCCCCGAAGCCTGACCCTCACCCGTTCCCTAATCCTAACCCGTACGCTAACACTAACACACGCCCTCACACGTACGCTCCCCCTAAAGCGTTGTCGTACCCTCACCTGGACCCTAAACCGTCCCCGTCCCCTAACCCTAACCCTAGCCCGAACCCTAAACCTAACCATTCCCTGAAGCCTGACCCTCTCCCGTCCCCTAATCCTAACCCGTACGCTAACACTAACACGCGCCCTCACACATACGCTCCCCATAAAGCGTTGTCGGACCCTCACCTGGACCCTAAACCGTCCCCGTCCCCTAACACTTTCCCTAGCCCGGACCCTAACCCTAACACTTCCCTGAAGCCTGACCCTCACCCGTCCCCTAATCCTAACCCGTACGCTAACACTAACCCGCGCCCTCACACGTACGCTCCCCCTAAAGCGTTGTCGTACCCTCACCTGGACCCTAAACCGTCCCCGTCCCCTAACCCTATCCCTAGCCCGAACCCTAACCCGAAACGTTCCCCGAAGCCTGACCTTCACACGTCCCCTAATCCTAACCCATACGCTAACACTAAACCGCGCCCTCACACGTACGCTCCCCCTAAAGCGTTGTCGTACCCTCACCTGGACCCTAAACCGTCCCCATCCCCTAACCCTATCCCTAGCCCGAACCCTATCACTAACCCTTCTTTGGAGCCTGACCCTCACCCGTCCCCTAATCCTAACACGTAGGCTACCACTAACCCGCACCCTCACAAGTACGCTCCCCATAAACCTTTGTCGTACACTCACCTGGACCCTAAACGGTCCCCGTCCCCTAAACCTAACCCTAACCCAAGCCCGAACCCTAACCCTAACCATTCCCCGAAGCCTGAACTTCACCCGTCCCATAATCCTGAACCGTACGCTCACACTAACCCGCGCCCTCACACGTACACTCCCCCTAAAGCGTTGTCGTACCCTCACCTGGACCCTAAACCGTCCCCGTCCCCTAACCCTAACCCTAGCCCGAACCTTAACCCTAACCCTTCCCCGAAGCCTGACCCTCACTCGTCCCCTAATCCTAACCCGTACGCTAACACTAACACGCGCCCTCACACGTACGCTCCCCCTAAAGCATTGTCGGACCCTCACCTGGACCCTAAACCGTCCCCGTCCCCTAACCCTAAGCCTAGCCCGAACCCTAAACCTAACACTTCCCTGAAGCCTGACACTCACACGTCCCCTAATCCTAACCCGTACGCTAACACTAACCCGCGCCCTCACACGTACGCTCCCCCTAAAGCGTTGTCGTACCCTCACATGGACCCTAAACCGTCCCCGTCCCCTAACCCTAACCCTAGCCCGAACCCTAGCCGTAACACTTCCCCGAAGCCTGACCCTCACCCGTCCCCTAATCCTAACCCGTACGCTAACACTAACCCGCGCCCTCACACGTACGCTCCCTCTAAAGCGTTGTCGTACCTTCACCTGGACCCTAAACCGTCCCCGTCCCCTAACCCTAACCCTAGCCCGAACCCTAACCCTAACCCTTCCCCGAAGCCTTACCCTCACTAGTCCCATAAACCTAACCCGTACGCTAACACTAACCCGCTCCCTAACATGTACGCTGCTCCTAAAGCGTTGTTGTACCCTCAACTGGACCCTAAACCGTCCTCGTCCCCTAACCCTAACCCTAGCCCGAACCCTAACTCTAAACCTTCCCCGAAGCCTGACCCTCACCCGTCCCCTAATCCTAACCCGTACGCTAACACTAACCCGCGCCCTCACACGTATGCTCCCCCTAAAGCGTTGTCGTACCCTCACCTGGACCCTAAACCGTCCCCGTCCCCTAACCCTAACCCTAGCCCGAACGCTAACCCTAACTCTACCTCGAAGCCTGACGCTCACCCATCCCGTAATCCTAACCCGTACGCTAACACTAACCCGCGCCCTCACACGTACGCTCCCCCTAAAGCGTTGTCGTACCCTCACCTGGACCCTACACCGTCCCCGTCCCCTAACCCTAACCCTAGCCCGAACCCTAACCCTAACCCTTCCCCTAACCCTGACTCTCACCCGTCCCCTAATCCTAACCCGTACACTAACACTAACCCGCGCCCTCACACGTATGCTCCCCCTAAAGCATTGTCGTACCCTCACCTGGACCCTAAACCGTCCCCTTCCCCTAATCCTAACCCTAGCCCGAACCCTAACCCTAAGCCTTCCCCGAAGCCTGACCCTCACCCGTTCCCTAATCCTAACCCGTACGCTAACACTAACCCACGCCCTCACACGTACGCTCCCCCTAAAGCGTTGTCGTAACCTCACCTGGACCCTAAACCGTCCCCGTCCCCTAACCCTAACCCTAGCCCGAACCCTAAACCTAACCATTCCCTGAAGCCTGACCCTCACCCGTCCCCTAATCCTAACCCGTACGCTAACACTAACACGCGCCCTCACACATACGCTCCCCATAAAGCGTTGTCGGACCCTCACCTGGACCCTAAACCGTCCCCATCCCCTAACACTTTCCCTAGCCCGGACCCTAACCCTAACACTTCCCTGAAGCCTGACCCTCACCCGTCCCCTAATCCTAACCCGTACGCTAACACTAACCCGCGCCCTCACACGTACGCTCCCCCTAAAGCGTTGTCGTACCCTCACCTGGACCCTAAACCATCCCCGTCCCCTAACCCTAACCCTAGCCCGAACCCTAGCCCTAAACCTTCCGCGAAGCCTGACCCTCACCCGTCCCATAATCCTAACCCGTACGCTAACACTAACCCGCGCCCTCACACATACGCTCCCCCTAAAGCATTGTCGGACCCTCACCTGGACCCTAAACCGTCCCCGTCCCCTAACCCTAAGCCTAGCCCGAACCCTAAACCTAACACTTCCCTGAAGCCTGACACTCACACGTCCCCTAATCCTAACCCGTACGCTAACACTAACCCGCGCCCTCACACGTACGCTCCCTCTAAAGCGTTGTCGTACCTTCACCTGGACCCTAAACCGTCCACGTCCCCTAACCCTAACCCTAGCCCGAACCCTAACCCTAACCCTTACCCGAAGCCTTACCCTCACTAGTCCCATAAACCTAACCCGTACGCTAACACTAACCCGCTCCCTCACATGTACGCTGCTCCTAAAGCGTTGTTGTACCCTCAACTGGACCCTAAACCGTCCTCGTCCCCTAACCCTAACCCTAGCCCGAACCCTAACTCTAAATCTTCCCCGAAGCCTGACCCTCACCCGTCCCCTAATCCTAACCCGTACGCTATCACTAACCCGCGCCCTCACACGTATGCTCCCCCTAAAGCGTTGTCGTACCCTCACCTGGACCCTAAACCGTCCCCGTCCCCTAACCCTAACCCTAGCCCGAACCCTAACCCTAACTCTACCTCGAAGCCTGACGCTCACCCATCCCGTAATCCTAACCCGTACGCTAACACTAACCCGCGCCCTCACACGTACGCTCCCCCTAAAGCGTTGTCGTACCCTCACCTGGACCCTACACCGTCCCCGTCCCCTAACCCTAACCCTAGCCCGAACCCTAACCCTAACCCTTCCCCTAACCCTGACTCTCACCCGTCCGCTAATCCTAACCCGTACGCTAACACTAACCAGCGCCCTCACACTTACGCTCCCCCTAAAGCGTTGTCATAGCCTCACCTGGACCCTAAACCGTCCCCGTCCCCTAACCCTAACCCTAGCCCGAAACCTAATCCTAACCCATCCCCGAAGCCTGACCTGCACCCGTCCCCTAATCCTAACCCGTACTCTAACACTAACACGCGCCCTCACACATACGCTCCCCCTAAAGCGTTGTCAGACCCTCACCTGGACCCTAAACCGTCCCCGTCCCCTAACCCTAACCCTAGCCCGGACCCTAACCCTAACACTTCCCTGAGGACTGACCCTCACACGTCCCCTAATCCTAACCCGTACACTAACACTAACCTGCGCCCTCACACGTACGCTCCCCCTAAAGCGTTGTCATACCCTCACCTGGACCCTAAACCGTCCCCGTCCTCTAACACTAACCCTAGCCCGAAGCCTAGCCCTAAACCTTCCCCGAAGCCTGACGCTCACCCGTCCCCTAATCCTAACCCGTACGCTAACACTAACCCGCGCCCTCACATGTACGTTCCCCTAAAGCGTTGTCGTACCCTCACCTAGACCCTACACTGTCCCCGTCCCCTAACCCTAACCCTAGCCCGAACCCTAACCCTAACCCTTCCCCGAAGCCTGACCCTCACCCGTCCCCTAATCCTAACCCGTACACTAACACTAACCCGCGCCCTCACACGTATGCTCCCCCTAAAGCATTGTCGTACCCTCACCTGGACCCTAAACCGTCCCCGTCCCCTAATCCTAACCCTAGCCCGAACCCTAACCCTAAGAATTCCCCGAAGCCTGACCCTCACCCGTTCCCTAATCCTAACCCGTACGCTAACACTAACACACGCCCTCACGCGTACGTTCCCCCTAAAGCGTTGTCGTACCCTCACCTGGACCCTAAACCGTCCCCGTCCCCTAACCCTAACCCTAGCCCGAACCTTAACCCTAACACTTCCCCGAAGCCTGACCCTCACTCGTCCCCTAATCCTAACCCGTACGCTAACACTAACACGCGCCCTCACACGTACGCTCCCCCTAAAGCATTGTCGGACCCTCACCTGGACCCTAAACCGTCCCCGTCCCCTAATCCTAAGCCTAGCCCGAACCCTAAACCTAACACTTCCCTGAAGCCTGACACTCACACGTCCCCTAATCCTAACCCGTACGCTAACACTAACCCGCGCCCTCACACGTACGCTCCCCCTAAAGCGTTGTCGTACCCTCACATGGACCCTAAACCGTCCCCGTCCCCTAACCCTAACCCTAGCCCGAACCCTAGCCGTAACACTTCCCCGAAGCCTGACCCTCACCCGTCCCCTAATCCTAACCCGTACGCTAACACTAACCCGCGCCCTCACACGTACGCCCCCTCTAAAGCGTTGTCGTACCTTCACCTGGACCCTAAACCGTCCCCGTCCCCTAACCCTAACCCTAGCCCGAACCCTAACCCTAACCCTTCCCCGAAGCCTTACCCTCACTAGTCCCATAAACCTAACCCGTACGCTAACACTAACCCGCTCCCTAACATGTACGCTGCTCCTAAAGCGTTGTTGTACCCTCAACTGGACCCTAAACCGTCCTCGTCCCCTAACCCTAACCCTAGCCCGAACCCTAACTCTAAACCTTCCCCGAAGCCTGACCCTCACCCGTCCCCTAATCCTAACCCGTACGCTAACACTAACCCGCGCCCTCACACGTATGCTCCCCCTAAAGCGTTGTCGTACCCTCACCTGGACCCTAAACCGTCCCCGTCCCCTAACCCTAACCCTAGCCCGAACGCTAACCCTAACTCTACCTCGAAGCCTGACGCTCACCCATCCCGTAATCCTAACCCGTACGCTAACACTAACCCGCGCCCTCACACGTACGCTCCCCCTAAAGCGTTGTCGTACCCTCACCTGGACCCTACACCGTCCCCGTCCCCTAACCCTAACCCTAGCCCGAACCCTAACCCTAACCCTTCCCCTAACCCTGACTCTCACCCGTCCCCTAATCCTAACCCGTACACTAACACTAACCCGCGCCCTCACACGTATGCTCCCCCTAAAGCATTGTCGTACCCTCACCTGGACCCTAAACCGTCCCCTTCCCCTAATCCTAACCCTAGCCCGAACCCTAACCCTAAGCCTTCCCCGAAGCCTGACCCTCACCCGTTCCCTAATCCTAACCCGTACGCTAACACTAACACACGCCCTCACACGTACGCTCCCCCTAAAGCGTTGTCGTAACCTCACCTGGACCCTAAACCGTCCCCGTCCCCTAACCCTAACCCTAGCCCGAACCCTAAACCTAACCATTCCCTGAAGCCTGACCCTCACCCGTCCCCTAATCCTAACCCGTACGCTAACACTAACACGCGCCCTCACACATACGCTCCCCATAAAGCGTTGTCGGACCCTCACCTGGACCCTAAACCGTCCCCATCCCCTAACACTTTCCCTAGCCCGGACCCTAACCCTAACACTTCCCTGAAGCCTGACCCTCACCCGTCCCCTAATCCTAACCCGTACGCTAACACTAACCCGCGCCCTCACACGTACGCTCCCCCTAAAGCGTTGTCGTACCCTCACCTGGACCCTAAACCATCCCCGTCCCCTAACCCTAACCCTAGCCCGAACCCTAGCCCTAAACCTTCCGCGAAGCCTGACCCTCACCCGTCCCATAATCCTAACCCGTACGCTAACACTAACCCGCGCCCTCACACGTACGCTCCCCCTAAAGCATTGTCGGACCCTCACCTGGACCCTAAACCGTCCCCGTCCCCTAACCCTAAGCCTAGCCCGAACCCTAAACCTAACACTTCCCTGAAGCCTGACACTCACACGTCCCCTAATCCTAACCCGTACGCTAACACTAACCCGCGCCCTCACACGTACGCTCCCCCTAAAGCGTTGTCGTACCCTCACATGGACCCTAAACCGTCCCCGTCCCCTAACCCTAACCCTAGCCCGAACCCTAGCCGTAACACTTCCCCGAAGCCTGACCCTCACCCGTCCCCTAATCCTAACCCGTACGCTAACACTAACCCGCGCCCTCACACGTACGCTCCCTCTAAAGCGTTGTCGTACCTTCACCTGGACCCTAAACCGTCCACCTCCCCTAACCCTAACCCTAGCCCGAACCCTAACCCTAACCCTTACCCGAAGCCTTACCCTCACTAGTCCCATAAACCTAACCCGTACGCTAACACTAACCCACTCCCTCACATGTACGCTGCTCCTAAAGCGTTGTTGTACCCTCAACTGGACCCTAAACCGTCCTCGTCCCCTAACCCTAACCCTAGCCCGAACCCTAACTCTAAACCTTCCCCGAAGCCTGACCCTCACCCGTCCCCTAATCCTAACCCGTACGCTATCACTAACCCGCGCCCTCACACGTATGCTCCCCCTAAAGCGTTGTCGTACCCTCACCTGGACCCTAAACCGTCCCCGTCCCCTAACCCTAACCCTAGCCCGAACCCTAACCCTAACTCTACCTCGAAGCCTGACGCTCACCCATCCCGTAATCCTAACCCGTACGCTAACACTAACCCGCGCCCTCACACGTACGCTCCCCCTAAAGCGTTGTCGTACCCTCACCTGGACCCTACACCGTCCCCGTCCCCTAACCCTAACCCTAGCCCGAACCCTAACCCTAACCCTTCCCCTAACCCTGACTCTCACCCGTCCGCTAATCCTAACCCGTACGCTAACACTAACCAGCGCCCTCACACTTACGCTCCCCCTAAAGCGTTGTCATAGCCTCACCTGGACCCTAAACCGTCCCCGTCCCCTAACCCTAACCCTAGCCCGAAACCTAATCCTAACCCATCCCCGAAGCCTGACCTGCACCCGTCCCCTAATCCTAACCCGTACTCTAACACTAACACGCGCCCTCACACATACGCTCCCCCTAAAGCGTTGTCAGACCCTCACCTGGACCCTAAACCGTCCCCGTCCCCTAACCCTAACCCTAGCCCGGACCCTAACCGTAACACTTCCCTGAGGACTGACCCTCACACGTCCCCTAATCCTAACCCGTACACTAACACTAACCTGCGCCCTCACACGTACGCTCCCCCTAAAGCGTTGTCATACCCTCACCTGGACCCTAAACCGTCCCCGTCCCCTAACACTAACCCTAGCCCGAAGCCTAGCCCTAAACCTTCCCCGAAGCCTGACGCTCACCCGTCCCCTAATCCTAACCCGTACGCTAACACTAACCCGCGCCCTCACACGTACGTTCCCCTAAAGCGTTGTCGTACCCTCACCTAGACCCTACACTGTCCCCGTCCCCTAACCCTAACCCTAGCCCGAACCCTAACCCTAACCCTTCCCCGAAGCCTGACCCTCACCCGTCCCCTAATCCTAACCCGTACACTAACACTAACCCGCGCCCTCACACGTATGCTCCCCCTAAAGCATTGTCGTACCCTCCCCTGGACCCTAAACCGTCCCCGTCCCCTAATCCTAACCCTAGCCCGAACCCTAACCCTAAGAATTCCCCGAAGCCTGACCCTCACCCGTTCCCTAATCCTAACCCGTACGCTAACACTAACACACGCCCTCACACGTACGCTCCCCCTAAAGCGTTGTCGTACCCTCACCTGGACCCTAAACCGTCCCCGTCCCCTAACCCTAACCCTAGCCCGAACCCTAAACCTAACCATTCCCTGAAGCCTGACCCTCACCCGTCCCCTAATCCTAACCCGTACGCTAACACTAACACGCGCCCTCACACATACGCTCCCCATAAAGCGTTGTCGGACCCTCACCTGGACCCTAAACCGTCCCCATCCGCTAACACTTTCCCTAGCCCGGACCCTAACCCTAACACTTCCCTGAAGCCTGACCCTCACCCGTCCCCTAATCCTAAACCGTACGCTAACACTAACCCGCGCCCTCACACGTACGCTCCCCCTAAAGCGTTGTCGTACCCTCACCTGGACCCTAAACCATCCCCGTCCCCTAACCCTAACCCTAGCCCGAACCCTAGCCCTAAACCTTCCGCGAAGCCTGACCCTCACCCGTCCCATAATCCTAACCCGTACGCTAACACTAACCCGCGCCCTCACACGTACGCTCCCCATAAAGCGTTGTTGTACCCTCACCTGGACCCTAAACCGTCCCCGTCCCCTACCCTAACCATAGCCTGAACCCTAACCCTAACACTTCCCCGAAGCCTGACCCTCTCCCGTCCCCTAATCCTAACCCGCACGCTAACACTAACGCGCGCCCTCACACATACGTTCCCCCTAAAGCGTTGTCGTACCCTCACCTGGACCCTAAACCGTCCCCGTCCCCTAACCCTATCCCTAGCCCGAACCCTAACCCGAAACGTTCCCCGAAGCCTGACCTTCACACGTCCCCTAATCCTAACCCGTACGCTAACACTAAACCGCGCCCTCACACGTACGCTCCCCCTAAAGCGTTGTCGTACCCTCACCTGGACCCTAAACCGTCCCCATCCCCTAACCCTATCCCTAGCCCGAATCCTATCACTAACCCTTCCTTGAAGCCTGACCCTCACCCGTCCCCTAATCCTAACACGTAGGCTACCACTAACCCGCACCCTCACAAGTACGCTCCCCATAAACCTTTCTCGTACACTCACCTGGACCCTAAACGGTCCCCGTCCCCTAAACCTAACCCTAACCCAAGCCCGAACCCTAACCCTAACCATTCCCCGAAGCCTGAACTTCACCCGTCCCATAATCCTGAACCGTACGCTCACACTAACCCGCGCCCTCACACGTACGCTCCCCCTAAAGCGTTGTCGTATCCTCACCTGGACCCTAAACCGTCCCCGTCCCCTAACCCTAACCCTAGCCCGAACCTTAACCCTAACCCTTCCCCGAAGCCTGACCCTCACTCGTCCCCTAATCCTAACCCGTACGCTAACACTAACACGCGCCCTCACACGTACGCTCCCCCTAAAGCATTGTCGGACCCTCACCTGGACCCTAAACCGTCCCCGTCCCCTAACCCTAAGCCTAGCCCGAACCCTAAACCTAACACTTCCCTGAAGCCTGACCCTCACACGTCCCCTAATCCTAACCCGTACGCTAACACTAACCCGCGCCCTCACACGTACGCTCCCCCTAAAGCGTTGTCGTACCCTCACATGGACCCTAAACCGTCCCCGTCCCCTAACCCTAACCCTAGCCCGAACCCTAGCCGTAACACTTCCCCGAAGCCTGACCCTCACCCGTCCCCTAATCCTAACCCGTACGCTAACACTAACCCGCGCCCTCACACGTACGCTCCCTCTAAAGCGTTGTCGTACCTTCACCTGGACCCTAAACCGTCCCCGTCCCCTAACCCTAACCCTAGCCCGAACCCTAACCCTAACCCTTCCCCGAAGCCTTACCCTCACTAGTCCCATAAACCTAACCCGTACGCTAACACTAACCCGCTCCCTCACATGTACGCTGCTCCTAAAGCGTTGTTGTACCCTCAACTGGACCCTAAACCGTCCTCGTCCCCTAACCCTAACCCTAGCCCGAACCCTAACTCTAAACCTTCCCCGAAGCCTGACCCTCACCCGTCCCCTAATCCTAACCCGTACGCTAACACTAACCCGCGCCCTCACACGTATGCTCCCCCTAAAGCGTTGTCGTACCCTCACCTGGACCCTAAACCGTCCCCGTCCCCTAACCCTAACCCTAGCCCGAACCCTAACCCTAACTCTACCTCGAAGCCTGACGCTCACCCATCCCGTAATCCTAACCCGTACGCTAACACTAACCCACGCCCTCACACGTACGCTCCCCCTAAAGCGTTGTCGTACCCTCACCTGGACCCTATACCGTCCCCGTCCCCTAACCCTAACCCTAGCCCGAAACCTAACCCTAACCCTTCCCCTAACCCTGACTCTCACCCGTCCCCTAATCCTAACCCGTACGCTAACACTAACCAGCGCCCTCACACTTACGCTCCCCCTAAAGCTTTGTCATAGCCTCACCTGGACCCTAAACCGTCCCCGTCCCCTAACCCTAACCCTAGCCCGAAACCTAATCCTAACCCTTCCCCGAAGCCTGACCTGCACCCGTCCCATAATCCTAACCCGTACGCTAACACTAACCCGCGCCCTCACACGTACGCTCCCACTAAAGCGTTGTCAGACCCTCACCTGGACCCTAAACCGTCCCCGTCCCCTAACCCTAACCCTAGCCCGGACCCTAACCCTAACACTTCCCTGAGGACTGACCCTCACACGTCCCCTAATCCTAACCCGTACACTAACACTAACCTGCGCCCTCACACGTACGCTCCCCCTAAAGCGTTGTCATACCCTCACCTGGACCCTAAACCGTCCCCGTCCCCTAACACTAACCCTAGCCCGAAGCCTAGCCCTAAACCTTCCCCGAAGCCTGATGCTCACCCGTCCCCTAATGCTAACCCGTACGCTAACACTAACCCGCGCCCTCACACGTACGCTCCCCCTAAAGCGTTGTCGTACCCTCACCTGGACCCTAAACCGTCCCCATCCCCTAACCCTATCCCTAGCCCGAACCCTATCACTAACCCTTCCTTGAAGCCTGACCCTCACCCGTCCCCTAATCCTAACACGTAGGCTACCACTAACCCGCAACCTCACAAGTACGCTCCCCATAAACCTTTGTCGTACACTCACCTGGACCCTAAACGGTCCCCGTCCCCTAAACCTAACCCTAACCCTAGCCCGAAGCCTAACCCTAACCATTCCCCGAAGCCTGAACTTCACCCGTCCCATAATCCTAAACCGTACGCTCACACTAACCCGCGCCCTCACACGTACGCTCCCCCTAAAGCGTTGTCGTACCCTCACCTGGACCCTAAACCGTCCCCGTCCCCTAACCCTAACCCTAGCCCGAACCTTAACCCTAACCCTTCCCCGAAGCCTGACCCTCACTCGTCCCCTAATCCTAACCCGTACGCTAACACTAACACGCGCCCTCACACGTACGCTCCCCCTAAACCATTTTCGGACCCTCACCTGGACCCTAAACCTTCCCCGTCCCCTAACCCTAACCCTAGCCCGAACCCTAAACCTAACACTTCCCTGAAGCCTGACCCTCACACGTCCCCTAATCCTAACCCGTACGCTAACACTAACCCGCGCCCTCACACGTACGCTCCCCCTAAAGCGTTGTCGTACCCTCACATGGACCCTAAACCGTCCCCGTACCCTAACCCTAACCCTAGCCCGACCCTAGCCGTAACCCTTCCCCGAAGCCTGACCCTCACCCGTCCCCTAATCCTAACCCGTACGCTAACATTAACCCGCGCCCTCACACGTACGCTGCCCCTAAAGCGTTGTCATACACTCACCTGGACCCTAAACCGTCCCCGTCCCCTAAACCTGACCGTAGCACCAACCCTAACCGTAACACTTCCCCGAAGCCTGACCCTCACCCGTTCCCTAATCGTAATCCATACGCTAACACTAACCCGTGCCCTCACACATACGCTCCCCCTAAAGTGTTGTCGTACCCTCACCTGGACCCTAAACCGTCCCCATCCCCTAAACCTAACCCTAGCCCCAACCCTAACCCTAACCTATCCCCGAAGCCTGACCCTCACCCGTCCCCTAATCGTAACCCGTACGCTAACACTAACCCACGCCCTCACACGTATGCTCCCCCTAAAGCGTTTTCGTACCCTCACCTGGACCTTAAACCGTCCCCGTCCCCTAACCCTAACTCTAGCCCGAACCCTAACCCTAACCCTTTCCCGAAGCCTGACCCTCACCCGTCCCCTAATACTAACACGTATGCTAACACTAATCCGCGCCCTCACATGTACGGTCCCTTTAAATCTTTGTAGTACCCTCTACTGGACCCTAAACCGTTCCCGTCCCCTAACCCTAACCCTAACCGGAACCCTCACCCTAACCCTTGCCCAAAGCCTGACACTCACCCGTCCCGTAATCCTAAACCATACGCGAACACTAACCCACGCCCTCACACCTACGCTCCCCCTAAATCGTTGTCGTATCCTCACCTGGATCCTAAACCGTCCCCGTCCCCTAACCCTAACCCTAGCCCGAACCGTAACCCTAATCCTTCCCCGAAGCCTGACCCTCACCCGTCCCATAATCCTAACCCGTACGCTAACACTAACCCGCGCTCTCACACATACGCTCCCCCTAAAGCGTTGTCGTACACTCACCTGGACACTAAACCGTCCCTGTGCCCTAAACGTAACCCTAGCCCAAACCCCAACACTAACACTTCCCCGAAGCCTGATCCTCACACTTCCCCTAATCCTAACCTGTACGCTAACACTAAACTGCGCCCTCACACGTACGGTCCCTTTAAATCTTTGTCGTACCCTCACCTGGACCCTAACCCGTCCCCGTCCCCTAACCCTAACCCTAGCCCGAACCCTAACCCTATCCCTTCCCCGAAGCCTGACCCTCACACTCCCCCTAATTCTAACCCGTACGCTAACACTAACCCGCGCCTCACATGTATGCCACCCCCTAAAGCGTTGTCATACCCTCACCTGGACCCTAAACCGTCCCCGTCCCTTAACCCTAACCCTAGCCCGAACCCTAACCATAAACCTTCCCCGAAGCCTGACCCTCAACCGTCCCCTAATTCTAACCCGTACGCTAACACTAACCCGCGCCCTCACACCTACGCACCACCTAAAGCATTGTCGTACCCTCACCTGGACCCTAAACCGTCCCCGTCCCGTAACCCTAACCTAGCCCGAACCCTAACCCTAACCCTTCCCCGAAGCCTGAACCTCACCCGTCCCCTACTCCTAAACCGTACGCTAACACTAACCCTCACCCTCACATGTACGCTCCCCCAAAAGCGTCGTAACTTCACCAGGAACCTAAACCGTCCCCGTTCCATAACCCTAACCCTAATCGGAACTCTAACTCTAACACTACCCCGAAGCCTGACCCTCACCCGTCCCCTAATCCTAACCCGTAGGCTAACACTAACCCGCGCCCTCACAAGTACGCTCCCCCTAAACCGTTGTCGTACCCTCACCTGGACCCTAAACGGTCCCCGTCCACTAACCCTAACCCTAGCCCGAAACCTAACCCTAACCCTTCCCCGAAGCCTGACTCTCACCCGTCCCCTAATCCTAACCCGTACGCTAACACTAACCCGCGCCCTCACACGTACGCTCCCCCTAAAGCGTTGTCATACCCTCACCTGGACCCTAAACCGTCCCCGTCCCCTAATCCTAACCCTAGCCCGAACCCTAACCCTAACACTTCCCCGAAGCATGACCATCTCCCGTCCCCTAATCCTAACCCGTAAGCTAACACTAACCCGTGCCCTCACACATACGTTCCCCCTAAAGCGTTGTCGTACCGTCACCTGGACCCTAAACCGTCCCCGTCCCCTAACCCAAACCCTAGCCTGAACCCTAGCCCTAACACTTCCCCGAAGCCTCACACTCACTCGTCCCTAATCCTAACCCGTACGCTAACACTAACCCGCGCCCTCACACGTACGCTCCCCCTAAAACGTTGTCGTACCCTCACCTGGACCCTAAACCGTCCCCGTCCCCTAACCCTAACCCTAGCCCAAACACTAACCCTAACACTTCGCCGAAGCCTGACCCTCTCCCGTCCCCTAATCCTAACCCGAACGCTAACACTAACCCGTGCCCTCACACGTACATTCCCCCTAAAGCGTTGTCGTACCCTCACCTGGACCCTAAACCGTCCCCGTCCCCTAACCCTAACCCTACCCCGAACCCTAACCCTATCCCTTCCCCAAAGCCTGACCCTCACCCGTCCCCTAATCCTAACCTGTACGCTAACACTAACCCTCGCCCTCACACGTACGCTTCCCCTAAAGCGTTGTCGTACCCTCACCTGGACCCTAAACCGTCCCCGTCCCCTAACCCTAACCCTAGCCCGAACCCTAACCCTAACCCTTCCCCGAAGCCTGACCCTCACCCGTCCCATAATCCTAACCGGTACGCTATCAGTAATCTGCACCCTCACACGTACGCTCCCCCTAAAGCATTGTCGTACCCTCACCTGGGCGCTAAACCGTCCCCGTCCCCTAACCCTAACCCTAGCCCGAACCCTAACCCTAACACTTCCCCGAAGCCTGACACTCACCCGTCCCCTAATCATAACCCATACGCTAACACTAACTTGCGCCCTCACACGTACGCTCCCCCTAAAGCGTTGTCGTACCCTCACCTGGACCCTAAACCGTCCCCATTCCCTAACCCTAACACTAGCCCGAACCCTAATCCTAAACCTTCCCCGAAGCCTGACCCTCACCCGTCCCCTAATCCTAACCCGTACGCTAACACTAACCCGCGCCCTCACACGTACGCTCCCCCTAAAGCGTTGTACCCTCACCTGGACCCTAAACCGTCCCCGTCACCTAAACCTAACCCTAGCCCGAACCCTAGCCCTAACCCTTCACCGAAGCCTGACCCTCACACGTCCCCTAATCCTAACCCGTACGCTAACACTAACCCGCGCCCTCACACGTACGCTCCCACTAAAGCGTTGTCGTACCCTCACCTGGACCCTAAACCGTCCCCGTCCCCTAACCCTAACCCTAGCGCAAACCCTAACACTAACACTTCCCCGAAACCTGACCCTCACCCGTCCCCTAATCCTAACCCGTACGCTAACACTAACCCTCGCCCTCACACGTACGTTCCCCCTAAAGCGTTGTCGTACACTCACCTGGACCCTAAACCGTGCCCGTCCCCTAACCCTAACCCTAGCCCGAAGCCTAACCCTAACACTTCCCCGAAGCCTGACACTCACCCGTCCCCTAATCCTAACCCGTACGCTAACACTAAACCGCGCCCTCACACGTACGCTCCCCCTAAAGCGTTGTCGTACCCTCACCTGGACCCTAAACCGTCCCCATCCCCTAACCCTATCCCTAGCCCGAACCCTATCACTAACCCTTCCTTGAAGCCTGACCCTCACCCGTCCCCTAATCCTAACACGTAGGCTACCACTAACCCGCACCCTCACAAGTACGCTCCCCATAAACCTTTGTCGTACACTCAACTGGACCCTAAACGGTCCCCGTCCCCTAAACCTAACCCTAACCCTAGCCCGAACCCTAACCCTAACCATTCCCCGAAGCCTGAACTTCACCCGTCCCATAATCCTAAACCGTACGCTCACACTAACCCGCGCCCTCACACGTACGCTCCCCCTAAAGCGTTGTCGTACCCTCACCTGGACCCTAAACCGGCCCCGTCCCCTAACCCTAACCCTAGCCCGAACCTTAACCCTAACCCTTCCCCGAAGCCTGACCCTCACTCGTCCCCAATCCTAACCCGTACGCTAACACTAACACGCGCCCTCACACGTACGCTCCCCCTAAAGCATTGTCGGACCCTCAGCTGGACCCTAAATCGTCCCCGTCCCCTAACCCTAACCCTAGCCCGAACCCTAAACCTAACACTTCCCTGAAGCCTGACCCTCACACGTCCCCTAATCCTAAACCGTACGCTAACACTAACCCGCGCCCTCACACGTACGCTCCCCCTACAGCGTTGTCATACCCTCACATGGACCCTAAACCGTCCCCGTCCCCTAACCCTAACCCTAGCCCGAACCCTAGCCGTAACCCTTCCCCGAAGCCTGACCCTCACCCGTCCCCTAATCCTAACCCGTACGCTAACACTAACCCACGCCCTCACACGTACGCTGCCCCTAAAGCGTTGTCATACACTCACCTGGACCCTAAACCGTCCCCGTCCCCTAAACCTGACCGTAGCACCAACCCTAACCGTAAAACTTCCCCGAAGCCTGACCCTCACCCGTTCCCTAATCGTAATCCATACGCTAACACTAACCCGTGCCCTCACACATACGCTCCCCCTAAAGTGTTGTCGTACCCTCACCTGGACCCTAAACCGTCCCCATCCCCTAACCCTAACCCTAGCCCCAACCCTAACCCTAACCTATCCCCGAAGCCTGAACCTCACCCGTCCCCTAATCCTAGTCCGAATGTTGAAACTAACCCGCGCCCTCACACGTACGCTCCCCCTAAAACGTTGTCGTACCCTCACCTGGACCCTAAACCGGCCCCGTCCCCTAACACTAACCCTAGCCCGAACCCTAACCCTAACCCTTGCGCGAAGCCTGACCCTCACCCGTCCCATAATCCTAATCCGTTCGCGAACACTAACCCGCGCCCTCACACGTACGCTCCCCCTGAAGCGTTGTCGTACCCTCACCTGGACCCTAAACCGTCCCCGTCCCCTAAACCTAACCCTAGCCCGAACCCTAACCCTAACCCTTCCGCGAAGCCTGACACTCACCTGTCCCCTAATCCTAGACGGTAGATTGAAACTAACCCGCGCCCTCACACGTACGCTCCCCCTAAAGTGTTGTCGTACCCTCACCTGGACCTTAAACTGTCCCCTCCCCTAACCCTAATCCTAGCCCGAACCCTAACCCTAACACTTCCCCGAAGCCTGACCCTCACCCGTCCCCTAATCCTAACCCGTACGCTAACACTAACCCACTCCCTCACACGTATGCTCCCCCTAAAGCGTTGTCGTACCCTCACCTGGACCCTAAACCGTCCCCGTCCCCGTCCCCTAACCCTAGCCCGAATCCTAACCCTAACACTTCCCCGAAGCCTGACCCTCTCACGTCCAGTAATCCTAACCCGTACACTAACACTAACCCGCACGCTCACACGTACGCTCCCCCTAAATCGTTGTCGGACCCTCACCTGGACCCTAAACCGTCCCCGTCCCCTTACCCTAACCCTAGCCCGAACCCTAACCCTAACCCTTCCCCGAAGCCTGACCCTCACCCGTCCCCTAATCCTAACCCGTACGCTAACACTAACCCATGCCCTCACACGTACGCTCCCCCTAAAGTGTTGTCGGACCCTCACCTGGACCCTAAACTGTCCCCGTCCCCTAACCCTAACCCTAGCCCGAACCCTAAACCTAACCCTTCCCCGAAGCCTGACCCTCACCCGTCCCCTAATCCTAACCCGTAGGCTAACACTATCCCGCGCCCTCACAAGTACGCTCCCCCGAAAGCGTTGTCGTACCCTCACCTGGACGCTAAACCGTCCCCGTCCCCTAACCCTAACCCTAGCCCGAACCCTAACCCTAAGCCTTCCCCGAAGCCTGACCCTCACCCGTTCCCTAATCCTAACCCGTACGCTAACACTAACCCGGGCCTCACACGTATGCTCCCCCTAAAGCGTTTTCATACACTCACCTGGACCCTAAACCGTCCCCGTCCCCTAAACCTGACCGTAGCACCAACCCTAACCCTACCACTTCCCCGAAGCCTGACCCTCTCCCGTTCCCTAATCGTAATCCATACGCTAACACTATCCCGTGCCCTCACACGTACGCTCCCCCTAAAGCGTTCTCGTACCCTCACCTGGACCCTAAACCGGCCCCGTCCCCTAACACTAACCCTAGCCCGAACCCTAACCCTAACCCTTGCGCGAAGCCTGACACTCACCCGTCCCGTAATCCTAACCCGTTCGCGAACACTAACCCGCGCCCTCACACGTACGCTCCCCCTGAAGCGTTGTCGTACCCTCACATGGACCCTAAACCGTCCCCGTCCTCTAAACCTAAACCTAGCCCGAACCCTAACCCTAACCCTTCCTTGAAGCCTGACCCTCACCCGTCCCCTAATACTAACCCGTACGCTAACACTAACCCACGCCCTCACACGTACGCTCCCCCTAATGCGTTGTCGTACCCTCACCTGGACCCTAAACGGTCCCCGTCCCCTAAACCTAACCCTAGCCCGAACCCTAAACCTAACCCTTCCCCGAAGCCTGACCCTCACCCGTCCCTTAATCCTAACCCCTAGGCTAACACTAACCCGCGCCCTCACAAGTACGCTCCCCCGAAAGCGTTGTCGTACCCTCACCTGGACCCTAAACCGTCCCCGTCCCCTAACCCTAACCCTAGCCCGAACCCTAACCCTAAGCCTTCCCCGAAGCCTGACCCTCACCCGTTCCCTAATCCTAACCCGTACGCTAACACTAACCCGGGCCTCACACGTATGCTCCCCCTAAAGCGTTGTCATACACTCACCTGGACTCTAAACCGTCCCCGTCCCCTAAACCTGACCGTAGCACCAACCCTAACCCTAACATTTCCCCGAAGCCTGACCCTCACCCGTTCCCTAATCGTAATCCATACGCTAACACTAACCCGTGCCCTCACACATACGCTCCCCCTAAAGCGTTGTCGTACCCTCACCTGGACCCTGAACCGTCCCCATCCCCTAACCATAACCCTAGCCCCAACCCTAACCCTAACCTTTCCCCGGAGCCTGAACCTCACCCGTCCCCTAATCCTAGTCCGAACGTTGAAACTAACCCACGCCCTACACGTACGCTCCCCCTAAAGCGTTGTCGTACCCTCACCTGGACCCTAAACCGGCCCCGTCCCCTAACACTAACCCTAGCCCGAACCCTAACCCTAACCCTTCCCCGAAGCCTGACACTCACCCGTCCCCTAATCCTAGACGGTAGATTGAAACTAACCCGCGCCCTCACACGTACGCTCCCCCTAAAGCGTTGTCGTACCCTCACCTGGACCTTAATCTGCCCCTCCCCTAACCCTAACGCTAGCTCGAACCCTAACCCTAACCCTTCCCCGAAGCCTGAACCTCACCCGTCCCCTAATCCTAACCCGTACGCTAACACTAACCCACGCCCTCACACGTATGCTCCCCCTAAAGCGTTGTCGTACCCTCACCTGGACCTTAAACCGTCCCCGTCCCCTAACCCTAACTCTAGGCCGAACCCTAACCCTAACCCTTTCCCGAAGCCTGACCCTCACCCGTCCCCTAATACTAACCCGTACGCTAACACTAAACCGCGCCCTCACATGTACGGTCCCTTTAAATCTTTGTCGTACCCTCACATGGACCCTAAACCATTCCCGTCCCCTAACCCTAACCCTAACCCGAACCCTCACCCTAACCTTTCCCCGAAGCCTGACCGTCACCCGTCCCCTAATCCTAACCCATACGCTAACACTAACACGTGCCCTCACACGTACGCCCCCCCAAATCATTGTTGGACCCTAAACCATCCTCGTCCCCTAACTCTAAACCTAACCCGAACCGTAAACCTAACCCTTCCCCGAAGCCTTCCCCTGACACTTCCCCTAATCCTAACCCGTACGCTAACACTAACCCGCACCCTCACACGTACGCTCCCCCTAAAGCGTTGTCGTACCCTCACCTGGATCCGAAACGGTCCCCATCCGCTAAACCTAACACTAACCCTAGCCCGAACCCTAACCCTAACACTTCCCTGAAGCATGACCCTCACCCGTCCCATAATCCTAACCCGTACGCTCACACTAACCCGTGCCCTCACACGTACGCTCCCCCTAAAGCGTTGTCGTACCCTCACCTGGACCCTAAACCGTCCCCGTGCCCTAACCCTAAGCCTAGCCCGAACCCTAGCCCTAACACTTCCCCGAAGCCTGATCCTCACCCGTCCCTAATCCTAACCCGTACGCTAACACTAACCCGCGCCCTCACACGTACGCTCCCCCTAAAGCATTGTCGGACCCTCACCTGGACCCTAAACCGTCCCCGTTCCCTAACCCTAGCCCGAACCCTCTCCCTAACACTTCCCCGAAGCCTGACACTAACCCGTCCCCTAATCCTAACCCGTACGCTAACCCTAACACTCGCCCTCACACGTACGCTCCCCCTAAAGCGTTGTCGGACCCTCACCTGGACCGTAAACCGTCCCCGTCCCCTAACACTAACCCTAGCCCGAACCCTAACCCTAACTCTTTCCCGAAGCCTGACCCTCACACGTCCCCTAATCTTAACCCGTACGCTAACACTAACCCACGCCCTCACACGTACCCTCCCCCTAAAGCGTTGTCGTACCCTCACCTGAACGCTAAACCGTCCCCGTCCCCTAACCCTAACCCTAGCCCGAACCCTAACCCTAACACTTCCCCGAAGCCTGACCCTCACCCGTCCCCTAATCCTAACCCGTACGCTAACACTAACCCGCGCCCTCACACGTACGCTCCCCCAAAAGCGTTGTCGTACCCTCACCTTGACCCTAAACCGTCCCCGTCCCCTAACACTAACCCTACCCCGAACCCTAACCCTAACCCTTCCCCGAAGCCTGACCCTCACCCGTCCCCTATTCCTAAACCGTACGCTAACACTAACCCGTGCCCTCACACGTACGCTCCCCCTAAACAATGTGGTACACTCACCTGGATCATAAACCGTCCCCGTCCCCTAAACCTCACCCTATGCCGAACCCTAACCCTAACCCTTGCCCGAAGCCTGACCCTCACCCGTCCCGTAACCCTAACCCGTACGTGAACACTAACCCGCGCCCTCACACGTACGCTCCCCCTAAAGCGTTGTCGTACCCTCACCTGGACCCTAAACCGTCCCCGTCCCCTAACCCTAACCCTAGGCCGAACCCTAACCCTAAACCTTCCCCGAAGCCTGACCCTCACCTGTTCCCTAATCCTAACCAGTACGCTAACACTAACCCGCGCCTTCAAACATACGCTCCCCCTGAAGCGTTGTCGTACCCTCACCTGGACCCTAAACCGTCCCCATCCTCTAACCCTAACCCTAGCCCGAACCCTAACCCTAACCCTTCCCTGAAGCCTGACCCTCACCCGTCCCCTAATCCTAGCCAGTACATTGAAACTAACCGGCGCCGTCACACGTACGCACCCCCTAAAGCGTTGTCGTACACTCACCTTGACCCTAAACCATCCCCGTCCCCTAACCCTAACCCTACCCCGAACACTAAACCTAATCCTTCGCTGAAGCCTGACCCTCACCCGTCCCCTAATCCTAACACGTACGCTAACACTAACCCACGCGCTCACACGTAAACTCCCCCTAAAGCGTTGTCGTACGCTCACCTGGACCCTAAACCATCCCCATCCCCTAACCCTAACCCTAGCCCCAAACCAAACCCTAACACTTCCCCGAAGCCTGACCCTCACCCGTTCCCTAATCCTAGCCCGTAGTTTGAAACTAACCTGCGCCCTCACACCTACGCTCCCCCTAAAGCCTTGTCATACCCTCACCTCGACCCTAAACCGTCCCCGTCCCCTAACCCTAAACCTAGCCCGAACCCTCTCCCTAACCCTTCCCCGAAGCCTGACCCTAACCCGTCCCATAATCCTAACGCGTACGCGAACACTAACCCGTGCCCTCACACGTACGCTCCCCCTAAAGCGTTGTCGTACCCTCACCTGGACCCTAAACCGTCCCTGTCCCCTAACCCTAACCCTAGCACGAACCCTAACCCTAACCCTTCCCCGAAACCTGACCCTCACCCGTCCCCTAAACCTAACCCGTACACTAACACTAACCCGCGCCCTGACACGTACGCTCCCCCTAAAGCGTTGTCGTACCCTCACCTGGACCCTAAACCATCCCCGTCCCCTAAACCTAACCATAGTCCGAACACTAAACCTAATCCTACAGCGAAGCCTGACCCTCACCCTTCCCCTAATGCTAACCTGTACACTAACACTAACCCGCGCCCTCACACGTACGCTCCCCCTAAAGCGTTGTCGTACACTCATCTGGACCCTAAACCGTCTCCGACCCTAACCCTAACCCTAGCCCGAACCCTAACCCTAACAATTCCCCGAAGCCTGACCGTCACCCGTCCCCTAATCCTAACCCGCACGCTAACACTAACACGTGCCCTCACACGTACGCCCCCCCAAATCATTGTTGGACCCTAAACCATCCTCGTCCCCTAACTCTAAACCTAACCCGAACCGTAAACCTAACCCTTCCCCGAAGCCTTCCCCTCACCCGTCCACTAATCCTAACCCGTAGGCTAACACTAACACGTGCACTCACACGTACGCTCCACCTAAACCGTTGTCGTACCCTCACCTGGACCCTAAACCGTCCCCGTCCCCTCACCATAACCCTAGTCTGAACACTAAGTCTAACCCTTCCCGAAGACTTCCCCTCACCCGTCCCCTAATCATAACACGTACGCTAATACTAACCCGTGCCCTCACACGTACGCGCCCCCTAAACCATGTGGTACCCTCACCTGAACCCTAAACCGTCCTCGTCCCCTAACCCTAATCCTAGCCGGAACCCTAACCTAACCCTTCCCCGAAGCCTTCCCCTCACCCGTCCCCTAATCCTAACCTGTACGCTAAAACTAACACTTGCCCTCACACATACCCCCTCCTAAAGCATTGTCGTACCCTCACCTGGACCCTAAACCGTCCTCGTACCCTAACACTAACCCTAGCCCGAAACGTAAACCTAACCCTTCCCCGAAGCCTTCCCCTCACACGTCCACTAATCCTAACTCGTAGGCTAACACTAACGCGTGCCCTCACACGTACGCTCCCCCTAAAGCGTTGTCGTACCCTCACCTGGACCCTAAACCGTCCCCGTCCCCTAACCCTAATCCTAGTCCAAACCCTAACTCTAACCCTTCCCGATGCCTTCCCCTCAACCGTCCCCTAATCATAACCTGTACGATAACACTAACCCGTGCCTTCATACGTACGCTTTCCTTAAACCGTCGTCGTACCCTCCCCTGGACCCTAAACCGTCCCCGGCCTGTAACCCTAACCCTAGCCCGAACCCTAACCCTAACACTTGCACGAAGCCTAATCCTCACCCGTCCTGTAATCCTAACCCGTACGCGAACACTAACGCGCGCCCTCACACGTACGCTCCCCTAAAAGCGTTGTCGTACCCTCACCTGGACCCTAAACCGTCCCCGTCCCCTAACCCTAACCCTACCCCGAACCCTAACCCTAACCCTGCCCCGAAGCCTGACCCTCACCCGTCCCCTATTCCTAAACCGTACGCTAACACTAACCCGTGCCCTCACACGTACGCTCCCCCTAAACAATGTGGTACACTCACCTGGATCATAAACCGTCACCGTCCCCTAACCCTCAGCCTAGGCCGAACCTGAACCCTAACCCTTGCCCGAAGCCTGACCCTCACCCGTCCCGTAACCCTAACCCGTACGCGAACACTAACCCGCGCCCTCACATGTACGCTCCCCCTAAAGCGTTGTCGTACCCTCACCTGGACCCTAAACCGTCCCCGTCCCCTAAAACTTACCCTAGCCCGAACCCTAACCCTACCCCTTCCCAGAAGCCTGACACTCACCCGTCCCGTAATCCTAACTCGTACGCTAACACTAACCCACGCCCTCACATGTACGCTCCCCCTAAAGCGTTGTCGTACCTACAACTGGACCCTAAACCATCCCCGTCCCCTAACCCTAACCCTAGCCCGAACACAAAACCTAACCCTTCCCCGAAGCCTGACCCTCAACCATCCCCTAATCCTAACCCGTACGCTAACACTAACCCGCGCGCTCACACGTACACTCCCCCTAAAGCGTTGTCGTACCCTCACCTGGACCCTAAACCATCCCCATCCGCTAACCCTAACCCTAGCCCCAAACCAAACCCTAACCCTTCCCCGAAGCCTGACCCTCACCCGTTCCCTAATCCTAACCCGTACTTTGAAAGTAACACGCGCCCTCACACCTACGCTCCCCCTAAAGCGTTGTAATACCCTCACTTCGACCCTAAACAGTTCCCGTCCCCTAACCCTAACCCTAGCCCGAACCCTCTCCCTAACCCTTCCCCAAAGCCTGACCCTAACCCGTCCCCTAATCCTAACCCGTATGCTAACACTAACCCGTGCCCTCAAACGTACACTCCCCCTAAAGCGTTGTCGTACCTTCCCCTGGACCCTAAACCGTCCCCGTCCCCTAACCGTAACCCTAGCCCGAACCCTAACCCTAACCCTTCCCCGAAGCCTGACCCTCACCCGTCCCCTAATCCTAACCCGTACGCTAACACTAACCCGCGCATCACACGTATGTTCCCCCTAAAGCGTTGTCGTACCCTCACCTGGACTCTAAACCATCCCCGTCCCCTAATCCTAACCCTAGCCCGAACCCTAACCCTAACACTTCCCCGAAGCCTGACCCTCTCCCGTCCCCTAATCCTAACCCGTACGCTAACACTAACCCGTGCCCTCACACGTACACTCCCCCTAAACAATGTGGTACACTCACCTGGATCATAAACCGTCCCCGTCCCCTAACCCTCACCCTATGCCAAACCCTAACCCTAACCCTTGCCCGAAGCCTGACCCTCACCCGTCCCGTAACCCTAACCCGTACGCGAACACTAACCCGCGCGCTCACACGTACGCTCCCCCTAAAGCGTTATCGTACCCTCACCTGGACCCTAAACCGTCCCCGTCCTCTAACCCTAACCCTAGGCCGAACCCTAAACCTAAACCTTCCCCGAAGCCTGACCCTCACCCGTTCCCTAATCCTAACCAGTACGCTAACACTAACCCACGCCCTCAAACATACACTCCCCCTGAAGCGTTGTCGTACCCTCACCTGGACCCTAAACCGTCCCCATCCCCTAACCCTAACCCTAGCCCCAACCCTAACCCTAACCCTTCCCTGAAGCCTGACCCTCACCCGTCCCCTAATCCTAACCCGTACACTAACACTAACCCGCGCCCTCACACGTACGCTCCCCATAAAGCGTTGTCGTACACTCATCTGGACCCTAAACCGTCTCCGACCCTAACCCTAACCATAGCCCGAACCCTAACCCTAACAATTCCCCGAAGCCTGACCGTCACCCGTCCCCTAATCCTAACCCGTACGCTAACACTAACACGTGCCCTCACACGTACGCCCCCCCAAATCATTGTTGGACCCTAAACCATCCTCGTCCCCTAACTCTAAACCTAACCCAAACCGTAAACCTAACCCTTCCCCGAAGCCTTCCCCTCACCCGTCCACTAATCCTATCCCGTAGGCTAACACTAACACGTGCACTCACACGTACGCTCCACCTAAACCGTTGTCGTACACTCACCTGGACCCTAAACCGTCCCCGTCCCCTCACCATAACCCTAGTCTGAACACTAAGTCTAACCCTTCCCGAAGACTTCCCCTCACCCGTCCCCTAATCATAACACGTACGCTAATACTAACCCGTGCCCTCACACGTACGCGCCCCCTAAACCATGTGGTACCCTACCTGAACCCTAAACCGTCCTCGTCCCCTAACCCTAATCCTAGCCCGAACTCTAACCTAACCCTTCCCCGAAGCCTTCCCCTCACCCGTCCCCTAATCCTAACCCGTACGCTAACACTAACACTTGCCCTCACACATACCCCCTCCTAAAGCATTGTCGTACCCTCACCTGGACCCTAAACCGTCCTCGTACCCTAACACTAACCCTAGCCCGAACCGTAAACCTAACCCTTCCCCGAAGCCTTCCCCTCACACGTCCACTAATCCTAACTCGTAGGCTAACACTAACGCGTGCCCTCACACGTACGCTCCCCCTAAAGCGTTGTCGTACCCTCACCTGGACCCTAAACCGTCCCCGTCCCCTAACCCTAATCCTAGTCCAAACCCTAACTCTAACCCTTCCCGATGCCTTCCCCTCAACCGTTCCCTAATCATAACCCGTACGATAACACTAACCCGTGCCTTCACACGTTCGCTTTCCTTAAACCATTGTCGTACCCTCCCCTGGACCCTAAACCGTCCCCGTCCTGTAACCCTAACCCTAGCCCGAACCCTAACGCTAACACTTGCGCGAAGCCAGAACCTCACCCGTCCCGTAATCCTAACCCGTACGCGAACACTAACCCGCGCCCTCACACGTACGCTCCCCCTAAAGCGTTGTCGTACCCTCACCTGGACCCTAAACCGTCCCCGTCCCCTAAACCTAACCCTAGCCCGAACCCTAACCCAAACCCTTCCAAGAAGCCTGACCCTCACCCGTCCCCTAATCCTAGCCCGTACATTGAAACTAACCCGCGCCCTCACACGTACGCTCCCCCTAAATGGTTGTCGTACCCTCACCTGGACCCTAAACCGTCCCTGTCCCCTAAACCTAACCCTAGCCCGAACCCTCACCCTAACCCTTCCCCGAAGCCTGACCGTCACCTGTCCCCTAATCCTAACCCGTACGCTAACACTAACCCACGCCCTCACACCTACGCTCCCCATAAAGCGTTGTCGTACCCTCACCTGGACCCTAATCCGTCCCTGTCCCCTAACGCTAACCCTAGCCCGAACCCTAACCCTAACCCTTCCCCGAAGCCTGACCGTCACCTGTCCCCTAATCCTAACCCGTACGCTAACACTAACCCACGCCCTCACACGTACGCTCCCCCTAAAGCGTTGTCGTACCCTGACCTGGACCCTAAACCGTCCCTGTCCCCTAACCCTAACCCTAGCCTGAACCCTAACCCTAACCCTTCCCCGAAACCTGACCCTCACCCTTCCCCTAATCCTAACCCGTACGCTAACACTAACCCGCGCCCTCAAACATATGCTCCCTTTAAAGTGTTGTCGTACCCTCACCTGGACCCTAAACCGTCCCCATCCCCTAACCCTAACCCTAGCACCAACCCTAACCCTAACCCTTCCCCGAAGCCTGATCCTCAACCGTCCCCTAATCCTAGCCAGTACATTGAAACTAACCCGTGCCATAACACGTACGCTCCCCATAAAGCGTTGTCGTACCCGCAACTGGACCCTAAACCATCCCCGTCCCCTAACCCTAACCCTAGCCCGAAGACAAAGCCTAACACTTCCCCGAAGCCTGACCCTCAACCATCCCCTAATCCTAACCCGTACACTAACACTAACACGCGCTCTCACACGTACACTCCCCCTAAAGCGTTGTCGTACCCTCACCTGGACCCTAAACCGTCCCCATCCCCTAACCCTAACCCTAGCCCCAAACCAAACCCTAACCCCTCCCCGAAGCCTGTCCCTCACCCGTTCCCTAATCCTAACACGTACGTTGAAACTAACCCGCGCCCTCAAACCTACGCACCCCCTAAAGCGTTGTCATACCCTCACCTCGACCCTAAACCGTCCCCGTCCCCTAACCCTAACCCTAGCAGGAACTCTCTCCCTAACACTTCCCCAAAGCCTGACCCTAACCCGTCCCATAATCCTAACCCGAACGTGAACCCTAACCCGCGCCCTCACACGTACGCTCCCCCTAAAGCGTTGTCGTACCCTCACTTCAACCCTAAATCGTCCCCATCCCCTAACGCTAAACCTAGCCTAAACCCTAACCCTAACACTTCCCTGAAGCCTGACCCTCACCCGTCACCTAATCCTAACCCGTACGCTAACACTAACCCGTGCCCTCACACGTACGCTCCCCCTAAAGCGTTGACATACCCTCACCTGGACCCTAAACCGTCCCCGTCCCCTAACCGTAACCCTAGCCCGAACGCTAACCCTAACCCTTCCCCGAAGCCTGACCCTCACCCGTCCCCTAATCCTAACCCGTACGCTAACACTAAACCGCGCCCTCACACGTACGCTCCCCCTAAAGCGTTGTCGTACCCTCACCTGGACCCTAAACCGTCCCCGTCCCCTAACCCTAACCCTAGACTGAACCCTAACCCTAACCCTTGCCCGAAGCCTGACCCTCACCCGTCCCCGAATCCTAACCCGTACGCTAACACTAACCCGCGCCATCACACGTACGCTCCCCCTAAAGCGTTGTCGTACCCTCACCTGGACCCTAAACCATCCCCGTCCCCTAACCCTAACCCTACCCCGAACACTAAACCTAACCCTTCGCCGAAGCCTGACCCTCACCCGTCCCCTAATCCTAACCCGTACGCTAACACTAACCCGCGCGCTCACACGTAAACTCCCCCTAAAGCATTGTCGTACGCTCACCTGGACCCTAAACCATCCCCATCCCCTAACCCTAACCCTAGCCCCAAACCAAACCCTAACACTTCCCCGAAGCCTGACCCTCACCCGTTCCCTAATCCTAGCCCGTAGGTTGAAACTAACCTGCGCCCTCACACCTACGCTCCCCCTACAGCCTTGTCATACCCTCACCTCGACCCTAAACCGTCCCCGTCCCCTAACCCTAACCCTAGCCCGAACCCTCTCCCTAACCCTTCCCCGAAGCCTGACCCTAACCCGTCCCATAATCCTAACCCGTACGCGTACACTAACCCACGCCCTCACACGTACGCTCCCCCTAAAGCGTTGTCGTACCCTCACCTCGACCCTAAATCGTCCCCGTCCCCTAACGCTAAACCTAGCCTGAACCCTAACCCTAAACCTTCCCTGAAGCCTGACCCTCACCCGTCCCCTAATCCTAACCCGTACGCTAACACTATCCCGTGCCCTCACACGTACGCTACCCCTAAAGCGTTGTCGTACCCTCACCTGGACCCTAAACCGTCCCTGTCCCCTATCCCTAACCCTAGCACGAACCCTAACCCTAACCCTTCCCCGAAACCTGACCCTCACCCGTCCCCTAAACCTAACCCATACACTAACACTAACCCGCGCCCTCACACGTACGCTCCCCCTAAAGCGTTGTCGTACCCTCACCTGGACTCTAAACCATCCCCGTCCCCTAAACCTAACCATAGTCCGAACACTAAACCTAATCCTACAGCGAAGCCTGACCCTCACCCTTCCCCTAATCCTAACCCGTACACTAACACTAACCCGCGCCCTCACACGTACGCTCCCCATAAAGCGTTGTCGTACACTCATCTGGACCCTAAACCGTCTCCGACCCTAACCCTAACCCTAGCCCGAACCCTAACCCTAACAATTCCCCGAAGCCTGACCGTCACCCGTCCCCTAATCCTAAACCGTACGCTAACACTAACACGTGCCCTCACACGTACGCCCCCCCAAATCATTGTTGGACCCTAAACCATCCTCGTCCCCTAACTCTAAACCTAACCCGAACCGTAAACCTAACCCTTCCCCGAAGCCTTCCCCTCACACGTCCACTAATTCTAACCCGTAGGCTAACACTAACACGTGCACTCACACGTACGCTCCACCTAAACCGTTGTCGTACCCTCACCTGGACCCTAAACCGTCCCCGTCCCCTAACCCTAACCCTAGCCCGAACCCTAACCCTAACCCTTCCCCGAAACCTGACCCTCACCCTTCCCCTAATCCTAACCCATACGCTAACACTAACCCACGCCCTCAAACATACGCTCCCTCTAAAGCGTTGTCGTACACTCACCTGAACCCTAAACCGTCCCCATCCCCTAACCCTAACCCTAGCCCCAACCCTAACCATAACCCTTCCCCGAAGCATGACCCTCACCCGTTCCGTAATCCTAACCAGTACGCTAACACTAACCCGCGCCCTCAAACATACGCTCCCCCTGAAGCGTTGTCGTACCCTCACCTGGACCCTAAACCGTCCCCATCCCCTAACCCTAACCCTAGCCCCAACCCTAACCCTAACCCTTCCCTGAAGCCTGACCCTCACCCGTCCCATAATCCTAGACAGTACATTGAAACTAACCCGCGCCGTCACACGTACGCTACCCCTAAAGCGTTGTCGTACCCTCACCTGGACCCTAAACCATCCCCGTCCCCTAACCCTAACCCTAGCCCGAACACTAAACCTAACCCTTCACCGAAGCCTGACCCTCACCCGTCCCCTAATCCTAACCCGTACGCTAACACTAACCCGCGCGCTCACACGTAAACTCCCCCGAAAGCGTTGTCGTACCCTCACCTGGACCCTAAACCATCCCCATCCCCTAACCCTAACCCTAGCCCCAAACCAAACCCTAACACTTCCCCGAAGCCTGACCCTCACCCGTTCCCTAATCCTTGCCCGTAGGTTGAAACTAACCTGGCCCTCACACCTATGCTCCCCCTAAAGCCTTGTCATACCCTCACCTCGACCCTAAACCGTCTACGTCCCCTAACCCTAACCCTAGCCCGAACCCTCTCCCTAACCCTTCCCCGAAGCCTGACCCTAACCCGTCCCATAATCCTAACCCGTACGCGAACACTAACCCACGCCCTCACAGGTACGCTCCCCCTAAAGCGTTGTCGTACCCTCCCCTCGACCCTATATCGTCCCCGTCCCCTAACGCTAAACCTAGCCTGAACCCTAACCCTAAACCTTCCCTGAAGCCTGACCCTCACCCGTCCCCTAATCCTAACCCGTACGCTAACACTAACCCGTGCCCTCACACGTACGCTCCCCCTAAAGCGTTTTCGTACCCTCACCTGACCCTAAACCGTCCCCGTCCCCTAACCCTAACCCTAGCACGAACCCTAACCCTAACCCTTCCCCGAAACCTGACCCTCACCCGTCCCCTAAACCTAACCCGTACGCTAACACTAACCCGCGCCCTCACACGTACGCTCCCCCTAAAGCGTTGTCGTACCCTCACCTGGATCCTAAACCATCCCCGTCCCCTAAACCTAACCATAGTCCGAACACTAAACCTAATCCTACACCGAAGCCTGACCCTCACCCTTCCCCTAATCCTAACCCGTACACTAACACTAACCCGCGCCCTCACACATACGCTCCCCCTAAAGCGTTGTCGTACACTCATCTGGACCCTAAACCGTCTCCGACCCTAAATCTAACCCTAGCCCGAACCCTCATCCTAACCCTTCCCCGAAGCCTGACCGTCACCCGTCCCCTAATCCTAACCCGTACGCTAACACTAACACGTGCCCTCACACGTACGCCCCCCCAAATCATTGTTGGACCCTAAACCATCCTCGTCCCCTAACTCTAAACTTAACCCCAACCGTAAACCTAACCCTTCCCCGAAGCCTTCCCCTCACCCGTCCACTAATCCTAACCCGTAGGCTAACACTAACGTGTGCACTCACACGTACGCTCCACCTAAACTGTTGTCGTACCCACACCTGGACCCTAAACCGTCCCCGTCCCCTCACCATAACCCTAGTCTGAACCCTAAGTCTAACCCTTCCCGAAGACTTCCCCTCACCCGTCCCCTAATCATAACCCGTATGCTAACACTAACCCGTGCCCTCACACGTACGCTCCCCCTAAACCATGTGGTACACTCACCTGAACCCTAAACCGTCCTCGTCCCTAACCCTAATCCTAGCCCGAACCCTAACCTAACCCTTCCCCGAAGCCTTCCCCTCACCCGTCCCCTAATCCTAAACCATACGCTAACACTAACACGTGCCCTCACACATACCCCCTCCTAAAGCATTGTCGTACCCTCACCTGGACCCTAAACCGTCCTCATACCCTAACACTAACCCTAGCCCGAACCGTAAACCTAACCCTTCCCCGAAGCCTTCCCCTCACACGTCCACTAATCCTAACTCGTAGGCTAACACTAACGCGTGCCCTCACACGTACGCTCCCCCTAAAGCGTTGTCGTACCCTCACATGGACCCTAAACCGTCCCCGTCCCCTAACCCTAAACCTAGTCCAAACCCTAACTCTAACCCTTCCCGATGCCTTCCCCTCACCCGTACCCTAATCATAAACCGTACGATAACACTAAACCGTGCCTTCACACGTACGCTTTCCTTAAACCATTGTCGTATCCTCCCCTGGACCCTAAGCCGTCCCCGTCCCGTAAACCTAACCCTAGCCCGAACCCTAACCCTAACCCTTGCGCGAAGCCTGACCCTCACCCGTCCCGTAATCCTAATCCGTACGCGAACACTAACCCGCGCCCTCACACGTACGCTCCCCCTAAAACGTTGTTGTATCCTCACCAGGACCCTAAACCGTCCCCGTCCCCTAAACCTAACCCTAGCCCGAACCCTAACCCTAACCCTTCCCCGAAGCCTGACACTCACCCGTCCCCTAATCCTAGCCCGTACGCGAACACTAACCCGCGCCCTCACACGTACGCTCCCCCTAAAGCGTTGTCATACCCTCACCTGGACCCTAAACTGTCCCCGTCCCCTAACCCTAACCCTAGCCCGAACCCTAACCCTACCCCTTCCCATAAGCCTGACCCTCACCCGTCCCGTAATTCTAACTCGTACGCTAACACTAACCCACGCCCTCACACGTACGCTCCCCCTAAAGCGTTGTCGTATCCTCACCTGGACCCTAAACCAACCCCATCCCCTAACCCTAACCCTAACCCGAACCCTAACACTATCTCTTCCCCAAATCCTGACCCTCACCCGTCCCCTAATCCTAACCCGTACGCTAACACTAACCCGCGCCTCACACATATGCTCCCCCTAAAGCATTGTCGTACCTTCACCTGGAACCTAAACCGTCCCCGTCCCCTAACCCTAACCCTAGCCCGAACCCTAACCCTAACCCTTCCCCGAAGCCTGACCCTCACCCGTTCCCTAATCCTAACCAGTACGGTAACACTAACCCGCGCCCTCAAACATACGCTCCCTCTAAAGCGTTGTCGTACCCTAACCTGGACCCTAAACCATCCCCATCCCCTAACCCTAACCCTAGCCCCAACCCTAACCCTAACCCTTCCCCGAAGCCTGATCCTCACCCGTCCCCGAATCCTAGCCAGTACATTGAAACTAACCCGCGCCCTCACACGTACGCTCCCCCTAAAGCATTGTCGTACCCGCATCTGGACCCTAAACCATCGCCGTCCCCTAACCCTAACCCTAGCCCGAACACAAAACCTAACCCTTCCCCGAAGCCTGACCCTCAACCATCCCCTAATCCTAACCCGAACACTAACACTAACCTGCGCGCTCACACGTACACTCCCCCTAAAGCGTTGTCGTAACCTCACCTGGACCCTAAACCATCCCCATCCCCTAACCCTAACCCTAGCCCCAAACCAAACCCTAACCCTTCCCCGAAGCCTGACCCTCACCCGTTCCCTAATCCTAACCCGTACGTTGAAACTAACCCGCGCTCTCACACCTACGCTCCCCCTAAAGCGTTGTCATACCCTCACTTCGACCCTAAACAGTCCCCGTCCCCTAACCCTAACCCTAGCCCGAACCCTCTCCCTAACCCTTCCCCGAAGACTGACCCTAACCCGTCCCATAATCCTAAACCGAACGTGAACCCTAACCCGCGCCCTCACTAGTACGCTCCCCGTAAACCGTTGTCGTACCCTCACCTGGACCGTAAACGGTCCCCGTCCCCTAAACCTAACCCTAACCCTAGCGCGAACCCTAAACCTAACCCTTCCCCGAAGCCTGACCCTCACCCGTCCCCGAATCCTAACCCGTACGCTAACACTAACCCGCGCCCTCACACATACGTTCCCCGTAGAGCGTTTTCGTACCTTCACCTGGACCCTAAACCGTCCCCGTCCCCGAACCCTAACCCTAAACCGAAACCTAACCCTAACACTTCTCCGAAGCCTGACCATCACCCGTCCCCTAATCCTAAGCCGTACGCTAACACTAAACCACGCCCTGACACGTACGCTCCCCCTAAAGCGTTGTCATACCCTCACCTGGACCCTAAACCGTCCTCGTCCCCTAACCCTAACCCTAGCCCGAACCCTAACTCTAACCCTTCCCCGAAGCCTGACCCTCACCCGTCCCCTAATCCTAACCAGTACGCTAACACTAACCCACGGCCTCACACGTACGCTCCCCCTAAAGCGTTGTCGTACCCTCACCTGGACCCTAAACCGTCCCCGTCCCCTAAACCGTACCCTAGACCGAACCCTAACCCTAACCCTTCCCCGAAGCCTGACCCTCACCCGTCCCCTAATCCTAACCCGTACGCTAACACTAATCCACGCCCTCACACGTACACTCCCCCTAAAGCGTTGTCGGACCCTCAGCTGGACCCTAGACCGTCCCCGTCTCCTAACCCTAACCCTAGCACGAACCCTAACCCTAACCCTTCCCCGAAGCCTGACCCTCACCCGTCCCCTAAACCTAACCCGTCGGCTAACACTAACCCGCGCCCTCACACGTACGCTCCCCGTAAACCGTTGTCGTACTCTCACCTGGACCCTAAAAGGTCCCCGTCCCCTAAACCTAACCCTATCCCTAGCCCGAACCCTAACCCTAACACTTCCCCGAAGCCTGACCCTCACCCGTCCCCTAATCCTAACCCGTACGCTAACGCTAACCTCCGCCCTCACACCTAAGCTCCCCCTAAAGTATTGTCGTACCCTCACCTGGACCCTAAACCGTCCCCTTCCCCTAACACTAACCCTAGCCCGAACCCTAACCCTAACCCTTCCCCGATGCCTGGCCCTCACCCGTCACCTAATCCTAACCTGTACGCTAACACTAACCCGCGCCCTCACACCTACGCTCCCCCTAAAGCGTTGTCGTACCCTCACCTGGACCCTAAACCGTCCCCGTCCCCTAACCCTAACCCTAGCCCGAACCCTAACCCTAACCCTTCCCCGAAGCCTGACCCTCACCCGTCCCCTAATCCTAACCCGTACGCTAACACTAACCCGCGCCCTCACACCTACGCTCCCCCTAAAGCGTTGTTGTACCCTCACCTGGACCCTAAACCGTCCCCGTCCCCTAACCCTAACCCTAGCCTGAACCCTAACCCTAACACTTCCCCGAAGCCTGACACTCACCCGTCCCCTAATCCTAACCCGTACGCTAACACTAACCCGCGACCTCACACGTACGCTCCCCCTAAAGCGTTGTCGAAACCTCACCTGGACTCTTAACCGTCCCCGTCCCATAACCCTAACCCTAGGCCGAACCCTAACCCTAACACTGCCCCGAAGCCTGACCCTCACCCGTCCCCTAATCCTACCCCGTACGCTAACACTAACCTGCGCCCTCAACCTAAGCTCCCCCTAAAGTGTTGTCGTACCCTCACCTGGACCCTAAACCGTCCCCGTCCCCTAACCCTAACCCTAGCCCGAAACCTAACCCTAACCCTTTCCCGAACCCTGACTCTCACCCGTCCCCTAATCCTAACCCGTACGCGAACACTAACCCGCGCCCTCACACGTACGCTCCCCCTAAAGTGTTGTCGTACCCTCACCTGGACCCTAAACCTTCCCCGTCCCCTAACCCTAACCCTAGCCCGAATCCTAACCCTAACACTTCCCCAAAGCCTGACCCTCACCCGTCCCCGAATCCTAACCCGTGTGCTAACACTAACCCACGCCATCAGATGTACGCTCCCCCTAAAGTGTTTTCGGACCCACACATGGACCCTAAACCGTCCCCGTCCCCTAACCCTAACCCTAGCCCGAACCCTAGCCCTAACCCTTCCCCGAAGCCTGACCCTCACCCATCCCCTAATCCTAACCCGTACGCTAACACTAACCCGCGCCCTCACACGTACGCTCCCCCTAAAGCGTTGTCGTACCCTCACCTGGACCCTAAACCGTCCCCGTGGCCTTACCCTAACCCTAGTCCGAACCCTAGCCCTAACCCTTCCCCGAAGCCTGATCCTCACCCGTCCCCTAATCCTAAGCCGTAGGCTAACATTAACCCGCGCCCTCACAAGTACGCTCCCCGTAAACCGTTGTCGTACCCTCACCTGGACCCTAAACGGTCCCCGTCCCCAAAACCTAACCCTAACCCTAGCGCGAACCCTAAACCTAACCCTTCCCCGAAGCCTGACCCTCACCCGTCCCCGAATCCTAACCCGTACGCTAACACTAACCTGCGCCCTCACACATACGTTCCCCGTAGAGCGTTGTCGTAACTTCACCTGGACCCTAAACAGTCCACGTCCCCTAACCCTAACCCTAAACCGAACCCTAACCCTAACACTTCTCCGAAGCCTGACCATCACCCGTCCCCTAATCCTAACCCGTACGCTAACACTAAACCACGCCCTGACACGTACGCTCCCCCAAAAGCGTTGTCGTACCCTCACCTGGACCCTAAACCGTCCTCGTCCCCTAACCCTAACCCTAGCCCGAACCCTAACCCTAACCCTTCCCCGAAGCCTGACCCTCAACCGTCCCCTAATCCTAACCAGTACGCTAACACTAACCCACGGCCTCACACGTACGCACCCCCTAAAGCGTTGTCGTACCCTCACCTGGACCCTAAACCGTCCCCGTCCCCTAAACCGTACCCTAGACCGAACCCTAACCCTAACCCTTCCCCGTAGCCTGACCCTCACCCGTCCCCTAATCCTAACCCTTACGCTAACACTAATCCACGCCCTCACACGTACGCTCCCCCTAAAGCGTTGTCGGACCCTCAGCTGGACCCTAGACCGTCCCCGTCCCCTAACCATAACCCTATCCCGAAACCTTAACCTAAACCTTCCCCGAAGCCTGACCCTCACCCGTCCCTTAATCCTAACACGTACGCTAACACTAAACCGCGCCCTCCCACGTACGCTCCCCCTAAAGCGTAGTCGTACCTTCACCTGGACCCTAAAACGTCCCCGTCTCCTAACCAAAACCCTAGCACGAACCCTAACCCTAACCCTTCCCCGAAGCCTGACCCTCACCCGTCCCCTAAACCTAACCCGTCGGCTAACACTAACCCGTGCCCTCACACGTACGCTCCCCGTAAACCGTTGTCGTACCCTCACCTGTACCCTAAAAGGTTCCCGTCCCCTAAACCTAACCCTAACCCTAGCCCGAACCCTAACCCTAACACTTCCCCGAAGCCTGACCCTCACCCGTCCCCTAATCCTAACCCATACGCTAACGCTAACCTCCGCCCTCACTCCTAAGCTCCACCTAAAGTATTGTCGTTCCCTCACCTGGACCCTAAACCGTCCCCTTCCCCTAACCCTAACCCTAGCCCGAACCCTAACCCTAAACCTTCCCCGAAGCCTGACCCTCACCCGTCCCCTAATCCTAACCCGTACGCTAACACTAACCCGCGCCCTCGCACGTACGCTCCCCCTAAAGCGTTGTCATACACTCACCTGGACCCTAAACCGTCCCCGTCCCCTAACCCTAAACCTAGCCCGAACCCTAACCCTAGCCCTTTCCCGAAGCCTGACCCTTAACATCCCCTATTCCTATACCGTACGCTAACTCTAACCCGCGCCCTCACACGTACGCTCCCCCTAAAGCGTTGTCGTACCCTCACCTTAACCCTAAACCGTCCCCGCCCCTAACACTAACCCTAGTCCGAACCCTCACACTAACCTTTCCCCGAAGAATGACCCTCACCTGTCCTGTAATCCTAGGCCGTACGCTAACACTAACACGTGCCCTCACACGTACACTCCCCCTAAAGCGTTGTCGGACACTCACCTGGACCCTAAACCGTCCCCGTTCTCTAACCCTAACCCTAGCCCGAACCCTAACCCTAAACCTACCCCGAAGCCTGAACCTCACACGTCCCCTAATCCTAACCCATACGCTAACACTAACCCGGGCCTCACACGTATGCTCCCCCTAAAGCGTTGTCGTACACTCACCTGGACCCTAAACCGTCCCCGTCCCCTAAACGTGACCCTAGCCCCAACCCTAACCCTATCCCTTCCCCGAAGCCTGACCCTCACCCGTTCCCTAATCGTAATCCGTACGCTAACAATAACACGCGCCCTCACACGTACGCTCCCCCTAAAGCGTAGTCGTACCCTCACCTGGACCCTAAACCGTCCCCGTCCCCTAACCCTAAGCCTAGCCCGGACCCTCGCCCTAACCCTTCCCCGAAGCCTGACCCACACCCGCCCCTAATCCTAACACGTACGCTAACACTAACCCGCGTCCTCACACATACGCTCCCCCTAAAGCGTTGTCGTACCCTCACCTGGACCCTAAAACCTCCCTGTCCCCTAACCCTAACCCTAGCCCGAACCCTCACCCTAACGCTTCCCCGAAGCCTGACACTCACACGTCCCCTATTCGTAACCCGTACGCTAACACTAACCCGCGCCCTCATACATACGCTCCCACTAAAGCGTTGTCGGACCCTCACCTGGACCCTAAACAGTCCCCGTCCCCTAACCCTAACCCTAGCCCGAACACTAAACCTAACCCTTCCCCAAAGCCTGACACTCACCCGTCCCCTAATCCTAACCCGTAGCCTAACACTAAACCGCGCCCTCAGAAGTACGCTCCCCCGAAAGCGTTGTCGTACCCTCACCTGGATCCTAAACCGTCCCCGTCCCCTAACCCTAACCCTAGCCCAAACCCTAACCCTAACACTTCCCCGAAGCCTGACCCTCACTCGTCCCCTAATCCTAACCCGTACGCTAACACTAACCCGCGCCCTCACACGTACGCTCCGCCTAAAGCGTTGTCGTACCCTCACCTAGACTCTAAACCGTCCCCTAACCCTAACCCTAACCCTAGCCCGAACCCTAACACTAACCCTTCCCCGAAGCCTGACCCTCACACGTCCCCTAATCCTAACCCGTACGCGAACACTAACCCGCGCCCTCACACGTACGCTCCCCCTAAAGCGTTGTCGTATCCTCACCTGGACCCTAAACCGTCCCCGTCCTCTAACCCTAACCCTAAACCTAACACTTCCCCGAAGCCTGACCCTCACCCTTCCCCTAATCCTAACCCGTACGCTAACACTAACCCGCGTCCTCACATGTACGATCCCCCTAAAGCGTTGTCGTACCCTCACCTGGACCCTAAACCGTCCCTGTCCCCTAACCCTAACCCTAGCCCGAACCCTCACCCTAACGCTTCCCTGAAGCCTGACCCTCACCCGTCCCTTAATCCTAACCCGTACGCTAACACTAACCCGCGCCCTCACACGTACGCTCCCCCTAAAGCGTTGTCGTACCCTCACCTGGACCCTAAACCGTCCCCGTCCCTTAACCCTTACCCTAGACCGAACCCTAACCCTAACCCTTCCCCGAAGCCTGACCCTGACCCGTCCCCGAATCCTAACCCGTACGCTAACACTAACCCACGCCTTCACATGTACGCTCCCCCTAAAGTGTTTTCGGACCCACACATGGACCCTAAACCGTCCCCGTCCCCTAACCCTAACCCTAGCCCGAACCCTAGCCCTAACCCTTCCCCGAAGCCTGACCCTCACCCATTCTCTAATCCTAACCCGTACGCTAACACTAACCCGCGCCCTCACACGTACGCTCCCCCTAAAGCGTTGTCGTACCCTCACCTGGACCCTAAACCGTCCCCGTGCCCTAACCCTAAGCCTAGCCCGAACCCTAGCCCTAACACTTCCCCGAAGCCTGATCCTCACCCGTCCCTAATCCTAACCCGTACGCTAACACTAACCCGCGCCCTCACACGTACGCTCCCCCTAAAGCGTTGTCGTACCCTCACCTGGATCCGAAACGGTCCCCATCCGCTAAACCTAACACTAACCCTAGCCCGAACCCTAACCCTAACACTTCCCTGAAGCATGACCCTCACCCGTCCCATAATCCTAACCCGTACGCTCACACTAACCCGTGCCCTCACACGTACGCTCCCCCTAAAGCGTTGTCGTACCCTCACCTGGACCCTAAACCGTCCCCGTGCCCTAACCCTAAGCCTAGCCCGAACCCTAGCCCTAACACTTCCCCGAAGCCTGATCCTCACCCGTCCCTAATCCTAACCCGTACGCTAACACTAACCCGCGCCCTCACACGTACGCTCCCCCTAAAGCATTGTCGGACCCTCACCTGGACCCTAAACCGTCCCCGTTCCCTAACCCTAGCCCGAACCCTCTCCCTAACACTTCCCCGAAGCCTGACACTAACCCGTCCCCTAATCCTAACCCGTACGCTAACCCTAACACTCGCCCTCACACGTACGCTCCCCCTAAAGCGTTGTCGGACCCTCACCTGGACCGTAAACCGTCCCCGTCCCCTAACACTAACCCTAGCCCGAACCCTAACCCTAACTCTTTCCCGAAGCCTGACCCTCACACGTCCCCTAATCTTAACCCGTACGCTAACACTAACCCACGCCCTCACACGTACCCTCCCCCTAAAGCGTTGTCGTACCCTCACCTGAACGCTAAACCGTCCCCGTCCCCTAACCCTAACCCTAGCCCGAACCCTAACCCTAACACTTCCCCGAAGCCTGACCCTCACCCGTCCCCTAATCCTAACCCGTACGCTAACACTAACCCGCGCCCTCACACGTACGCTCCCCCAAAAGCGTTGTCGTACCCTCACCTTGACCCTAAACCGTCCCCGTCCCCTAACACTAACCCTACCCCGAACCCTAACCCTAACCCTTCCCCGAAGCCTGACCCTCACCCGTCCCCTATTCCTAAACCGTACGCTAACACTAACCCGTGCCCTCACACGTACGCTCCCCCTAAACAATGTGGTACACTCACCTGGATCATAAACCGTCCCCGTCCCCTAAACCTCACCCTATGCCGAACCCTAACCCTAACCCTTGCCCGAAGCCTGACCCTCACCCGTCCCGTAACCCTAACCCGTACGTGAACACTAACCCGCGCCCTCACACGTACGCTCCCCCTAAAGCGTTGTCGTACCCTCACCTGGACCCTAAACCGTCCCCGTCCCCTAACCCTAACCCTAGGCCGAACCCTAACCCTAAACCTTCCCCGAAGCCTGACCCTCACCTGTTCCCTAATCCTAACCAGTACGCTAACACTAACCCGCGCCTTCAAACATACGCTCCCCCTGAAGCGTTGTCGTACCCTCACCTGGACCCTAAACCGTCCCCATCCTCTAACCCTAACCCTAGCCCGAACCCTAACCCTAACCCTTCCCTGAAGCCTGACCCTCACCCGTCCCCTAATCCTAGCCAGTACATTGAAACTAACCGGCGCCGTCACACGTACGCACCCCCTAAAGCGTTGTCGTACACTCACCTTGACCCTAAACCATCCCCGTCCCCTAACCCTAACCCTACCCCGAACACTAAACCTAATCCTTCGCTGAAGCCTGACCCTCACCCGTCCCCTAATCCTAACACGTACGCTAACACTAACCCACGCGCTCACACGTAAACTCCCCCTAAAGCGTTGTCGTACGCTCACCTGGACCCTAAACCATCCCCATCCCCTAACCCTAACCCTAGCCCCAAACCAAACCCTAACACTTCCCCGAAGCCTGACCCTCACCCGTTCCCTAATCCTAGCCCGTAGTTTGAAACTAACCTGCGCCCTCACACCTACGCTCCCCCTAAAGCCTTGTCATACCCTCACCTCGACCCTAAACCGTCCCCGTCCCCTAACCCTAAACCTAGCCCAAACCCTCTCCCTAACCCTTCCCCGAAGCCTGACCCTAACCCGTCCCATAATCCTAACGCGTACGCGAACACTAACCCGTGCCCTCACACGTACGCTCCCCCTAAAGCGTTGTCGTACCCTCACCTGGACCCTAAACCGTCCCTGTCCCCTAACCCTAACCCTAGCACGAACCCTAACCCTAACCCTTCCCCGAAACCTGACCCTCACCCGTCCCCTAAACCTAACCCGTACACTAACACTAACCCGCGCCCTGACACGTACGCTCCCCCTAAAGCGTTGTCGTACCCTCACCTGGACCCTAAACCATCCCCGTCCCCTAAACCTAACCATAGTCCGAACACTAAACCTAATCCTACAGCGAAGCCTGACCCTCACCCTTCCCCTAATGCTAACCTGTACACTAACACTAACCCGCGCCCTCACACGTACGCTCCCCCTAAAGCGTTGTCGTACACTCATCTGGACCCTAAACCGTCTCCGACCCTAACCCTAACCCTAGCCCGAACCCTAACCCTAACAATTCCCCGAAGCCTGACCGTCACCCGTCCCCTAATCCTAACCCGCACGCTAACACTAACACGTGCCCTCACACGTACGCCCCCCCAAATCATTGTTGGACCCTAAACCATCCTCGTCCCCTAACTCTAAACCTAACCCGAACCGTAAACCTAACCCTTCCCCGAAGCCTTCCCCTCACCCGTCCACTAATCCTAACCCGTAGGCTAACACTAACACGTGCACTCACACGTACGCTCCACCTAAACCGTTGTCGTACCCTCACCTGGACCCTAAACCGTCCCCGTCCCCTCACCATAACCCTAGTCTGAACACTAAGTCTAACCCTTCCCGAAGACTTCCCCTCACCCGTCCCCTAATCATAACACGTACGCTAATACTAACCCGTGCCCTCACACGTACGCGCCCCCTAAACCATGTGGTACCCTCACCTGAACCCTAAACCGTCCTCGTCCCCTAACCCTAATCCTAGCCGGAACCCTAACCTAACCCTTCCCCGAAGCCTTCCCCTCACCCGTCCCCTAATCCTAACCTGTACGCTAAAACTAACACTTGCCCTCACACATACCCCCTCCTAAAGCATTGTCGTACCCTCACCTGGACCCTAAACCGTCCTCGTACCCTAACACTAACCCTAGCCCGAAACGTAAACCTAACCCTTCCCCGAAGCCTTCCCCTCACACGTCCACTAATCCTAACTCGTAGGCTAACACTAACGCGTGCCCTCACACGTACGCTCCCCCTAAAGCGTTGTCGTACCCTCACCTGGACCCTAAACCGTCCCCGTCCCCTAACCCTAATCCTAGTCCAAACCCTAACTCTAACCCTTCCCGATGCCTTCCCCTCAACCGTCCCCTAATCATAACCTGTACGATAACACTAACCCGTGCCTTCATACGTACGCTTTCCTTAAACCGTCGTCGTACCCTCCCCTGGACCCTAAACCGTCCCCGGCCTGTAACCCTAACCCTAGCCCGAACCCTAACCCTAACACTTGCACGAAGCCTAATCCTCACCCGTCCTGTAATCCTAACCCGTACGCGAACACTAACGCGCGCCCTCACACGTACGCTCCCCTAAAAGCGTTGTCGTACCCTCACCTGGACCCTAAACCGTCCCCGTCCCCTAACCCTAACCCTACCCCGAACCCTAACCCTAACCCTGCCCCGAAGCCTGACCCTCACCCGTCCCCTATTCCTAAACCGTACGCTAACACTAACCCGTGCCCTCACACGTACGCTCCCCCTAAACAATGTGGTACACTCACCTGGATCATAAACCGTCACCGTCCCCTAACCCTCAGCCTAGGCCGAACCTGAACCCTAACCCTTGCCCGAAGCCTGACCCTCACCCGTCCCGTAACCCTAACCCGTACGCGAACACTAACCCGCGCCCTCACATGTACGCTCCCCCTAAAGCGTTGTCGTACCCTCACCTGGACCCTAAACCGTCCCCGTCCCCTAAAACTTACCCTAGCCCGAACCCTAACCCTACCCCTTCCCAGAAGCCTGACACTCACCCGTCCCGTAATCCTAACTCGTACGCTAACACTAACCCACGCCCTCACATGTACGCTCCCCCTAAAGCGTTGTCGTACCTACAACTGGACCCTAAACCATCCCCGTCCCCTAACCCTAACCCTAGCCCGAACACAAAACCTAACCCTTCCCCGAAGCCTGACCCTCAACCATCCCCTAATCCTAACCCGTACGCTAACACTAACCCGCGCGCTCACACGTACACTCCCCCTAAAGCGTTGTCGTACCCTCACCTGGACCCTAAACCATCCCCATCCGCTAACCCTAACCCTAGCCCCAAACCAAACCCTAACCCTTCCCCGAAGCCTGACCCTCACCCGTTCCCTAATCCTAACCCGTACTTTGAAAGTAACACGCGCCCTCACACCTACGCTCCCCCTAAAGCGTTGTAATACCCTCACTTCGACCCTAAACAGTTCCCGTCCCCTAACCCTAACCCTAGCCCGAACCCTCTCCCTAACCCTTCCCCAAAGCCTGACCCTAACCCGTCCCCTAATCCTAACCCGTATGCTAACACTAACCCGTGCCCTCAAACGTACACTCCCCCTAAAGCGTTGTCGTACCTTCCCCTGGACCCTAAACCGTCCCCGTCCCCTAACCGTAACCCTAGCCCGAACCCTAACCCTAACCCTTCCCCGAAGCCTGACCCTCACCCGTCCCCTAATCCTAACCCGTACGCTAACACTAACCCGCGCATCACACGTATGTTCCCCCTAAAGCGTTGTCGTACCCTCACCTGGACTCTAAACCATCCCCGTCCCCTAATCCTAACCCTAGCCCGAACCCTAACCCTAACACTTCCCCGAAGCCTGACCCTCTCCCGTCCCCTAATCCTAACCCGTACGCTAACACTAACCCGTGCCCTCACACGTACACTCCCCCTAAACAATGTGGTACACTCACCTGGATCATAAACCGTCCCCGTCCCCTAACCCTCACCCTATGCCAAACCCTAACCCTAACCCTTGCCCGAAGCCTGACCCTCACCCGTCCCGTAACCCTAACCCGTACGCGAACACTAACCCGCGCGCTCACACGTACGCTCCCCCTAAAGCGTTATCGTACCCTCACCTGGACCCTAAACCGTCCCCGTCCTCTAACCCTAACCCTAGGCCGAACCCTAAACCTAAACCTTCCCCGAAGCCTGACCCTCACCCGTTCCCTAATCCTAACCAGTACGCTAACACTAACCCACGCCCTCAAACATACACTCCCCCTGAAGCGTTGTCGTACCCTCACCTGGACCCTAAACCGTCCCCATCCCCTAACCCTAACCCTAGCCCCAACCCTAACCCTAACCCTTCCCTGAAGCCTGACCCTCACCCGTCCCCTAATCCTAACCCGTACACTAACACTAACCCGCGCCCTCACACGTACGCTCCCCATAAAGCGTTGTCGTACACTCATCTGGACCCTAAACCGTCTCCGACCCTAACCCTAACCATAGCCCGAACCCTAACCCTAACAATTCCCCGAAGCCTGACCGTCACCCGTCCCCTAATCCTAACCCGTACGCTAACACTAACACGTGCCCTCACACGTACGCCCCCCCAAATCATTGTTGGACCCTAAACCATCCTCGTCCCCTAACTCTAAACCTAACCCAAACCGTAAACCTAACCCTTCCCCGAAGCCTTCCCCTCACCCGTCCACTAATCCTATCCCGTAGGCTAACACTAACACGTGCACTCACACGTACGCTCCACCTAAACCGTTGTCGTACACTCACCTGGACCCTAAACCGTCCCCGTCCCCTCACCATAACCCTAGTCTGAACACTAAGTCTAACCCTTCCCGAAGACTTCCCCTCACCCGTCCCCTAATCATAACACGTACGCTAATACTAACCCGTGCCCTCACACGTACGCGCCCCCTAAACCATGTGGTACCCTACCTGAACCCTAAACCGTCCTCGTCCCCTAACCCTAATCCTAGCCCGAACTCTAACCTAACCCTTCCCCGAAGCCTTCCCCTCACCCGTCCCCTAATCCTAACCCGTACGCTAACACTAACACTTGCCCTCACACATACCCCCTCCTAAAGCATTGTCGTACCCTCACCTGGACCCTAAACCGTCCTCGTACCCTAACACTAACCCTAGCCCGAACCGTAAACCTAACCCTTCCCCGAAGCCTTCCCCTCACACGTCCACTAATCCTAACTCGTAGGCTAACACTAACGCGTGCCCTCACACGTACGCTCCCCCTAAAGCGTTGTCGTACCCTCACCTGGACCCTAAACCGTCCCCGTCCCCTAACCCTAATCCTAGTCCAAACCCTAACTCTAACCCTTCCCGATGCCTTCCCCTCAACCGTTCCCTAATCATAACCCGTACGATAACACTAACCCGTGCCTTCACACGTTCGCTTTCCTTAAACCATTGTCGTACCCTCCCCTGGACCCTAAACCGTCCCCGTCCTGTAACCCTAACCCTAGCCCGAACCCTAACGCTAACACTTGCGCGAAGCCAGAACCTCACCCGTCCCGTAATCCTAACCCGTACGCGAACACTAACCCGCGCCCTCACACGTACGCTCCCCCTAAAGCGTTGTCGTACCCTCACCTGGACCCTAAACCGTCCCCGTCCCCTAAACCTAACCCTAGCCCGAACCCTAACCCAAACCCTTCCAAGAAGCCTGACCCTCACCCGTCCCCTAATCCTAGCCCGTACATTGAAACTAACCCGCGCCCTCACACGTACGCTCCCCCTAAATGGTTGTCGTACCCTCACCTGGACCCTAAACCGTCCCTGTCCCCTAAACCTAACCCTAGCCCGAACCCTCACCCTAACCCTTCCCCGAAGCCTGACCGTCACCTGTCCCCTAATCCTAACCCGTACGCTAACACTAACCCACGCCCTCACACCTACGCTCCCCATAAAGCGTTGTCGTACCCTCACCTGGACCCTAATCCGTCCCTGTCCCCTAACGCTAACCCTAGCCCGAACCCTAACCCTAACCCTTCCCCGAAGCCTGACCGTCACCTGTCCCCTAATCCTAACCCGTACGCTAACACTAACCCACGCCCTCACACGTACGCTCCCCCTAAAGCGTTGTCGTACCCTGACCTGGACCCTAAACCGTCCCTGTCCCCTAACCCTAACCCTAGCCTGAACCCTAACCCTAACCCTTCCCCGAAACCTGACCCTCACCCTTCCCCTAATCCTAACCCGTACGCTAACACTAACCCGCGCCCTCAAACATATGCTCCCTTTAAAGTGTTGTCGTACCCTCACCTGGACCCTAAACCGTCCCCATCCCCTAACCCTAACCCTAGCACCAACCCTAACCCTAACCCTTCCCCGAAGCCTGATCCTCAACCGTCCCCTAATCCTAGCCAGTACATTGAAACTAACCCGTGCCATAACACGTACGCTCCCCATAAAGCGTTGTCGTACCCGCAACTGGACCCTAAACCATCCCCGTCCCCTAACCCTAACCCTAGCCCGAAGACAAAGCCTAACACTTCCCCGAAGCCTGACCCTCAACCATCCCCTAATCCTAACCCGTACACTAACACTAACACGCGCTCTCACACGTACACTCCCCCTAAAGCGTTGTCGTACCCTCACCTGGACCCTAAACCGTCCCCATCCCCTAACCCTAACCCTAGCCCCAAACCAAACCCTAACCCCTCCCCGAAGCCTGTCCCTCACCCGTTCCCTAATCCTAACACGTACGTTGAAACTAACCCGCGCCCTCAAACCTACGCACCCCCTAAAGCGTTGTCATACCCTCACCTCGACCCTAAACCGTCCCCGTCCCCTAACCCTAACCCTAGCAGGAACTCTCTCCCTAACACTTCCCCAAAGCCTGACCCTAACCCGTCCCATAATCCTAACCCGAACGTGAACCCTAACCCGCGCCCTCACACGTACGCTCCCCCTAAAGCGTTGTCGTACCCTCACTTCAACCCTAAATCGTCCCCATCCCCTAACGCTAAACCTAGCCTAAACCCTAACCCTAACACTTCCCTGAAGCCTGACCCTCACCCGTCACCTAATCCTAACCCGTACGCTAACACTAACCCGTGCCCTCACACGTACGCTCCCCCTAAAGCGTTGACATACCCTCACCTGGACCCTAAACCGTCCCCGTCCCCTAACCGTAACCCTAGCCCGAACGCTAACCCTAACCCTTCCCCGAAGCCTGACCCTCACCCGTCCCCTAATCCTAACCCGTACGCTAACACTAAACCGCGCCCTCACACGTACGCTCCCCCTAAAGCGTTGTCGTACCCTCACCTGGACCCTAAACCGTCCCCGTCCCCTAACCCTAACCCTAGACTGAACCCTAACCCTAACCCTTGCCCGAAGCCTGACCCTCACCCGTCCCCGAATCCTAACCCGTACGCTAACACTAACCCGCGCCATCACACGTACGCTCCCCCTAAAGCGTTGTCGTACCCTCACCTGGACCCTAAACCATCCCCGTCCCCTAACCCTAACCCTACCCCGAACACTAAACCTAACCCTTCGCCGAAGCCTGACCCTCACCCGTCCCCTAATCCTAACCCGTACGCTAACACTAACCCGCGCGCTCACACGTAAACTCCCCCTAAAGCATTGTCGTACGCTCACCTGGACCCTAAACCATCCCCATCCCCTAACCCTAACCCTAGCCCCAAACCAAACCCTAACACTTCCCCGAAGCCTGACCCTCACCCGTTCCCTAATCCTAGCCCGTAGGTTGAAACTAACCTGCGCCCTCACACCTACGCTCCCCCTACAGCCTTGTCATACCCTCACCTCGACCCTAAACCGTCCCCGTCCCCTAACCCTAACCCTAGCCCGAACCCTCTCCCTAACCCTTCCCCGAAGCCTGACCCTAACCCGTCCCATAATCCTAACCCGTACGCGTACACTAACCCACGCCCTCACACGTACGCTCCCCCTAAAGCGTTGTCGTACCCTCACCTCGACCCTAAATCGTCCCCGTCCCCTAACGCTAAACCTAGCCTGAACCCTAACCCTAAACCTTCCCTGAAGCCTGACCCTCACCCGTCCCCTAATCCTAACCCGTACGCTAACACTATCCCGTGCCCTCACACGTACGCTACCCCTAAAGCGTTGTCGTACCCTCACCTGGACCCTAAACCGTCCCTGTCCCCTATCCCTAACCCTAGCACGAACCCTAACCCTAACCCTTCCCCGAAACCTGACCCTCACCCGTCCCCTAAACCTAACCCATACACTAACACTAACCCGCGCCCTCACACGTACGCTCCCCCTAAAGCGTTGTCGTACCCTCACCTGGACTCTAAACCATCCCCGTCCCCTAAACCTAACCATAGTCCGAACACTAAACCTAATCCTACAGCGAAGCCTGACCCTCACCCTTCCCCTAATCCTAACCCGTACACTAACACTAACCCGCGCCCTCACACGTACGCTCCCCATAAAGCGTTGTCGTACACTCATCTGGACCCTAAACCGTCTCCGACCCTAACCCTAACCCTAGCCCGAACCCTAACCCTAACAATTCCCCGAAGCCTGACCGTCACCCGTCCCCTAATCCTAAACCGTACGCTAACACTAACACGTGCCCTCACACGTACGCCCCCCCAAATCATTGTTGGACCCTAAACCATCCTCGTCCCCTAACTCTAAACCTAACCCGAACCGTAAACCTAACCCTTCCCCGAAGCCTTCCCCTCACACGTCCACTAATTCTAACCCGTAGGCTAACACTAACACGTGCACTCACACGTACGCTCCACCTAAACCGTTGTCGTACCCTCACCTGGACCCTAAACCGTCCCCGTCCCCTAACCCTAACCCTAGCCCGAACCCTAACCCTAACCCTTCCCCGAAACCTGACCCTCACCCTTCCCCTAATCCTAACCCATACGCTAACACTAACCCACGCCCTCAAACATACGCTCCCTCTAAAGCGTTGTCGTACACTCACCTGAACCCTAAACCGTCCCCATCCCCTAACCCTAACCCTAGCCCCAACCCTAACCATAACCCTTCCCCGAAGCATGACCCTCACCCGTTCCGTAATCCTAACCAGTACGCTAACACTAACCCGCGCCCTCAAACATACGCTCCCCCTGAAGCGTTGTCGTACCCTCACCTGGACCCTAAACCGTCCCCATCCCCTAACCCTAACCCTAGCCCCAACCCTAACCCTAACCCTTCCCTGAAGCCTGACCCTCACCCGTCCCATAATCCTAGACAGTACATTGAAACTAACCCGCGCCGTCACACGTACGCTACCCCTAAAGCGTTGTCGTACCCTCACCTGGACCCTAAACCATCCCCGTCCCCTAACCCTAACCCTAGCCCGAACACTAAACCTAACCCTTCACCGAAGCCTGACCCTCACCCGTCCCCTAATCCTAACCCGTACGCTAACACTAACCCGCGCGCTCACACGTAAACTCCCCCGAAAGCGTTGTCGTACCCTCACCTGGACCCTAAACCATCCCCATCCCCTAACCCTAACCCTAGCCCCAAACCAAACCCTAACACTTCCCCGAAGCCTGACCCTCACCCGTTCCCTAATCCTTGCCCGTAGGTTGAAACTAACCTGGCCCTCACACCTATGCTCCCCCTAAAGCCTTGTCATACCCTCACCTCGACCCTAAACCGTCTACGTCCCCTAACCCTAACCCTAGCCCGAACCCTCTCCCTAACCCTTCCCCGAAGCCTGACCCTAACCCGTCCCATAATCCTAACCCGTACGCGAACACTAACCCACGCCCTCACAGGTACGCTCCCCCTAAAGCGTTGTCGTACCCTCCCCTCGACCCTATATCGTCCCCGTCCCCTAACGCTAAACCTAGCCTGAACCCTAACCCTAAACCTTCCCTGAAGCCTGACCCTCACCCGTCCCCTAATCCTAACCCGTACGCTAACACTAACCCGTGCCCTCACACGTACGCTCCCCCTAAAGCGTTTTCGTACCCTCACCTGACCCTAAACCGTCCCCGTCCCCTAACCCTAACCCTAGCACGAACCCTAACCCTAACCCTTCCCCGAAACCTGACCCTCACCCGTCCCCTAAACCTAACCCGTACGCTAACACTAACCCGCGCCCTCACACGTACGCTCCCCCTAAAGCGTTGTCGTACCCTCACCTGGATCCTAAACCATCCCCGTCCCCTAAACCTAACCATAGTCCGAACACTAAACCTAATCCTACACCGAAGCCTGACCCTCACCCTTCCCCTAATCCTAACCCGTACACTAACACTAACCCGCGCCCTCACACATACGCTCCCCCTAAAGCGTTGTCGTACACTCATCTGGACCCTAAACCGTCTCCGACCCTAAATCTAACCCTAGCCCGAACCCTCATCCTAACCCTTCCCCGAAGCCTGACCGTCACCCGTCCCCTAATCCTAACCCGTACGCTAACACTAACACGTGCCCTCACACGTACGCCCCCCCAAATCATTGTTGGACCCTAAACCATCCTCGTCCCCTAACTCTAAACTTAACCCCAACCGTAAACCTAACCCTTCCCCGAAGCCTTCCCCTCACCCGTCCACTAATCCTAACCCGTAGGCTAACACTAACGTGTGCACTCACACGTACGCTCCACCTAAACTGTTGTCGTACCCACACCTGGACCCTAAACCGTCCCCGTCCCCTCACCATAACCCTAGTCTGAACCCTAAGTCTAACCCTTCCCGAAGACTTCCCCTCACCCGTCCCCTAATCATAACCCGTATGCTAACACTAACCCGTGCCCTCACACGTACGCTCCCCCTAAACCATGTGGTACACTCACCTGAACCCTAAACCGTCCTCGTCCCTAACCCTAATCCTAGCCCGAACCCTAACCTAACCCTTCCCCGAAGCCTTCCCCTCACCCGTCCCCTAATCCTAAACCATACGCTAACACTAACACGTGCCCTCACACATACCCCCTCCTAAAGCATTGTCGTACCCTCACCTGGACCCTAAACCGTCCTCATACCCTAACACTAACCCTAGCCCGAACCGTAAACCTAACCCTTCCCCGAAGCCTTCCCCTCACACGTCCACTAATCCTAACTCGTAGGCTAACACTAACGCGTGCCCTCACACGTACGCTCCCCCTAAAGCGTTGTCGTACCCTCACATGGACCCTAAACCGTCCCCGTCCCCTAACCCTAAACCTAGTCCAAACCCTAACTCTAACCCTTCCCGATGCCTTCCCCTCACCCGTACCCTAATCATAAACCGTACGATAACACTAAACCGTGCCTTCACACGTACGCTTTCCTTAAACCATTGTCGTATCCTCCCCTGGACCCTAAGCCGTCCCCGTCCCGTAAACCTAACCCTAGCCCGAACCCTAACCCTAACCCTTGCGCGAAGCCTGACCCTCACCCGTCCCGTAATCCTAATCCGTACGCGAACACTAACCCGCGCCCTCACACGTACGCTCCCCCTAAAACGTTGTTGTATCCTCACCAGGACCCTAAACCGTCCCCGTCCCCTAAACCTAACCCTAGCCCGAACCCTAACCCTAACCCTTCCCCGAAGCCTGACACTCACCCGTCCCCTAATCCTAGCCCGTACGCGAACACTAACCCGCGCCCTCACACGTACGCTCCCCCTAAAGCGTTGTCATACCCTCACCTGGACCCTAAACTGTCCCCGTCCCCTAACCCTAACCCTAGCCCGAACCCTAACCCTACCCCTTCCCATAAGCCTGACCCTCACCCGTCCCGTAATTCTAACTCGTACGCTAACACTAACCCACGCCCTCACACGTACGCTCCCCCTAAAGCGTTGTCGTATCCTCACCTGGACCCTAAACCAACCCCATCCCCTAACCCTAACCCTAACCCGAACCCTAACACTATCTCTTCCCCAAATCCTGACCCTCACCCGTCCCCTAATCCTAACCCGTACGCTAACACTAACCCGCGCCTCACACATATGCTCCCCCTAAAGCATTGTCGTACCTTCACCTGGAACCTAAACCGTCCCCGTCCCCTAACCCTAACCCTAGCCCGAACCCTAACCCTAACCCTTCCCCGAAGCCTGACCCTCACCCGTTCCCTAATCCTAACCAGTACGGTAACACTAACCCGCGCCCTCAAACATACGCTCCCTCTAAAGCGTTGTCGTACCCTAACCTGGACCCTAAACCATCCCCATCCCCTAACCCTAACCCTAGCCCCAACCCTAACCCTAACCCTTCCCCGAAGCCTGATCCTCACCCGTCCCCGAATCCTAGCCAGTACATTGAAACTAACCCGCGCCCTCACACGTACGCTCCCCCTAAAGCATTGTCGTACCCGCATCTGGACCCTAAACCATCGCCGTCCCCTAACCCTAACCCTAGCCCGAACACAAAACCTAACCCTTCCCCGAAGCCTGACCCTCAACCATCCCCTAATCCTAACCCGAACACTAACACTAACCTGCGCGCTCACACGTACACTCCCCTTAAAGCGTTGTCGTAACCTCACCTGGACCCTAAACCATCCCCATCCCCTAACCCTAACCCTAGCCCCAAACCAAACCCTAACCCTTCCCCGAAGCCTGACCCTCACCCGTTCCCTAATCCTAACCCGTACGTTGAAACTAACCCGCGCTCTCACACCTACGCTCCCCCTAAAGCGTTGTCATACCCTCACTTCGACCCTAAACAGTCCCCGTCCCCTAACCCTAACCCTAGCCCGAACCCTCTCCCTAACCCTTCCCCGAAGACTGACCCTAACCCGTCCCATAATCCTAAACCGAACGTGAACCCTAACCCGCGCCCTCACTAGTACGCTCCCCGTAAACCGTTGTCGTACCCTCACCTGGACCGTAAACGGTCCCCGTCCCCTAAACCTAACCCTAACACTAGCGCGAACCCTAAACCTAACCCTTCCCCGAAGCCTGACCCTCACCCGTCCCCGAATCCTAACCCGTACGCTAACACTAACCCGCGCCCTCACACATACGTTCCCCGTAGAGCGTTTTCGTACCTTCACCTGGACCCTAAACCGTCCCCGTCCCCGAACCCTAACCCTAAACCGAAACCTAACCCTAACACTTCTCCGAAGCCTGACCATCACCCGTCCCCTAATCCTAAGCCGTACGCTAACACTAAACCACGCCCTGACACGTACGCTCCCCCTAAAGCGTTGTCATACCCTCACCTGGACCCTAAACCGTCCTCGTCCCCTAACCCTAACCCTAGCCCGAACCCTAACTCTAACCCTTCCCCGAAGCCTGACCCTCACCCGTCCCCTAATCCTAACCAGTACGCTAACACTAACCCACGGCCTCACACGTACGCTCCCCCTAAAGCGTTGTCGTACCCTCACCTGGACCCTAAACCGTCCCCGTCCCCTAAACCGTACCCTAGACCGAACCCTAACCCTAACCCTTCCCCGAAGCCTGACCCTCACCCGTCCCCTAATCCTAACCCGTACGCTAACACTAATCCACGCCCTCACACGTACACTCCCCCTAAAGCGTTGTCGGACCCTCAGCTGGACCCTAGACCGTCCCCGTCTCCTAACCCTAACCCTAGCACGAACCCTAACCCTAACCCTTCCCCGAAGCCTGACCCTCACCCGTCCCCTAAACCTAACCCGTCGGCTAACACTAACCCGCGCCCTCACACGTACGCTCCCCGTAAACCGTTGTCGTACTCTCACCCGGACCCTAATAGGTCCCCGTCCCCTAAACCTAACCCTATCCCTAGCCCGAACCCTAACCCTAACACTTCCCCGAAGCCTGACCCTCACCCGTCCCCTAATCCTAACCCGTACGCTAACGCTAACCTCCGCCCTCACACCTAAGCTCCCCCTAAAGTATTGTCGTACCCTCACCTGGACCCTAAACCGTCCCCTTCCCCTAACACTAACCCTAGCCCGAACCCTAACCCTAACCCTTCCCCGATGCCTGGCCCTCACCCGTCACCTAATCCTAACCTGTACGCTAACACTAACCCGCGCCCTCACACCTACGCTCCCCCTAAAGCGTTGTCGTACCCTCACCTGGACCCTAAACCGTCCCCGTCCCCTAACCCTAACCCTAGCCCGAACCCTAACCCTAACCCTTCCCCGAAGCCTGACCCTCACCCGTCCCCTAATCCTAACCCGTACGCTAACACTAACCCGCGCCCTCACACCTACGCTCCCCCTAAAGCGTTGTTGTACCCTCACCTGGACCCTAAACCGTCCCCGTCCCCTAACCCTAACCCTAGCCTGAACCCTAACCCTAACACTTCCCCGAAGCCTGACACTCACCCGTCCCCTAATCCTAACCCGTACGCTAACACTAACCCGCGACCTCACACGTACGCTCCCCCTAAAGCGTTGTCGAAACCTCACCTGGACTCTTAACCGTCCCCGTCCCATAACCCTAACCCTAGGCCGAACCCTAACCCTAACACTGCCCCGAAGCCTGACCCTCACCCGTCCCCTAATCCTACCCCGTACGCTAACACTAACCTGCGCCCTCAACCTAAGCTCCCCCTAAAGTGTTGTCGTACCCTCACCTGGACCCTAAACCGTCCCCGTCCCGTAACCCTAACCCTAGCCCGAAACCTAACCCTAACCCTTTCCCGAACCCTGACTCTCACCCGTCCCCTAATCCTAACCCGTACGCGAACACTAACCCGCGCCCTCACACGTACGCTCCCCCTAAAGTGTTGTCGTACCCTCACCTGGACCCTAAACCTTCCCCGTCCCCTAACCCTAACCCTAGCCCGAATCCTAACCCTAACACTTCCCCAAAGCCTGACCCTCACCCGTCCCCGAATCCTAACCCGTGTGCTAACACTAACCCACGCCATCAGATGTACGCTCCCCCTAAAGTGTTTTCGGACCCACACATGGACCCTAAACCGTCCCCGTCCCCTAACCCTAACCCTAGCCCGAACCCTAGCCCTAACCCTTCCCCGAAGCCTGACCCTCACCCATCCCCTAATCCTAACCCGTACGCTAACACTAACCCGCGCCCTCACACGTACGCTCCCCCTAAAGCGTTGTCGTACCCTCACCTGGACCCTAAACCGTCCCCGTGGCCTTACCCTAACCCTAGTCCGAACCCTAGCCCTAACCCTTCCCCGAAGCCTGATCCTCACCCGTCCCCTAATCCTAAGCCGTAGGCTAACATTAACCCGCGCCCTCACAAGTACGCTCCCCGTAAACCGTTGTCGTACCCTCACCTGGACCCTAAACGGTCCCCGTCCCCAAAACCTAACCCTAACCCTAGCGCGAACCCTAAACCTAACCCTTCCCCGAAGCCTGACCCTCACCCGTCCCCGAATCCTAACCCGTACGCTAACACTAACCTGCGCCCTCACACATACGTTCCCCGTAGAGCGTTGTCGTAACTTCACCTGGACCCTAAACAGTCCACGTCCCCTAACCCTAACCCTAAACCGAACCCTAACCCTAACACTTCTCCGAAGCCTGACCATCACCCGTCCCCTAATCCTAACCCGTACGCTAACACTAAACCACGCCCTGACACGTACGCTCCCCCAAAAGCGTTGTCGTACCCTCACCTGGACCCTAAACCGTCCTCGTCCCCTAACCCTAACCCTAGCCCGAACCCTGACCCTAACCCTTCCCCGAAGCCTGACCCTCAACCGTCCCCTAATCCTAACCAGTACGCTAACACTAACCCACGGCCTCACACGTACGCACCCCCTAAAGCGTTGTCGTACCCTCACCTGGACCCTAAACCGTCCCCGTCCCCTAAACCGTACCCTAGACCGAACCCTAACCCTAACCCTTCCCCGTAGCCTGACCCTCACCCGTCCCCTAATCCTAACCCTTTACGCTAACACTAATCCACGCCCTCACACGTACGCTCCCCCTAAAGCGTTGTCGGACCCTCAGCTGGACCCTAGACCGTCCCCGTCCCCTAACCATAACCCTATCCCGAAACCTTAACCTAAACCTTCCCCGAAGCCTGACCCTCACCCGTCCCTTAATCCTAACACGTACGCTAACACTAAACCGCGCCCTCCCACGTACGCTCCCCCTAAAGCGTAGTCGTACCTTCACCTGGACCCTAAAACGTCCCCGTCTCCTAACCAAAACCCTAGCACGAACCCTAACCCTAACCCTTCCCCGAAGCCTGACCCTCACCCGTCCCCTAAACCTAACCCGTCGGCTAACACTAACCCGTGCCCTCACACGTACGCTCCCCGTAAACCGTTGTCGTACCCTCACCTGTACCCTAAAAGGTTCCCGTCCCCTAAACCTAACCCTAACCCTAGCCCGAACCCTAACCCTAACACTTCCCCGAAGCCTGACCCTCACCCGTCCCCTAATCCTAACCCATACGCTAACGCTAACCTCCGCCCTCACTCCTAAGCTCCACCTAAAGTATTGTCGTTCCCTCACCTGGACCCTAAACCGTCCCCTTCCCCTAACCCTAACCCTAGCCCGAACCCTAACCCTAAACCTTCCCCGAAGCCTGACCCTCACCCGTCCCCTAATCCTAACCCGTACGCTAACACTAACCCGCGCCCTCGCACGTACGCTCCCCCTAAAGCGTTGTCATACACTCACCTGGACCCTAAACCGTCCCCGTCCCCTAACCCTAAACCTAGCCCGAACCCTAACCCTAGCCCTTTCCCGAAGCCTGACCCTTAACATCCCCTATTCCTATACCGTACGCTAACTCTAACCCGCGCCCTCACACGTACGCTCCCCCTAAAGCGTTGTCGTACCCTCACCTTAACCCTAAACCGTCCCCGCCCCTAACACTAACCCTAGTCCGAACCCTCACACTAACCTTTCCCCGAAGAATGACCCTCACCTGTCCTGTAATCCTAGGCCGTACGCTAACACTAACACGTGCCCTCACACGTACACTCCCCCTAAAGCGTTGTCGGACACTCACCTGGACCCTAAACCGTCCCCGTTCTCTAACCCTAACCCTAGCCCGAACCCTAACCCTAAACCTACCCCGAAGCCTGAACCTCACACGTCCCCTAATCCTAACCCATACGCTAACACTAACCCGGGCCTCACACGTATGCTCCCCCTAAAGCGTTGTCGTACACTCACCTGGACCCTAAACCGTCCCCGTCCCCTAAACGTGACCCTAGCCCCAACCCTAACCCTATCCCTTCCCCGAAGCCTGACCCTCACCCGTTCCCTAATCGTAATCCGTACGCTAACAATAACACGCGCCCTCACACGTACGCTCCCCCTAAAGCGTAGTCGTACCCTCACCTGGACCCTAAACCGTCCCCGTCCCCTAACCCTAAGCCTAGCCCGGACCCTCGCCCTAACCCTTCCCCGAAGCCTGACCCACACCCGCCCCTAATCCTAACACGTACGCTAACACTAACCCGCGTCCTCACACATACGCTCCCCCTAAAGCGTTGTCGTACCCTCACCTGGACCCTAAAACCTCCCTGTCCCCTAACCCTAACCCTAGCCCGAACCCTCACCCTAACGCTTCCCCGAAGCCTGACACTCACACGTCCCCTATTCGTAACCCGTACGCTAACACTAACCCGCGCCCTCATACATACGCTCCCACTAAAGCGTTGTCGGACCCTCACCTGGACCCTAAACAGTCCCCGTCCCCTAACCCTAACCCTAGCCCGAACACTAAACCTAACCCTTCCCCAAAGCCTGACACTCACCCGTCCCCTAATCCTAACCCGTAGCCTAACACTAAACCGCGCCCTCAGAAGTACGCTCCCCCGAAAGCGTTGTCGTACCCTCACCTGGATCCTAAACCGTCCCCGTCCCCTAACCCTAACCCTAGCCCAAACCCTAACCCTAACACTTCCCCGAAGCCTGACCCTCACTCGTCCCCTAATCCTAACCCGTACGCTAACACTAACCCGCGCCCTCACACGTACGCTCCGCCTAAAGCGTTGTCGTACCCTCACCTAGACTCTAAACCGTCCCCTAACCCTAACCCTAACCCTAGCCCGAACCCTAACACTAACCCTTCCCCGAAGCCTGACCCTCACACGTCCCCTAATCCTAACCCGTACGCGAACACTAACCCGCGCCCTCACACGTACGCTCCCCCTAAAGCGTTGTCGTATCCTCACCTGGACCCTAAACCGTCCCCGTCCTCTAACCCTAACCCTAAACCTAACACTTCCCCGAAGCCTGACCCTCACCCTTCCCCTAATCCTAACCCGTACGCTAACACTAACCCGCGTCCTCACATGTACGCTCCCCCTAAAGCGTTGTCGTACCCTCACCTGGACCCTAAACCGTCCCTGTCCCCTAACCCTAACCCTAGCCCGAACCCTCACCCTAACGCTTCCCTGAAGCCTGACCCTCACCCGTCCCTTAATCCTAACCCGTACGCTAACACTAACCCGCGCCCTCACACGTACGCTCCCCCTAAAGCGTTGTCGTACCCTCACCTGGACCCTAAACCGTCCCCGTCCCTTAACCCTTACCCTAGACCGAACCCTAACCCTAACCCTTCCCCGAAGCCTGACCCTGACCCGTCCCCGAATCCTAACCCGTACGCTAACACTAACCCACGCCTTCACATGTACGCTCCCCCTAAAGTGTTTTCGGACCCACACATGGACCCTAAACCGTCCCCGTCCCCTAACCCTAACCCTAGCCCGAACCCTAGCCCTAACCCTTCCCCGAAGCCTGACCCTCACCCATTCTCTAATCCTAACCCGTACGCTAACACTAACCCGCGCCCTCACACGTACGCTCCCCCTAAAGCGTTGTCGTACCCTCACCTGGACCCTAAACCGTCCCCGTGCCCTAACCCTAAGCCTAGCCCGAACCCTAGCCCTAACACTTCCCCGAAGCCTGATCCTCACCCGTCCCTAATCCTAACCCGTACGCTAACACTAACCCGCGCCCTCACACGTACGCTCCCCCTAAAGCGTTGTCGTACCCTCACCTGGATCCGAAACGGTCCCCATCCGCTAAACCTAACACTAACCCTAGCCCGAACCCTAACCCTAACACTTCCCTGAAGCATGACCCTCACCCGTCCCATAATCCTAACCCGTACGCTCACACTAACCCGTGCCCTCACACGTACGCTCCCCCTAAAGCGTTGTCGTACCCTCACCTGGACCCTAAACCGTCCCCGTGCCCTAACCCTAAGCCTAGCCCGAACCCTAGCCCTAACACTTCCCCGAAGCCTGATCCTCACCCGTCCCTAATCCTAACCCGTACGCTAACACTAACCCGCGCCCTCACACGTACGCTCCCCCTAAAGCATTGTCGGACCCTCACCTGGACCCTAAACCGTCCCCGTTCCCTAACCCTAGCCCGAACCCTCTCCCTAACACTTCCCCGAAGCCTGACACTAACCCGTCCCCTAATCCTAACCCGTACGCTAACCCTAACACTCGCCCTCACACGTACGCTCCCCCTAAAGCGTTGTCGGACCCTCACCTGGACCGTAAACCGTCCCCGTCCCCTAACACTAACCCTAGCCCGAACCCTAACCCTAACTCTTTCCCGAAGCCTGACCCTCACACGTCCCCTAATCTTAACCCGTACGCTAACACTAACCCACGCCCTCACACGTACCCTCCCCCTAAAGCGTTGTCGTACCCTCACCTGAACGCTAAACCGTCCCCGTCCCCTAACCCTAACCCTAGCCCGAACCCTAACCCTAACACTTCCCCGAAGCCTGACCCTCACCCGTCCCCTAATCCTAAACCGTACGCTAACACTAACCCACGCCCTCACACGTACGCTCCTCCTAAAGCGTTTTCGTACCCTCACCTGGACCCTAAACCATCACCGTCCCCTAACCCTAACCTTAGCTCGAACCCTAGCCCTAACACTTCCCCGAAAACTGACCCTCACCCGTCCCCTAATCCTAACCCGTACGCTAACACTAACCCGCGTCCTCACACGTACTATCCCCCTAAAGCGTTGTCGTGCCCTCACCTGGACCCTAAACCGTCCCCTATCCCTAACCCTAACCCTTGCCCGAACCCTATCCCTAACTTTTCCCAAAGCCTGACCCTCACCCGTTCCCTAATTCTAACCCGTAGGCTAACACTAACCCGCGCCCTCACAAATACTGTCCCCGTAAACCGTTGTCGGACCCTCACCTGGACCCGAAACTGTCCCCGTCCCCTAACCCTAACACTTCCCCGAAGCCTGACACTCACCCGTGTCGTTATCCTAGCCCATACACTAACACTAACCCACGCCCTCACACGTTCGCTCCCCCTAAAGCGTTGTCGTACCCTCACATGGACTCTAAACCGTCCCCTTCCCCAAACGCTAACCCTAGCCCGAACTCTAAACCTAAACCTTCCCCGAAGCCTGACCCTCACCCGTCCCTTAATCCTAACCCGTACGCTAACACTAACCCGCGCCCTCACACGTACGCTCCCCCTAAAGCGTTGTCGTACCCTCACCTGGACCCTAAACCGTCCCCGTCACCTAACCCTAACCCTAGCCCGAACCCTAACCCTAACCCTTCCCCGAAGCCTGACCCTCACCCGTCCCCTAATCCTAACCCGTACGCTAACACTAACCCGCACGCTCAAACGTACGCTCCCCCTAAAGCATTGTCGTAACCTCACCTGGACCCTAAACCTTACCCGTCCCCTAAACCTAACCCTAGCCCGAACCCTAACCCTAACACTAACCCGAAGCCTGACCCTCACCCGTCCCCTAATCCAAATCCGTAAGCTAACACTAATCGCGTCCTCACACGTACGCTCCCCCAAAAGCGTTGTCGTAACCTCACCTGGACCCTAAACCGTCCCCGTCCCCTAACCCTAGCACGAACCCTAACCCTAACCCTTCCCCGAAGCCTGACCCTCAAGCGTCCCCTAATGCTAACCCGCACGCTAACACTAACCCGCGGCCTCACATATACGCTCCCCCTAAAGCATTGTCGTACCCTCACCTGGACCCTAAACCGTCCCCATCCCCTAATCCTAACCCTAGCCCGAACCCTAACCCTAACACTTCCCCGAAACCTGACTCTCACCCGTCCCCTAATCCTAACCTGTACGCTAACACTAACCTGCGCCCTCACACGTACGCTCCCCCTAAAGCGTTGTCGTACCCTCACCTGGACCCTAAACCGTCCCCGTCCCCTAACCCTAACCCTAGCCCGAACCCTAACCCTAACACTTCCCCGAATCCTGACTCTCACCCGTTCCCTAATCCTAAACCGTACGCTAACACTAACCCGCGCCCTCACACGTACACTCCCCCTAAAGCGTTGTCGTACCCTCACCTGGACCCTAAACCGTCCCCGTCCCCTAACCCTAACCCTAGCCCGAACCCTAAACCTAACCCTTCCCCGAAGCCTGACCCTCACCCGTTCCCTAATCCTAACCCGTAGCCTAACACTAAACCGCGCCCTCACAAGTACGCTCCCCCGAAAGCGTTGTCGTACCCTCACCTGGACCCTAAACCGTCCCCGTCCCCTAACCCTAACCCTAGTCCGAACCCTAACCCTAAACCTTCCCCGAAGCCTGACCCTCACCCGTCCCCTAATCCTAACCCGTACGCTATCACTAACCCGCGCCCTCACACGTACACTCCCCCTAAAGCGTTGTCGTACCCTCACCTGGACCCTAAACCGTCCCCGTCCCCTAACCCTAACCCTAGCCCGAACCCTAACCGTAACCCTTCCCCGAAGCCTGACCCTCACCCGCCCCCTAATCCTAACCCGTACGCTAACACTGACACGCGCTCTCACACTTACGCTCCCCCTAAAGCGTTGTCGGACCCTCACCTGGAACCTAAACCGTCTCCGTCCCCTAACACTACCCTAGTCCGAACCCTAAACCGAACCCTTCCCCGAAGCCTGACCCTCACCCGTCCCCTAATCCTAACCCGTACGCTAACACTAACCCGTGCCCTCACACGTACGCTCCCCCTAAAGAGTTGTCGTACCCTCACCTGGACCCTAAACCGTCCCCGTCCCCTAACACTAAGCCTAGCCCGAAGCCTAACCCTAAGCCTTCCCCGAAGCCTGACGCTCACCCGTCCCCTAATCCTAACCCGTACGCTAACACTGACACGCGCTCTCACACTTACGCTCCCCCTAAAGCGTTGTCGGACCCTCACCTGGAACCTAAACCGTCCCTGTCCCCTAACACTACCCTAGTCCGAACCCTAACCCGAACCCTTCCCCGAAGCCTGACCCTCACCCGTCCCCTAATCCTAACCCGTACGCTAACACTAACCCGTGCCCTCACACGTACGCTCCCCCTAAAGCGTTCTCGTACCCTCACCTGGACCCTAAACCGTCCCCGTCCCCTAAACCTAACCCTAGCCCGAACCCTAGCCCTTACCCTTCCCCGAAGCCTGACCCTCACCCGTCCCCTAATCCTAACCCGTACGCTAACACTAACCCGCGTCCTCACACGGACGCTCCCCCTAAAGCGTTGTCGTACCCTCACCTGGACCCTAAACCGTCCCCGTCCCCTAACCCTAACCCTAGCCCGAACCCTAACCTTAACCCTTCCCCGAAGCCTGACCCTCACACTTCCCCTAATCCTAACCCGTACGCTAACACTAACCCGCGCCCTCACACGTACGCTCCACGTAAAGCGTTGTCGTACCCTCACCTGGACCCTAAACCGTCCCCGTCCCCTAACCCTAAACGTAGCCCGAACCCTAACCCTAACCCTTCCCCGAAGCCAGACGCTCACCCGTCCCCTAATCCTAACCCGTACGCTAACACTAACCCGCGCCCTCACACGTACGCTCCACGTAAAGCGTTGTCGTACCCTCAACTGGACCCTAAACCGTCCCCGTCCCGTAACCCTAACCCTAGCCCGAACCCTAAACCTAACACTTCCCCGAAGCCTGACCCTCACCCGTCCCCTAATCCTAACCCGTAGCCTAACACTAAACCGCGCCCTCACAAGTACGCTCCCCCGAAAGCGTTGTCGTACCCTCACCTGGACCCTTAACCGTCCCCGTCCCCAAACCCTAACCCTAGCCCGAACCCTAACCCTAACCCTTCCCCGAAGCCTGACTCTCACCCGTCCCCTAATCCTAACCCGTACGCTAACACTAACCCGCGCCCTCACACGTACGCTCCCCATAAAGTGTTGTCGTACCCTCACCTGTACCCTAAAACGTCCCCGTCCCCTAACCCTTACCCTAGACCGAACCCTAACCCTAACCCTTCCCCGAAGCCTGACCCTCACCCGTCCCCTAATTCTAACCCATACGCTAACACTAACCCGCGCTCTCACAAGTACGCTACCCCTAATCCATTGTCGTACCCTCACCTGGACCCTAAACGGTCACCGTCACCTAACCCTAACCTTAGCCCGAACCCTAACCCTAAACCTTCCCCGAAGCCTGACCCTCACCCGTCCCCTAATCCTAACCCGTACGCTAACACTAACCCGCGCCCTCACACGTACGCTCCCCCTAAAGCATTGTCGGACCCTCACCTGGACCCTAAACCGTCCCCGTTCCCTAACCCTAGCCCGAACCCTCTCCCTAACACTTCCCCGAAGCCTGACACTAACCCGTCCCCTAATCCTAACCCGTACGCTAACCCTAACACTCGCCCTCACACGTACGCTCCCCCTAAAGCGTTGTCGGACCCTCACCTGGACCGTAAACCGTCCCCGTCCCCTAACACTAACCCTAGCCCGAACCCTAACCCTAACTCTTTCCCGAAGCCTGACCCTCACACGTCCCCTAATCTTAACCCGTACGCTAACACTAACCCACGCCCTCACACGTACCCTCCCCCTAAAGCGTTGTCGTACCCTCACCTGAACGCTAAACCATCCCCGTCCCCTAACCCTAACCCTAGCCCGAACCCTAACCCTAACACTTCCCCGAAGCCTGACCCTCACCCGTCCCCTAATCCTAAACCGTACGCTAACACTAACCCACGCCCTCACATGTACGCTCCTCCTAAAGCGTTTTCGTACCCTCACCTGGACCCTAAACCATCACCGTCCCCTAACCCTAACCTTAGCTCGAACCCTAGCCCTAACCCTTCCCCGAAAACTGACCCTCACCCGTCCCCTAATCCTAACCCATACGCTAACACTAACCCGCGTCCTCACACGTACTATCCCCCTAAAGCGTTGTCGTGCCCTCACCTGGACCCTAAACCGTCCCCTATCCCTAACCCTAACCCTTGCCCGAACCCTATCCCTAACTTTTCCCAAAGCCTGACCCTCACCCGTTCCCTAATTCTAACCCGTAGGCTAACACTAACCCGCGCCCTCACAAATACTGTCCCCGTAAACCGTTGTCGGACCCTCACCTGGACCCGAAACTGTCCCCGTCCCCTAACCCTAACACTTCCCCGAAGCCTGACACTCACCCGTGTCGTTATCCTAGCCCATACACTAACACTAACCCACGCCCTCACACGTTCGCTCCCCCTAAAGCGTTGTCGTACCCTCACATGGACTCTAAACCGTCCCCTTCCCCAAACGCTAACCCTAGCCCGAACTCTAAACCTAACCCTTCCCCGAAGCCTGACCCTCACCCGTCCCCTAATCCTAACCCGTACGCTAACACTAACCCGCACGCTCAAACGTACGCTCCCCCTAAAGCATTGTCGTAACCTCACCTGGACCCTAAACCTTACCCGTCCCCTAAACCTAACCCTAGCCCGAACCCTAACCCTAACACTAACCCGAAGCCTGACCCTCACCCGTCCCCTAATCCAAATCCGTAAGCTAACACTAATCGCGTCCTCACACGTACGCTCCCCCAAAAGCGTTGTCGTAACCTCACCTGGACCCTAAACCGTCCCCGTCCCCTAACCCTAGCACGAACCCTAACCCTAACCCTTCCCCGAAGCCTGACCCTCAAGCGTCCCCTAATGCTAACCCGCACGCTAACACTAACCCGCGCCCTCACACCTACGCTCCCCCTAAAGCGTTGTCGTACCCTCACCTGGACCCTAAACCGTCCCCGTCCCCTAACCCTAAGCCTAGCCCGAAGCCTAACCTTAACCCTTCCCCGAAGCCTGACGCTCACCCGTCCCCTAATCCTAACCAGTACGTTAACACTAACACGCGCTCTCACACTTACGCTCCCCCTAAAGCGTTGTCGTAACCTCACCTGGACCCTAAACCATCTCCGTCCCCTAACCCAAGCCCGAACCCTAACCCTAACCCTTCCCCGAAGCCTGACCCTCAACCGTCCCCTAATCCTAACACGTACGCTAACACTAAACTGCGTCCTCACACGTACGCTCCCCATAAAGCGTTGTTGTACCCTCACCTGGACCCTAAACCGTCGCCGTCCCCTAACCCTAACCCTTGCCCGAACCCTATCCCTAACTTTTCCCAAAGCCTGACCCTCACCCGTCCCCTAATCCTAACCCGTACGCTAACACTAACACTCGCCCTCACACTTACGCTCTCCCGAAAGCATTATCGGACCCTCACCTGGACCCTAAACCGTCCCCGTCCCCTAACACTAACCCTAGCCCGAACCCTAACCCTAACACTTCCCCGAAGCCTGACACGCACCCGTTCCCTAATCCTAAACCGTACGCTAACACTAACCCGCGCCTTCAAACGTACGCTCCTCCTAAAGCGTTTTCGTACCCTCACCTGGACCCAAAACCATCCCCGTCCCCTAACCCTAACCTTAGCCTGAACCCTAGCCCTAACCGTTCCCCGAAGCCTGACCCTCACCCGTCCCCTAATCCTAAACCGTACGCTAACACTAACCCGCGTCCTCACACGTATGCTCCCCCTAAAGCGTTGTCGTACCCTCACCTGGACCCTAAACCGTCCCCGTCCCCTAACCCTAACCCTAGCCCGAACCCTAACCCTAAACCTACCCGAAGCCTGACCCTCACCCGTCCCCTAATCCTAACCCGTACGCTAACACTAACCCGTGCCCTGACACGTACGTTCCCCTAAAGCATTGTCGTACACTTACCTGGAGCCTAAACCGTCCACGTCCCCTAACCCTAACCAGAGCCTGAACCCTAACCCTAACCCTTCCCCGAAGCCTGACCCTCACCTGTCCCCTAATCCTAACCCGTACGCTAACACTAACCCGCGACCTCATACGTACGCTCGCCCTAAAGCGTTGTCGTACCCTCACCTGGACCCTAAACCGTCCCCATCCCCTAACCCTAACCTCAGCCCGAACCCTAAACCTAACCCTTCCCCGAAGCCTGACCCTCACCCGTCCCCTAATCCTAACCCGTACGCTAACACAAACCCACGCTCTCACAAGTACGCTCCCCCTAAAGCGTTGTCGTACCCTCACCTGGACCCTAAACCGTCCCCTAATCCTAAGCCTAACCCTATCCCGAACCCTAAACCTAACCCTTCCCCGAAGCCTGACCCTCACCCGTCCCCTAATCCTAACCCGTACGCTAACACTAACCCGTGCCCTCACACGTACGCTCCCCCTAAAGCGTTTTCGTACACTCACCTGGACCCTAAACCGTCCCCGTCCCCTAACCCTAGCCCTAGCCCAAACCCTAACCCTAACCCTTCCCCGAAGCCTGACCCTCACCTGTCCCCTAATCCTAACCCGTAGGCTAACACTAACCCGCGCCCTCACAAGTACGGTCCCCGTAAACCGTTGTTGTACCCTCACCTGGACCCTAAACTGTCCCCGTCCCCTAAACCTAACCCTAACCCTAGCCCGAACCCTAACCCTAACCCTTCCCCGAAGACTGACCCTCACCCGTCCCATAATCCTACCCGTACGCTAACACTAACCCGCGCCCTCACACGTACGCTCCCCCTACAGCGTTGTCGTACCCTCACCTGGACACTAAACCATCCCCGTCCCCTAACCCTAGCCTGAACCCTAACCCTAACCCTTCCCCGAAGCCTGACCCTCTCCCGTCCCCTCATCCTAACCCGTACGCTAACACTAACACGCGCCCTCACACGTACGGTCCCCCTAAAGCGTTGTAGTACCCACACCTGGACCCTAAACCTTCCCCGTCCCGTAACCCTAACCCTATCCCGAAACCTAAACCTAACCCTTCCCCGAAGCCTGACCCTCAACCGTCCCCTAATCCTAACCCGTACGCTAACTCTAACCCGCGCCCTCACACGTACGCTCCCCCTAAAGCGTTGTCGTACCCTCACCTGGACCCTAAACCGTCCCCGTCCCCTAACGCTAACCCTAGCCCGAACCCTAACCCTAACCCTTCCCCAAAGCCTGACCCTAACCCGTCCCCTAATCCTAACCCGTATGCTAACACTAACCCGCGCCCTCACACGTACGCTCCCCCTAAAGCGTTGTCGTACCCTCACCTGGACCCTAAACCGTCCCCTAATCCTAACCCTAACCCTATCCCGAACCCTAAACCTAACCCTTCCCCGTAGCCTGACCCTCACCCGTCCCCTAATCCTAACACGTACGCTAACACTAACCCGCGCCCTCACACTTACGCTCCCCCTAAAGCGTTTTCGTACACTCACCTGGACCCTAAACCGTCCCCGTCCCCTAACCCTAGCACTAGACCGAACCCTAACCCTAACACTTCCCCGAAGCCTGACCCTCACCTGTCCCCTAATCCTAACCCGTAGGCTAACACTAACCCGCGCCCTCACAAGTACGGTCCCCGTAAACCGTTGTTGTACCCTCACCTGGACCCTAAACTGTCCCCGTCCCCTAAACCTAACCCTAACCCTAGCCCAAACCCTAACCCTAACCCTTCCCCGAAGCCTGACCCTCTTCCGTCCCCTCGTCCTAACCCGTACGCTAACACTAACACGCGCCCTCACACGTACGGTCCCCCTAAAGCGTTGTAGTACCCTCACCTGGAACCTACACTGTCCCCATCCCCTAACCCTAACCCTAACCCGAAACCTAACCCTAACCCTTCCCCAAAGCCTGACCCTCACCCATCCCCTAATACTAGCCCGTACGTTGAAACTAACCTGCGCCCTCACACGTCCGCTCCCCCTAAAGCGTTGTCGTACCCTCACCTGGACCCTAAACCGTCCCCGTCCCGTAACCCTAACCCTAGCCCGAACCCTAAACCTAACCCTTCCCCGAAGCCTGACCCTCACCCGTCCCCTAATCCTAACCCGTACGCTAACACTAACCCGCGCCCTCACACGTACGCTCCCCCTATGCGTTGTCGTACCCTCACCTGGACCCTAAACCGTCCCCGGCCCCTAACACTAACCCTATCCCGAACCCTAAACCTAACATTTCCCCGAAGCCTGACCCTCACCCGTCCCTTAATCCTAACCCGTACGCTAACTCTAACCCGCGCCCTCACACGTACGCTCCCCCTAAAGCGTTGTCGTACCCTCACCTGGACCCTAAACCGTCCCCGTCCCCTAACGCTAACCCTAGCCCGAACCCTAACCCTAACCCTTCCCCAAAGCCTGACCCTAACCCGTCCCCTAATCCTAACCCGTACGCCAACACTAACCCGCGCCCTCACACTTACGCTCCCCCTAAAGCGTTGTCGTACCCTCACCTGGACCCTAAACCGTCCCCTAATCCTAAGCCTAACCCTATCCCGAACCCTAAACGTAACCCTTCCCCGAAGCCTGACCCTCACCCGTCCCCTAATCCTAAACCGTACGCTAACACTAACCGGCGCCCTCACACGTACGCTCCGCCTAAAGCGTTTTCGTACACTCACCTGGACCCTAAACCGTCCCCGTCCCCTAACCCTAGCCCTAGCCCGAACCTTAACCTAACCCTTCCCCGAAGCCTGACCCTCACCTGTCCCCTAATCCTAACCGGTAGGCTAACACTAACCCACGCCCTCACAAGTACGGTCCCCGTAAACCGTTGTACCCTCACCTGGACCCTAAACTGTCCCCATCCCCTAAACCTAACCCTAACCCTAGCCCGAACCATAACCCTAAGCCTTCCCCGAAGCCTGACCCTCACCCGTCCCCTAATCCTAACCCGTGCACTAACACTAACCCGCTCCCTCACACGTACGCTCCCCCTAAAGCTTTGTCGTACCCTCACCTGGACCCTAAACCGTCCCCGTCCCGTAACCCTAACCCTATCCCGAACCCTAAACCTAACCCTTCCCCGAAGCCTGACCCTCACCCGTCCCCTAATCCTAACCCGTACGCTAACTCTAACCCGCGCCCTCACACGTACGCTCCACCTAAAGCGTTGTCGGACCCTCACCTGGACCCTAATCCGTCCCCATCCCCTAACGCTAACCCTAGCCCGAACCCTAACCCTAACCCTTCCCCAAAGCCTGACCCTAACCTGTCCCCTAATCCTAACCCGTACGCTAACACTAACCCGCGCCCTCACACGTACGCTCCCCCTAAAGCGTTGTCGTACCCTCACCTGGACCCTAAACCGTCCCCTAATCCTAACCCTAACCCTATCCCGAACCCTAAACCTAACCCTTCCCCAAAGCCTGACCCTCACCCGTCCCCTAATCCTAAGCCGTACGCTAACACTAACCCGCGCCCTCACACTTACGCTCCCCCTAAAGCATTTTCGTACACTCACCTGGACCCTAAACCGTCCCCGTCCCCTAACCCTAGCACTAGCCCGAACCCTAACCCTAACACTTCCCCGAAGCCTGACCATCCCCTGTCCCCTAATCCTAACCCGTAGGCTAACACTAACCCGCGCCCTCACAAGTACGGTCCCCGTACCGTTGTTGTACCCTCACCTGGACCCTAAACTGTCCCCGTCCCCTAAACCTAACCCTAACCCTAGCCCGAGCCCTAACCCTAACATTTCCCCGAAACCTGACTCTCACCCGTCCCGTAATCCTAACCTGTACGCTAACACTAACCCGCGCCCTCACACGTACGCTCCCCCTAAAGCGTTGTCGTACCCTCACCTGGACCCTAAACCGTCCCCTAACCCTAACGCTAACCCTATCCCGAAACCTAACCCTAACACTTCCCCGTAGCCTGACCCTCACATGTCCCCTAATCCTAACCCCTACGCTAACACTAACCCGCGCCCTCACACGTACGCTCCCCCTAAAGCGTTGTCGTACCCTCACCTGGACCCTAAACCGTCCCCGTCCCCTAACCCTAGCCCTAGCCCGAACCCTAACCCTAACCCTTCCCCGAAGCCTGACACTCACCCGTCCCCTAATCCTAACCCGTAGGCTAACACTAACCCGCGCCCTCACAAGTACTGTCCCCGTAAACCGTTGTCGTACCCTCACCTGGACCCTAAACTGTCCCCGTCCCCTAACCCTAACCCTTCCCCGAAGCCTGACCGTCACCCGTGTCGTTATCCTAGCCCATACACTAACACGAACCCGCGCCCTCACACGTTCACTCCCCCTAAAGCGTTGTTGTACCCTCACCTTGACCCTAAACCGTCCCCGTCCCCTAACCCTAACCCTAGCCCGAACCCTAACCCTAAACCTTCCCCGAAGCCTGAACCTCAACATCCCCTATTCCTAGCCCGTACGCTAACTCTAACCCACGCCCTCACACGTACGCTCCCCCTAAAGCGTTGTCGTACCCTCACCTGGACCCTAAACCGTCCCGTCCCCGTCCACTAACCCTAGCCCGAACCCTAACCCTAAAACTTCCCCGTAGCCTGACCCTCACCCGTCCCCTAATCCTAACCGGTACGCTAACACTAAGCCGCGCCCTCACACGTACGCTCCCCCTAAAGCATTGTCGTACCCTCACCTGGACCCTAAACCGTCCCCGTCCCCTAACCCTAACCCTACCCCAAACCCTAAACCTAACCCATCCCCGTACCCTGACTCTCACCCGTCCCCTAATCCTAACACGTACGCTAACACTAACCCGCGCCCTCACACGTACCCTCCCCCTAAAGCGTTGTCGTACCGTCACCTGGACCCTAAAACGTCCGCGTCCCCTAAACCTAACCCTAGCCCGAACCCTAACCCTAACCCATCCCCGAAACCTGACCCTCACCCGTCCCCTAATCCTAACACGTACGCTAACACTAAACCACGCCCTGACACGTACGCTCCCCCTAAACCGTTGTCGTAACCTCACCTGGACCCTAAATCGTCTCCGTCCCCTAACCCTAGCCCGAACCCTAACCCTAACCCTTCCCTGAAGCCTGACCCTCACCCGTCCCCTAATCCTAACCCGTACGCGAACACTAACCCGCGCCCTCACACGTACGCTCCCCCTAAAGCGCTGTCGTACTCTCACTTGGACCCTAAACCGTCCCCGTCCCCTTACCCTAGCCCGAACCCTAACCCTAACCCTTCCCCGAAGCCTGACCCTCACCCGTCCCCTAATCCTAACCCGTACGCTAACACTAACCCGCGCGCTCACACGTACGCTCCCCCTAAAGTGTTGTCGTAACCTCACCTGGACCCTAAACCTTCCCCGTCCACTAATCCTAACCCTAGCCCGAACCCTAACCCTAACACTTCCCCGAAGCCTGACCCTCACCCGTCCCCTAATCCAAATCCGTACGCTAACACTAACCGCGTCCTCACACGTACGCTCCCCCAAAAGCGTTGTCGTAACCTCACCTGGACCCTAAACTGTCCCCGTCCCCTAACCCTAACCCTAGCCCGAACCCTAACCCTAACCCTTCCCCGAAGCCTGACCCTCACCCGTCCCCTAATCCTAACACGTACGCTAACACTAACCCGCGCCCTCACAAGTACGCTCCCCCTAAAGCGTTGTCGTACCCTCACCTGGACCCTAAACCGTCCCCGTCCCCTAACACTAACACTTCCCCGAAGCCTGAACCTCACCCGTCCCCTATTCCTAACCCGTACGCTAACACTAACCCGCGCCCTGACACATACGCTCCCCCTAAAGCGTTGTCGTACCCTCACCTGGACCCTAAACCGTCCCCGTCCCCTAACCCTAACCCTAGCCCGAACCCTAACCCTAACACTTCCCCGAAGCCTGACCCTCACCCGTCCCCTAATCATAAACCGTATGCTAACACTAACCCACGCCCTCACACGTACGCTCTCCCTAAAGCGTTGTTGGACCCTCACCTGGACCCTAAACCGTCCCCGTCCCCTAACCCTAACACTTCCCCGAAGCCTGACCCTCACCCGTCCCCTATGCCTAACACGTACGCTAACACTAACCCGCGCCCTCACACCTACGCTCCCCCTAAAGCGTTGTCGTACCCTCACCTGGACCCTAAACCGTCCCCGTCCCCTAACGCTAAGCCTAGCCCGAAGCCTAACCCTAACACTTCCCCGAAGCCTGACGCTCACCCGTCCCATAATCCTAACCCGTACGCTAACACTAACACGCGCTCTCACACTTACGCTCCCCCTAAAGCGTTGTCGGACCCTCACCTGGAACCTAAACCGTCCCCGTCCCCTAACACTACCCTACTCCGAACCCTAACCCGAACCCTTCCCCGAACCCTGACCCTCACCCGTCCCCTAATCCTAACCCGTACGCTAACACTAACCCGTGCCCTCACACGTACGCTCCCCCTAAAGCGTTCTCGTACCCTCACCTGTACCCTAAACCGTCCCCGTCTCCTAACCCTAACCCTAGCCCGAACCCTAGCCCTAACCCTTCCCCGAAGCCTGACCCTCAACCGTCCCCTAATCCTAACCCGTAGGCTAACACTAACCTGCGTCCTCACACGTACGCTCCCCCTAAAGCGTTGTCGTACCCTCACCTGGACCCTAAACCGTCCCCGTCCCCTAACCCTAACCCTAGCCCGAACCCTAACCCTAACACTTCCCCGAAGCCTGACCCTCACCCGTCCCCTAATCATAAACCGTACGCTAACACTAACACATGCCCTCACACGTACGCTCCCCCGAAAGCGTTGTCGGACCCTCACCTGGACCCTAAACCATCCCCGTCCCCTAACCCCAAACCTAGCCCGAACCCTAACCCAAACACTTCCCCGAAGCCTGACCCTCACCCGTACCCTAATCCTAACCCGTACGCTAACACTAACCCACGCGCTCACACGTACGCTTCCCCTAAAGCGTTGTCGTAACCTCACCTGGACCCTAAACCTTCCCAGTCACCTAACCCTAACCCTAGCCCGAACCCTAACCCTAACCCTTCCCCGAAGCCTGACCCTCACCCGTCCCCTAATCCAAACCCGTACGCTAACAATAACCGCGTCCTCACACGTACGCTCCCTCAAAAGCGTTGTCGTAACCTCACCTGGACCCTAAACCGTCCCCGTCCCCTAACCCTAACCCTAGCCCGAACCCTAAACCTAACACTTCCCCGAAGCCTGACCCTCACCCGTCCCCTAATCCTAACCCGTACGCTAACACTAACCCACGCCCTCACACATACGCTCCCCCTAAAGCATTGTCGTACCCTCACCTGTACACTAAACCGTCCCCGTCCCCTAACCCTAACCCTAGTCCGAACCCTAACCCTAACCCTTCCCCGAAACCTGACTCTCACCCGTCCCCTAATCCTAACCTGTACGCTAAGACTAACCCGCGCCCTCACACGTACGCTCCCCCTAAAGCGTTGTCGTACCCTAACCTGGACCGTAAACCGTCCCCGTCCCCTAACCCTAACCCTAGCCCAAACTCTAAACCTAACACTTCCCCGAATCCTAACCCTCAGCTGTCCCCTAATCCTAACCCGTAGCCTAACACTAAACCGCGCCCTCCCAATTACGCTCCCCCAAAAGCGTTGTCGTACCCTCACCTGGACCCTAAATCGTCCCCGTCCCCTAACCCTAACCCTAGCCCGAACCCTAACCCTAACGAGTCCCCAAAGCCTGACCCTCACCCGTCCCCTAATCCTAACCCGTACGCTAACACTATCCCGCGCCCTCACACGTACACTCCCACTAAAGCGTTGTCGTACCCTCACCTGGACCCTAAATCGTCCCCGTCCCCTAACCCTAACCCTAGCACGAACCCTAACCCTAACCCTTCCCCGAAGCCTCACCCTCACCCGTCCCCTAATCCTAACCCGTACGCTAACAATAACACGCGCCCTCACACGTACGCTCCCCCTAAAGCGTTGTCGTACCCTCACCTGTACCCTAAACCGTCCCCGTCCCCTAACTCTTACCCTAGACCGAACCCTAACCCTAACCCTTCCCCGAAGCCTGACCCTCACCCGTCCCCTAAACCTAACCCGTACGCTAACACTAGCCCGCGCTCTCACAAGTCCGCTCCCCCTAAACCGTTGTCATACCCTCACCTGGACCCTAAACGGTCCCCGTCCCCTAACCCTAACCCTAGCCCGAACCCTACCCCAAACCTTTCCCCGAACCCTGACCCTCACCCGCCCCATAATCCTAAACCGTACGCTAACACTAACCCGCGCCCTCACACCTACGCTCCCCCTAAAGCGTTGTCGTACCCTCACCTGGACCCTAAACCGTCCCCGTCCCCTAACCCTTACCCTAGACCGAACCCTAACCCTAACCCTTCCCCGAAGCCTGACACTCACCCGTGCCCTAATCCTAACCCGTAGCCTAACACTAACCCGCGCCCTCACAAGTACGCTCCCCCGAAAGCGTTGTGGTACCATCACCTGGATCCTAAACCTTTCCCATCCCGTAACCCTAACCCTATCCCGAACCCTAAACCTACCACTTCCCCGAAGCCTGACCCTCACCCGTCCCCTAATCCTAACCCGTACGCTAACACTAACCCGCGCCCTCACACGTACGCTCCCCCTAAAGCGTTGTTGTATCCTCACCTGGACCCTAAACCGTCCCCATCCCCTAACCCTAACCCTAGCCCGAACCCTAACCCTAAACCTTCCCCGAAGACTGACCCTCAACATCCCCTATTCCTAGCCCGTACGCTAACTCTAACCCGCGCCCTCACACGTACGCTCCCCCTAAAGCGTTGTCGTACCCTCACCTGGACCCTAAACCGTCCCCGTCCCCTAAACCTAACCCTAGCCCGAACACTAACGCTAACACTTCCCCGAAGCCTGACCCTCACCCGTCCCCTAATCCTAACCCGTACGCTAACACTAACCCGCGCCCTCACACGTACGCTCCCTTTAAAGCGTTGTCGTACCCTAACCTGGACCCTAAAGCGTCCCCGTCACCGTCCCCTAATCCTAGCCCGAACCCTAACCCTAAAACTTCCCCGAAGACTGACCCTCACCCGTCCCCTAATCCTAACCCGTACGCTAACACTAAGCCGCGCCCTCACACGTACGCTCCCCCTAAAGCATTGTCGTACCCTCACCTGGACCCTAAACCGTCCCCGTCCCCTAACCCTAACCCTACCCCAAACCCTAAACCTAACCCTTCCCCGAACCCTGACTCTCACCCGTCCCCTAATCCTAACACGTACGCTAAAACTAACCCACGCCCTCACACGTACCATCCCCCTAAAGCGTTGTCGTACCGTCACCTGGACCCTAAACCGTCCGCGTCCCCTAAACCTAACCCTAGCCCGAACCATAACCCTAACCCATCCCCGAAACCTGACCCTCACCCGTTCCCTAATCCTAACACGTACGCTAACACTAACCCACGCCCTGACACGTACGCTCCCCCTAAAGCGTTGTCGTAACCTCACCTGGACCCTAAACCGTCCCCGTCCCCTAACCCTAGCCCGAACCCTAACCCTAACCCTTCCCCGAAGCCTGACCCTCACCCGTCCCCTAATCCTAACCCGTACGCTAACACTAACCCGCGCGCTCACACGTACGCTCCCCCTAAAGCGTTGTCGTAACCTCACCTGGACCCTAAACCTTCCCCGTCCACTAACCCTAACCCTAGCCCGAACCCTAACCCTAACACTTCCCCGAAGCCTAACCCTCACCCTTCCCCTAATACAAATCCGTACGCTAACACTAACCGCGTCCTCACACTTACGCTCCCCCAAAAGCGTTGTCGTAACCTCACCTGGACCCTAAACTGTCCCCGTCCCCTAACCCTAACCCTAGCCCGAACCCTAACCCTAACCCTTCCCCGAAGCCTGACCCTCACCCGTCCCCTAATCCTAACCCGTACGCTAACACTAACCCGCGCCCTGACACATACGCTCCCCCTAAAGCATTGTCGTACCCTCACCTGGACCCTAAACCGTCCCCGTCCCCTGACCTTAACCCTAGCCCGAACCCTAACCCTAAGCCTTCCCCGAAACCTGACTCTCACCCGTCCCCTAATCCTAACCCGTACGCTAACACTAACCCACGCCCTCACACGTTCGCTCCCCCTAAAGCGTTGTCGTACCCTCACATGGACTCTAAACCGTCCCCTTCCCCAAACCCTAACCATAGCCCGAACTCTAAACCTAAACATTCCCCGAAGCCTGACACTCACCCTTCCCCTTATCCTAACCCATACGCTAACACTAACCCGCGCCCTCACTCGTACGCTCCCCCTAAAGCGTTGTCGGACACTCACCTGGACACTAAACCGTCCCTGTCCCCTAAACCTAACCCTAACACTAGCCCGAACCATAACCCTAAACCTTCCCCGAAGCCTGACCCTCACCCGTCCCCTAATCCAAATCCGTACGCTAACACTAACCGCGTCCTCACACGTACGCTCCCCCTTAAGCGTTGTCGTACCCTCACCTGGACCCTAAACCGTCCCCGTCCCTTCAAAGTAACCCTAGGCCGAAAACTAAACCTAAAACTTCCCCGAAGCCTGACCTTCACTCGTCCCCTAATCCTAGCCCGAACGCTAACACTAACCCGCGCCCTCACACTTATGCTCCCCCTAAAGGGTTGTCGTACCCTCACCTGGACCCTAAACCGTCCCCGTCCCCTAACCCTAACCCTATCTCGAACCCTAACCCTAACACTTCCCCGAAGCCTGACCCTCACCCGTCCCCTAATCCTAAACCGTACGCTAACACTAACCCGCGCCCTCACACGTAGGCTCCCCCTAAAGCGTTGTCGTACCCTCACCTGGACCCTAAACTGTCCCCGTCCCCTAACCCTAACCCTTCTCCGAAGCCTGACCCTCACCCGTGTCGTTATCCTAGCCCATACACTAACACTAACTCACGCCCTCACACGTTCGCTCCACCTAAAGCGTTGTCGTACCCTCACATGGACTCTAAACCGTCCCCGTCCCCTAACCCTAACCCTAGCCCGAACCCTAACCCTAACACTTCCCCGAAGCCTGACCCTCACCCGTCCCCTAATCCTAACCCGTACGCTAACACTAACCCACGCCCTCACACGTTCGCTCCACCTAAATTGTTGTCGTACCCTCACCTGGACCCTAAACCGTCCCCGTCCCCTAACCCTAACCCTAGCCCGAACACTAACCCTAACCCTTCCCCGAAACCTGACTCTCACCCGTCCCCTAATCCTAACCCGTACGCTAACACTAACCCGCGCCCTCACACGTACACACCCCCTAAAGCGTTGTCTACCCTCACCTGGACCCTAAACCGTCCCCGTCCCCTAACCCTAAACCTAGCCCGAACCTTAAACCTAACACTTCCCCGAAGCCTGACCCTCACCCGTCCCCTAATCCTAACCCGTAGCCTAACACTAAACCGCGCCCTCACAAGTACGCTCCTCCGAAAGCGTTGTCGTACCCTCACCTGGACCCTAAACCGTCCCCGTCCCCTAACCCTAACATTAGCCCGAACCCTAAACCTAACCCTTCCCCGTAGCTTGACACTCAACCGTCCCCTAATCCTAACCCGTACGCTAACACTAACCCGAGCCCTCACAGGCACGTTCCCCCTAAAGCGTTGTCGTACCCTCACCTGGACCTTAAACCGTCCCCGTCCCATAGCCCTAAGCCTAGCCCGAAGCCTAACCCTAACCCTTCCCCGAAGCCTGACGCTCACCCGTCCCCTATCCTAACCCGTACGCTAACACTAACACGCGCTCTCACACTTACACTCCCCCTAAAGCGTTGTCGGACCCTCACCTGGACAGTAAACCGTCCCCGTCTCCTAACCGTAACCCTAGCCCGAACCCTAGCCCTAACCCTTCCCCGAAGCCTGACCCTCACCCGTCCCCTAATCCTAACCCGTACGCTAACACTAACCCGCGTCCTCACACGTACACACCCCCTAAAGCGTTGTCGTACCCTCACCTGGACACTAAACCGTCCTCGTCCCCTAACACTAACCCTAGCCCGAACCCTAACCCTAACCCTTCCCCGAAGCCTGACCCTCACCCGTCCCCTAATCCTAACCCGTACGCTAACACTAACCCGCGCCCTCACAAGTACGCTCCCCCTAAAGTGTTGTCGTACCCTCACCTGGACCCTAAACCGTCCCCGTCCCCTAACCCTAACACTTCCCCGAAGCCTGACCCTCACCCATCCCCTAATCCTAACCCGTACGCTAACACTAACCCGCGCTCTCACAAGTACGCTCCCCCTAAACCGTTGCCGTACCCTCACCTGGACCCTAAACGGTCCCCGTCCCCTAACCCTAACCCTAGCCCGAACCCTACCCGTAAACCTTCCCCGAAGCCTGACCCTCACCCGTCCCCTAATCCTAACCCGTACGCTAACACTAACCCGCGCCCTCACACGTACGCTCCCCCTAAAGCGTTGTCGTACCCTCACCTGGACCCTAAACAGTCCCCGTCCCCTAACCCTAACCCTAGCCGGAACCCTAACCCTAACCCTTCCTCGAAGCCTGACCCTCACCCGTCCCCTAATCCTAACCCGTACGCTAACAATAACCCGCGCCCTCACACGTACGCTCCCCCTAAAGCGTTGTCGTACCCTCACCTGTACCCTAAACCGTCCCCATCCCCTAACCCTTACCCTAGACCGAACCCTAACCCTAACCCTTCCCCGAAGCCTGACCCTCACCCATCCCCTAATCCTAACCCGTACGCTAACACTAACCCGCGCTCTCACAAGTACGCTCCCCCTAAACAGTTGTCGTACACTCACCTGGACCCTAAACGGTCCCCGTCCCCTAACCCTAACCCTAGCCAGAACCCTAACCCTAACGCTTCCCCAAAGCCTGACCCTCACCCGTCCCCTAATCCTAACCCGTACGCTAACACTAACCCGCGCCCTCACACGTACGCTCCCACTAAAGCGTTGTCGTACCCTCACCTGGACCCGAAACAGTCCCCGTCCCCTAAACCTAACCCTAGCCCGAACCCTAACCCTAACCCTTCCCCGAAGCCTGACACTCACCCGTCCCCTAATCCAAACCCATACGCTAACACTAACGCGAGCCCTCACACGCACGTTCCCCCTAAAGCGTTGTCGTACCCTCACCTGGACCCTAAACCGTCCCCGTTCCCTAACCCTAACCCTAGCCCGAACCCTAACCCTAACCCTTCCCCGAAGCCTGACCCTCACCCGTCCCCTAATCCAAACCCGTACGCTAACACTAACCGCGTCCTTACACGTACGCTCCCACGAAAGCGTTGTCGTAACCTCACCTGGACCCTAAACCGTCCCCGTCCCCTAACCCTAACCCTAGACCGAACCCTAAACCTAACACCTCCCCGAAGCCTGACTCTCACCCGTCCCCTAATACTAACCCGTACGCTAACACTAACCCGCGCCCTCACACATACGCTCCCCCTAAAGCATTGTCGTACCCTCACCTGGACCCTAAACCGTCCCCGTCCCATAAACCTAACCCTAGACCGAACCCTAACCCTAACCCTTCCCCGAAACCTGACCCTCAGCCGTCCCCTAATCCTAACCCGTACGCTAACAATAACCCGCGCCCTCACACGTACGCTCCCCCTAAAGCGTTGTCGTACCCTCACCTGTACCCTAAACCGTCCCCGTCCCCTAACCCTTACCCTAGACCGAACCCTAACCCTAACCCTTCCCCGAAGCCTGACCCTCAGCCGTCCCCTAATCCTAACCCGTACGCTAACACTAACCCGCGCCCTCACACCTACGCTCCCCCTAAAGCGTTGTCGTACCCTCACCTGGACCCTAAACCGTCCCCGTCCCCTAACCCTAAGCCTAGCCCGAAGCCTAACCCTAACACTTCCCCGAAGCCTGACGCTCACCCGTCCCATAATCCTAAACCGTACGCTAACACTTACACGCGCTCTCACACTTACGCTCCCCCTAAAGCGTTGTCGGACCCTCACCTGGAACCTAAACCGTCCCCGTCCCCTAACACTTCCCTAGTCCGAACCCTAACCCGAACCCTTCCCCGAACCCTGACCCTCACCCGTCCTCTAATCCTAATCTGTACGCTAACACTAACCCGTGCCCTCACACGTACGCTCCCCCTAAAGCGTTCTTGTACCCTCACCTGGACCCTAAACCGTCCCCGTCTCCTAACCCTAACCCTAGCCCGAACCCTAGCCCTAACCCTTCCCCGAAGCCTGACCCTCAACCGTCCCCTAATCCTAACCCGTAGGCTAACACTAACCCGCGTCCTCACACGTACGCTCCCCCTAAAGCTTTTTCGTACCCTCACCTGGACCCTAAACCGTCCCCGACCCCTAACCCTAACCCTAGCCCGAACCCTAACCCTAACACTTCCCCGAAGCCTGACCCTCACCCGTCCCCTAATCCTAACCTGTACGCTAACACTAACCCGCGCCCTCACACGTACGCTCCCCCTAAAGCATTGTCGTACACTCACCTGGACCCTAAACCGTCCCCGTCCCCTAACCCTAACCCTAACCCGAACCCTAACCCTAACCCTTCCCCGAAGCCTGACCCTCACCCGGCCCCTAATCCTAACCCGTACGCTAACACTAACCCGCGCCCTCACACGTATGCTCCACCTAAAGCGTTGTCGTACCCTCACCTGGACCCAAACCATCCCCGTCCCCTAACCCTAACCCTAGCTCGAACCCTAACCTAACCCTTCCCCGAAGCCTGACACTCACCCGTCCCCTAATCCTAACCCGTAGCCTAACACTAACCCGCGCCCTCACAAGTACGCTCCCCCGAAAGCGTTGTCGTACCCTCACCTGAACCCTAAACCGTCCCCGTCCCCTAACCCTAACCCTAGCCCGAACCCTAACCCTAACACTTTCCCGAAGCCTGACCCTCACCCGTCCCCTAATCATAAACCGTACGCTAACACTAACCCACGCCCTCACACGTACGCTCCCCCGAAAGCGTTGTCGGACCCTCACCTGGACCCTAAACCATCCCCGTCCCCTAACCCCAAACCTAGCCCGAACCCTAACCCTAACTCTTCCCCGAAGCCTGACCCTCACCCGTCCCCTAATCCTAACCAGTACGCTAACACTAACCCGCGCCCTCACACCTACGCTCCCCCTAAAGCGTTGTCGTAACCTCACCTGGACCCTAAACCTTCCCAGTCACCTAACCCTAACCCTAGCCCGAACCCTAACCCTAACCCTTCCCCGAAGCCTGACCCTCACCCGTCCCCTAATCCAAACCCGTACGCTAACACTAACCGCGTCCTCACACGTACGCTCCCTCAAAAGCGTTGTCGTAACCTCACCTGGACACTAAACCGTCCCCGTCCCCTAACCCTAACCCTAGCCCGAACCCTAAACCTAACACTTCCCCGAATCCTGACCCTCAGCTGTCCCCTAATCCTAACCCGTAGCCTAACACTAAACTGCGTGCTCACAAGTACGCTCCCCCGAAAGCGTTGTCGTACCCTCACCTGGACCCTAAATCGTCCCCGTCCCCTAACCCTAACCCTAGCCCGAACCCTAAACCTAACCCTTCCCCGAAGCCTGACCCTCACCCGTCCCCTAATCCTAACCCGTACGCTAACACTAACCCGCGCTCTCACAAGTACGCTCCCCATAAACAGTTGTCGTACACTCACCTGGACCCTAAACGGTCCCCGTCCCCTAACCCTAACCCTAGCCCGAACACTAACCCTAACGCTTCCCCAAAGCCTGACCCTCACCCGTCCCCTAATCGTAACCCGTACGCTAACACTAACCCGCGCCCTCACACGTACGCTCCCACTAAAGCGTTGTCGTACCCTCACCTGGACCCGAAACAGTCCCCGTCCCCTAAACCTAACCCTAGCCCGAACCCTAACCCTAACCCTTCCCCGAAGCCTGACACTCACCCGTCCCCTAATCCTAACCCATACGCTAACACTAACCCGCGCCCTCACACGTACGCTCCCCCTAAAGCGTTTTCGTACCCTCACCTGGACCCTAAACCGTCCCCGTCCCCTAACCCTAACCCTAGCCCGAACCCTAACCCTAACCCTTCCCCGAAGCCTGACCCTCACCCGCCCCCTAATCCTAACCCGTACGCTAACACTAACCCGCGCCCTCACACGTACGCTCCCCCTAAAGCGTTGTCGTACCCTCACCTGGACCCTAAACCGTCCCCGTCCCCTAACCCTAACCATAACCCGAACCCTAACCCTAACCCTTCCCCGAAGCCTGACCCTCACCCGGCCCCTAATCCTAACCCGTACGCTAACACTAACCCGCGCTCTCACACGTATGCTCCACCTAAAGCGTTGTCGGACCCTCACCTGGAACCTAAACCGTCCCCGTCCCCTAACACTACCCTAGTCCGAACCCTAACCCGAACCCTTCCCCGAAACCTGACCCTCACCCGTCCCCTAATCCTAACCCGTACGCTAACACTAAGCCGTGCCCTCACACGTACGCTCCCCCTAAAGCGTTGTCGTACCCTCACCTGGACCCTAAACCGTCCCTGTCTCCTAACCCTAACCCTAGCCCGAACCCTAGCCCTAACCCTTCCCCGAAGCCTGACCCTCAACCGTACCCTAATCCTAACCCGTACGCTAACACTAACCCGCGTCCTCACACGTACGCTCCCCCTAAAGCGTTTTCGTACCCTCACCTGGACACTAAACCGTCCCCGTCCCCTAACCCTAACCCTAGCCCGAACCCTAACCCTAACCCTTCCCCGAAGCCTGACCCTCACCCGTCCCCTAATCCTAACCCGTACGCTAACACTAACCCGCGCCCTCACACGTACGCTCCCCCTAAAGCGTTGTCGTACCCTCACCTGGACCCTAAACCGTCGCCGTCCCCTAACCCTAACCCTAACCCGAACCCTAACACTAACCCTTCCCCGAAGCCTGACCCTCACCCGGCCCCTAATCCTAACCCGTACGCTAACACTAACCCGCGCCCTCACATGTATGCTCCACATAAAGCGTTGTCGTACCCTCACCTGGACCCTAACCATCCCCGTCCCCTAACCCTAACCCTAGCTCGAACCCTAAACCTAACCCTTCCCCGAAGCCTGACACTCGCCCGGCCCCTAATCCTAACCCGTACGCTAACACTAACCCGCGCCCTCACAAGTACGCTCCCCCGAAAGCGTTGTCGTACCCTCACCTGGACCCTAAACCGTCCCCGTCCCCTAACCCTAACCCTAGCCCGAACCCTAACCCTAACACTTCCCCGAAGCCTGACCCTCACCCGTCCCCTAATCATAAACCGTACGCTAACACTAACCCACGCCCTCACACGTACGCTCCCCCGAAAGCGTTGTCGGACACTCACCTGGACCCTAAACCATCCCCGTCCCCTAACCCCAAACCTAGCCCGAACCCTAACCCTAACTCTTCCACGAAGCCTGACCCTCACCCGTCCCCTAATCCTAACCCGTACGCTAACACTAACCCGCGCGCTCACACGTACGCTCCCCCTAAAACGTTGTCGTAACCTCACCTGGACCCTAAACCTTCCCAGTCACCTAACCCTAACCCTAGACCGAACCCTAACCCTAACCCTTCCCCGAAGCCTGACCCTCACCCGTCCCCTAATCCAAACCCGTACGCTAACACTAACCGCGTCCTCACACGTACGCTCCCTCAAAAGCGTTGTCGTAACCTCACCTGGACACTAAACCGTCCCCGTCCCCTAACCCTAACCCTAGCCCGAACCCTAAACCTAACACTTCCCCGAAGCCTGACCCTCACATGTCCCCTAATCCTAACCCGTAGCCTAACACTAAACTGCGCCCTCACAAGTACGCTCCCCCGAAAGCGTTGTCGTACCCTCACCTGGACCCTAAATCGTCCCCGTCCCCTAACCCTAACCCTAGCCCGAACCCTAACCCTAACCCTTCCCCGAAGCCTGACCCTCACCCGTCCCCTAATCCTAACCCGTACGCTAACACTAACCCGCGCTCTCACAAGTACGCTCCCCATAAACAGTTGTCGTACACTCACCTGGACCCTAAACGGTCCCCGTCCCCTAACCCTAACCCTAGCCCGAACCCTAACCCTAACGCTTCCCCGAAGCCTGACCCTCACCCGTCCATTAATCCTAACCCGAACGCTAACACTAACCCCCGCCCTCACACGTACACTCCCACTAAAGCGTTGTCGTACCCTCACCTGGACCAGAAACAGTCGCCGTCCCCTAAACCTAACGCTAGCCCGAACCCTAACCCTAACCCTTCCCCAAAGCCTGACCCTCACCCGTCCCCTAATCCTAACCCGTACGCTAACACTAACCCGCGCCCTCACAAGTACGCTCCCCCGAAAGCGTTGTCGTGCCCTTACCTGGACCCTAAACCGTCCCCGTCCCCTAACCCTAACCCTTGCCCGAACCCTATCCCTAACACTTCCCCGAAGCCTGACCCTCACCCGTCCCCTAATCATAAACCGTACGCTAACACTATCCCACGCCCTCACACGTACGCTCCCCCTAAAGCGTTGTCGGACCCTCACCTGGACCCTAAACCGTCCCCGTCCCCTAACCCCAAACCTAGCCCGAACCCTAACCCTAACTCTTCCCCGAAGCCTGACCCTCACCCGTCCCCTAATCCTAACCCGTACGCTAACACTAACCGCGTCCCCACACGTACGCTCCCTCAAAAGCGTTGTCGTAACCTCACCTGGACACTAAACCGTCCCCGTCCCCTAACCCTAACCCTAGCCCGAACCCTAAACCTAACACTTCCCCGAAGCCTGACCCTCACCCGTCCCCTAATCCTAACCCGTACGCTAACACTAACCCGCGCCCTCACACATACGCTCCCCCTAAAGCATTGTTGTACCCTCACCTGGACCCTAAACCGTCCCCGTCCCCTAAACCTAACCCTAGTCCGAACCCTAACCCTAACCCTTCCCCGAAACCTGACTCTCAACCGTCCCCTAATCCTAACCTGTACGCTAAGACTAACCCGCGCCCTCACACGTACGCTCCCCCTAAAGCGTTGTCGTACCCTCACCTGGACCCTAAACAGTCCCCGTCCCCTAACCCTAACCCTAGCCCGAACCCTAACCCTAACCCTTCCCCGAAGCCTGACCCTCAGCCGTCCCCTAATCCTAAACCGTACGCTAATAATAACCCGCGCCCTCACACGTACGCTCCCCCTAAAGCGTTGTCGTACCCTCACCTGTACCCTAAACCGTCCCCATCCCCTAACCCTTACCCTAGACCGAACCCTAACCCTAACCCTTCCCCGAAGCCTGACCCTCACCCATCCCCTAATCCTAACCCGTACGCTAACACTAACCCGCGCTCTCACAAGTACGCTCCCCCTAAACAGTTGTCGTACACTCACCTGGAACCTAAACGGTCCCCGTCCCCTAACCCTAACCCTAGCCCGAACCCTAACCCTAACGCTTCCCCAAAGCCTGACCCTCACCCGTCCCCTAATCCTAACCCGTACGCTAACACTAACCTGCGCCCTCACACGTACGCTCCCACTAAAGCGTTGTCGTACCCTCACCTGGACCCGAAACAGTCCCCGTCCCCTAAACCTAACCCTAGCCCGAACCCTAACCCTAACCCTTCCCCGAAGCCTGACACTCACCCGTCCCCTAATCCTAACCCATACGCTAACACTAACCCGAGCCCTCACACGCACGTTCCCCCTAAAGCGTTGTCGTACCCTCACCTGGACCCTAAACCGTCCCCGTCCCCTAACCCTAACCCTAGCCCGAACCCTAACCCTAACCCTTTCCCGAAGCCTGACCCTCACCCGCCCCCTAATCCTAACCCGTACGCTAACACTAACCCGCGCCCTCACACCTACGCTCCCCCTAAAGCGTTGTCGTACCCTCACCTGGGCCCTAAACCGTCCCCGTCCCCTAACCCTAAGCCTAGCCCGAAGCCTAACCCTAACACTTCCCCGAAGCCTGACGCTCACCCGTCCCATAATCCTAACCCGTACGCTAACACTAACACGCGCTCTCACACTTACGCTCCTCCTAAAGCGTTGTCGGACCCTCACCTGGAACCTAAACCGTCCCCGTCCCCTAACACTACCCTAGTCCGAACCCTAACCCGAACCCTTCCCCGAACCCTGACCCTCACCCGTCCCCTAATCCTAACCCGTACGCTAACACTAACCCGTGCCCTCACACGTACGCTCCCCCTAAAGCGTTGTCGTACCCTCACCTGGACCCTAAACCGTCCCCGTCTCCTAACCCTAACCCTAGCCCGAACCCTAGCCCTAACCCTTCCCCGAAGCCTGACCCTCAACCGTACCTTAATCCTAACCCGTAGGCTAACACTAACCCGCGTCCTCACAGGTACGCTCCCCCTAAAGCGTTTTCGTACCCTCACCTGGACCCTAAACCGTCCCCGTCCCCTAAACCTAACCCTAACCCGAACCCTAAACCTAACCCTTCCCCGAAGCCTGACCCTCACCCGGCCCCTAATCCTAACCCGTACGCTAACACTAACCCGCGCCCTCACACGTATGCTCCACCTAAAGCGTTGTCGTACCCTCACCTGGACCCTAACCATCCCCGTCCCCTAACCCTAACCCTAGCTCGAACCCTAAACCTAACCCTTCCCCGAAGCCTGACACTCACCCGTCCCCTAATCCTAACCCGTAGCCTAACACTAACCCGCGCCCTCACAAGTACGCTCCCCCAAAAGCGTTGTCGTACCCTCACCTGGACCCTAAACCGTCCCGGTCCCCTAACCCTAACCCTAGCCCGAACCCTAACCCTAACACTTCCCCGAAGCCTGACCCTCACCCGTCCTCTAATCATAAACCGTACGCTAACACTAACCCACGCCCTCACACGTACGCTCCCCCGAAAGCGTTGTCGGACCCTCACCTGGACCCTAAACCATCCCCGTCCCCTAACCCCAAACCTAGCCCGAACCCTAACCCTAACTCTTCCCCGAAACCTGACCCTCACCCGTCCCCTAATCCTAACCCGTACGCTAACACTAACCCGCGCGCTCACACGTACGCTCCCCCTAAAGCGTTGTCGTAACCTCACCTGGACCCTAAACCTTCCCAGTCACCTAACCCTAACCCTAGCCCGAACCCTAAACCTAACACTTCCCCGAAGCCTGACCCTCACCTGTCCCCTAATCCTAACCCGTACGCTAACACTAACCCGGGCCCTCACACGTACGCTCCCCCTAAGCATTGTCGTACCCTCACCTGGACCCTAAACCGTCCCCGTCCCCTAACCCTAACCCTAGTCCGAACCCTAACCCTAACCCTTCCCCGAAACCTGACTCTCACCCGTCCCCTAATCCTAAACTGTACGCTAAGACTAACCCGCGCCCTCACACGTACGCTCCCCCTAAAGCGTTGTCGTACCCTCACCTGGACCCTAAACAGTCCCCGTCCCCTAACCCTAACCCTAGCCCAAACCCTAAACCTAACCCTTCCCCGAATCCTGACCCTCACCTGTCCCCTAATCCTAACCCGTAGCCTAACACTAAACCGCGCCCTCACAAGTACGCTCCCCCGAAAGCGTTGTCGAACCCTCACCTGGACCCTAAATCGTCCCCGTCCCCTAACCCTAACCCTACCACGAACCCTAACCCTAACCCTTCCCCGAAGCCTCACCCTCACCCGTCCCCTATCCTAACCCGTACGCTAACACTAACCCGCGCTCTCACAAGTACGCTCCCCCTAAACAGTTGTCGTACACTCACCTGGACCCTAAACGGTCCCCGTCCCCTAACCCTAACCCTAGCCCGAACCCTAACCCTAACGCTTCCCCGAAGCCTGACCCTCACCCGTCCCCTAATCCTAACCCGTACGCTAACACTAACCCGAGCCCTCACACGCACGTTCCCCCTAAAGCGTTGTCGTACCCTCACCTGGACCCTAAACCGTCCCCGTCCCCTAACCCTAAGCCTTGCCCGAAGCCTAACCCTAACCCTTCCCCGAAGCCTGACGCTCACCCGTCCCCTCTCCTAACCCGTACGCTAACACTAACACGCGCTCTCACACTTACGCTCCCCCTAAAGCGTTGTCGGACCCTCACCTGGACCCTAAACCGTCCCCGTCCCCTAACCCTAACCCTAGCCCGAACCCGAGCCCTAACACTTCCCCGAAGCCTGACCCTCACCCGTCCCCTAATCCTAACCTGTACGCTAACACTGACCCGCGTCCTCACATGTACACTCCCCCTAAAGCGTTGTCGTACCCTCACCTGGACACTAAACCGTCCTCGTCCCCTAACCCTAACCCTAGCCCGAACACTAACCCTAACCCTTCCCCGAAGCCTGATCCTCACCCGTCCCCTAATCCTAACCCGTACGCTAACACTAACCCGCGCCCTCACAAGTACGCTCCCCCTAAAGCGTTGTCGTACCCTCACATGGACCCTAAACCGTCCCCATCCCCTAACCCTAACCCTTCCCCGAAGCCTGACACTCACCCGTCCCCTATTCCTAACCCATACGCTAACACTAACCCGTGCCCTCACACATACGCTCCCCCTAAAACATTGTCGTACCCTCACCTGGACCCTAAACCGTCCCAGTCCCCTAACCCTAACCCTAGCCCGAACCCTAGCCCTAAACCTTCCCCGAAACCTGACTCTCACCCGTCCCCTAATCCTAACCTGTACGCTAACACTAACCGCGCCCTCACACGTACGCTCCCCCTAAAGCGTTGTCGTACCCTCACCTGAACCCTAAACCGTCCCCGTCCCCTAACCCTAACCCTAGCCCGAACCCTAACCCTAACCCTTCCCCGAAGCCTGACCCTCACCCGTCCCCTAATCCTAACCCGTACGCTAACACTAACACGAGCCCTCACACGCACGTTCCCCCTAAAGCGTTGTCGTACCCTCACCTGGACCCTAAACAGTCCCCGTCCCCTAACCCTAACCCTAGCCCGAACCCTAACCCTAACCCTTCCCCGTAGCCTGACCCTCACCCTCCCCCTAATCCTAACCCGTACGCTAACACTAACCCGCGCCCTGACACGTACGCTCCCCCTAAAGCGTTGTCGCACCCTCACCTGGACCCTAAACGGTCCCCGTCCCCTAACCCTTAGCCTAGACCGAAGCCTAACCCTAACCCTTCCCCGAAGCCTGACACTCACCCGTCCCCTAACCCTAACCCGTACGCTAACACTAACACACGCTCTCACACTTAAGCTCCCCCTAAAGCGTTGTCGTACACTCACCTGGAACCTAAACCGTCCCCGTCCCCTAACACTACCCTAGTCCGAACCCTAACCCGAACCCTTCCCCGAAGCCTGACCCTCACCCGTCCCCTAATCCTAACCCGTACGCTAACACTAACCCGTGCCCTCACACGTACGCTCCCCCTAAAGCGTTTTCGTACCCTCACCAGGACCCTAAACCGTCCCCGTCCCCTAACCATAACCCTAGCCCGAACCCTAGCCCTAACCCTTCCCCGAAGCCTGACCCTCACCCGTCCCCTAATCCTAACCCGTACGCTAACAATAACCCGCGTCCTCACACGTACACTCCCCCTAAAGGGTTGTCGTACCCTCACCTGGACCCTAAACCGTCCCTGTCCCCTAACCCTAACCCTAGCCCGAACACTAACCCTAACCCTTCCCCGAAGCCTGACACTCACCCGTCCCCTAATCCTAACCTGTAGCCTAACACTAACCCACGCCCTCACACGTACGCTCCCCCTAAAGCGTTGTCGTACCCTCACCAAGACCCTAAACCGTCCCCATCCCGTAACCCTAACCCTATCCCAAACCCTAAACCTAACACTTCCCCGAAGCCTGACGCTCACCCGTCCCCTAATCCTAACCTGTACGCTAACACTAACCCGCGCCCTCACACATACGCTCCCCCTAAAGCGTTGTTGTACCCTCACCTTGACCCTAAACCGTCCCAGTCCCCTAACCCTAACCCTAGCCCGAACTCTAACCCTAACCCTTCCCCAAAGCCTGACCCTCACCCGTCCCCTAATCCTAACCCGTACGCGAACACTAACCCGCGCCCTCACACGTACGCTCCCCCTAAAGAGTTGTCATACCCTCACCTGGACCCTAAACCGTCCCCGTCCCCTAACCCTAACCCTAGACCGAACCCTAACCCTAACCCTACCCCGAACCCTGACTCTCACCCGTCCCCTAATCCTAACCCGTACGCTAACACTAACCCGCGCCCTCAAACGTACACTCCCCCTAAAGCGTTGTCATATCCTCACCTAGACCCTAAACCGTCCCCGTCCCCTAACCCTAACCCTAGCCCGAACCCTAACCCTAACCCTTCCCCGAAACCTGACCCTCATCCGTCCCCTAATCCTAACCCGTAGGCTAACACTAACCCGCGCCCTGACAAGTACGGTCCCCATAAACCGTTGTCGTACCCTCAACTGGAACCTAAACTGTCCCCGTCCCCTAAACCTAACCCTAACCCTAGCCCGAACCCTAACCCTAACCCTTCCCCGAAGACTGACCCTCACCCGTCCCATAATCCTAACCCGTACGCTAACACTAACCCGCGCCCTCACACGTACGCTCCCCCTACAGCGTTGTCGTACACTCACCTGTACCCTAAACCGTCCCCGTCCCCTAACCCTAGCCCTAGCCCGAACCCTAGCCCTTCCCCGAAGCCTGAACTTCACCCGACCCATAATCCTACCCCATACGCTAACACTAACCCGCGCCCTCACACGTACGCTCCCCCTAAATCGTTGTCGTCCCCTCACCTGGACCCTAAACCGTCCCCGTACCCTAACCCTAGCCAGAACCCTAACCCTAACCCTTCCGCGAAGCCTGACCCTCTCCCGTCCCCTAATCCTAACCGGTACGCTAACACTAACCCGCGCCCTCACACGTACGCTCCCCCTAAAGAGTTGTCATACCCTCACCTGGACCCTAAACCGTCCCCGTCCCCTAACCCTAACCCTAAACCGAAACCTAACCCTAACCCTTCCCCAACGCCTGACCCTCACCCGTCCCCTAATACTAGCCCGTACGTTGAAACTAACCTGCGCCCTCACACGTCCGCTCCCCCTAAAGCGTTGTCGTACCCTCACCTGGACCCTAAACCGTCCCCGTCCCCTAACCCTAACCCTAGCCCGAACCCTAACCCTAAAACTATCCCGAAGCCTGACCCTCAGCATCCCCTATTCCTAACCCGTACGCTAACTCTAACCCGCGCCCTCACACGTACGCTCCCCCTAAAGCGTTGTCGTACCCTTACCTGGACCCTAAATCGTCCCCGTCCCCTAACCCTAACCCTGGCCCGAACCCTAACCCTAACCCTTCACCGAAGCCTGACCCTCACCAGTCCCCTAGTCCTAGCCTGTACGCTAAGACTAACCCACGCCTAACACGTACGCTCCCCCTAAAGCGTTGTTGTACCCTCACCTGGACCCTAAACCGTTCCCGTCCCCGTCCCCTAACCCTAAACCTAGCCCAAAACCAAACCCTAACCCTTCCCCGAAGCCTGACCTTCACTCGTCCCCTAACCCTAGCCCGAACGCTAACACTAACCCGCGCCCTCACACATACGCTCCCCCTAAAGCATTGTCGTACCCTCACATGGACCCTAAACCGTCCCCGTCCCATAACCCTAACCCTAGTCCGAACCCAAACCCTAACACTTCCCCAAAACATGACTCTCACCCGTCCCCTAATCCTAACCTGTACGCTAACACTAACCCGCGCCCTCACACGTACGCTCCCCCTAAAGCGTTGTCGTACCCTCACCTGGACCCTAAATCGTCCCCGTCCCCTAACCCTAACCCTAGCACGAACCCTAACCCTAACCCTTCCCCGAAGCCTCACCCTCACCCGTCCCCTAATCCTAACCCGTACGCTAACAATAACCCGCGCCCTCACACGTACGCTCCCCCTAAAGCGTTGTCGTACCCTCACCTGGACCCTAAACCGTCCCCGTCCCCTAACCCTAACCCGCACCCTAAACCTAACCCTTCTCCGAAGCCTGACCCTCACCTGTCCCCTAATCCTAACCCGTAGCCTAACACTAAACCGCGCCCTCACAAGTACGCTCCCCCGAAAGCGTTGTCGTACCCTCACCTGGACCCTAAACCGTCCCCGTCCCCTAACCCTAACCCTAGCACGAACCCTAACCCTAACCCTTCCCCGAAGCCTCACCCTCACCCGTCCCCTAATCCTAACCCGTACGCTAACAATAACCCGCGCCCTCACACGTACGCTCCCCCTAAAGCGTTGTCGTACCCTCACCTGGACCCTAAACCGTCCCCGTCCCCTAACCCTTACCCTAGACCGAACCCTAACCCTAACCCTTCCCCGAAGCCTGACCCTCACCCGTCCCCTAATCCTAAACCGTACGCTAACACTAACCCGCGCTCTCACAAGTACGCTCCCCCTAAACCGTTGTCGTACCCTCACCTGGAACCTAAACGGTCCCCGTACCCTAACCCTAACCCGAACCCTACCCCAAACCCTTCCCCGAACCCTGACCCTCACCCGCCCCATAATCCTAACCCGTACGCTAACACTAACCCGCGCCCTCACACCTACGCTCCCCCTAAAGCGTTGTCGTACCAACACCTGGACCCTAAACCGTCCCCGTCCCCTAACCCTTACCCTAGACCGAACCCTAACCCTAACCCTTCCCCGAAGCCTGAACCTGACCCGTCCCCTAATCCTAACCCGTACGCTAACACTAACCCGCGCTCTCACAAGTACGCTCCACCTAAACAGTTGTCGTACACTCACCTGGACCCTAAACGGTCCCCGTCCCCTAACCCTAACCCTAGCCCGAACCCTAACCCTAACGCTTCCCCGAAGCCTGACCCTCACCCGTCCCCTAATCCTAACCCGTACGCTAACACTAACCCGCGCCCTCACACGTACGCTCCCACTAAAGCGTTGTCGTACCCTCACCTGGACCCGAAACAGTCCCCGTCCCCTAAACCTAACCCTAGCCCGAACCCTAACCCTAACCCTTCCCCGAAGCCTGACCCTAACCCGTCCCCTAATCCTAACCCGTACACTAACACTAACCCGAGCCCTCACACGCACGTTCCCCCTAAAGCGTTGTCGTACCCTCACCTGGACCTTAAACCGTCCCCGTCCCCTAACCCTAACCCTAGCCCGAACCCTAACCCTAACCCTTCCCCGAAGCCTGACCCTCACCCTCCCCCTAATCCTAACCCGTACGCTAACACTAACCCACGCCCTCACACCTACGCTCCCCCTAAAGCGTTGTCGTACCCTCACCTGGACCCTAAACGGTCCCCGTCCCCTAACCCTTAGCCTAGCCCGAAGCCTAACCCTAACCCTTCCCCGAAGCCTGACACTCACCCGTCACCTAACCCTAACCCGTACGCTAACACTAACCCACGCCCTCACACGTACGCTCCCCCTAAAGCGTTGTCGTACCCTCACCTGGACCCTAAACCGTCCCCGTCCCCTAACCCTAACCCTAGCCCGAAACCTAAACCTAACCCTTCCCCGAAGCCTGACACTCACCCGTCCCCTAATCCTAACCCGTAGCCTAACACTAACCCGCGCCCTCACAAGTACGCTCCCCCGAAAGCGTTGTCGTACCCTCACCTGGACCGTAAACCGTCCCCGTCCCCTAACCCTAACCCTAGCCCGAACCCTAACACTAACACTTCTCCGAAGCCTGGCCCTCACCCGTCCCCTAATCCTAAACCGTACGCTAACACTAACCGCGTCCTCACACGTACGGTCCCCCAAAATCATTGTCGTAACCTCACCTGGACCCTAAACTGTCCCCGTCCCCTAACCCTAACCCTAGCCCGAACCCAACCCTAACCCTTCCCCGAAGCCTGACCCTCAACCTTCCCCTAATCCTAACCCGTACACTAACACTAACCCGTGCCCTGACACATACGCTCCCCCTAAAGCATTGTCGTACCCTCACCTGGACCCTAAACCGTCCCCGTCCCCTAACCCTAACCCAAGCCCGAACCCTAACCCTAACCCTTCCCCGAAACCTGACTCTCACCCGTCCCGTAATCCTAACCTGTACGCTAACACTAACCCGCGCCCTCACACGTACACTCCCCCTAAAGCGTTGTCGTACCCTCACCTGGACCCTAAACCGTCCCCGTCCCCTAACCCTAACCCTAGCCCGAACCCTAACCCTAACCCTTCCCCGAACCCTGACCCTCACCCGTCCCCTAAACCTAACCCGTACGCTAACACTAACCCGCGCCCTCACACGTACACACCCCCTAAAGCGTTGTCGTACCCTCACCTGGACCCTAAACCGTCCCCGTCCCCTAACCCTAACCCTAGCCCGAACCCTAAACCTAACCCTTCCCCGTAGCCTGACACTCAACCGTCCCCTAATCCTAACCCGTACGCTAACACTAACCCGAGCCCTCACACGCACGTTCCCCCTAAAGCGTTGTCGTACCCTCACCTGGACCCTAAACCGTCCCCGTCCCCTAACCCTAAGCCTAGCCCGAAGCCTAAACCTAACCCTTCCCCGAAGCCTGACGCTCACCCGTCCCCTATCCTAACCCGTACGCTAACACTAACACGCGCTCTCACACTTACGCTCCCCTAAAGCGTTGTCGGACCATCACCTGGAGCCTAAACCGTCCCCGTCCCCTAACACTAACCCTAGCCCGAAACCTAGCCCTAACCCTTCCCCGAAGCCTGACCCTCACCCGTCCCCTAATGCTAACCCGTACGCTAACACTAACCCTCGTTCTCACACGTACACTCCCCCTAAAGCGTTGTCGTACCCTCACCTGGACACTAAACCGTCCTCGTCCCCTAACCCTAACCCTAGCCCGAACCCTAAACCTAACCCTTCCCCGAAGCCTGACCCTCACCCGTCCCCTAATCCTAACCCGTACGCTAACACTAACCCGCGCCCTCACAAGTACGCTCCCCGTAAAGCGTTGTCGTACCCTCACCTGGACCCTAAACCGTCCCCGTCCCCTAACCCTAACCCTTCCCCGAAGCCTGACCCTCACCCGTCCTCTATTCCTAACCCGTACGCTAACACTAACCCGCGCCCTCACACGTACGCTCCTACTAAAGCGTTGTCGTACCCTCACCTGGACCCGAAACAGTCCCCGTCCCCTAAACCTAACCCTAGCCTGAACCCTAACCCTAACCCTTCCCCGAAGCCTGACCCTGACCCGTCCCCTAATCCTAACCCGTACGCTAATACTACCCCGAGCCCTCACACGAACGTTCCCCCTAAAGCGTTGTCGTAACCTCACCTGGACCCTAAACCGTCCCCGTCCCCTAACCCTAACCCTAGCCCGAACCCTAACCCTAACCCTTCCCCGAAGCCTGACCCTCACCCTCCCCCAAATCCTAACCCGTACGCTAACACTAACCCGCACCCTCACACCTACGCTCCCCCTAAAGCGTTGTCGTACCCTCACCTCGACCCTAAACGGTCCCCGTCTCCTAACCCTTAGCCTAGCCCGAAACCTAACCCTAACCCTTCCCCGAAGCCTGACACCCGTCCCCTAACCCGAACCCGTACGCTAACACTAACACGTGCTCTCACACATAAGCTCCCCCTAAAGCGTTGTCGTACACTCACCTGGAACCTAAACCGTCCCCGTCCCCTAACACTACCCTAGTCCGAACCCTAACCCGAACACTTCCCCGAAGCCTGACCCTCACCCGTCCCCTAATACTAACCCGTACGCTAACAATAACCCGCGTCCTCACACGTACCCTCCCCCTAAAGGGTTGTTGTACCCTCACCTGTACCCTAAACCGTCCCCGTCCCCTAACCCTAGCCCTAGCCCGAACCCTAACCCTTCCCCGAAGCCTGACCCTCACCCGTCCCCTAATCCTAACACGTAGGCTAACACTAACCCGCGCCCTCACAAATACTGTCCCCGTAAACCGTTGTCGTACCCTCACCTGGACCCTAAACTGTCCCCGTCCCCTAACCCTAACCCTTCCCCGAAGCCTGACCCTCACCCGTGTCGTTATCCTAGCCCATACACTAACACTAACCCACGCCCGCACACGTTCGCTCCACCTAAAGCGTTGTCGTACCCTCACATGGACTCTAAACCGTCCCCGTCCCCTAACCCTAACCCTAGCCCGAACCCTAACCCTAACCCTTCCCCGAAGCATGACCCTCACCCGTCCCGTAATCCTAACCTGTACGCTAACACTAACCCGCGCCCTCACACGTACGCTCCCCCTAAAGCGTTGTCGTACCCTCACCTGGATCCTAAACCGTCCCCGTCTCCTAACCCTAACCCTAGCCCGAACCCTAACCCTAACCCTTCCCCGAACCCTGACTCTCACCCGTCCCCTAATCCTAAACCGTACGCTAACACTAACCCGCGCTCTCACAAGTACGCTCCCCCTAAACCGTTGTCGTACCCTCACCTGGAACCTAAACGGTCCCCGTACCCTAACCCTAACCCGAACCCTACCCCAAACCCTTCCCCGAACCCTGACCCTCACCCGCCCCATAATCCTAACCCGTACGCTAACACTAACCCGCGCCCTCACACCTACGCTCCCCCTAAAGCGTTGTCGTACCAACACCTGGACCCTAAACCGTCCCCGTCCCCTAACCCTTACCCTAGACCGAACCCTAACCCTAACCCTTCCCCGAAGCCTGAACCTGACCCGTCCCCTAATCCTAACCCGTACGCTAACACTAACCCGCGCTCTCACAAGTACGCTCCACCTAAACAGTTGTCGTACACTCACCTGGACCCTAAACGGTCCCCGTCCCCTAACCCTAACCCTAGCCCGAACCCTAACCCTAACGCTTCCCCGAAGCCTGACCCTCACCCGTCCCCTAATCCTAACCCGTACGCTAACACTAACCCGCGCCCTCACACGTACGCTCCCACTAAAGCGTTGTCGTACCCTCACCTGGACCCGAAACAGTCCCCGTCCCCTAAACCTAACCCTAGCCCGAACCCTAACCCTAACCCTTCCCCGAAGCCTGACCCTAACCCGTCCCCTAATCCTAACCCGTACACTAACACTAACCCGAGCCCTCACACGCACGTTCCCCCTAAAGCGTTGTCGTACCCTCACCTGGACCTTAAACCGTCCCCGTCCCCTAACCCTAACCCTAGCCCGAACCCTAACCCTAACCCTTCCCCGAAGCCTGACCCTCACCCTCCCCCTAATCCTAACCCGTACGCTAACACTAACCCACGCCCTCACACCTACGCTCCCCCTAAAGCGTTGTCGTACCCTCACCTGGACCCTAAACGGTCCCCGTCCCCTAACCCTTAGCCTAGCCCGAAGCCTAACCCTAACCCTTCCCCGAAGCCTGACACTCACCCGTCACCTAACCCTAACCCGTACGCTAACACTAACCCACGCCCTCACACGTACGCTCCCCCTAAAGCGTTGTCGTACCCTCACCTGGACCCTAAACCGTCCCCGTCCCCTAACCCTAACCCTAGCCCGAAACCTAAACCTAACCCTTCCCCGAAGCCTGACACTCACCCGTCCCCTAATCCTAACCCGTAGCCTAACACTAACCCGCGCCCTCACAAGTACGCTCCCCCGAAAGCGTTGTCGTACCCTCACCTGGACCGTAAACCGTCCCCGTCCCCTAACCCTAACCCTAGCCCGAACCCTAACACTAACACTTCTCCGAAGCCTGGCCCTCACCCGTCCCCTAATCCTAAACCGTACGCTAACACTAACCGCGTCCTCACACGTACGGTCCCCCAAAATCATTGTCGTAACCTCACCTGGACCCTAAACTGTCCCCGTCCCCTAACCCTAACCCTAGCCCGAACCCAACCCTAACCCTTCCCCGAAGCCTGACCCTCAACCTTCCCCTAATCCTAACCCGTACACTAACACTAACCCGTGCCCTGACACATACGCTCCCCCTAAAGCATTGTCGTACCCTCACCTGGACCCTAAACCGTCCCCGTACCCTAACCCTAACCCAAGCCCGAACCCTAACCCTAACCCTTCCCCGAAACCTGACTCTCACCCGTCCCGTAATCCTAACCTGTACGCTAACACTAACCCGCGCCCTCACACGTACACTCCCCCTAAAGCGTTGTCGTACCCTCACCTGGACCCTAAACCGTCCCCGTCCCCTAACCCTAACCCTAGCCCGAACCCTAACCCTAACCCTTCCCCGAACCCTGACCCTCACCCGTCCCCTAAACCTAACCCGTACGCTAACACTAACCCGCGCCCTCACACGTACACACCCCCTAAAGCGTTGTCGTACCCTCACCTGGACCCTAAACCGTCCCCGTCCCCTAACCCTAACCCTAGCCCGAACCCTAAACCTAACCCTTCCCCGTAGCCTGACACTCAACCGTCCCCTAATCCTAACCCGTACGCTAACACTAACCCGAGCCCTCACACGCACGTTCCCCCTAAAGCGTTGTCGTACCCTCACCTGGACCCTAAACCGTCCCCGTCCCCTAACCCTAAGCCTAGCCCGAAGCCTAAACCTAACCCTTCCCCGAAGCCTGACGCTCACCCGTCCCCTATCCTAACCCGTACGCTAACACTAACACGCGCTCTCACACTTACGCTCCCCTAAAGCGTTGTCGGACCATCACCTGGAGCCTAAACCGTCCCCGTCCCCTAACACTAACCCTAGCCCGAAACCTAGCCCTAACCCTTCCCCGAAGCCTGACCCTCACCCGTCCCCTAATGCTAACCCGTACGCTAACACTAACCCTCGTTCTCACACGTACACTCCCCCTAAAGCGTTGTCGTACCCTCACCTGGACACTAAACCGTCCTCGTCCCCTAACCCTAACCCTAGCCCGAACCCTAAACCTAACCCTTCCCCGAAGCCTGACCCTCACCCGTCCCCTAATCCTAACCCGTACGCTAACACTAACCCGCGCCCTCACAAGTACGCTCCCCGTAAAGCGTTGTCGTACCCTCACCTGGACCCTAAACCGTCCCCGTCCCCTAACCCTAACCCTTCCCCGAAGCCTGACCCTCACCCGTCCTCTATTCCTAACCCGTACGCTAACACTAACCCGCGCCCTCACACGTACGCTCCTACTAAAGCGTTGTCGTACCCTCACCTGGACCCGAAACAGTCCCCGTCCCCTAAACCTAACCCTAGCCTGAACCCTAACCCTAACCCTTCCCCGAAGCCTGACCCTGACCCGTCCCCTAATCCTAACCCGTACGCTAATACTACCCCGAGCCCTCACACGAACGTTCCCCCTAAAGCGTTGTCGTAACCTCACCTGGACCCTAAACCGTCCCCGTCCCCTAACCCTAACCCTAGCCCGAACCCTAACCCTAACCCTTCCCCGAAGCCTGACCCTCACCCTCCCCCAAATCCTAACCCGTACGCTAACACTAACCCGCACCCTCACACCTACGCTCCCCCTAAAGCGTTGTCGTACCCTCACCTCGACCCTAAACGGTCCCCGTCTCCTAACCCTTAGCCTAGCCCGAAACCTAACCCTAACCCTTCCCCGAAGCCTGACACCCGTCCCCTAACCCGAACCCGTACGCTAACACTAACACGTGCTCTCACACATAAGCTCCCCCTAAAGCGTTGTCGTACACTCACCTGGAACCTAAACCGTCCCCGTCCCCTAACACTACCCTAGTCCGAACCCTAACCCGAACACTTCCCCGAAGCCTGACCCTCACCCGTCCCCTAATACTAACCCGTACGCTAACAATAACCCGCGTCCTCACACGTACCCTCCCCCTAAAGGGTTGTTGTACCCTCACCTGTACCCTAAACCGTCCCCGTCCCCTAACCCTAGCCCTAGCCCGAACCCTAACCCTTCCCCGAAGCCTGACCCTCACCCGTCCCCTAATCCTAACACGTAGGCTAACACTAACCCGCGCCCTCACAAATACTGTCCCCGTAAACCGTTGTCGTACCCTCACCTGGACCCTAAACTGTCCCCGTCCCCTAACCCTAACCCTTCCCCGAAGCCTGACCCTCACCCGTGTCGTTATCCTAGCCCATACACTAACACTAACCCACGCCCGCACACGTTCGCTCCACCTAAAGCGTTGTCGTACCCTCACATGGACTCTAAACCGTCCCCGTCCCCTAACCCTAACCCTAGCCCGAACCCTAACCCTAACCCTTCCCCGAAGCATGACCCTCACCCGTCCCGTAATCCTAACCTGTACGCTAACACTAACCCGCGCCCTCACACGTACGCTCCCCCTAAAGCGTTGTCGTACCCTCACCTGGATCCTAAACCGTCCCCGTCTCCTAACCCTAACCCTAGCCCGAACCCTAACCCTAACCCTTCCCCGAACCCTGACTCTCACCCGTCCCCTAATCCTAACCCGTACGCTAACACTAACCCGCGCCCTCACACGTACACACCCCCTAAATCGTTGTCGTACCCTCACCTGGACCCTAAACCGTCCCCGTCCCCTAACCCTAACCCTAGCCCGAACCCTAAGCCTAACACTTCCCCGAAGCCTGACCCTCACCCGTCCCCTAATCCTAACCCGTAGCCTAACACTAAACCGCGCCCTCACAAGTACGCTCCCCCGAAAGCGTTGTCGTACCCTCACCTGGACCCTAAACCGTCCCCGTCCCCTAACCCTAACCCTAGCCCGAACCCTAAACCTAACCCTTCCCCGTAGCCTGACACTCAACTGTCCCCTAATCCTAACCCGTACGCTAACACTAACCCGAGCCCTCACACGCACGTTCCCCCTAAAATGTTGTCGTACCCTCACCTGGACCCTAAACCGTCCCCGTCCCCTAACCCTAAGCCTTGCCCGAAGCCTAACCCTAACCCTTCCCCGAAGCCTGACGCTCACCCGTCCCCTCTCCTAACCCGTACGCTAACACTAACACGCGCTCTCACACTTACGCTCCCCCTAAAGCGTTGTCGGACCCTCACCTGGACCCTAAACCGTCCCCGTCCCCTAACCCTAACCCTAGCCCGAACCCTAGCCCTAACACTTCCCCGAAGCCTGACCCTCACCCGTCCCCTAATTCTGACCTGTACGCTAACACTAACCCGCGTCCTCACATGTACACTCCCCCTAAAGCGTTGTCGTACCCTCACCTGGACACTAAACCGTCCTCGTCCCCTAACACTAACCCTAGCCCGAACCCTAACCCTAACCCTTCCCCGAAGCCTGACCCTCACCCGTCCCCTAATCCTAACCCGTAGCCTAACACTAACCCGCGCCCTCACAAGTACGCTCCCCCTAAAGCGTTGTCGTACCCTCACATGGACCCTAAACCGTCCCCGTCCCCTAACCCTAACCCTTCCCCGAAGCCTGACACTCACCCGTCCCCTATTCCTAACCCGTACGCTAACACTAACCCGTGCCCTCACACATACGCTGCCCCTAAAATATTGTCGTACCCTCACCTGGACCCTAAACCGTCCCAGTCCCCTAACCCTAACCCTAGCCCGAACCCTAACCCTAACCCTTCCCCAAAGCCTGACCCTCACCCGTCCCCTAATCCTAACCCGTACGCGAACACTAACCCGCGCCCTCACACGTACGCTCCCCCTAAAGCGTTGTCATACCCTCACCTGGACCCTAAACCGTCCCCGTCCCCTAACCCTAACCCTAGACCGAACCCTAACCCTAACCCTACCCCGAACCCTGACTCTCACCCGTCCCCTAATCCTAACCCGAACGCTAACACTAACCCACGCCCTCACACTTATGCTCCCCCTAAAGCGTTGTCGTACCCTCACCTGGACCCTAAACCGTCCCCGTCCCCTAACCCTAACCCTATCACGAACCCTACCCTAACACTTCCCCGAAGCCTGACCCTCACCCGTCCCCTAATCCTAACCCGTACGCTAACACTAACCCGCGCCCTCACACGTACGCTCCCCCTAAAGCGTTGTCGTACCCTCACCTGGACCCTAAACCGTCCCCGTTCCCTAACCCTAACCCTAGACCGAACCATAACCCTAACCCTTCCCCAAAGCCTGACACTCACCCGTCCCCTAATCCTAACACGTATGCTAACAGTAACCCGCGCCCTCACAAGTACGCTCCCCCTAAATCGTTGTCGTACCCTCACCTGGACCCTAAACCGTCCCCTAACCCTAAACCTAACCCTATCCCGAACCCTAAACCTAACCCTTCCCCGAAGCCTGACCCTCACCCGTCCCCTAATCCTAACCCGTACGCTAACACTAACCCGCGCCCTCACACTTACGCTCCCCCTAAAGCGTTGTCGGACCCTCACCTGGACCCTAAACCGTCCCCGTCCCCTAACCCTAACCCTAGCCCGAACCCTAACCCTAACCCTTCCCCGAAGCCTGACCCTCACACGTCCCCTAATCCTAAACCCTACGCTAACACTAACCAGCGCCCTCACACGTACGCTCCCCCTAAAGCGTTGTCGTACCCTCACCTGGACACTAAACCGTCCCCGTCCCCTAACCCTAGCCCTAGCCCGAACCCTAACCCTAACCCTAACCCTTCCCCGAAGGCTGACCCTCACCCGTCCCCTAATCCTAACCCGTAGGCTAACACTAACCCGCGCCCTCACAAGTACTGTCCCCGTAAACCGTTGACGTACCCTCACCTGGACCCTAAACTGTCCCCGTCCCCTAACCCTAACCCTTCCCCGAAGCCTGACCCTCACCCGTGTCGTTATCCTAGCCCATACACTAACACTAACCCACGCCCTCACACGTTAGCTCCACCTAAAGCGTTGTCGTAACCTCACATGGACTCTAAACCGTCCCCGTCCCCTAACCCTAAACCTAGCCCGAACCCTAAACCTAACCCTTCCCCGAAGCCTGACTCTCACCCGTCCCATAATCCTAACCCGTACGCTAACACTAACCCGCGCCCTCACACGTACACACCCCCTAAAGCGTTGTCGTACCCTCACCTGGACCCTAAACCGTCCCCGTCCCCTAACCCTAACCCTAGCCCGAACCCTAAACCTAACCCTTCCCCGAAGCCTGACCCTCACCCGTCCCCTAATCTTAACCCGTAGCCTAACACTAAACCGCGCCCTCACAAGTACGCTCCCCCGAAAGCGTTGTCGTACCCTCACCTGGACCCTAAACCGTCCCCGTCCCCTAACCCTAACCCTAGCCAGAACCCTAAATCTAACCCTTCCCCGTAGCCTGACCCTCACCCGTCCCCTAATCCTAACCCGTACGCTAACAATAACCCGCGTCCTCACACGTACGCTCCCCCTAAAGCGTTGTCGTACCCTCACCTGGACCCTAAACCGTTCCCGTCCCCGTCCCCTAACCCTAAACCTAGCCCGAAACCAAACCCTAAACCTTCCCCGAAGCCTGACCCTCACTCGTCCCCTAATCCTAGCCCGTACGCTAACACTAACCCGCGCCCTCACACGTACGCTCCCCCTTAAGCGTTGTCGTACCCTCACCTGGACCCTAAACCGTCCGCGTCCCTTCAACGTAACCCTAGGCCGAAAACTAAACCTAAAACTTCCCCGAAGCCTGACCCTCACCCGTCCCCTAATCCTAACCCGTAGGCTAACACTAACCCGCGCCCTCACAAGTAGTGTCCCCGTAAACCGTTGTCGTACCCTCACCTGGACCCTAAACTGTCCCCGTCCCCTAACCCTAACCCGTCCCCGAAGCCTGACCCTCACCCGTGTCGTTATCCTAGCCCATACACTAACACTAACCCACGCCCTCACACGTTCGCTACACCTAAAGCGTTGTCGTACCCTCACCTGGACCGTAGACCGTCCCCGTCCCCTAACCCTAACCCTAGCCCGAACTCTAACCCTAACCCTTCCCCGAAGCCTGACCCTCACCCGCCCCCTAATCCTAACCCGTACGCTAACACTAACCCGCGCCCTCACACCTACGCTCCCCCTAAAGCGTTGTCGTACCCTCACCTGGACCCTAAACCGTCCCCGTCCCCTAACCCTAAGCCTAGCCCGAAGCCTAACCCTAACCCTTCCCCGAAGCCTGACGCTCACCCGTCCCCTAATCCTAACCCGTACGCTAACACTAACACGCGCTCTCACACTTACGCTCCCCCTAAAGCGTTGTCGGACCCTCACCTGGAACCTAAACCGTCCCCGTCCCCTAACCCTAACCCTAGCCCGAACACTAACCCTAACCCTTCCCCGAACCCTGACTCTCACCCGTCCCCTAATCCTAACCCGTACGCTAACACTAACATGCGCTCTCACACTTACGCTCCCCCTAAAGCGTTGTCGGACCCTCACCTGGAACCTAAACCGTCCCCGTCCCCTAACCCTAACCCTAGCCCGAACACTAACCCTAACCCTTCCCCGAAGCCTGACCCTCACCCGTCCCCTATTCCTTACCCGTACGCTAACACTAACCCGCGCCCTCACACGTACGCTCCCACTAAAGCGTTGTCGTACCCTCACCTGGACCCGAAACAGTCCCCGTCCCCTAAACCTAAACCTAGCCTGAACCCTAACCCTAACCCTTCCCCGAAGCCTGACCCTCACCTGTCCCCTAATCCTAACCCGTACGCTAACACTAACCCGAGCCCTCACACGCACGTTCCCCTAAAGCGTTGTCGTACCCTCACCTGGACCCTAAACCGTCCCCGTCCCCTAACCCTAACCCTAGCCCGAAGCCTAACCCTAACCCTTCCCCGAAGCCTGACCCTCACCCTCCCCCTAATCCTAACCCGTACGCTAACACTAACCCGCGCCCTCACACCTACGCTCCCCCTAAAGCGTTGTCGTACCCTCACCTGGACCCTAAACGATCCCCGTCCCCTAACCCTTAGCCTAGCCCGAAGCCTAACCCTAACCCTTCCCCGAAGCCTGACCCTCACCCGTGTCGTTATCCTAGCCCATACACTAACACTACCCCACGCCCGCACACGTTCGCTCCACCTAAAGCGTTGTCGTACACTCACATGGACTCTAAACCGTCCCCGTCCCCTAACCCTAACCCTAGCCCGAACCCTAACCCTAACCCTTCCCCGAAGCCTGACCCTCACCCGTCCCGTAATCCTAACCTGTACGCTAACACTAACCCGTGCCCTCACACGTACGCTCCCCCTAAAGCGTTGTCGTACCCTCACCTGGACCCTAAACCGTCCCCGTCCCCTAACCCTAACCCTAGCCCGAACCCTAACCCTAACCCTTCCCCGAACATGACTCTCACCCGTCCCCTAATCCTAACCCGTACGCTAACACTAACCCGCGCCCTCACACGTACACACCCCTTAAATCGTTGTCGTACCCTCACCTGGACCCTAAACCGTCCCCGTCCCTTAACCCTAACCCTAGCCCAAACCATAAGCCTAACCCTTCCCCTAAGCCTGACCCTCACCCGTCCCCTAATCCTAACCCGTAGCCTTACACTAAACCGCGCCCTCACAAGTACGCTCCCCCTAAAGCGTTGTCGTACCCTCACATGGACCCTAAACAGTCCCCGTCCCCTAACCCTAACCCTTCCCCGAAGCCTGACCCTCACCCGTCCCCTATTCCTAACCCGTACGCTAACACTAACCCGCGCCCTCACACATACGCTCCCCCTAAAACATTGTCGTACCCTCACCTGGACCCTAAACCGTCCCAGTCCCCTAACACTAACCCTAGCCCGAACCCTAGCCCTAACCCTTCCCCGAAACCTGACTCTAACCCGTCCCCTAATCCTAACCTGTACGCTAACACTAACCACGCCCTCACACGTACGCTCCCCCTAAAGCGTTGTCGTACCCTCACCTGAACCCTAAACCGTCCCCGTCCCCTAACCCTAACCCTAGCCCGAACCCTAACCCTAACCCTTCCCCGAAGCCTGACACTCACCCGTCCCCTTATCCTAACCCGTACGCTAACACTAACCCGAGCCCTCACATGCACGTTCCCCCTAAAGCGTTGTCGTACCCTCACCTGGACCCTAAACAGTCCCCGTCCCCTAACCCTAACCCTAGCCCGAACCCTAACCCTAACCCTTCCCCGAAGCCTGACCCTCACCCTCCCCCTAATCCTAACCCGTACGCTAACACTAACCCGCGCCCTCACACGTACGCTCCCCCTAAAGCGTTGTCGTACCCTCACCTGGACCCTAAACGGTCCCCGTCCCCTAACCCTTAGCCCAGACCGAAGCCTAACCCTAACCCTTCCCCGAAGCCTGACACTCACCCGTCCCCTAACCCTAACCCGTACGCTAACACTATCACGCGCTCTCACACTTAAGCTCCCCCTAAAGCGTTGTCGTACACTCACCTGGAACCTAAACCGTCCCCGTCCCCTAACACTACCTTAGTCCGAACCCTAACCCAAACCCTTCCCCGAAGCCTGACCCTCACCCGTCCCCTAATCGTAAACGGTACGCTAACACTAACCCGTGCCCTCACACGTACGCTCCCCCTAAAGCGTTTTCGTACCCTCACCAGGACCCTAAACCGTCCCCGTCCCCTAACCCTAACCCTAGCCCGAACCCTAGCCCTAACCCTTCCCCGAAGCCTGACCCTCACCCGTCCCCTAATCCTAACCCGTACGCTAACAATAACCCGCGTCCTCACACGTACGCTCCCCCTAAAGCGTTGTCGTACCCTCACCTGGACCCTAAACCTTCCCTGTACCCTAACCCTAACCCTAGCCCGAACCCTAACCCTAACCCTTCCCCGAAGCCTGAACTTCACCCGACCCATAATCCTAACCCATACGCTAACACTAACCCGCGCCCTCACACGTACGCTCCCCCTAAATCGTTGTCGTCCCCTCACCTGGACCCTAAACCGTCCCCATACCCTAACCCTAGCCAGAACCCTAACCCTAACCCTTCCGCGAAGCCTGACCCTCTCCCGTCCCCTAATCCTAACCCGTACGCTAACACTAACACGCGCCCTCACACGTACGGTCCCCCTAAAGCGTTTTCGTACCCTCACCTGGAACCTAAACCGTCCCCATCCCCTAAGCCTAACCCTAACCCGAAACCTAACCCTAACCCTTCCCCAACGCCTGACCCTCACCCGTCCCCTAATACTAGCCCGTACGTTGAAACTAACCTGCGCCCTCACACGTCCGCTCCCCCTAAAGCGATGTCGTACCCTCACCTGGACCCTAAACCGTCCCCGTCCCCTAACCCTAACCCTAGCCCGAACCCTAACCCTAAAACTTCCCCGAAGCCTGACCCTCAACATCCCCTATTCCTAACCCGTACGCTAACTCTAACCCGCGCCCTCACACGTACGCTCCCCCTAAAGCGTTGTCGTACCCTCACCTTAACCCTAAACCATCCGCGCCCCTAACCCTAACCCTAGCCCGAACCCTCACCCTAACCTTTCCCCGAAGAATGACCCTCAACCGTCCCCTAATCCTAGCCCGTATGCTAACACTAACACGTGCCCTCACACGTACGCTCCCCGTAAAGCGTTGTCGTACCCTCACCTGGACCCTAAATCGTCCCCGTCCCCTAACCCTAACCCTGGCCCGAACCCTAACCCTAACCCTTCACCGAAGCCTGACCCTCACCAGTACCCTAGTCCTAGCCTGTACGCTAAGACTAACCCACGCCTAACACGTACTCTCCCCCTAAAGCGTTGTTGTACCCTCACCTGGACCCTAAACCGTTCCCGTCCCCGTCCCCTAACCCTAAATATAGCCCAAAACCAAACCCTAACCCTTCCCCGAAGCCTGACCCTCACTCGTCCCCTAATCCTAGCACGTACGCTAACACTAACCCGCACCCTCACACGTACGCTCCCCCTTAAGCGTTGTCGTACCCTCATCTGGACCCTAAACCGTCCCCGTCCCTTCAACGTAACCCTAGGCCGAAAACTAAACCTAAAACTTCCCCGAACCCTGACCTTCACTCGTCCCCTAATCCTAGCCCGAACGCTAACACTAACCCGCGCCCTCACACATATGCTCCCCCTAAAGCGTTGTCGTACCCTCACCTGGACCCTAAACCGTCCCCATCCCCTAACCCTAACCCTATCACGAACCCTAACCCTAACACTTCCCCGAAGCCTGACCCTCACCCGTCCCCTAATCCTAACCCGTACGCTAACACTAACCCGCGCCCTCACACGTACGCTCCCCCTAAAGCGTTGTCGTACCCTCACCTGGACCCTAAACCGTCCCCGTTCCCTAACCCTAACCCTAGCCCGAACCATAACCCTAACCCTTCCCCAAAGCCTGACCCTCACCCGTCCCCTAATCCTAACACGTACGCTAACAATAACCCGCGCCCTCACACGTACGCACCCCCTAAAGCGTTGTCGTACTCTCACCTTAGCCTAAACCGTCCCCGTCCCCTAACCCTTACCCTAGACCGAACCCTAACCCTAACCCATCCTCGAAGCCTAACCCTCACCCGTCCCCTAATCCTAATCCGTACGCTAACACTAATCCGCGCTCTCACAAGTACGCTCCCCCTAAACCGTTGTCGTACCCTCACCTGGACCCTAAACGGTCCCCGTCCCCTAACCCTAACCCTAGCCCGAACCCTACCCCTAAACCTTCCCCGAAGCCTGACCCTCATCCGTCCCCTATTCCTAACCCGTACGCTAACACTAACCTGCGTCCTCACACATACGCTCCCCCTAAAACATTGTCGTACCCTCACCTGGACCCTAAACCGTCCCAGTCCCCTAACCCTAACCCTAGCCCGAACCCTAGCCCTAACCCTTCCCCGAACCCTGACTCTCACCCGTCCCCTAATCCTAACCTGTACGCTAACACTAACCGCGCCCTCACACGTACGCTCCCCGTAAAGCGTTGTCGTACCCTCACCTGAACCCTAAACCGTCCCCGTCCCCTAACCCTAACCCTAGCCCGAATCCTAACCCTAACCCTTCCCCGAACCCTGACTCTCACCCGTCCCCTAATCCTAACCCGTACGCTAACACTAACCCGCGCCCTCACAGGTACACTCCCCCTAAAGCGTTGTCGCACCCTCACATGGACCCTAAACCGTCCCCGTCCCCTAACCCTAACCCTAGCGCGAACCCTAAACCTAACTCTTCCCCGAAGTCTGACCCTCTACCGTCCCCTAATCCTAACCCGTAGCCTAACACTAAACCGCGCCCTCACAAGTACGCTCCCCCGATAGCGTTGTCGTACCCTCACCTGGACCCTAAACCGTCCCCGTCCCCTAACCCTAACCCTAGCCCGAACCCTAACCCTAACCCTTCCCCGAAGCCTGACCCTCACCCGTCCCCTAATCCTAATCCGTACGCTAACACTAACCCGCGCCCTCACACGTACGATCCCCCTAAAGCGTTGTCGTACCCTCACCTGTACCCTAAACCGTCCCCGTCCCCTAACCCTTACCCTAGACCGAACCCTAACCCTAACCCTTCCCCGAAGACTGAACCTGACACGTCCCTTAATCCTAACCCGTACGCTAACACTAACCCGCGCTCTCACAAGTACGCTCCCCCTAAACAGTTGTCGTACACTCACCTGGACCCTAAACGGTCCCCGTCCCCTAACCCTAACCCTAGCCCGAACCCTAACCCTAACCCTTCCCCGAAGCCTGACCCTCACCCGTCCCCTAATCCTAACCCGTACGCTAACACTAACCGGCGCCCTCACACGTACGCTCCCACTAAAGCGTTGTCGTACCCTCACCTGGACCCGAAACAGTCCCCGTCCCCTAAACCTAACCCTAGCCCGAAACCTAACCCTAACCCTTCCCCAAAGCCTGACCCTCACCCGTCCCCTAATCCTAACCCGTACGCTAACACTAACCCGCGCCCTCACAAGTACGCTCCCCCGAGAGCGTTGTCGTACCCTCACCTGGACCCGAAACCGTCCCCGTCCCCTAACCCTAACCCTAGCCCGAACCCTAACCCTAACACTTCCCCGAAGCCTGACCCTCACCTGTCCCCTAATCATAAACCGTACGCTAACACTAACACACGCCCTCACACGTACGCTCCCCCTAAAGCGTTGTCGGACCCTCACCAGGACCCTAAACCGTCCCCGTCCCCTAACCCCAAACCTAGCCCGCACCCTAACCCTAACTCTTCCCCGAAGCCTGACCCTCACCCGTCCCCTAATCCTAACCCGTACGCTAACACTAACCGCGTCCTCACACGTACGCTCCCACAAAAGCATTGTCGTAACCTCACCTGGACCCTAAACCGTCCCCGTCCCCTAACCCTAACCCTAGCCCGAACCCTAAACCTAACACTTCCCCGAAGCCTGACTCTCACCCGTCCCCTAATCCTAACCCGTACGGTAACACTAACCCGCGCCCTCACACATACACTCCCCCTAAAGCATTGTCGTACCCTCACCTGGACCCTAAACCGTCCCCGTCCCATAACCCTAACCCTAGTCCGAACCCTAACCCTAACACTTCCCCGAAACCTGACTCTCACCCGTCCCCTAATCCTAACCTGTACGCTAACACTAACCCGCGCCCTCACACGTACGCTCCCCCTAAAGCGTTGTCGTACCCTCACCTGGACCCTAAACCGTCCCCGTCCCCTAAACCTAACCCTAGTCCGAACCCTAAACCTAACCCTTCCCCGAAGCCTGACCCTCACCTGTCCCCTAATCCTAACCCGTAGCCTAACACTAAACCGCGCCCTCACAAGTACGCTCCCCCGAGAGCGTTGTCGTACCCTCACCTGGACCCTAAATCGTCCCCGTCCCCTAACCCTAACCCTAGCACGAACCCTAAACCTAACCCTTCCCCGAAACCTGACCCTCACCCGTCCCCTAATCCTAACCCGTACGCTAACACTAACCCGAGTCCTCACACGCACGTTCCCCCTAAAGCGTTGTCGTACCCTCACCTGGACCGTAGACCGTCCCCGTCCCCTAACCCTAACCCTAGACCGAACCCTAACCCTAACCCTTCCCCGAAGCCTGACCCTCACCCGCCCCCTAATCCTAACCCATACGCTAACACTAACCCGCGCCCTCACACGTACGCTCCCCCTAAAGCGTTGTCGTACCCTCACCTGTACCCTAAACCGTCCCGTCCCCTAACCCTAAGCCTAGCCCGAAGCCTAACCCTAACCCTTCCCCGAAGCCTGACGCTCACCCGTCCCCTAATCCTAACCCGTACGCTAACACTAAGCCGCGCCCTCACAGGTACACTCCCCCTAAAGCGTTGTCGCACCCTCACCTGGACCCTAAACCGTCCCCGTCCCCTAACCCTAACCCTAGCGCGAACCCTAAACCTAACTCTTCCCCCAGTCTGACCCTCACCCGTCCCCTAATCCTAACCCGTACGCTAACACTAACCCGCGCCCTCACACATACGCTACCCCTAAAGCATTGTCGTACCCTCACCTAGACCCTAAACCGTCCCCGTCCCATAACCCTAACCCTAGTCCGAACCCTAACCCTAACACTTCCCCGAAACCTGACTCTCACCCGTCCCCTAATCCTAACCTGTACGCTAACACTAACCCGCGCCCTCACACGTACGCTCCCCCTAAAGCGTTGTCGTACCCTCACCTGGACCCTAAACCGTCCCCGTCCCCTAACCCTAACCCTAGCCCGAACCCTAAACCTAACCCTTCCCCGAAGCCTGACCCTCACCTGTCCCCTAATCCTAACCCGTAGCCTAACACTAAACCGCGCCCTCACAAGTACGCTCCCCCGAAAGCGTTGTCGTACACTCACCTGGACCCTAAATCGTCCCCGTCCCCTAACCCTTACCCTAGCACGAACCCTAACCCTAACCCTTCCCCGAAGCATGACCTTCACCCGTCCCCTAATCCTAACCCGTACGCTAACAATAACTCGCGCCCTCACACGTACGCTCCCCCTAAAGCATTGTCGTACCCTCACCTGTACCCTAAACCGTCCCCGTCCCCTAAACCTTACCCTAGACCGAACCCTAACCCTAACCCTTCCCCGAAGCCTGACCCTCACCCGTCCCCTAATCCTAACCCGTACGCTAACACTAACCCGCGCCCTCACACGTACGCTCCCCCTAAAGCGTTGTCGTACCCTCACCTGGACCCTAAACAGTCCCCGTCCCCTAACCCTAACCCTAGCCCGAACCCTAAACCTAACGCTTCCCCAAAACCTGACCCTCACCTGTCCCCTAATCCTAACCCGTACGCTAACACTAACCCGAGCCCTCACACGCACGTTCCCCCTAAAGCGTTGTCGTACCCGCACCTGGACCGTAGACCGTCCCCGTCCCCTAACCCTAACCCTAGCCCGAACTCTAACCCTAACCCTTCCCCGAAGCCTGACCCTCACCCGCCCCCTAATCCTAACCCGTACGCTAACACTAACCCGCGCCCTCACACCTACGCTCCCCCTAAAGCGTTGTCGTACCCTCACCTGGACCCTAAACCGTCCCCGTCCCCTAACCCTAAGCCTAGCCCGAAGCCTAACCCTAACCCTTCCCCGAAGCCTGACGCTCACCCGTCCCCTAATCCTAACCCGTACGCTAACACTAACATGCGCTCTCACACTTACGCTCCCCCTAAAGCGTTGTCGGACCCTCACCTGGAACCTAAACCGTCCCCGTCCCCTAACCCTAACCCTAGCCCGAACACTAACCCTAACCCTTCCCCGAACCCTGACTCTCACCCGTCCCCTAATCCTAACCCGTACGCTAACACTAACCCGCGCCCTCACAGGTACACTCCCCCTAAAGCGTTGTCGCACCCTCACCTGGACCCTAAACCGTCCCCGTCCCCTAACCCTAACCCTAGCGCGAACCCTAAACCTAACTCTTCCCCCAGTCTGACCCTCACCCGTCCCCTATTCCTAACCCTTAGGCTAACACTAAACCACGCCCTCACAAGTACGCTCCCCCGAAAGCGTTGTCGTACCCTCACCTGGACCCTAAACCGTCCCCGTCCCCTAACCCTAACCCTAGCCCGAACCCTAACCCTAACCCTTCCCCGAATCCTGACCCTCACCCGTCCCATAATCCTAACCCGTACGCTAACACTAACCCGCGCCCTCACACGTACGCTCCCCTTAAAGCGTTGTCGTACCCTCACCTGTACCCTAAACAGTCCCCGTCCCCTAACCCTTACCCTAGACCGAACCCTAACCCTAACCCTTCCCCGAAGCCTGAACCTGACCCGTCCCCTAATCCTAACCCGTACGCTAACACTAACCCGCGCCCTCACACGTACGCTCCCCCTAATGCGTTGTCGTACCCTCACCTGGACCCTAAACTGTCCCCGTCCCCTAACCCTAGCCCTAGCCCGAACCCTAACCCTTCCCCGAAGCCTGAACCTCACCCGACCCATAATCCTAACCCATACGCTAACACTAACCCGCGCCCTCACACGTACGCTCCCCCTATATCGTTGTCGTCCCCTCACCTGGACCCTAAACCGTTCCCTTCCTCTAACCTTAACCCTAGCCCAAACCCTCACCCTAACCCTTCCCCGAAGCCTGACCCTCACCCGTCCCCTAATCCTAACCCGTACGCGAACACTACTCCGTCCCCTCACACGTACGCTCCCCTTAAAGCGTTTTCGTACCCTCACCTGGACGCTAAACCGTCCCCATCCCCTAACCCTAACCCTAGCCCGAACCCTAACCCTAAACCTTCCCCGAAGCCTGACCCTCAACATCCCCTATTCCTAGCCCGTACGCTAACTCTAACCCGCGCCCTCACACGTACGCTCCCCCTAAAGCGTTGTCGTACCCTCACCTGGACCCTAAACCGTCCCCGTCCCCTAACCCTAACCCTAGCCCGAACCCTAACCCTAAAATTTCCCCGAAGCCTGACCCTCACCCGTCCCCTAATCCTAACCCGTACGCTAACACTAACCCGCGCCCTCACACGTACGCTCCCCCAAAAGCATTGTCGTACCCTCACCTGGACCCTAAACCGTCCCCGTCCCCTAACCCTAACCCTATCCCAAACCCTAAACCTAACCCTTCCCCGAAGCCTGACTCTCACCCGTCCCCTAATCCTAACACGTACGCTAACACTAACCCGCGCCCTCACACGTACCCTCCCTCTAAAGCGTTGTCGTACCGTCACCTGGACCTTAAACCGTCCGCGTCCCCTAACCCTAAACCTAGCCCGAACCCTAACCCTAACCCATCCCAGAAACCTGACCCTCACCCGTTCCCTAATCCTAAACCGTACGTTGAAACTAACCCACGCCATCACACCTACGCTCCCCCTAAAGCGTTGTCATACCCTCACCTGGACCCTAAACCATCCCCGTCCCCTAAACCTAACCATAGTCCGAAAACTAAACCTAACCCTACACCGAAGCCTGACCCTCAACCTTCCCCTAATCCTAACCCGTACACTAACACTAACCCGCGCCCTCACACGTACGCTCCCCCAAAGCGTTGTCGTACACTCATCTGGACCCTAAACCATCCCCGACCCTAACCCTAACCCAAGCCCGAACCCTCACCCTAACCCTTCCCCGAAGCCTGACCATCATCCGTCCCCTAATCCTAACCCGTACGCTAACACTAACACGTGCCCTCACACGTACGCCCCCCAAATCATTGTTGGACCCTAAACCATCCTCGTCCCCTAACTCTAAACCTAACCCGAACCGTAAACCTAACCGTTCCCCGAAGCCTTCCCCTCACCCGTCCACTAATCCTAACCCGTAGGCTAACACTAACGCGTGCACTCACACGTACGCTCCACCTAAACCGTTGTCGTACCCTCACCTGGACCCTAAACCGTCCCCGTCCCCTCACCATAACCCTAGTCTGAACCCTAAGTCTAACCCTTCCCGAAGACTTCCCCTCACCCGTCCCCTAATCATAACCCGTACGCTAACACTAACCCGTGCCCTCACACGTACGCTCCCCCTAAACCATGTGGTACCCTCACCTGAACCCTAAACCGTCCTCGTGCCCTAACCCTACTCCTAGCCCGAACCCTAACCCTAACCCTTCCCCGAAGCCTTCCCCTCACCCATCCCCTAATCCTAACCCGTACGCTAACCCTAACACGTGTCCTCACACATGCCCCCTCCTAAAGCATTGTCGTACCCTCCCCTGGACCCTAAACCGTCCCCGTCCCCTAACCCTAACCCTAGCCCGAACCCTAACCCTAACCCTTCCCCGAAGCCTGACCCTCACCCGTCCCGTAATCCTAAACCGTACGCGAACACTAACCCGCGCCCTCACACGTACGCACCCCCTAAAGCGTTGTCGTACACTCACCTGGACCCTAAACCGTCCCCGTCCCCTAAACCTAACCCTAGCCCGAACCCTAACCCTAACCCTAACCCTTCCCCGAAGCCTGACCCTCACCTGTCCCCTAATCCTAACCCGTACGCTAACACTAACCCGGGCACTCACACGTACGCTCCCCCTAAAGCATTGTCGTACCCTCACCTGGACCCTAAACCGTCCCCGTCCCCTAACCCTAACCCTAGCCCGAACCCTAACCCTAACCCTTCCCCGAAGCCTGAACCTCACCCGTCCCATAATCCTAACGCGTACACTAACACTAACCCGCGCCCTCACACGTACGCTCCCCTTAAAGCGTTGTCGTACCCTCCCCTGGACCATAAACCGTCCCCGTCCCCTAACACTAACCCTAGCCCGAACCCTAATCCTAACCCTTCCCCGAAGCCTGACCCTCACCCGTCCCCTAATCCTAACCCGTACGCTAACACTAACCCGCGCCCTCACACGTACGCTCCCCCTAAAGCTTTGTCGTACCCTCAATTGTACCCTAACCCGTCCCCGTACCCTAACAGTAACCCTAGACCGAACCCTAACCCTAACCGTTCGCCGAAGCCTGACCCTCACCCGTCCCCTAATCCTAACCCGTAAGCTAACACTAAACCGCGCTCTCACACGTACGCTCCCCCTTAAGCGTTGTCGTACCCTCACCTGGACCCTAAACCGTCCCCCTCCCCTAACTGTAACCCTAGCCCGAACCCTAACCCTAACAGTTCCCCGAAGCCGGACCCTCACCCGTCCCCTAATCCTAACCCGTACGCTAACACTAACCCGCGCCCTCACACGTACGCCCCCCAAATCATTGTTGGACCCTACACCATCCTCGTCCCCTAACTCTAAACCTAACCCGAACCGTAAACCTAACCGTTCCCCGAAGCCTTCCCCTCACCCGTCCACTAATCCTAACCCGTAGGCTAACACTAACGCGTGCACTAACACGTACGCTCCACCTAAACCGTTGTCGTACCCTCACCTGGACCCTAAACCGTCCCCGTCCCCTCACCATAACCCTAGTCTGAACCCTAAGTCTAACCCTTCCCGAAGACTTCCCCTCACCCGTCCCCTAATCATAACCCGTACGCTAACACTAACCCGTGCCCTCACACGTACGCTCCCCCTAAACCATGTGGTACCCTCACCTGAACCCTAAACCGTCCTCGTCCCCTAACCCTACTCCTAGCCCGATACCTAACCCTAACCCTTCCCCGAAGCCTTCCCCTCACCCATCCCTAATCCTAACCCGTACGCTAACACTAACACGTGCCCTCACACATGCCCCCTCCTAAAGCATTGTCGTACCCTCCACTGGACCCTAAACCGTCCCCGTCCCCTAACCCTAACCCTAACCCGAACCCTAACCCTAACCCTTCCCCGAAGCCTGACCCTCACCCGTCCCGTAATCCTAAACCGTATGCGAACACTAACCCGCGCCCTCACACGTACGCACCCCCTAAAGCGTTGTCGTACCCTCACCTGGACCCTAAACCGTCCCCGTCCCCTAAACCTAACCCTAGCCCGAACCCTAACCCTAACCCTTCGCCGAAGCCTGACCCTCACCCGTCCCCTAATCCGAACCCGTACGCTAACACTAAACCGCGCTCTCACACGTACGCTCCCCCTTAAGCGTTCGTACCCTCACCTGAACCCTAAACCGTCCCCCTCCCCTAAATGTAACCCGAACCCTAACCCTAACCCTAACCCTTCCCCGAAGCCTGACCCTCACCCGTTCCCTAATCCTAACCAGTACGCTAACACTAACCCGCGCCCTCAAACATACGCTCTCTCTAAAGCGTTGCCATACCCTCACCTGGACCCTAAACCGTCCCCGTCCCCTAACACTAACCCTAGCCCGAACCCTAACCCTAACCCTTCCCCGTAGCCTGACCCTCACCCGTCCCCGAATCCTAACCCGTACGCTAACACTAACCCGCGCCCTCACACGTACGCTCCCCCAAAAGCGTTGTCGTACCCTCACGTGGACCCTAAACCGTCCCCGTCCCCTAACACTAACCCTAGCTCGAACCCAACCCTAACCCTTCCCCGAAGCCTGACCCTCACCCGTCCCCGAATCCTATACCGTACGCTAACACTAACCTGCGCCCTCACACGTACGCTCCCCATAAAGCGTTGTTGTACCCTCACCTGGACCCTAAACCGTCCCCATCCCCTAACCGTAACCCTAGCCCGAACCCTAACCCTAACCCTTCCCCGAAGCCTGACCCTCACCCGTCCCCTAATCCTAACCCGTACGCTAACACTAACCCGCGCCCTCACACGTACGCTCCCCCTAAAGCATTGTCGTACCCTCACCTGGACCATAAACTGTCCCCGTCCCCTAACCCTAACCCTAGCACGAACCCTAACCCTAACCCTTACCCGAAGCCTGACCCTCACCCGTCCCCTAATCATAACCCGTACGCTAACACTAACCCGTGCCCTCACACGTACGCTCCCCCAAAAGCGTTGTCGTACCCTCACCTGGACCCTAAACCGTCCCCGTCCCCTAACCCTAACCCTACCCCGAACCCTAACCCTAACCCTTCCCCGAAGCCTGACCCTCACCCGTCCCCTATTCCTAAACCGTACGCTAACACTAACCTGTGCCCTCACACGTACGCTCCCCCTAAACAATGTGGAACACTCACCTGGATCATAAACCGTCCCCGTCCCCTAACCCTCACCCTAGGCCGAACCCTAACCCTAACCCTTGCCCGAAGCCTGACCCTCACCCGTCCCGTAACCCTAACCCGAACGTGAACCGTAACCCGCGCCCTCACACGTACGCTCCCCCTAAAGCGTTGTCGTACCCTCACTTCGACCCTAAGTCGTCCCCGTCTCCTAACGCTAAACCTAGCCTGAACCCTAACCCTAACCCTTCCCTGAAGCCTGACACTCACCCGTCCCCTAATCCTAACCCGTACGCTAACACTAACCCGCGCCCTCACACGTACGCTCCCCCTAAAGCGTTGTCGTACCCACAACTGGACCCTAAACCGTCCCCGTCCCCTAACCCTAAACCTAGGCCGAACCCTAACCCTAACCCTTCCCCGAAGCCTGACCCTCACCCGTTCCCTAATCCTAACCCGTACGCTAACACTAACCCGTGCCCTCACACGTACGCTCCCCCTAAAGCGTTGACGTACCCTCACCTGGACCCTAAACCATCCCCGTCCCCTAACCGTAACCCTAGCCCTAACGCTAACCCTAACCCTTCCCCGAAGCCTGACCCTCACCCGTTCCCTAATCCTAACCAGTACACTAACACTAACCCGCGTCCTCAAACTTACGCTCCCCCTGAAGCGTTGTCGTACCCTCACATGGACTCTAAACCATCCCCATCCCCTAACCCTAACCCTAGCCCCAACCCTAACCCTAACCCTTCCCTGAAGCCTGACCCTCACCCGTTCCATAATCCTAGCCAGTACATTGAAACTAACCCGCGCCGTCACACGTACGCTCCCCCTAAAGCGTTGTCGTACCCTCACCTGGACCCTAAACCGTCCCCGTCCCCTAACCCTAACCCTAGCCCGAACACTAAACCTAACCCTTCCCCGAAGCCTGACCCTCACCCGTCCCCTAATCCTAACCCGTACGCTAACACTAACCCGCGCGCTCACACGTAAACTCCCCCTAAAGCGTTGTCGTACCCTCACCTGGACCCTAAACCATCCCCATCCCCTAACCCTAACCCTAGCACCAAACCAAACCCTAACACTTCCCCGAAGCCTGACCCTCACCCGTTCCCTAATCCTAGCCCGTAGGTTGAAACTAACCTGCGCCCTCACACCTACGCTCCCCCTAAAGCCTTGTCATACCCTCAACTCGACCCTAAACCGTCCACGTCCCCTAAACCTAACCCTAGCCCGAACCCTCTCCCTAACCCTTCCCCGAAGCCTGACCCTAACCCGTCCCATAATCCTAACCCGTACGCGAAGACTAACCCACGCCCTCACACGTACGCTCCCCCTAAAGCGTTGTCGTACCCTCACCTCGACCCTATATCGTCCCCGTCCCCTAACGCTAAACCTAGCCTGAACCGTAACCCTAAATCTTCCCTGAAGCCTGACCCTCACACGTCCCCTAATCCTAACCCGTACGCTAACACTAACCCGCGCCCTCACACGTACGCTCCCCATAAAGCGTTGTCGTACACTCATCTGGACCCTAAACCGTCTCCGACCCTAAACCTAACCCTAGCCCGAACCCTCACCCTAACCCTTCCCCGAAGCCTGACCGTCACCCGTCCCCTAATCCTAACCCGTACGCTAACACTAACACGTGCCCTCACACGTACGCCCCCCCAAATCATTGTTGGACCCTAAACCATCCTCGTCCCCTAACTCTAAACCTAACCCGAACCGTAACCTAACCCTTCCCCGAAGCCTTCCCCTCACCTTCCACTAATCCTAAACCGTAGGCTAACACTAACGCGTGCACTCACACGTACGCTCCACCTAAACTGTTGTCGTACCCTCACCTGGACCCTAAACCGTCCCCGTCCCCTCACCATAACCCTAGTCTGAACCCTAAGTCTAACCCTTCCCGAAGACTTCCCCTCACCCGTCCCCTAATCATAACCCGTATGCTAACACTAACCCGTGCCCTCACACGTACGCTCCCCGTAAACCATGTGGTACACTCACCTGAACCCTAAACCGTCCTCGTCCCCTAACCCTAATCCTAGCCCGAACCCTAACCTAACCCTTCCCTGAAGCCTTCCCCTCACCCGTCCCCTAATCCTAAACCGTACGCTAACACTAACACGTGCCCTCACACATGCCCCCTCCTAAAGCATTGTCGTACCCTCACCTGGACCCTAAACCGTCCTCATACCCTAACACTAACCCTAGCCCGATCCGTAAACCTAACCCTTCCCCGAAGCCTGACCCTCACCCGTCCCGTAATCCTAACCCGTACGCGAACACTAACCCGCGCCCTCACACGTACGCTCCCCCTAAAGCGTTGTCGTACCCTCACCTGAACCCTAAACCGTCCCCGTCCCCTAAACCTAACCCTAGCCCGAACCCTAACCCTAAACCTTCCCCGAAGCCTGACACTCACCCAGCCCCTAATCCTAACCCGTATGCTAACACTAACCCGCGCCCTCACACGTACGCTCCCCCAATAGCGTTGTCGTACCCTCACCTGGACCCTAAACCGTCCCCGTCCCCTAACCCTAACCCTACCCAGAAACCTAACCCTAACCCTTCCCCGAAGCCTGACCCCCACCCATCCCCTATTCCTAAACCGTACGCTAACAATAACCCGTGCCCTCACACGTACGCTCCCCCTAAACAATGTGGTACACTCACCTGGATCATAAACCGTCCCCATCCCCTAACCCTCACCCTAGGCCGAACCCTAACCCTAACCCTTGCCCGAAGCCTGACCCTCACCCGTCCCGTAACCCTAACCCGTACGCGAACACTAACCCGCGCCCTCACACGTACGCTCCCCCAAAAGCGTTGTCATACCCTCACCTGGACCCTATACCGTCCTCGTCCCCTAACCCTAACCCTAGCCCGAACCCTAACCCTACCCCTTCCCAGAAGCCTGACCCTCACCCGTCCCGTAATCCTACTCGTACGCTAACACTAACCCACGCCCTCACACGTACGCTCCCCCTAAAGCGTTGTCGTATCCTCACCTGGACCCTAAACCGTCCCTGTACCCTAACCCTAACCCTAGCCCGAAACCTAACACTATCTCTTCCCCAAATCCTGACCCTCAACCGTCCCCTAATCCTAACCCGTACGCTAACACTAACCCGAGCCCTCACACGTACACTACCCATAAAGCGTTGTCGTACCCTCACCTGGACCCTAAACCGTCCCCATCCCCTAACCGTAACCCTAGCCCGAACCCTAACCCTAACCCTTCCCCGAAGCCTGACCCTCACCCGTCCCCTAATCCTAACCCGTACGCTAACACTAACCCGCGCCCTCACACGTACGCTCCCCCAAAAGCGTTGTCGTACCCTCACCTGGACCCTAAACCGTCCCCGTCCGCTAACCCTAACCCTACCCAGAACCCTAACCCTAACCCCTCCCCGAAGCCTGACCCTCACCCGTCCCCTATTCCTAAACCGTACGCTAACACTAACCCGCGCCCTCAAACATACGCTCCCTCTAAAGCGCTGTCGTACACTCACCTGGACCCTAAACCGTCCCCATCCCCTAACCCTAACCCTAGCCCCAACCCTAACCCTAACACTTCCCCGAAGCCTGATCCTCACCCGTCCCCTAATCCTAGCCAGTACATTGAAACTAACCCGCGCCCTCACACGTACGCTCCCCCTAAAGCGTTGTCGTACCCGCAACTGGACCCTAAACCATCCCCGTCCCCTAACCCTAACCCTAGCCCGAACACAAAACCTAACCCTTCCCCGAAGACTGACCCTCACCCGTCCCCTAATCATAACCCGTACGCTAACACTAACCCGCGCGCTCACACGTAAACTCCCCCTAAAGCGTTGTCGTACGCTCACCTGGACCATAAACCATCCCCATCCCCTAACCCTAACCCTAGCCCCAAACCAAACCCTAACACTTCCCCGAAGCCTGACCCTCACCCGTTCCCTAATCCTAGCCCGTAGGTTGAAACTAACCTGCGCCCTAACACCTACGCTCCCCCTAAAGCCTTGTCATACCCTCACCTCGACCCTAAACCGTCCCCGTCCCCTAACCCTAACCGTAGTCCGAAGCCTAACCCTAACCCTTCCCCGAAGCCTGACCCTCACCCGTCCCCTAATCCTAACCCGTACGCGAACACTAACCCGCGACCTCACACGTACGCTCCCCGTAAACCATTGTCGTACCCAAACCTGGACCCTAAACCGTCCCCGACCCCTAACCCTAACCCTAGCCCGAACCCTAACCCTAGCCCTTCCCCGAAGCCTGACCCTCACCCGTCCCCTAATCCTAACCCGTACGCTAACATTAACGCACGCCCTCACACGTATGCTCCCCCTAAAGCGTTGTCGTACCCTCACCTGGACCCTAAACCGTCCCCGTCCCCTAACCCTAACCCTAGCCCGAATCCTAACCATAAACCTACCCCGAAGCCTGACCCTCACCCGTCCCCTAATCCTAACCCGTACGCTAACACTAACCCGCTCCCTCACACGTACGCTCCCCCTACAGCGTTGTCGGACCTTCACCTGGACCCTAAACCGTCCCCGTCCCCTAACCCTAACCCTAGCCCGAACCCTAACCCTAAACCTTCCCCGAAGCCTGACCCTCACAAGTCCCCAATACTAACCCGTACGCTAACACTAACCAGCGCCCTCACACGTATGCTCCCCCTAAACCGTTGTCGTACCCTCACTTCGACCCTAAATCGTCCCCGTCCCCTAACGCTAAACCTAGCCTGAACCCTAACCCTAACCCTTCCCTGAAGTCTGACCCTCACCCGTCCCCTAATCCTAACCCGTACGCTAACACTAACCCGTGCCCTCACACGTATGCTCCCCCTAAAGCGTTGTCGTTCCCTCACCTGGACCCTAAACCGTCCCCGTCCCCTAACCCTCACCCTATGCCGAACCCTAACCCTAACCCTTGCCCGAAGCCTGACCCTCACCCGTCCCGTAACCCTAACCCGTACGCGAACACTAACCTGCGCCCTCACACGTACGCTCCCCCTAAAGCGTTGTCGTACCCTCACCTGGACCCTAAACCGTCCCCGTCCCCTAACCCTAACCCTAGCCCGAACACTAAACCTAACCCTTCCCCGAAGACTGACCCTCACCCGTCCCCTAATCATAACCCGTACGCTAACACTAACCCGCGCGCTCACACGTAAACTCCCCCTAAAGCGTTGTCGTACGCTCACCTGGACCCTAAACCATCCCCATCCCCTAACCCTAACCCTAGCCCCAAACCAAACCCTAACACTTCCCCGAAGCCTGACCCTCACCCGTTCCCTAATCCTAGCCCGTAGGTTGAAACTAACCTGCGCCCTAACACCTACGCTCCCCCTAAAGCCTTGTCATACCCTCACCTCGACCCTAAACTGTCCCCGTCCCCTAACCCTAACCGTAGTCCGAAGCATAACCCTAACCCTTCCCCGAAGCCTGACCCTCACCCGTCCCCTAATCCTAACCCGTACGCTAACACTAACCCGCGCCCTCACACGTACGCTCCCCGTAAACCGTTGTCGTACCCAAACCTGGACCCTAAACCGTCCCCGACCCCTAACCCTAACCCTAGCCCGAACCCTAACCCTAGGCCTTCCCCGAAGCCTGACCCTCACCCGTCCCCTAATCCTAACCCGTACGCTAACATTAACCCACGCCCTCACACATACGCTCCCCCTAAAACGTTGTCGTACCCTCACCTGGACCCTAAACCGTCCCCGTCCCCTAACCCTAACCCTAGCCCGAATCCTAACCCTAAACCTACCCCGAAGCCTGACCCTCACCCGTCCCCTAATCCTAACCCGTACGCTAACACTAACCCGCTCCCTCACACGTACGCTCCCCCTACAGCGTTGTCGGACCTTCACCTGGACCCTAAACCGTCCCCGTCCCCTAACCCTAACCCTAGCCCGAACCCTAACCCTAAACCTTCCCCGAAGCCTGACCCTCACAAGTCCCCAATACTAACCCGTACGCTAACACTAACCAGCGCCCTCACACGTATGCTCCCCCAAACTGTTGTCGTACCCTCACCTGGACCCTAAACCGTCCCCGTCCCCTAACCCTAACCCTAGCCCGAACCCTAACCCTAGCCCTTCCCCGAAGCCTGACCCTCACCCGTCCCCTAATCCTAACCCGTACGCTAACACTAACCCGTGCCCTCACACGTACGCTCCCCCTAAAGCGTTGTCGTACCCTCACCTGGACCTTAAACCGTCCCTGTCCCCTAACCCTAACCCTAGCACGAACCCTAACCCTAACCCTTCCCCGAAACCTGACCCTCACCCGTCCCCTAAACCTAACCCGTACGCTAACACTAACCCGCGCCCTCACACGTACGCTCCCCCTAAAGCGTTGTCGTACCCTCACCTGGACCCTAAACCATCCCCGTCCCCTAAACCTAACCATAGTCCGAACACTATACCTAATGCTACAGCGAAGCCTGACCCTCACCCTTCCCCTAATCCTAACCCGTACACTAACACTAACCCGCGCCCTCACACGTACGCTCCCCCTAAAGCATTGTTGTACACTCATCTGGACCCTAAACCGTCTCCGACCCTAACCCTAACCCTAGCCCGAACCCTAACCCTAACCCTTGCCCGAAGCCTGACCCTCACCCGTCCCGTAACCCTAACCCGTACGTGAACACTAACCCGCGCCCTCACACGTACGCTCCCCCTAAAGCGTTGTCGTACCCTCACCTGGACCCTAAACCGTCCCCGTCCCCTAACCCTAACCCTAGGCCGAACCCTAACCCTAACCCTTGCCCGAAGCCTGACCCTCACCCGTTCCCTAATCCTAACCAGTACGCTAACACTAACCAGCGCCCTCAAACATACGCTCCCCCTGAAGCGTTGTCGTACCCTCACCTGGACCCTAAACCGTCCCCATCCCCTAACCCTAACCCTAGACCCAACCCTAACCCTAACCCTTCCCTGAAGCCTGACCCTCACCCGTCCCATAATCCTAGCCAGTACATTGAAACTAACCCGCGCCATCACACGTACGCTCCCCCTAAAGCGTTGTCGTACCCTCACCTGGACCCTAAACCATCCCCGTCCCCTAACCCTAACCCTACCCCGAACACTAAACCTAACCCTTCGCCGAAGCCTGACCCTCACCCGCCCCCTAATCCTAACCCGTACGCTAACACTAACCCGCGCGCTCACACGTAAACTCCCGCTAAAGCGTTGTCGTACGCTCACCTGGACCCTAAACCATCCCCATCCCCTAACCCTAACCCTAGCCCCAAACCAAACCCTAACACTTCCCCGAAGCCTGACCCTCACCCGTTCCCTAATCCTAGCCCGTAGGTTGAAACTAACCTGCGCCCTCACACCTACGCTCCCCCTACAACCTTGTCATACCCTCACCTCGACCCTAAATCGTCCCCGTCCCCTAACGCTAAACCTAGCCTGAACCCTAACCCTAAACCTTCCCTGAAGCCTGACCCAAACCCGTCCCCTAATCCTAACCCGTACGCTAACACTAACCCGTGCCCTCACACGTACGCTCCCCCTAAAGCGTTGTCGTACCCTCACCTGGACCCTAAACCGTCCCTGTCCCCTATCCCTAACCCTAGCACGAACCCTAACCCTAACCCTTCCCCGAAACCTGACCCTCACCCGTCCCCTAAACCTAACCCATACACTAACACTAACCCGCGCCCTCACACGTACGCTCCCCCTAAAGCTTTGTCGTACCCTCACCTGGACTCTAAACCATCCCCGTCCCCTAAACCTAACCATAGTCCGAACACTAAACCTAATCCTACAGCGAAGCCTGACCCTCACCCTTCCCCTAATCCTAACCCGTACACTAACACTAACCCGCGCCCTCACACGTACGCTACCCCTAAAGCGTTGTCGTACACTCATCTGGACCCTAAACCGTCTCCGACCCTAACCCTAACCCTAGCCCGAACCCTAACCCTAACAATTCCCCGAAGCCTGACCGTCACCCGTCCCCTAATCCTAACCCGTACGCTAACACTAACACATGCCCTCACACGTACGCCCCCCCAAATCATTGTTGGACCCTAAACCATCCTCGTCCCCTAACTCTAAACCTAACCCGAACCGTAAACCTAACCCTTCCCCGAAGCCTTCCCCTCACCCGTCCACTAATCCTAACCCGAAGGCTAACACTAACACGTGCACTCACACGTACGCTCCACCTAAACCGTTGTCGTACCCTCACCTGGACCCTAAACCGTCCCCGTCCCCTCACCATAACCCTAGTCTGAACCCTAAGTCTAACCCTTCCCGAAGACTTCCCCTCACCCATCCCCTAATCATAACACGTACGCTAACACTAACCCGCGCCCTCACACGTACGCTCCCCCTAAAGCGTTGTCGTACCCTGACCTGGACCCTAAACCGTCCCCGTCCCCTAACCCTAACACTAGCCCGAACCCTAACCCTAACCCTTCACCGAAACCTGACCCTCACCCTTCCCCTAATCCTAACCCATACGCTAACACTAACCCACGCCCTCAAAAATACGCTCCCTCTAAAGCGTTGTCGTACCCTCACCTGGACCCTAAACCGTCCCCATCCCCTAACCCTAACCCTAGCCCGAACCCTAACCCTAGCCCTTCCCCAAAGCCTGACCCTCACCCGTCCCCTAATCCTAACACGTACGCTAACATTAACGCACGCCCTCACACGTATGCTCCCCCTAAAGCGTTGTCGTACCCTCACCTGGACCCTAAACCGTCCCCGTCCCCTAACCCTAACCCTAGCCCGAATCCTAACCATAAAACTACCCCGAAGCCTGACCCTCACCCGTCCCCTAATCCTAACCCGTACGCTAACACTAACCCGCTCCCTCACACGTACGCTCCCCCTACAGCGTTGTCAGACCGTCACCTGGACCCTAAACCGTCCCCGTCCCCTAACCCTAACTGTAGCCCGAACCCTAACCCTAAGCCTTCCCCGAAGCCTGACCCTCACAAGTCCCCAATACTAACACGTACGCTAACACTAACCAGTGCCCTCACACGTATGCTCCCCCTAAACCGTTGTCGTACCCTCACCTGGACCCTAAACCGTCCCCGCCCCCTAACCCTAACCCTAGCCCGAACCCTAACCCTAGCCCTTCCCCGAAGCCTGACCCTCACCCGTCCCCTAATCCTAACCCGTACGCGAACACTAACCCGCGCCCTCACACGTATGCTCCCCCTAAAGCGTTGTCGTACCCTACCTGGACCGTAAACCATCCCCGTCCCCTAAACCTAACCATAGTCCGAACACTAAACCTAATCCTACAGCGAAGCCTGACCCTCACCCTTCCCCTAATCCTAACCCGTACACTAACACTAACCGGCGCCCTCACACGTACGCTCCCCCTAAAGCGTTGTCGTACCCTCACCTGGACCCTAAACCGTCCCCATCCCCTAACCCTAACCCTAGCCCCAACCCTAACCCTAACCCTTCCCTGAAGCCTGACCCTCACCCGTCCCCTAATCCTAGCCAGTACATTGAAACTAACCCGCGCCGTCACACGTACGCTCCCCCTAAAGCGTTGTCGTACCCTCACCTGGACCCTAAACCATCCCCGTCCCCTACCCCTAACCCTACACCGAACACTAAACTTAACCCTTCGCCGAAGCCTGACCCTCAACCGTCCCCTAATCCTAACCCGTACGCTAACACTAACCCGCGCGCTCACACGTAAACTCCCCCTAAAGCGTTGTCGTACGCTCACCTGGACCCTAAACCATCCCCATCCCCTAACCCTAACCCTAGCCCCAAACAAAACCCTAACACTTCCCCGAAGCCTGACACTCACCCGTTCCCTAATCCTAGCCCGAGGGTTGAAACTAACCTGCGCCCTCACACCTACGCTCCCCCTAAAGCCTTGTCATACACTCACCTCGACCCTAAACCGTCCCCGTCCCCTAACCCTAACCCTAGCCCGAACCCTCTCCCTAACACTTCCCCGAAGCCTGACCCTAACCCGTCCCATAATCCTAACCCGTACGCGAACACTAACCCACGCCCTCACACGTACGCTCCCCCTAAAGCGTTGTCGTACCCTCACCTGGACCCTAAACCGTCCCCGTACCCTAACCCTAACCCTACCCAGAACCCTAACCCTAACCCCTCCCCGAAACCTGACCCTCACCCGTCCCCTATTCCTAAACCATAGGCTAACACTAACCCGTGCCCTCACACGTACGCTCCCCCTAAACAATGTGGTACACTCACCTGGATCATAAACCGTCCCCGTCCCCTAACCCTCACCCTAGGCCGAACCCTAACCCTAACCATTGCCCGAAGCCTGACCCTCACCCGTCCCGTAACCCTAACCCGTACGCGAACACTAACCCGCGCCCTCACACGTACGCTCCCCCTAAAGCATTTTCATACCCTCACCTGGACCCTAAACCGTCCCCGTCCCCTAACCCTAACCCTACCCGAACCCTAACCCTACCCCTTCCCAGAAGCCTGACCCTCACCCTTCCCGTAATCCTAACTCGTACGCTAACACTAACCCACGCCCTCACACGTACGCTCCCCCTAAAGCGTTGTCGTATCCTCACCTGGACCCTAAACCGTCCCCGGCCCCTAACCCTAACCCTATCCCGAACCCTAACACTATCTCTTCCCCAAATCCTGACCCTCACCCGTCCCCTAATCCTAACCCGTACGCTAACACTAACCCGCGCCTCACACATATACTCCCCCTAAAGCGTTGTCGTACCCTCACCTGGACCCTAAACCGTCCCCGTCCCCTAACCCTAACCCTAGCCCGAACCCTAACCCTAACCCTTCCCCAAAGCCTGACCCTCACCCGTTCCCTAATCCTAACCAGTACGCTAACACTAACCCACGCCCTCAAACATACGCTCCCTCTAAAGCGTTGTCGTACCCTCACCTGGACCCTAAACCGTCACCGTCCTCTAACCCTAACCCTAGCCAGAACCCTAACCCTAACCCTTCCCCGAAGCCTGACCCTCACCCGTCCCCGAATCCTAACCCGTACGCTAACACTAACCCGAGCCCTCACACGTACACTCCCCATAAAGCGTTGTCGTACCCTCACCTGGACCCTAAACCGTCCCCATCCGCTAACCGTAACCCTAGCCCGAACCCTAACCCTAACCCTTCCCCGAAGCCTGACCCTCACCTGTCCCCTAATCCTAACCCGTACGCTAACACTAACCCGCGCCCTCACACGTACGCTCCCCCTAACGCGTTGTCGGACCCTCACCTGGACCCTAAACTGTCCCCGTCCCCTAACCCTAACCCTAGCCCGAACCCTAACCCTAACCCTTCCCCGAAGCCTGACCCTCACCCGTCCCCTAATCCTAACCCGTACGCTAACACTAACCCGCGCCCTCACACGTACGCTCCCCCAAATGCGTTGTCGTACCCTCACCTGGACCCTAAACCGTCCCCGTCCCCTAACCCTAACCCTACCCAGAACCCTAAACCTAACCCCTCCCCGAAGCCTGACCCTCACCCGTCCCCTATTCCTAAACCGTACGCTAACACTAACCCGTGCCCTCACACGTACGCTCCCCCTAAACAATATGGTACACTCACCTGGATCATAAACCGTCCCCGTACCCTAACCCTCACCCTAGGCCGAACCCTAACCCTAACGCTTGCCCGAAGCCTGACCCTCACCTGTCCGGTAAACCTAACCCGTACGCGAACACTAACCCGCGCCCTCACACGTACGCTCCCCCTAAAGCGTTGTCATACCCTCACCTGGACCCTAAACTGTCCCCGTCCCCTAACCCTAACCCTATCCCGAACCCTAACCCTAACCCTTCCCCGAAGCCTGACCCTCACCCGATCCCTAATCCTAAACCGTACGCTAACACTAACCCGCGCCCTCAAACATACGCTCCCTCTAAAGCGTTGTCGTACCCTAACCTGGACCCTAAACCATCCCCATCCCCTAACCCTAACCCTAGCCCCAACCCTAACCCTAACCCTTCCCCGAAGCCTGACCCTCACCCGTCCCCTAATCCTAGCCAGTACATTGAAACTTACCCGCGCCCTCACACGTACGCTCCCCCTAAACGTTGTCGTACCCGCATCTGGACCCTAAACCATCGCCGTCCCCTAAACCTAACCCTAGCCCGAACACAAAACCTAACCCTTCCCCGAAGCCTGACCCTCAACCATCCCCTAATCCTAACCCGAACACTAACACTAACCTGCGCGCTCACACGTACACTCCCCCTAAAGCGTTGTCGTACCCTCACCTGGACCCTAAACCATCCCCATCCCCTAACCCTAGCCCCAAAACAAACCCTAACCCTTCCCCGAAGCCTGACCCTCACCCGTTCCCTAATCCTAACCCGTACGTTGAAACTAACCCGCGCTCTCACACCTACGCTCCCCCTAAAGCGTTGTCATACCCTCACTTCGACCCTAAACAGTCCCCGTCCCCTAACCCTAACCCTAGCCCGAACCCTCTCCCTAACCCTTTCCCGAAGCCTGACCCTAACCCGTCCCATAATCCTAACCCGAACGTGAACCCTAACCCGCGCCCTCACACGTACGCTCCCCCTAAAGCGTTGTCGTACCCTCACATCGACCCTAAATCGTCCCCGTCCCCTAACGCTAAACCTAGCCTGAACCCTAACCCTAACCCTTCCCCGAAGACTGACCCTCACCCGTCCCCTAATCATAACCCGTACGCTAACACTAACCCGCGCGCTCACACGTAAACTCCCCCTAAAGCGTTGTCGTACGCTCACCTGGACCCTAAACCATCCCCATCCCCTAACCCTAACCCTAGCCCCAAACCAAACCCTAACACTTCCCCGAAGCCTGACCCTCACCCGGTCCCTAATCCTAGCCCGTAGGTTGAAACTAACCTGCGCCCTAACACCTACGCTCCCCCTAAAGCCTTGTCATACCCTCACCTCGACCCTAAACCGTCCCCGTCCCCTAACCCTAACTGTAGTCCGAAGCCTAACCCTAACCCTTCCCCGAAGCCTGACCCTCACCCGTCCCCTAATCCTAACCCGTACGCGAACACTAACCCGCGCCCTCACACGTACACTCCCCGTAAACCGTTGTCGTACCCAAACCTGGACCCTAAACCATCCCCGACCCCTAACCCTAACCCTAGCCCGAACCCTAAACCTAGGCCTTCCCCGAAGCCTGAACCTCACCCGTCTCCTAATCCTAACCCGTACGCTAACATTAACCCACGCCCTCACACGTATGCTCCCCCTAAAGCGTTGTCGTAACCTCACCTGGACCCTAAACCGTCCCCGTCCCCTAACCCTAACCCTAGCCCGAACCCTAACCCTAAACCTTCCCCGAAGCCTGACCCTCACAAGTCCCCAATACTAACCCGTACGCTAACACTAACCAGCGCCCTCACACGTATGCTCCCACTAAACCGTTGTCGTACCCTCACCTGGACCCTAAACCGTCCCCGTCCCCTAACCCTAACCCTAGCCCGAACCCTAATCCTAGCCCTTCCCCGAAGCCTGACCCTCACCCGTCCCCTAATCCTAACCCGTACGCTAACACTAACACGTGCCCTCACACGTACGCTCCCCCTAAAGCGTTGTCGTACCCTCACCTGGACCCTAAACCGTCCCTGTCCCCTAACCCTAACCCTAGCACGAACCCTAACCCTAACCCTTCCCCGAAACCTGACCCTCAACCGTCCCCTAAACCTAACCCGTACGCTAACACTAACCTGCGCTCTCACACGTACGCTCCCCCTAAAGCGTTGTCGTACCCTCACCTGGACCCTAAACCATCCCCGTCCCCTAAACCTAACCATAGTCCGAACACTAAACCTAATGCTACAGCGAAGCCTGACCCTCACCCTTCCCCTAATCCTAACCCGTACACTAACACTAACCCGCGCCCTCACACGTACGCTCCCCCTAAAGCATTGTCGTACACTCATCTGGACCGTAAACCGTCTCCGACCCTAACCCTAACCCTAGCGCGAACCCTAACCCTAACCCTTGCCCGAAGCCTGACCCTCACCCGTCCCGTAACCCTAACCCGTACGTGAACACTAACCCGCGCCCTCACACGTACGCTCCCCCTAAAGCGTTGTCGTACCCTCACCTGGACCCTAAACCGTCCCCGTCCCCTAACCCTAACCCTAGGCCGAACCCTAACCCTAACCCTTCCCCGAAGCCTGACCCTCACCCGTTCCCTAATCCTAACCAGTACGCTAACACTAACCGGCGCCCTCAAACATACGCTCCCCCTGAAGCGTTGTCGTACCCTCACCTGGACCCTAAACCGTCCCCATCCCCTAACCCTAACCCTAGCCCCAACCCTAACCCTAACCCTTCCCAGAAGCCTGACGCTCACCCGTCCCCTAATCCTAGCCAGTACATTGAAACTAACCTGCGCCGTCACACGTACGCTCCCACTAAAGCGTTGTCGTACCCTAAACCATCCCCGTCCCCTAACCCTAACCCTACCCCGAACACTAAACCTAACCCTTCGCCGAAGCCTGACCCTCACCCGTCCCCAATCCTAACCCGTACGCTAACACTAACACGCGCGCTCACACGTAAACTCCCCCTAAAGCGTTGTCGTACGCTCACCTGGACCCTAAACCATCCCCATCCCCTAACCCTAACCCTAGCCCCAAACCAAACCCTAACACTTCCCCGAAGCCTGACCCTCACCCGTTCCCTAATCCTACCCCGTAGGTTGAAACTAACCTGTGCCCTCACACCTACGCTCCCCCTACAGCCTTGTCATACCCTCACCTCGACCCTAAATCGTCCCCGTCCCCTAACGGTAAACCTAGCCTGAACCCTAACCCTAAACCTTCCCTGAAGCCTGACCCTCACCCGTCCCCTAATCCTAACCCGTACGCTAACACTAACCCGTGCCCTCACACGTACGCTCCCCCTAAAGCGTTGTCGTACCCTCACCTGGACCCTAAACCGTCCCTGTCCCCTATCCCTAACCCTAGCACGAACCCTAACCCTAACCCTTCCCCGAAACCTGACCCTCACCCGTCCACTAAACCTAACCCATACACTAACACTAACCCGCGCCCTCCCACGTACGCTCCCCCTAAAGCGTTGTCGTACCCTCACCTGGACTCTAAACCATCCCCGTCCCCTAAACCTAACCATAGTCCGAACACTAAACCTAATCCTACAGCGAAGCCTGACCCTCACCCTTCCCCTAATCCTAACCCGTACACTAACACTAACCTGCGCCCTCACACGTACGCTCCCCCTAAAGCGTTGTCGTACACTCATCTGGACCCTAAACCGTCTCCGACCCTAACCCTAACCCTAGCCCGAACCCTAACCCTAACAATTCCCCGAAGCCTGACCGATACCCGTCCCCTAATCCTAACCCGTACGCTAACACTAACACGTGCACTCACACGTACGCCCCCCCAAATCATTGTTGGACCCTAAACCATACTCGTCCCCTAACTCTAAACCTAACCCGAACCGTAAACCTAACCCTTCCCCGAAGCCTTCCCCTCACCCGTCCACTAATCCTAACCCGTAGGCTAACACTAAAGCGTGCACTCACACGTACGCTCCACCTAAACCGTTGTCGTACCCTCACCTGGACCCTAAACCGTCCCCGTCCCCTCACCATAACCCTAGTCTGAACCCTAAGTCTAACCCTTCCAGAAGACTTCCCGTCACCCGTCCCCTAATCATAACCCGTACGCTAACACTAACCCGTGCCCTCACACGTACGCTCCCCCTAAACCATGTGGTACCCTCACCTGAACCCTAAACCGTCCTCGTCCCGTAACCCTAATCCTATCCCGAACCCTAACCTAACCCTTCCCCGAAGCCTTCCCCTCACCCGTCCCCTAATCCTAACTCGTACGCTAACACTAACCCGCGCCCTCACACGTACGCTCCCCCTAAAGCGTTGTCGTACCCTCACCTGGACCCTAAAACGTCCCCGTCCCCTAACCCTAACCCTAGCCCGAACCCTAACCCTAACACTTCCCCAAAGCCTGACCCTCACCCGTCCCCGAATCCTAACCCGTACGCTAACACTAACCCGCGCCCTCACACGTACAATCCCCCTAAAGCGTTGTCATACCTTCACCTGAACCCTAAACCGTCCCCGTCCCCTAACCATAACCCTAGCCCAAACCCTAACCCTAACCCTTCCCCAAAGCCTGACCCTAGCCGTCCCCTAATCCTAACCCGTACGATAACACTAATCCGCGCCTCACACATATGCTCCCCCTAAAGCGTTGTCGTACCCTCACCTGGACCCTAAACCAAGCCCGTCCCCAATCCTAACCCTAGCCCGAACCCTAACCCTAACACTTCCCCGAAGCCTGACCCTCTCCCGTCCCCTAATCCTAACCCGTACGCTAACACTAACCCGCGCCCTCACACGTAAGCTCCCCCTAAAGCGTTGTCGTACCCTCACCTGGACCCTAAACCGTCCCCGTCCCCTAACCCTAACCCTAGCCCGAACCCTCACCCTAACCCTTTCCCGAAGCCTGACCCTCACCCGTCCCCTAATCGTAATCTGTACGCTAACTCTAACCCGCACCCTCACACGTACGCTCCCCCTAAAGCGTTGTCGGACCCTCACCTGGACCCTAAACCGTCCCCGTCCTCTAACCCTAACGCTAGCCCGAACCGTAACCCTAACACTTCCCCGAAGCCTGACCCTCACCCGTCCCCTAATCCTAACCCGTACGCTAACACTAACACGCACCCTCACACGTACGCTCCCCCTAAAGTGTTGTCGGACACTCACCTGGACCCTAAACCGTCCCCGTCCCCTAACCCTAACCCTAGACCGGACCCTAACCCTAACCCTTCCCTGAAGCCTGACCCTCACAAGTCCCCTAATCCTAACCCGTACGCTAACACTAACCCGCGCCCTCACACGTACGCTCCCCCTAAACCTTTGTCGTACCCTCAGCTGGATCCGAAACGGTCCCCGTCCGCTAAACCTAACACTAACCCTAGCCCGAACCCTAAACCTAACACTTCCCTGAAGCCTGACCCTCACCCGTTCCCTAATCCTACCCCGTACGCTAACACTAAACCACGCCCTCACACATACGCTCCCCCTAAAGCGTTGTCGTACCCGCACCTGGACCCTAAACCGTCCCCGTCCCCTAAACCGTACCCTAGACCGAACCCTAACCCTAACACTTCCCCGAAGCCTGACCCTCACCCGTCCCCAAATCATAACCCGTACGCTAACACTAATCCACGCCCTCACACGTACGCTCCCCCTAAAGCGTTGTCGGACCCTCAGCTGGACCCTAGACCGTCCCCGTCCCCTAACCATAACCCTATCCCGAAACCTAAACCTAAACCTTCCCCGAAGCCTGACCCTCACCCGTCCCCTAATCCTAGCCAATACATTGAAACTAACCCGCGCCCTCACACGTACGCTCCCCCTAAAGCGTTGTCGTACCCGCAACTGGACCCTAAACTATCGCCGTCCCCTAACTCTAACCCTAGCCCGAACCCTAACCCTAACCCTTCCGCGAAGCCTGACCCTCACCCGTCCCCTAATCATAACCCGTACGCTAACACTAATCCACGCTCTCACATCTACGTTCCCCCTAAAGCGTTGTCATACCCTCACTTCGACCCTACACAGTCCCCGTCCCCTAACGCTAACCCTAGCCCGAACCCTCTCCCTAACACTTCCCCGAAGCCTGACCCAAACCCGTCCCATAATCCTAACCCGTACGCTAACACTAACCCGCGCCCTCACACGTACACTCCACCTAAAGCGTTGTCATACCTTCACCTGGACCCTAAACCGTCCCCGTCCCCTAACCGTAACCCTAGCCCGAAACCTAACCCTAACCCTTCCCCGAAGCCTGACCCTCACCCGTCCCCTAATCCTAACCCGTACGCTAACACTAACCCGCGCCTCACACATATGCTCCCCCTAAAGCGTTGTCGTACCCTCATCTGGATCTAAACCAACCCCGTCCCCAATCCTAACCCTAGCCCGAACCCTAACCCTAACACTTCCCCGAAGCCTGACACTCTCCCGTCCCCTAATCCTAACCCGTACGCTAACACTAACCCGTGCCCTACACGTACACTCCCCCTAAACAATGTGGTACACTCACCTGGATCATAAACCGTCCCCGTCCCCTAACCCTCACCCTAGGCCGAAACTTAACCCTAAACCTTGCCCGAAGCCTGACCCTCACCCGTCCCGTAACCCTAACCCATACGCGAACACTAACCCGCGCCCTCACACGTACGCTCCCCCTAAAGCGTTGTCGTACACTCACCTGGACCCTAAACCGTTCCCGTCCCCTAACCCTAACCCTAGGCCGAACCCTAACCCTAACCCTTCCCCGAAGCCTGACCCTCACCCGTCCCCTAATCCTAACCAGTGTGCTAACACTAACCCGCGCCCTCACACGTACTCTCCCCCTAAAGCATTGTCGTACACTCATCTGGACCCTAAACCGTCTCCGACCCTAAACCTAACCCTAGACCGAACCCTCACCCTAACCCTTCCCCGAAGCCTGACCGTCACCCGTCCCCTAATCCTAACCCGTACGCTAACACTAACACGTGCCCTCACACTACGCCCCCCCAAATCATTGTTGGACTCTAAACCATCCTCGTCCCCTAACTCTAAACCTAACCCGAACCGTAAACCTAACCCTTCCCCGAAGCCTTCCCCTCACCCGTCCACTAATCCTAACCCGTAGGCTAACACTAACGCGTGCACTCACACGTACGCTCCCCCTAAAGCATTGTCGGACCCTCACCTGGACCCTAAACGGTCCCCGTCCCCTAAACCTAACCCTAACCCTAGCGCGAACCCTAAACCTAACCCTTCCCGGAAGCCTGACCCTCACCCGTCCCCGAATCCTAACCCGTACGCTAACACTAACCCGCGCCCTCACAAGTACGCTCCCCCGAAAGCGTTGTCGTACCCTCACCTGGACCCTAAACCGTCCCAGTCCCCTAACCCTAGACCGAACCCTCACCCTAACCCTTCCCTGAAGCCTGACCCTCACAAGTCCCCTAATCCTAACCCGTACGCTAACACTAACCCGCGCCCTCACACGTACGCTCCCCCTAAAGCGTTGTCGTACCCTCACCTGGATCCGAAACGGTCCCCGTCCGCTAAACCTAACACTAACCCTAGCCCGAACCCTAACCCTAACACTTCCCTGAAGCTTGACCCTCACCCGTCCCATAATCCTAACCCGTACGCTCACACTAACCCGTGCCCTCACACGTACACTCCCCCTAAAGCGTTGTCGGACCCTCACCTGGACCCTAAACCATCCCCGTCCCCTAACCCTAACCCTAGCCCGGACCCTAACCCTAACACTTCCCTGAAGCCTGACCCTCACAAGTCCCCTAATCCTAACGCGTACGCTAACACTAACCCGTGCCCTCACACGTACGCTCCCCCTAAAGCGTTGTCGTACCCTCACCTGGACCCTAAACGGTCCCCGTCCCCTAAACCTAACCCTAACCCTAGCCCGAACCCTAACCCTAACCCTTCCCCGAAGCCTGACCCTCACCCGTTCCCTAATCCTACACCGTACGCTAACACTAAACCACGCCCTCACACATACGCTCCCCCTAAAGCGTTGTCGTACCCGCACCTGGACCCTAAACCGTCCCCGTCCCCTAAACCGTACCCTAGACCGAACCCTAACCCTAACCCTTCCCCGAAGCCTGACCCTCACCCGTCCCCTAATCATAACCCGTACGCTAACACTAATCCACGCCCTCACACGTACGCTCCCCCTAAAGCGTTGTCGGACCCTCACCTGGACCCTAAACCGTCCCCGTCCTCTAACCCTAACGCTAGCCCGAACCGTAACCCTAACACTTCCGCGAAGCCTGGCACTCACCCTTCCCCTAATCCTAACCCGTACGCTAACACTAACCCGCGTCCTCACACGTACGCTCCCCCTAAAGCGTTGTCGTACCCTCACCTGGACCCTAAACCGTCCCTGTCCCCTAACCCTAACCCTAGCCCGAACCCTCACCCTAACGCTTCCCTGAAGCCTGACCCTCAGCCGTCCCCTAATCCTAACCCGTACGCTAACACTAACCCGCACCCTCACACGTACGCTCCCCCTAAAGCGTTGTCGTACCCTCACCTGGACCCTAATCCGTCCCCGTCCCCTAACCCTTACCCTAGACCGAACCCTAACCCTAACCCTTCCCCGAAGCCTGACCCTGACCTGTCCCCGAATCCTAACCCGTACGCTAACACTAACCCACGCCTTCACATGTACGCTCCCCCTAAAGTGTTTTCGGACCCACACCTGGACCCTAAACCGTCCCCGTCCCCTAACCCTAACCCTAGCCCGAACCCTAGCCCTAACACTTCCCCGAAGCCTGACTCTCACCCATCCCCTAATCCTAACCCGTACGCTAACACTAACCCGCGCCCTCACACGTACGCTCCCCCTAAAGCGTTGTCGTACCCTCACCTGGACCCTAAACCGTCCCCGTGCCCTAACCCTAACCCTAGCCCGAACCCTAGCCCTAACCCTTCCCCGAAGCCTGATCCTCACCCGTCCCCTAATCCTAACCCGTAGGCTAACATTAACCCGCGCCCTCACAAGTACGCTCCCCGTAAACCGTTGTCGTACCCTCACCTGGACCCTAAACGGTCCCCGTCCCCTAAACCTAACCCTAACCCTAGCGCGAACCCTAAACCTAACCCTTCCCAGAAGCCTGACCCTCACCCGTCCCCGAATCCTAACCCGTACGCTAACACTAACCCGCGCCCTCACAAGTACGCTCCCCCGAAAGCGTTGTCGTACCCTCACCTGGACCCTAAACCGTCCCAGTCCCCTAACCCTAGACCGAACCCTCACCCTAACCCTTCCCCGAAGCCTGACCCTCACCCGTCCCCTAATCCTAACCCGTACGCTAACACTAACCCGCGCCCTCACACGTACGCTCCCCATAAAGCGTTGTCGTACCCTCACCTGGACCCTAAACCGTCCCCGTCCCCTAACCCTAACCCTAGTCCGAACCCTAACCCTAACCCTTCCCCGAAGCCTGACCCTCACCCGTCCCCTAATCCTAACCCGTACGCTAACACTAACCCGCGCCCTCACACCTACGCTCCCCCTAAAGCGTTGTCGTACCCTCACCTTGACCCTAAACCGTCCCCGTCCCCTAACCCTAACCCTAGCCTGAACCCTAACCCTAACACTTCCCCGAAGCCTGACTCTCAACCGTCCCCTAGTCCTAACCCGTACGCTAACACTAACCCACGCCCTCACACGTACGCTCCCCCTAAAGCGTTGTCGTAACCTCACCTGGACTCTTAACCGTCCCCGTCCCATAACCCTAACCCTAGGCCGAACCCTAACCCTAACCCTGCCCCGAAGCCTGACCCTCACCCGTCCCCTAATCCTAACCCGTACGCTAACACTAACCTGCGCCCTCAACCTAAGCTCCCCCTAAAGTGTTGTCGTACCCTCACCTGGACCCTAAACCGTCCCCGTCCCCTAACCCTAACCCTAGCCCGAACACTAACCCTAACCCTTTCCCGAAGCCTGAACCTACCCGTCCCCTAATCCTAACCCGTACGCTAACACTAACCCGCGCCCTCGCACGTACGCTCCCCTAAAGCGTTGTCATACACTCACCTGGACCCTAAACCGTCCCCGTCCCCTAACCCTAAACCTAGCCCGAACCCTAACCCTAGCCCTTACCCGAAGCCTGACCCGCACCCGTCCCCTAATCCTAACCCGTACGCTAACACTAACCCGCGCCCTCACACATACACTCCACCTAAAACGTTGTCGTACCCTCACCTGAACCCTAAACTGTCCCCGTCCCCTAACCCTAACCCTAGCCAGAACCCTAGCCCTAACCATTCCCGGAAGACTGACCCTCAACAACCCCTATTCTTATCCCGTACGCTCACTCTAACCCGCGCCCTCACACGTACGCTCCCCGTAAAGCATTGTCGTACCCTCACCTGGACCCTAAACCCTCCCCGTCAGCTAACCCTAACCCTAGCCCGAACCCTAACCCTAACCCTTCACCAAAGCCTGACCCTCACCCGTCCCCTAATCCTAGACCATACGCTAAAACTAACCCACGCCTAACATGTACGCTCCCCCTAAAGCATTGTTGTACCCTCACCTGGACCCTAAACCGTCCCCATCCCCGTCCCCTAACCCTAAACCTATCCCTAAACCAAACCCTAACCCTTCCCCGAAGCCTGACCCTCACTCGTCCCCTAATCCTAGCCCGTACGCTAACACTAAGCGGCGCCCTCACACGTAAGCTCCCCCTTAAGCGTTGTCGTACCCTCACCCGGACCCTAAACCGTCCCCGTCGCCTCAACGTAACCCTAGGCCGAACCCTAAATCTAAAACTTCCCCGAAGCCTGACCCTAACCCGTCCCCTAATCCTAACACGTAAGCTAACACTAACCCGCGCCCTCACACGTACGGTCCCCCTAAAGCGTTGTCGTACCCTCACATGGACCCTAAACCGTCCCCGTCCCCTAACCCTAACCCTAGCCCGAACCCTAACCCTAACCCTTCCCCGAAATCTGGCCCTCACCCATCCCCTAATCCTAACCCGTACTCTAACACTAACCCGCGCCCTCACACGTACGCCACCCCTAAAGCATTGTCGTACACTCACCTGGACCATAAACCGTCCCCGTCCCCTAACCCTAACCCTAGCCCGCACCCTAACCCTAACACTTCCGCGAAGCCTGACCCTCAGCCGTCCACTAATCCTAACCCGTACGCTAACACTAACTCGCGCCCTCACACGTACGCTCCCCCTAAAGCGTTGTCGTACCCTCAACTGGACCCTAAACCGTCCCCGTCCTCTAACCGTAACCCTAGCCCGAAACCTAACCCTAACCCTTCCCCGAAGCCTGACTCTCACCCGTCCCCTAATCCTAACCCGTACGCTAACACTAACTCGCGCCCTCACACGTACACTCCCCCTAAAGCGTTGTCGTACCCTCACCTAGACTCTAAACCGTCCCCTAACCGTAACCCTAACCCTAGCCCGAACCCTAACCCTAACCCTTCCCCGAAGCTGGACCCTCACCCGTCCCCTAATCCTAACCCGTATGCTAACACTAACCCGCGCCCTCACACGTACGCTCCCCCTAAAGCATTGTCGTACCCTCACCTGGACCCTAAACCGTCCCCGTCCCCTAACCCTAACCCTCGCTCGAACCCTAACCCTAACCCTTCCCAGAAGCCTGACCCTCACCCGTCCCCTAATCCTAACCCGTACGCTAACGCTAACCCGCGCCCTCAGACGTAGGCTCCCCCTAAAGCGTTGTCGTACCCTCAACTGGACCCTAAACCGTCCCTGTCTCCTAACCCTAACCCTAGCCCGAACCCTAAGCCTAAACCTTCCCCGAAGTCTGAACCTACCCGTCCCCTAATCCTAACCCGTACGCTAACACTAACCCGCGCCCTCACACGTACGCTCCCCCTAAAGCGTTGTGGGACACTCACCTGGACCCTAACCAGTCCCCGTCCCCTAACTTTAACCCTAGCCCGAAAACTAACCCTAACCCTTCCGCGAAGCCTGACCCTCACCCGTCCCCTAATCCTAACCCGTACGCTAACACTAATCTGCGCCCTCACACGTACGCTCCCCCTAAAGCGTTGTCGGACCCTCACCTGGACCCTAAACCGTCCCCGTCCCCTAACCCTAACCGTAGTCCGAAGCCTAACCCTAACCCTTCCCCGAAGCCTGACCCTCACCCGTCCCCTAATCCTAACCCATACGCGAACACTAACCAGCGCCCTCACACGTACGCTCCCCAGAAAGCTTTGTCGTACCCTCACCTGGAACCTAAACCGTCCCCGTCCACTAACCCTAACCCTAGCCTGAACCCTATCCCTAGCCCTTCCCCGAAGCCTGACCCTCACCCGTACCCTAATCCTAACCCGTACGCTAACACTAACCCACTCCCTCACACGTACGCTCCCCCTACAGCATTTTCGGACCTTCACCTGGACCCTAAACCGTCCCCGTCCCCTAACCCTAACCCTAGCCTGAACCCTAACCCTAAACCTTCCCCGAAGCCTGACCCTCACACGTCCCCAATCCTAACCCGTACGCTAACACTAACCCGGACCTCACACGTATGCTCCCCCTAAAGCGTTGTCGTACACTCACCTGGACCCAAAACCGTCCCCGTCCCCTAAACGTGACCCTAGCCCCTACCCTAACCCTATCCCTTCCCCGAAGCCTGACCCTCACCCGTTCCCTAATCGTAATCCGTACACTAACACTAACCCGCGCCCTCACACATACGCTCCCCGTAAAGCGTTGTCGTACCATAACCTGGACCCTAAAACGTCCCCATCCCCTAACCCTAACCCTAGCCCCAACCCCAACCCGAACCTTTCCCCGAAGCCTAACCCTCACCCGTCCCCTAATGCTAGACCGTACGTTGAAACTAACCCGCGCCCTCACACGTACGCTGCCCCTAAAGCGTTGTCGTACCCTCACCTGGACCCTAAACCGGCACCGTCCCTTAACCCTAACCGTAGCCCGAACCCTGACCCTAACCCTTGCGCGAATCCTGACCCTCACCCGTCCCGGAATCCTAACGCGTACGCGAACACTAACCCGCGCCCTCACACGTACGCTCCCCCTAAAGCGTTGTCGTACCCGCACCTGGACCCTAAACCGTCCCCGTCCCCTAAACCGTACCCTAGACCGAACCCTAACCCTAACCCTTCCCCGAAGCCTGACCCTCACCCGTCCCCTAATCATAACCCGTACGCTAACACTAATCCACGCCCTCACACGTACGCTCCCCCTAAAGCGTTGTCGGACCCTCACCTGGACCCTAAACCGTCCCCGTCCTCTAACCCTAACGCTAGCCCGAACCGTAACCCTAACACTTCCCCGAAGCCTGGCACTCACCCTTCCCCTAATCCTAACCCGTACGCTAACACTAACCCGCGTCCTCACACGTACGCTCCCCCTAAAGCGTTGTCGTACCCTCACCTGGACCCTAAACCGTCCCTGTCCCCTAACCCTAACCCTAGCTCGAACCCTCACCCTAACGCTTCCCTGAAGCCTGACCCTCAGCCGTCCCCTAATCCTAACCCGTACGCTAACACTAACCCGCACCCTCACACGTACGCTCCCCCTAAAGCGTTGTCGTACCCTCACCTGGACCCTAATCCGTCCCCGTCCCCTAACCCTTACCCTAGACCGAACCCTAACCCTAACCCTTCCCCGAAGCCTGACCCTGACCTGTCCCCGAATCCTAACCCGTACGCTAACACTAACCCACGCCTTCACATGTACGCTCCCCCTAAAGTGTTTTCGGACCCACACCTGGACCCTAAACCGTCCCCGTCCCCTAACCCTAACCCTAGCCCGAACCCTAGCCCTAACACTTCCCCGAAGCCTGACTCTCACCCATCCCCTAATCCTAACCCGTACGCTAACACTAACCCGCGCCCTCACACGTACGCTCCCCCTAAAGCGTTGTCGTACCCTCACCTGGACCCTAAACCGTCCCCGTGCCCTAACCCTAACCCTAGCCCGAACCCTAGCCCTAACCCTTCCCCGAAGCCTGATCCTCACCCGTCCCCTAATCCTAACCCGTAGGCTAACATTTACCCGCGCCCTCACAAGTACGCTCCCCGTAAACCGTTGTCGTACCCTCACCTGGACCCTAAACGGTCCCCGTCCCCTAAACCTAACCCTAACCCTAGCACGAACCCTAAACCTAACCCTTCCCAGAAGCCTGACCCTCACCCGTCCCCGAATCCTAACCCGTACGCTAACACTAACCCGCGCCCTCACAAGTACGCTCCCCCGAAAGCGTTGTCGTACCCTCACCTGGACCCTAAACCGTCCCCGTCCCCTAACCCTAGACCGAACCCTCACCCTAACCCTTCCCCGAAGCCTGACCCTCACCCGTCCCCTAATCCTAACCCGTACGCTAACACTAACCCGCGCCCTCACACGTACGCTCCCCATAAAGCGTTGTCGTACCCTCACCTGGACCCTAAACCGTCCCCGTCCCCTAAACCTAACCCTAGCCCGAACACTAACCCTAACCCTTTCCCGAAGCCTGAACCTACCCGTCCCCTAATCCTAACCCGTACGCTAACACTAACCCGCGCCCTAGCACGTACGCTCCCCTAAAGCGTTGTCATACACTCACCTGGACCCTAAACCGTCCCCGTCCCCTAACCCTAAACCTAGCCCGAACCCTAACCCTAGCCCTTACCCGAAGCCTGACCCGCACCCGTCCCCTAATCCTAACCCGTACGCTAACACTAACCCGCGCCCTCACACATACACTCCACCTAAAACGTTGTCGTACCCTCACCTGAACCCTAAACTGTCCCCGTCCCCTAACCCTAACCCTAGCCAGAACCCTAGCCCTAACCATTCCCGGAAGACTGACCCTCAACAACCCCTATTCTTATCCCGTACGCTCACTCTAACCCGCGCCCTCACACGTACGCTCCCCCTAAAGCGTTGTCGTACCCTCACCTTAACCCTAAACCGTCCCCGCCCCTAACCCTAACCCTAGCCCGAACCCTCACACTAACCTTTCCCCGAAGAATGACCCTCACCCGTCCCGTAATCCTAGCCCGTACGCTAACACTAACACGTGCCCTCACACGTACGCTCCCCGTAAAGCATTGTCGTACCCTCACCTGGACCCTAAACCCTCCCCGTCAGCTAACCCTAACCCTAGCCCGAACCCTAACCCTAACCCTTCACCAAAGCCTGACCCTCACCCGTCCCCTAATCCTAGACCATACGCTAAAACTAACCCACGCCTAACATGTACGCTCCCCCTAAAGCATTGTTGTACCCTCACCTGGACCCTAAACCGTCCCCATCCCCGTCCCCTAACCCTAAACCTATCCCTAAACCAAACCCTAACCCTTCCCCGAAGCCTGACCCTCACTCGTCCCCTAATCCTAGCCCGTACGCTAACACTAACCGGCGCCCTCACACGTACGCTCCCCCTTAAGCGTTGTCGTACCCTCACCTGGACCCTAAACCGTCCCCGTCGCCTCAACGTAACCCTAGCCCGAACCCTAAAAGTAACCCTTCCCCGAAGCCTGACCCTCACCCATCCCCGAATCCTAACCCGTACGCTAACACTAATCCGCGCCCTCACACGTACGCTCCCCCTAAAGCGTTGTCGTACCCTCACCTTAACCCTAAACCGTCCCCGCCCCTAACCCTAACCCTAGCCCGAACCCTCACACTAACGTTTCCCTAAGAATGACCCTCACCCGTCCCCTAATCCTAGCCCGTACGCTAACACTAAACTCCGCCCTCACACCTAAGCCCCCCCTAAAGTGTTGTCGTACCCTCACCTGGACCCTAAACCGTCCCCGTCCCCTAACCCTAATCCTAGCCCGAACCCTAACCCTAACCTTGACCCGAAGCCTGACCCTCACCCGTCCCATAATCCTAACCCGTACGCTAACACTAACCCGTGCCCTCACACCTACGCTCCCCCTAAAGCGTTGTCGTACCCTCACCTGGACCCTAAACCGTCCCCGTCCCCTAACCCTAACCCTAGCCCGAACCCTAACCCTAACCCTTCCCCGAAGCCTGACCCTCACCCGTCCCCTAATCCTAACCCGTACGCTAACACTAACCCGCACCCTCACACCTACGCTCCCCCTAAAGCGTTGTCGTAACCTCACCTGGACCCTAAACCGTCCCTGTCTCCTAACCCTAACCCTAGCCCGAACCCTAACCCTAACACTTCCCCGAAGCCTGACCCTCACCCGTCCCCTAAGCCTAACCCGTACGCTAACACTAACCCGCGCCCTCACACGTACGCTCCCCCTAAAGCGTTGTCGTAACCTCACCTGGACCCTAAACCGTCCCCGTCCCCTAACCCTAACCCTAGCCCGAACCCTAGCCCTAACACTTCCCCGAAGCCTGACTCTCACCCATCCCCTAATCCTAACCCGTACGCTAACACTAACCCGCGCCCTCACACGTACGCTCCCCCTAAAGCGTTGTCGTACCCTCACCTGGACCCTAAACCGTCCCCGTGCCCTAACCCTAACCCTAGCCCGAACCCTAGCCCTAACCCTTCCCCGAAGCCTGATCCTCACCCGTCCCCTAATCCTAACCCGTAGGCTAACATTAACCCGCGCCCTCACAAGTACGCTCCCCGTAAACCGTTGTCGTACCCTCACCTGGACCCTAAACGGTCCCCGTCCCCTAAACCTAACCCTAACCCTAGCGCGAACCCTAAACCTAACCCTTCCCAGAAGCCTGACCCTCACCCGTCCCCGAATCCTAACCCGTACGCTAACACTAACCCGCGCCCTCACAAGTACGCTCCCCCGAAAGCGTTGTCGTACCCTCACCTGGACCCTAAACCGTCCCAGTCCCCTAACCCTAGACCGAACCCTCACCCTAACCCTTCCCCGAAGCCTGACCCTCACCCGTCCCCTAATCCTAACCCGTACGCTAACACTAACCCGCACCCTCACACGTACGCTCCCCCTAAAGCGTTGTCGTACCCTCACCTTAACCCTAAACCGTCCCCGTCCTCTAAACCTAACCCTAAACAGAACCCTAACCCTAACCCTTCTCCGAAGCCTGACCATCACCCGTCCCCTAATCCTAACCCGTACGCTAACACTAAACCACGCCCACACACGTACGCTCCCCCTAAAGCGTTGTCGTACTGTCACGTGGACCCTAAACCGTCCTCGTCCCCTAACCCTAACCCTAGCCCGAACCCTAACCCTAAACCTTCCCCGAAGCCTGACCATCAACCGTCCCCTAATCCTAACCCGTACGCTAACACTAATCCACGCCCTCACACGAACGTTCCCCCTAAAGTGTTGTCATACCCTCACCTGGACCCTAACCCGTCCCCGTTCCCTAACCCTAAACCTAGACCGAACCCTAACCCTAACACTTCCCCGAAGCCTGACCCTCACCCATCCCATAATCCTAACCCGTACGCTAACACTAACTCGCGCCCTCACACGTACGCTCCCCCTAAAGCATTGTCGGACCCTCACCTGGACCCTAACCCGTCCCCGTCCCCTAACACTAACCCTAGCCCGAAACCTAACCCTAACCCTTCCCCGAAGCCTGACCCTCACCCGTCCCCTAATCCTAACCCGTACGCTAACACTAACACGCGCCCTCACACGTACGCTCCCCCTAAAGCGTTGTCGTAACCTCAACTGGACCCTAAACCGTCCTCGTCCCCTAACCCTAACCCTAGCCGAAACCCTAACCCTAACCCTTCCCCGAAGCCTGACCCTGACCAGTCCCCTAATCCTAACCAGTACGCTAACACTAACCGACGCCCTCACACGTACGCTCCCCCTAAAGCGTTGTCGTACCCTAACCTCGACCCTAAACCGTCCCCATCCCCTAAACCGTACCCTAGACCGAACCCTAACCCTAACCCTTCCCCGAAGCCTGACACTCACCCGTCCCCTAAACCTAACCCGTACGCGAACACTAACCCGCGCCCTCACACGTACGCTCCCCGTAAACCGTTGTCGTACCCTCACCTGGACCCTAAACGGTCACCGTCCCCTAAAAATAACGCTAACCCTAGGCCGAACCCTAACCCTAACACTTCCCCGAAGCCTGACCCTCACCCGTCCCCTAATCCTAACCCGTACGCTAACACTAACCCGCGCCCTCACACGTACGCTGCCCCTAAACCGTTGTCGTACCCTCACCTGGACCCTAAACCGTCCCCGTCCCCTAACCCTAACCCTACCCCGAACCCTAAACCTAACCCTTCACCGAAGCCTGACACTCAACCGTCCCCTAATCCTAACCCGTAGCCTAACACTAACCCGCGCCATCACAAGTACGCTCCCCCGAATGCTTTATCGTACACTCATCTGGACCCTAAACTGTCCCCGTCCCCTAACACCACCCTAGCCCGAACCCTAACCCTAACCCTTCCCCGAAGACTGACCCTCACACGTCCCATAATCCTAAACTGTATGCTAACACTAACCCACGCCCTCACACGTGCGCTCCCACTAAAGCGTTGTCGGACCCTCACCTGGACCCTAAACCGTCGCCGTCCCCTAACCCTAACCCTAGCCCGAACCCTAACCCTAACTCTTCCCCGAAGCCTGACCCTCACCCGTCCCCTAATCCTAACCCGTACGCTAACACTAACCCGCGCCCTACACGTACGCTCCCCCGAAAGCGTTGTCATAACCTCACCTGGGCCCTAAACCGTCCTCGTCCCCTAACCCTAATCCTAGCCCGAACCCTAACCCTAACCCTTCCCCGAAGCCTGACCCTCACCCGTCCCCTAATCCTAACCGGTACGCTAACACTAACCCACGCCCTCACACGTACGCTCCCCCTAAAGCGTTGTCGTACCCTCACCTGGACCCTAAACCGTCCCCGTCCACTAAACCGTACCCTAGAGCGAACCCTAACCCTTAACCTTCCCCGAAGCCTGACCCTCACCCGTCCCCTAATCGTAACCCGTACGCCAACACTAATCCACGCCCTCACACGTATGCTTCCCCTAAAGCGTTGTCGTACCCTCACCTGGACCCTAAACCATCCCCGTCCCCTAACCCTAACCCTATCCCGAACTCTAACCCGAACCCTTCCCCGAAGCCTGACCCCCACCCGTCCCCTAATCCTAACCCGCACGCTAACTCTAACCCGCGCCCTCACACGTACGCTCCCCCAAAGCGTTGTCGTACCCTCAGCTGGACAGTAGACCGTCCCCGTCCCCTAACCATAACCCTATCCCGAAACCTAAACCTAAAACTTCCCAGAAGCCTGACCCTCACCCGTCCCCTAATCCTAACACGTACGCTAACACTAACCCGCGCCCTCCCACGTACGCTCCCCCTAAAGCGTTGTCGTACCCTCACCTGGACCCTAAACCGTCCCCGTCCCCTAACCCTAACCCTAGCCCGAACCCTAACCCTAAACCTTCCCCGAAGCCTGACCCTCACCCATCCCAGAATCCTAACCCGTACGCTAACACTAACCCGCGCCCTCACACGTACTCTCCCCCTAAAGCGTTGTCGTACCCTCACCTGGATCCTAAACCGTCCCCGTCCCCTAACCCTAACCCTAGCACGAACCCTAAGCCTAACACTTCACCGAAGCCTGACCCTCACCCGTCCCCTAATCCTAACCCGTACGCTAACACTAACCCACGCCCTCACACCTACGCTCCCCCTAAAGCGTTGTCGTAATCTCACCTGGACCCTAAACCGTCCCCGTCTCCTAACCCTAACCCTAGCCCGAACCCTAACCCTAACCCTTCCCCGAAGACTGACCCTGACCCGTCCCCTAATCCTAACCCGCACGCTAACACTAACCCGCGCCCTCACACGTACGCTCCCCCTAAAGTGTTGTCGTAACCTCACCTGGACCCTTAACCGTCCCCGTCCCATAACCCTAACCCTAGGCCGAACCCTAACCCTAACCCTGCCCCGAAGCCTGACCCTCACTCGTCCCCTAATCCTAAACCGTACGCTAACACTAACCTACACCCTCACACCTAAGCTCCCCCTAAAGTGTTATCGTACCCTCACCTGGACCCTAAACCGTCCCCGTCCCCTAACCCTAACCCTAACCCTTCCCCGAAGCCTGACCCTCACACGTCCCCTAATCCTAACCCGTAGGCTAACACTAACCCGCGCCCTCACAAGTACGCTCCCCGTAAACCGTTGTTGTACCCTCACCTGGACCCTAAACGGTCCCCGTCCCCTAAACCTAACCCTAACCATAGCTCGAACCCTAAACCTAACCCTTCCCTGAAGCCTGACCGTCACCCGTCCCCGAATCCTAACCTGTACGCTAACACTAACCCGCGCCCTCACACGTACTCTCCACCTAAAGCGTTGTCGTACCCTCACCTGGACCCTAAACCGTCCGCGTCCCCTAACCCTAACCCTAGCCCGAACCCTAACCCTAACCCTTCCCCGAAGCCTGACCCTCACCCGTCCCCTAATCCTAACCCGTACGCGAACACTAAACCGCGCCCTCACACGTACGCTCCCCCAAAAGCGTTGTCGTACTGTCACCTGGACCCTAAACAGTCCCCGTCCCCTAACCCTAACCCTAGCCCGAACGCTAACCCTAACACTTCCCCGAAGCCTGACCCTCATCCGTCCCCTAATCCTAACCCGTACGCTAACACTAACCCGCGCCCTCACACGTATGCTCCCCCTAAAGCGTTGTCGTACCCTCACCTGGACCCTAAACCGTCCCCGTCCCCTAACCCTAACCCTAGCCCGAACCCTAACCCTAAACCTTCCCCGAAGCCTGACCCTCACCCGCCCCCTAATCCTAACCCGTACGCTAACACTATCCCGCGCCCTCACACGTACGCTCCCCATAAAGTGTTGTCGTACCTTCACCTGGACCCTAAACCGTCCCCGTCCACTAACCCTAACCCTTGCCCGCACCCTAACCCTAACCCTTCCCCGAAGCCTGACCCTCACCCGTCCCCTAATCCTAACCCGTAGCCTAACACTAACCCGTGCCCTCACACGTACGCTCCCCGTAAAGCGTTGTCGTACCCTCACCTGGACCCTCAACCGTCCCCGTCACCTAACTCTAACCCTAGCCTGAACCCTAACCCTAACACTTTCCCGAAGCCTGACCCTCACACATCCCCTAAACCTAACCCGTACGCTAACACTAACCTGCGCCCTCACACGTACGCTCCCCCTAAAGCGTTGTCGTACCGTCACCTGGACCCTAAACCGTACCCGTCCCGTAACCCTAACCCTAGCCCGAACCCTAATCCTAACCCTTCCCCGAAGCCTGACACACACCCGTCCCATAATCCTAACCCGTACGCGAACACTAAACCGCGCCCTCACACCTACGCTCCCCCTAAAGCGTTGTCGTACCCTCACCTGGACCCTAAACCGTCCCCGTCCCCTAACCCTAAGCCTAGCCCGAAGCCTAACCCTAACACTTCCCCGAAGCCTGACGCTCACCCGTCCCCTAATCCTAACCCATACGCTAACACTAACACGCGCTCTCACACTTACGCTCCCCCTAAAGTGTTGTCGGACCCTCACTTGGAACCTACACCCTCCCTGTCCCCTAACACTAACCCTAGTCCGAACCCTAACGCGAACACTTCCCCGAAGCCTGACCCTCACACGTCCCCTAATCCTAACCCGTATGCTAACACTAACCCGCGCCCTCACACATACGCTCCCCCTAAAGCGTTGTCGTACCGTCACCTGGACCCTAAACCGTCCCTGTCCCCTAACCCTAACCCTTGCCCGCACCCTAACCCTAACCCTTCCCCGAAGCCTGACCCTCACCCGTCCCCTAATCCTTACCCGTAGCCTAACACTAACCCGCGCCCTCACACATACGCTCCCCCTAAAGCGTTGTCGTACCGTCACCTGGACCCTAAACCGTCCCCGTCCCGTAACCCTAACCCTAGCCCGAACCCTTAACCTAACACTTCCCCGAAGCCTGACACACACCCGTCCCCTAATCCTAACCCGTACGCTAACACTAACCCGCGCCCTCACACGTACGCTCCCCCTAAAGCGTTGTCGTACCCTCACCTGGACCCTAAACCGTCCCCGTCCCCTAACCCTAACCCTAGGCCGAACCCTAACCCTAACCCTGACCCGAAGCCTGACCCTCACCCGTCCCATAATCCTAACCCGTACGCTAACACTAACCTGCGCCCTCACACCTAAGCTCCCCCTAAAGTGTTGTTGTACCCTCACCTGGACCCTAAACCGTCCCCGTCCCCTAACCCTAACCCTAGCCCGAACCCTAACCCTAACCCTTGCCCGAAACCTGACTCTTACCCGTCCCCTAATCCTAACCCCTACGCTAACACTAACCCGTGCCCTCACACGTACGCACCCCCTAAACCGTTTTCGTACCCTCACCTGGACCCTAAACCGTCCCCGTCCCCTAACCCTAACCCTAGCTCGAACCCTAACCCTAACCCTTCCCTGAAGCCTGACCCTCACCCGTCCAATAATCCTAACCCGTACGCTAACACTAACCGGCGCACTCACACGTACGCTCCCCCTAAAACTTTGTCGTACCCTCACCTGGACCCTAAACCGTCCCAGTCCCTTAACCCTAACCCTTTCCCGAACCCTAAGCCTAACCCTTCCCCGAAGCCTGACCCTCACCCATACCCTAATCATAACACGTAGGCTAACACTAACCCGCGCCCTCACACGTACGCTCCCCCTAAAGCGTTGTCGTACCCTCACCTGGACCCTAAACCGTCCCCGTCCCCTAACCCTAACCCTAGCCCGAACCCTAACCCTAACCCTTCCCCGAAGCCTGACCCTCACCCACCCCGTAATCCTAACCCGTACGCTAACACTAACCCGCGCCCTCACACGTACGCTCCCCCTAAAGCGTTGTCTTACCCTCACCTGGACCCTAAACCGTCCCCGTCCCCAAACCCTACCCCTAGCCCGAAGCTAACCCTAACCCTTCCCCGAAGCCTGACCCTCACCCGTCCCCTAATCCTAACCCGTACGCTAACACTAACCCGCGCCCTCGCACGTACGCTCCCCCTAAAGCGTTGTCGTACACTGACCCGGACCCTAAACCGTCCCCGTCCCCTAACCCTAAACCTAGCCCGAACCCTAACCCTAGCCCTTACCCGAAGCCAGTCCCGCATCCGTCCCCTAATCCTAACCCGTACGCTAACACTAACCCGCGCCCTCACACATACACTACATCTAAAACGTCGTACCCTCACCTGGACCCTAAACTGTCCCCGTCCCCTAACCCTAACCCTAGCCAGAACCCTAGCCCTAACCATTCTCGGAAGCCTGACCCTCAACATCCCCTATTCCTAGCCCGTACGCTAACTCTAACCCGCGCCCTCACATGTACGCTCCCCCTAAAGCGTTGTCGTACCCTCACCTTAACCCTAAACCGTCCCCGCCCCTAACCCTAACCCTAGCCCGAACCCTCACACTAAACTTTCCCCGAAGAATGACCCTCACCTGTCCCCTAATCCTAGCCCGTACGCTAACACTAACACGTGCCCTCACACGTACGCTCCCCGTAAAGCATTGTCGTACCCTCACCTGGACCCTAAACCCTCCCCGTCAGCTAACCCTAACCCTAGCCCGAACCCTAACCCTAACCCTTCACCAAAGCCTGACCCTCACCCGTCCCTTAATCCTAGCCCGTACGCTAAAACTAACCCACGCCTAACATGTACGCTCCCCCTAAAGCGTTGTTGTACCCTCACCTGGACCCTAAACCGTCCCCATCCCCGTCCCCTAACCCTAAACCTATCCCGAAAGCAAACCCTAACCCTTCCCCGAAGCCTGACCCTCACTCGTCCCCTAATCCTAGCCCGTACGCTAACACTAACCCGCGCCCTCACACGTACGCTCCCCCTTAAGCGTTATCGTACCCTCACCTGGACCCTAAACCGTCCCCGTCCCCTCAACGTAACCCTAGGCCGAACCCTAAACCTAAAACTTCCCCGAAGCCTGACCCTCACCCGTCCCCTAATCCTAACCCGTACGCTAACACTAACCCGTGCCCTCACACGTACGCTCCCCGTAAAGCGTTGTCGTACCCTCACCTGGACCCTCAACCATCCCCGTCCTCTAACCCTAACCCTAGCCCGAACCCTAAACCTAACCCTTCCCCGAAGACTGACCCTCACCCGCCCCCTAATCCTAACCCATACGCTAACACTAACCCATGCCCTCACACGTACGCTGCCCCTAAAGCGTTGTCATACACTCACCTGGACCCTAAACCGTCCCCGTCCCCTAACCCTAGCCTGAACCCTAACCGTAACCCTTCCCCGAAGCCTGACCCTCTCCCATCCCCTAATCCTAACCCGTACGCTAACACTAACCCGCGCCCTCACACGTACGCTCCCCCTAAAGCGTTGTCGTACCCTCACCTGGAACCTAAACCGTCCCCATCCCCTAACCCTAACCCTAGCCCGAAACCTAACCCTAACCCTTCCCCAAAGCCTGACCTCACCCGTCCCCTAATCCTAGCCCGTACGTTGAAACTAACCCCCGCCCTCACACGTCCGCTCCCCCTAAAGCGTTGTCGTACCCTCACCTGGACCCTAAACCGTCCCCATCCCCTAACCCTAACCCTAGCCCGAACCCTAACTTTAAACCTTCCCCAAAGCCTGACACTCAACATCCCCTATTCCTAGCCCGTACACTAACTCTAACCCGCGCCCTCACACGTACGCTCCCCCTAAAGCGTTGTCATACCCTGAGCTTAACCCTAAACCGTCCCCGCCCCTAACCCTAACCCTAGCCCGAACCCTCACCCTAACATTTCCCCGAAGAATGACTCTCACCCGTCCCCTAATCCTAGCCCGTACACTAACACTAACACGTGCCCTCACACGTACGCTCCCCGTAAAGCGTTGTCGTACCCTCACCTGGACTCTAAACCGTCCCCGTCCCCTAACCCTAACCCTAGCCCGAACCCTAACCCTAACACTTCACCAAAGCCTGACCCTCACCCGTCCCCTAAATGTAGCCCGTACACTAAGACTGACCCACGCCTAACACGTACGCTCCCCCTAAAGCGTTGTTGTACCCTCACCTGGACCCTAAACCGTCCCCGTCCCCTAACCCTAACCCTAGCCCGAACCCTAACCCTAACCCTTCCCCGAAGCCTGACCCTCACTCGCCCCCTAATCCTAACCCGTACGCTAACACTAACCTGCGCCCTCACACGTACGCTCCCCCTAAAGCGTTGTCTTACCCTCACCTGGATCCTAAACCGTCCCCGTCCCCTAACCCTAACCCTAGCCTGAACCTAACCCTAACCCTTCCCCGAAGCCTGACCCTCACCCGTCCCCTAATCCTAACCCGTACGCTAACACTAACCCGCGCCCTCGCACGTACGCTCCCCCTAAAGCGTTGTCGTACACTCACCTCGACCCTAAACCGTCCCCGTCCCCTAACCCTAAACCTAGCCCGAACCCTAACCCTAGCCCTTACCCGAAGCCTGTCCCGCACCCGTCCCCTAATCCTAACCCGTACGCTAACACTAACCCGCGCCCTCACACATACACTACACCTAAAACGTCGTACCCTCACCTGGACCCTAAACTGTCCCCGTCCCCTAACCCTAACCCTAGCCAGAACCCTAGCCCTAACCATTCCCGGAAGCCTGACCCTCAACATCCCCTATTCCTAGCCCGTACGCTAACTCTAACCCGCGCCCTCACACGTACGCTCCCCCTAAAGCGTTGTCGTACCCTCACCTTAACCCTAAACCGTCCCCGCCCCTAACCCTAACCCTAGCCCGAACCCTCACACTAACCTTTCCCCGAAGAATGACCCTCACCTGTCCCCTAATCCTAGCCCGTACGCTAACACTAACACGTGCCCTCACACGTACGCTCCCCGTAAAGCATTGTCGTACCCTCACCTGGACCCTAAACCCTCCCCGTCAGCTAACCCTAACCCTAGCCCGAACCCTAACCCTAACCCTTCACCAAAGCCTGACCCTCACCCGTCCCTTAATCCTAGCCCGTACGCTAAAACTAACCCACGCCTAACATGTACGCTCCCCCTAAAGCGTTGTTGTACCCTCACCTGGACCCTAAACCGTCCCCATCCCCGTCCCCTAACCCTAAACCTATCCCGAAACCAAACCCTAACACTTCCCCGAAGCCTGACCCTCACTCGTCCCCTAATCCTAGCCCGTACGCTAACACTAACCCGCGCCCTCACACGTACGCTCCCCCTTAAGCGTTATCGTACCCTCACCTGGACCCTAAACCGTCCCCGTCCCCTCAACGTAACCCTAGGCCGAACCCTAAACCTAAAACTTCCCCGAAGCCTGACCCTCACACGTCCCCTAATCCTAACCTGTACGCTAACAGTAACCCTCGCCCTCACACGTACGCTCCCCCTAAAGCGTTGTCGTGCCCTCACCTGGACCCTAATCCGTCCCCGTCCCCTAACCATAACCCTTGCCCGAACCCTAGCCCTAACCCTTCCCCGAAGCCTGACCCTCACCCGTCCCCTAATCCTAAACCGTACACTAACACTAAACCATGCCCTCACACGTACGCTCCCCGTAAAGCGTTGTCGTACCCTCACCTGGACCCTAAACCATCCCCGTCCCCTAACCCTAACCCTAGCCCGAACCCTAACCCTAACACTTCCCCGAAGCCTGTACCTCACCCGTCCCCTAATCCTAACCCGTACGCTAACACTAACCCGCGCCCTCACACGTACGCTCCCCCTAAAGCGTTGTCGTAACCTTACCTGGACCCTAAATCGTCCCCGTTCCCTAACCCGAACCCTAGGCCGAACCCTAACCCTAAACCTGACCCGAAGCCTGACCCTCACCCGTCCCCTAATCCTAACCCGTACGCTAACACTAACCTGCGCCCTCACACCTAAGCTCCCCCTAAAGTGTTGTTGTACCCTCACCTGGACCCTAAACCGTCCCCGTCCCCTAACCCTAACCCTAGCCCGAACCCTAACCCTAACCCTTGCCCGAACCCTGACTGTCACCCGTCCCATAATCCTAACCCCTACGCTAACACTAACCCGTGCCCTCACACGTACGCTCCCCCTAAACCGTTGTCGTACCCTCACCTGGACCCTAAACCGTCCCCGTCCCCTAACCCTAACCCTAGCCCGAACCCTAACCCTAACCCTTCCCTGAAGCCTGACCCTCACCCGTCCGATAATCCTAACCCGTACGCTAACACTAACCGGCGCCCTCACACGTACGCTTCCCCTAAAACTTTGTCGTACCCTCACCTGGACCCTAAACCGTCCCAGTCCCTTAACCCTAACCCTTTCCCGAACCCTAAGCCTAACCCTTCCCCGAAGCCTGACCCTCACCCATACCCTAATCATAACACGTACGCTAACACTAACCCGCGCCCTCACACGTACGCTCCCCCTAAAGCGTTGTCGTACCCTCACCTGGACCCTAAACCGTCCCCGTCCCCTAACCTTAACCCTAGCCCGAACCCTAACCCTAACCCTTCCCCGAAGCCTGACCCTCACCCGCCCCCTAATCCTAACCCGTACGCTAACACTAACCCGCGCCCTGACACGTACACTCCCCCTAAAGCGTTGTCGTACCCTCACCTGGACCCTAAACCGTCCCCGTCCCCTAACCCTAACCCTAGCCCGAACCTAACCCTAACCCTTCCCCGAAGCCTGACCCTCACCCGTCCCCTAATCCTAACCCGTACGCTAACACTAACCCGCGCCCTCGCACGTACGCTCCCCCAAAGCGTTGTCATACACTCACCTGGACCCTAAACCGTCCCCGTCCCCTAACCCTAAACCTAGCCCGAACCCTAACCCTAGCCCTTACCCGAAGCCTGTCCCGCACCCGTCCCCTAATCCTAACCTGTACGCTAACACTAACCCGCGCCCTCACACATACACTACACCTAAAACGTCATACCCTCACCTGGACCCTAAACTGTCCCCATCCCCTAACCCTAACCCTAGCCAGAACCCTAGCCCTAACCATTCCCGGAAGCCTGACCCTCAACATCCCCTATTCCTAGCCCGTACGCTAACTCTAACCCGCGCCCTCACACGTACGCTCCCCCTAAAGCGTTGTCGTACCCTCACCTTAACCCTAAACCGTCCCCGCCCCTAACCCTAACCCTAGCCCGTACCCTCACACTAACCTTTCCCCGAAGAATGACCCTCACCTGTCCCCTAATCCTAGCCCGTACGCTAACACTAACACGTGCCCTCACACGTAAGCTGCCCCTAAAGCGTTGTCATACACTCACCTGGACCCTAAACCGTCCCCGTCCCCTAACCCTAGCCTGAACCCTAACCGTAACCCTTCCCCGAAGCCTGACCCTCTCCCATCCCCTAATCCTAACCCGTACGCTAACACTAACCCGCGCCCTCACACGTACGCTCCCCCTAAAGCGTTGTCGTACCCTCACCTGGAACCTAAACCGTCCCCATCCCCTAACCCTAACCATAGCCCGAAACCTAACCCTAACCCTTCCCCAAAGCCTGACCTCACCCGTCCCCTAATCCTAGCCCGTACGTTGAAACTAACCCCCGCCCTCACACGTCCGCTCCCCCTAAAGCGTTGTCGTACCCTCACCTGGACCCTAAACCGTCCCCATCCCCTAACCCTAACCCTAGCCCGAACCCTAACCCTAAACCTTCCCCAAAGCCTGACACTCAACATCCCCTATTCCTAGCCCGTACACTAACTCTAACCCGCGCCCTCACACGTACGCTCCCCCTAAAGCGTTGTCATACCCTCAGCTTAACCCTAAACCGTCCCCGCCCCTAACCCTAACCCTAGCCCGAACCCTCACCCTAACATTTCCCCGAAGAATGACTCTCACCCGTCCCCTAATCCTAGCCCGTACACTAACACTAACACGTGCCCTCACACGTACGCTCCCCGTAAAGCGTTGTCGTACCCTCACCTGGACTCTAAACCGTCCCCGTCCCCTAACCCTAACCCTAGGCCGAACCCTAACCCTAACACTTCACCAAAGCCTGACCCTCACCCGTCCCCTAAATCTAGCCCGTACACTAAGACTGACCCACGCCTAACACGTACGCTCCCCCTAAAGCGTTGTTGTACCCTCACCTGGACCCTAAACCGTCCCCGTCCCCTAACCCTAACCCTAGCCCAAACCCTAACCCTAACCCTTCCCCGAAGCCTGACCCTCACCCGTCCCCTAATCCTAACCCGTACGCGAACACTAACCCGCGCCCTCACACGTACGCTCCCCCTAAAGCGTTGTCGTACTGTCACCTGGACCCTAAACAGTCCCCGTCCCCTAACCCTTACCCTAGCCCGAACGCTAACCCTAACACTTCCCCGAAGCCTGACCCTCACCCGTCCCCTAATCCTAACCCGTACGCTAACACTAACCCGCGCCCTCACACGTACGCTCCCCCTAAAGCGTTGTCGTACCCTCACCTGGACCCTAAACGGTCCCCGTCCCCTAACCCTAACCCTAGGCCGAACCCTAACCCTAACCCTGACCCGAAGCCTGACCCTCACCCGTCCCCTAATCCTAACCCATACGCTAACACTAACCTGCGCCCTCACACCTAAGCTCCCCCTAAAGTGTTGTTGTACCCTCACCTGGACCCTAAACCGTCCCCGTCCCCTAACCCTAGCCCGAACCCTAACCCTAACCCTTGCCCGAACCCTGACTCTCACCCGTCCCCTAATCCTAACCCCTACGCTAACACTAACCCGTGCCCTCACACGTACGCTCCCCCTAAACCGTTTTCGTACCCTCACCTGGACCCTAAACCGTCCCCGTCCCCTAACCCTAACCCTAGCCCGAACCCTAACCCTAACCCTTCCCTGAAGCCTGACCCTCACCCGTCCAATAATCCTAACCCGTACGCTAACACTAACCGGCGCACTCACACGTACGCTCCCCCTAAAACTTTGTCGTACCCTCACCTGGACCCTAAACCGTCCCAGTCCCTTAACCCTAACCCTTTCCCGAACCCTAAGCCTAACCCTTCCCCGAAGCCTGACCCTCACCCATACCCTAATCATAACACGTACGCTAACACTAAGCCGCGCCCTCACACGTACGCTCCCCCTAAAGCGTTGTCGTACCCTCACCTGGACCCTAAACCGTCCCCGTCCCCTAACCCTAACCCTAGCCCGAACCCTAACCCTAACCCTTCCCCGAAGCCTGACCCTCACCCGCCCCCTAATCCTAACCCGTACGCTAACACTAACCCGCGCCCTCACACGTACGCTCCCCCTAAAGCGTTGTCTTACCCTCACCTGGACCCTAAACCGTCCCCGTCCCCTAACCCTACCCCTAGCCGGAACCTAACCCTAACCCTTCCCCGAAGCCTGACCCTCACCCGTCCCCTAATCCTAACCCGTACGCTAACACTAACCCGCGCCCTCGCACGTACGCTCCCCCTAAAGCGTTGTCGTACACTCACCTGGACCCTAAACCGTCCCCGTCCCCTAACCCTAAACCTAGCCCGAACCCTAACCCTAGCCCTTACCCGAAGCCTGTCCCGCACCCGTCCCCTAATCCTAACCCGTACGCTAACACTAACCCGCGCCCTCACACATACACTACATCTAAAACGTCGTACCCTCACCTGGACCCTAAACTGTCCCCGTCCCCTAACCCTAACCCTAGCCAGAACCCTAGCCCTAACCATTCCCGGAAGCCTGACCCTCAACATCCCCTATTCCTAGCCCGTACGCTAACTCTAACCCGCGCCCTCACACGTACGCTCCCCCTAAAGCGTTGTCGTACCCTCACCTTAACCCTAAACCGTCCCCGCCCCTAACCCTAACCCTAGCCCGAACCCTCACACTAACCTTTCCCCGAAGAATGACCCTCACCTGTCCCCTAATCCTAGCCCGTACGCTAACACTAACACGTGCCCTCACACGTACGCTCCCCGTAAAGCATTGTCGTACCCTCACCTGGACCCTAAACCCTCCCCGTCAGCTAACCCTAACCCTAGCCCGAACCCTAACCCTAACCCTTCACCAAAGCCTGACCCTCACCCGTCCCTTAATCCTAGCCCGTACGCTAATACTAACCCACGCCTAACATGTACGCTCCCCCTAAAGCGTTGTTGTACCCTCACCTGGACCCTAAACCGTCCCCATCCCCGTCCCCTAACCCTAAACCTATCCCGAAACGAAACCCTAACCCTTCCCCGAAGCCTGACCCTCACTCGTCCCCTAATCCTAGCCCGTACGCTAACACTAACCCGCGCCCTCACACGTACGCTCCCCCTTAAGCGTTATCGTACCCTCACCTGGACCCTAAACCGTCCCCGTCCCCTCAACGTAACCCTAGGCCGAACCCTAAACCTAAAACTTCCCCGAAGCCTGACCCTCACACGTCCCCTAATCCTAACCCGTACGCTAACAGTAACCCTCGCCCTCACACGTACGCTCCCCCTAAAGCGTTGTCGTGCCCTCACCTGGACCCTAATCCGTCCCCGTCCCCTAACCATAACCCTTGCCCGAACCCTAACCCTAACCCTTCCCCGAAGCCTGACCCTCACCCGTCCCCTAATCCTAACCCGTACGCTAACACTAACCCGTGCCCTCACACGTACGCTCCCCGTAAAGCGTTGTCGTACCCTCACCTGGACCCTCAACCATCCCCGTCCCCTAACCCTAACCCTAGCCCGAACCCTAACCCTAACCTTTCCCCGAAGAATGACCCTCACCTGTCCCCTAATCCTAGCCCGTACGCTAACACTAACACGTGCCCTCACACGTAAGCTGCCCCTAAAGCGTTGTCATACACTCACCTGGACCCTAAACCGTCCCCGTCCCCTAACCCTAGCCTGAACCCTAACCGTAACCCTTCCCCGAAGCCTGACCCTCTCCCATCCCCTAATCCTAACCCGTACGCTAACACTAACCCGCGCCCTCACACGTACGCTCCCCCTAAAGCGTTGTCGTACCCTCACCTGGAACCTAAACCGTCCCCATCCCCTAACCCTAACCATAGCCCGAAACCTAACCCTAACCCTTCCCCAAAGCCTGACCTCACCCGTCCCCTAATCCTAGCCCGTACGTTGAAACTAACCCCCGCCCTCACACGTCCGCTCCCCCTAAAGCGTTGTCGTACCCTCACCTGGACCCTAAACCGTCCCCATCCCCTAACCCTAACCCTAGCCCGAACCCTAACCCTAAACCTTCCCCAAAGCCTGACACTCAACATCCCCTATTCCTAGCCCGTACACTAACTCTAACCCGCGCCCTCACACGTACGCTCCCCCTAAAGCGTTGTCATACCCTCAGCTTAACCCTAAACCGTCCCCGCCCCTAACCCTAACCCTAGCCCGAACCCTCACCCTAACATTTCCCCGAAGAATGACTCTCACCCGTCCCCTAATCCTAGCCCGTACACTAACACTAACACGTGCCCTCACACGTACACTCCCCGTAAAGCGTTGTCGTACCCTCACCTGGACTCTAAACCGTCCCCGTCCCCTAACCCTAACCCTAGCCCGAACCCTAACCCTAACACTTCACCAAAGCCTGACCCTCACCCGTCCCCTAAATCTAGCCCGTACACTAAGACTGACCCACGCCTAACAGGTACGCTCCCCCTAAAGCGTTGTTGTACCCTCACCTGGACCCTAAACCGTCCCCGTCCCCTAACCCTAACCCTAGCCCGAACCCGAACCCTAACCCTTCCCCGAAGCCTGACCCTCACCCGCCCCCTAATCCTAACCCGTACGCTAACACTAACCTGCGCCCTCACACGTATGCTCCCCCTAAAGTGTTGTCTTACCCTCAGCTGGACCCTAAACCGTCCCCGTCCCCTAACCCTAACCCTAGCCCGAACCTAACCCTAACCCTTCCCCGAAGCCTGACCCTCACCCGTCCCCTAATCCTAACCCGTACGCTAACACTAACCCGCGCCCTCGCACGTACGCTCCCCCTAAAGCGTTGTCGTACACTCACCTGGACCCTAAACCGTCCCCGTCCCCTAACCCTAAACCTAGCCCGAACCCTAACCCTAGCCCTTACCCGAAGCCTGTCCCGCACCCGTCCCCTAATCCTAACCCGTACGCTAACACTAACCCGCGCCCTCACACATACACTACACCTAAAACGTCGTACCCTCACCTGGACCCTAAACTGTCCCCGTCCCCTAACCCTAACCCTAGCCAGAACCCTAGCCCTAACCATTCCCGGGAGCCTGACCCTCAACATCCCCTATTCCTAGCCCGTACGCTAACTCTAACCCGCGCCCTCACACGTACGCTCCCCCTAAAGCGTTGTCGTACCCTCACCTTAACCCTAAACCGTCCCCACCCCTAACCCTAACCCTAGGCCGAACCCTCACACTAACCTTTCCCCGAAGAATGACCCTCACCTGTCCCCTAATCCTAGCCCGTACGCTAACACTAACACGTGCCCTCACACGTACGCTCCCCGTAAAGCATTGTCGTACCCTCACCTGGACCCTAAACCCTCCCCGTCAGCTAACCCTAACCCTAGCCCGAACCCTAACCCTAACCCTTCACCAAAGCCTGACACTCACCCGTCCCTTAATCCTAGCCCGTACGCTAAAACTAACCCACGCCTAACATGTACGCTCCCCCTAAAGCGTTGTTGTACCCTCACCTGGACCCTAAACCGTCCCCATCCCCATCCCCTAACCCTAAACCTATCCCGAAACCAAACCCTAACACTTCCCCGAAGCCTGACCCTCACTCGTCCCCTAATCCTAGCCCGTACGCTAACACTAACCCGCGCCCTCACATGTACGCTCCCCCTTAAGCGTTATCGTACCCTCACCTGGACCCTAAACCGTCCCCGTCCCCTCAACGTAACCCTAGGCCGAACCCTAAACCTAAAACTTCCCCGAAGCCTGACCCTCACACGTCCCCTAATCCTAACCCGTACGCTAACAGTAACCCTCGCCCTCACACGTACGCTCCCCCTAAAGCGTTGTCGTGCCCTCACCTGGACCCTAATCCGTCCCCGTCCCCTAACCATAACCCTTGCGCGAACCCTAACCCTAACCCTTCCCCGAAGCCTGACCCTCACCCGTCCCCTAATCCTAACCCGTACGCTAACACTAACCCGTGCCCTCACACGTACGCTCCCCGTAAAGCGTTGTCGTACCCTCACCTGGACCCTCAACCATCCCCGTCCCCTAACCCTAACCCTAGCCCGAACCCTAACCCTAACCCTTCCCCGAAGCCTGACCCTCACCCGCCCCCTAATCCTAACCCGTACGCTAACACTAACCCATGCCCTCACACGTACGCTGCCCCTAAAGCGTTGTCATACACTCACCTGGACCCTAAACCGTCCCCGTCCCCTAACCCTAGCCTGAACCCTAACCGTAACCCTTCCCCGAAGCCTGACCCTCTCCCATCCCCTAATCCTAACCCGTACGCTAACACTAACCCGTGCCCTCACACGTACGCTCCCCCTAAAGCGTTGTCGTACCCTCACCTGGAACCTAAACCGTCCCCATCCCCTATCCCTAACCCTAGCCCGAAACCTAACCCTAACCCTTCCCCAAAGCCTGACCTCACCCGTCCCCTAATCCTAGCCCGTACGTTGAAACTAACCCCCGCCCTCACAGGTACGCTCCCCCTAAAGCGTTGTCGTACCCTCACCTGGACCCTAAAGCGTCCCCATCCCCTAACCCTAACCCTAGCCCGAACCCTAACCCTAAACCTTCCCCAAAGCCTGACACTCAACATCCCCTATTCCCAGCCCGTACACTAATTCTAACCCGCGCCCTCACACGTACGCTCCCCCTAAAGCGTTGTCATACCCTCAGCTTAACCCTAAATCGTCCCCGCCCCTAACCCTAACCCTAGCCCGAACCCTCACCCTAACATTTCCTCGAAGAATGACTCTCACCCGTCCCCTAATCCTAGCCCGTACACTAACACTAACACGTGCCCTCACACGTACGCTCCCCGTAAAGCGTTGTCGTACCCTCACCTGGACCCTAAACCGTCCCCGTCCCCTAACCCTAACCCTAGCCCGAAACCTAACCCTAACCCTTCCTCGAAGCCTGACCCTCACCCGTCCCCTAATCCTAACCCGTACGCGAACACTAACCCGCGCCCTCACACGTACGCTCCCCCTAAAGCGTTGTCGTACTGTCACCTGGACTCTAAACAGTCCCCGTCCCCTAACCCTTACCCTAGCCCGAACGCTAACCCTAACACTTCCCGTAGCCTGACCCTCACCCGTCCCCTAATCCTAACCCGTACGCTAACACTAACCCGCGCCCTCACACGTACGCTCCCCCTAAAGCGTTGTCGTAACCTCACCTGGACCCTAAACTGTCCCCGTTCCCTAACCCGAACCCTAGGCCGAACCCTAACCCTAACCCTGACCCGAAGCCTGACCCTCACCCGTCCCCTAATCCTAACCCGTACGCTAACACTAACCTGCGCCCTCACACCTAAGCTCCCCCTAAAGTGTTGTTGTACCCTCACCTGGACCCTAAACCGTCCCCGTCCCCTAACCCTAACCCTAGCCCGAACCCTAACCCTAACCCATGCCCGAACCCTGACTCTCACCCGTCCCATAATCCTAACCCCTACGCTAACACTAACCCGTGCCCTCACACGTACGCTCCCCCTAAACCGTTGTCATACCGTCACCTGGACCCTAAACCGTCCCCGTCCCCTAACCCTAACCCTAGCCCGAACCCTAACCCTAACCCTTCCCTGAAGCCTGACCCTCACCCGTCCAATAATCCTAACCCGTACGCTAACACTAACCGGCGCCCTCACACGTACGCTCCCCCTAAAACTTTGTTGTACCCTCACCTGGACCCTAAACCGTCCCAGTCCCTTAACCCTAACCCTATCCCGAACCCTAAGCCTAACCCTTCCCCGAAGCCTGACCCTCACCCATACCCTAATCATAACACGTACGCTAACACTAACCCGCGCCCTCACACGTACGCTGCCCCTAAAGCGTTGTCGTACCCTCACCTGGACCCTAAACCGTCCCCGTCCCCTAACCTTAACCCTAGCCCGAACCCTAACCCTAACCCTTCCCCGAAGCCTGACCGTCACCCGCCCCCTAATCCTAACCCGTACGCTAACACTAACCCGCGCCCTGACACGTACACTCCCACTAAAGCGTTGTCGTACCCTCACCTGGACCCTAAACCGTCCCCGTCCCCTAACCCTAACCCTAGCCCGAACCTAACCCTAACCCTTCCCCGAAGCCTGACCCTCACTCGTCCCCTAATCCTAGCCCGTACGCTAACACTAACCCGCGCCCTCACACGTACGCTACCCCTTAAGCGTTATCGTACCCTCACCTGGACCCTAAACCGTCCCCGTACCCTCAACGTAACCCTAGGCCGAACCCTAAACCTAAAACTTCCCCGAAGCCTGACCCTCACACGTCCCCTAATCCTAACTCGTACGCTAACAGTAACCCTCGCCCTCACACGTACGCTCCCCCTAAAGCGTTGTCGTGCCCTCACCTGGACCCTAATCCGTCCCCGTCCCCTAACCATAACCCTTGCCCGAACCCTAACCCTAACCCTTCCCCGAAGCCTGACCCTCACCCGTCCCCTAATCCTAACCCGTACGCTAACACTAACCCGTGCCCTCACACGTACGCTCCCCGTAAAGCGTTGTCGTACCCTCACCTGGACCCTCAACCATCCCCGTCCCCTAACCCTAACCCTAGCCCGAACCCTAACCCTAACCCTTCCCCGAAGCCTGACCCTCACCCGCCCCCTAATCCTACCCCGTACGCTAACACTAACCCATGCCCTCACACGTACGCTGCCCCTAAAGCGTTGTCATACACTCACCTGGACCCTAAACCGTCCCCGTCCGCTAACCCTAGCCTGAACCCTAACCGTAACCCTTCCCCGAAGCCTGACCCTCTCCCATCCCCTAATCCTAACCCGTACGCTAACACTAACCCGCGCCCTCACACGTACGCTCCCCCTAAAGCGTTGTCGTACCCTCACCTGGAACCTAAACCGTCCCCATCCCCTAACCCTAACCCTAGCCCGAAACCTAACCCTAACCCTTCCCCAAAGCCTGACCTCACCCGTCCCCTAATCCTAGCCCGTACGTTGAAACTAACCCCCGCCCTCACACGTCCGCTCCCCCTAAAGCGTTGTCGTACCCTCACCTGGACCCTAAACCGTCCCCATCCCCTAACCCTAACCCTAGCCCGAACCCTAACCCTAAACCTTCCCCAAAGCCTGACACTCAACATCCCCTATTCCTAGCCCGTACACTAACTCTAACCCGCGCCCTCACATGTACGCTCCCCCTAAAGCGTTGTCATACCCTCAGCTTAACCCTAAACCGTCCCCGCCCCTGACCCTAACCCTAGCCCGAACCCTCACCCTAACATTTCCCCGAAGAATGACTCTCACCCGTCCCCTAATCCTAACCCGTACACTAACACTAACACGTGCCCTCACACGTACGCTCCCCGTAAAGCGTTGTCGTACCCTCACCTGGACTCTAAACCGTCCCCGTCCCCTAACCCTAACCCTAGCCCGAACCCTAACCCTAACACTTCACCAAAGCCTGACCCTCACCCGTCCCCTAAATCTAGCCCGTACACTAAGACTGACCCACGCCTAACACGTACGCTCCCCCTAAAGCGTTGTTGTACCCTCACCTGGACCCTAAACCGTCCCCGTCCCGTAACCCTAACCCTAGCCCGAACCCTAAACCTAACACTTCCCCGAAGCCTGACACACACCCGTCCCCTTATCCTAACCCTACGCTAACACTAACCCGTGCCCTCACACGTACGCTCCCCCTAAACCGTTTTCGTACCCTCACCTGGACCCTAAACCGTCCCCGTCCCCTAACCCTAACCCTAGCCCGAACCCTAACCCTAACCCTTCCCTGAAGCCTGACCCTCACCCGTCCAATAATCCTAACCCGTACGCTAACACTAACCGGCGCACTCACACGTACGCTCCCCCTAAAACTTTGTCGTACCCTCACCTGGACCCTAAACCGTCCCAGTCCCTTAACCCTAACCCTTTCCCGAACCCTAAGCCTAACCCTTCCCCGAAGCCTGACCCTCACCCATACCCTAATCATAACACGTACGCTAACACTAACCCGCGCCCTCACACGTACGCTCCCCCTAAAGCGTTGTCTTACCCTCACCTGGACCCTAAACCGTCCCCGTCCCCTAACCCTACCCCTAGCCCGAACCTAACCCTAACCCTTCCCCGAAGCCTGACCCTCACCCGTCCCCTAATCCTAACCCGTACGCTAACACTAACCCGCGCCCTCGCACGTACGCTCCCCCTAAAGCGTTGTCGTACACTCACCTCGACCCTAAACCGTCCCCGTCCCCTAACCCTAAACCTAGCCCGAACCCTAACCCTAGCCCTTACCCGAAGCCTGTCCCGCACCCGTCCCCTAATCCTAACCCGTATGCTAACACTAACCCGCGCCCTCACACATACACTACATCTAAAACGTCGTACCCTCACCTGGACCCTAAACTGTCCCCGTCCCCTAACCCTAACCCTAGCCAGAACCCTAGCCCTAACCATTCCCGGAAGCCTGACCCTCAACATCCCCTATTCCTAGCCCGTACGCTAACTCTAACCCGCGCCCTCACACGTACGTTCCCCTAAAGCGTTGTCGTACCCTCACCTTAACCCTAAACCGTCCCCGACCCTAACCCTAACCCTAGCCCGAACCCTCACACTAACCTTTCCCCGAAGAATGACCCTCACCTGTCCCCTAATCCTAGCCCGTACGCTAACACTAACACGTTCCCTCACACGTACGCTCCCCGTAAAGCATTGTCGTACCCTCTCCTGGACCCTAAACCCTCCCCGTCAGCTAACCCTAACCCTAGCCCGAACCCTAACCCTAACCCTTCACCAAAGCCTGACCCTCACCCGTCCCTTAATCCTAGCCCGTACGCTAAAACTAACCCACGCCTAACATGTACGCTCCCCCTAAAGCGTTGTTGTACCCTCACCTGGACCCTAAACCGTCCCCATCCCCGTCCCCTAACCATAAACCTATCCCGAAACCAAACCCTAACCCTTCCCCGAAGCCTGACCCTCACTCGTCCCCTAATCCTAGCCCGTACGCTAACACTAACCCGCGCCCTCACACGTACGCTCCGCCTTAAGCGTTATCGTACCCTCACCTGGACCCTAAACCGTCCCCGTCCCGTAACCCTCACCCTAGCCCGAACCCTAATCCTAACCCTTCCCCGAAGCCTGACACACACCCGTCCCATAATCCTAACCCGTACGCGAACACTAAACCGCGCCCTCACACCTACGCTCCCCCTAAAGCGTTGTCGTACCCTCACCTGGACCCTAAACCGTCCCCGTCCCCTAAACCTAAGCCTAGCCCGAAGCCTAACCCTAACACTTCCCCGAAGCCTGACGCTCACCCGTCCCCTAATCCTAACCCATACGCTAACACTAACACGCGCTCTCACACTTACGCTCCCCCTAAAGTGTTGTCGGACCCTCACTTGGAACCTAAACCCTCCCCGTCCCCTAACACTAACCCTAGTCCGAACCCTAACGCGAACACTTCCCCGAAGCCTGACCCTCACACGTCCCCTAATCCTAACCCGTATGCTAACACTAACCCGCGCCCTCACACGTACGCTCCCCCTAAAGCGTTGTCGTACCCTCACCTGAACCCTCTACTGTCCCCGTCCCCTAACCCTAACCCTAGCCCGAACCCTAACCCTAACCCTTCCCCGAAGCCTGACCCTCACCCGTCCCCTAATCCTAACCCGTACGCTAACAGTAACCCTTGCCCTCACACGTACGCTCCCCCTAAAGCGTTTTCGTACCCTCACCTGGACCCTAAACCGTCCCCGTCCCCTAACCCTAACCCTAGCCCGAACCCTAGATCTAACCCTTCCCCGAAGCCTGACCCACACCCGTCCTCTAATCCTAACCCATACGCTAACACTAACCCGCGTCCTCACACGTACGCTCTCCCTAAGCGTTGTTGTACCCTCACCTGGACCCTAAACCGTCCCCGTCCCCTAACCCTAACCCTAGCCCGAACCCGAACCCTAACCCTTCCCCGAAGCCTGACCCTCACTTGTCCTCTAATCCTAACCCGTACGCTAACACTAACCCGCGCCCTCACACGTACGCTCCCCCTAAAGCGTTGTCGTACCCTCACCTGGACCCTAAACCGTCCCTGTCCCCTAACCCTAACCCTAGCCCGAACCCTAAACCTAACACTTCCCCGAAGCCTGACATTCACCCGTCCCCTAATCCTAACCCGTAGCCTAACACTAACCCGCGCCCTCACAAGTATGCTCCCCCGAATGCTTTATCGTACCCTCACCTGGACCCTAAACCGTCCCCATCCCCTAACACTAACCCTAGCCCGAACCCTAACCCTAACCCTTCCCCGAAGACTGACCCTCACCCGTTCCATAATACTAAACCGTACGCTAACACTAACCCACGCCCTCACACGTACGCTCCCCCTAAAGCGTTGTCGTACCCTCACCTGGACCCTCAACCGTCCCCGTCCCCTAACACTAACCCTAGCCCGAACCCTAACCCTAACACTTCCCCGAAGCCTGACCCTCACACGTCCCCTAATCCTAACCCGTACGCTAACACTAACCTGCGCCCTCACACGTACGCTCCCCCTAAAGCGTTGTCGTACCGTCACCTGGACCCTAAACCGTCCCCGTCCCGTAACCCTAACCCTAGCCCGAACCCTAAACCTAACACTTCCCCGAAGCCTGACACACACCCGTCCCCTTATCCTAACCCGTACGCTAACAGTAAACCGTGCCCTCACACGTACGCTCCCCCTAAAGCGTTGTCGTACTGTCACCTGATCCCTAAACAGTCCCCGTCCCCTAACCCTTACCCTAGCCCGAACGCTAACCCTAACACTTCCCCGAAGCCTGACCCTCACCCGTCCCCTAATCCTAACCCGTACGCTAACACTAACCCGCGCCCTCACACGTACGCTCCCCCTAAAGCGTTGTCGTACCCTCACCTGGACCCTAAACCGTCCCCGTTCCCTAACCCTAACCCTAGGCCGAACCCTAACCCTAACCCTGACCCGAAGCCTGACCCTCACCCGTCCCCTAATCCTAACCCGTACGCTAACACTAACCTGCGCCCTCACACCTAAGCTCCCCCTAAAGTGTTGTTGTACCCTCACCTGGACCCTAAACCGTCCCCGTCCCCTAACCCTAACCCTAGCCCGAACCCTAACCCTAACCCTTGCCCGAACCCTGACTCTCACCCGTCCCCTAATCCTAACCCCTACGCTAACACTAACCCGTGCCCTCACACGTACGCTCCCCCTAAACCGTTTTCGTACCCTCACCTGGACCCTAAACCGTCCCCGTCCCCTAACCCTAACCCTAGCCCGAACCCTAACCCTAACCCTTCCCTGAAGCCTGACCCTCACCCGTCCAATAATCCTAACCCGTACGCTAACACTAACCGGCGCACTCACACGTACGCTCCCCCTAAAACTTTGTCGTACCCTCACCTGGACCCTAAACCGTCCCAGTCCCTTAACCCTAACCCTTTCCCGAACCCTAAGCCTAACCCTTCCCCGAAGCCTGACCCTCACCCATACCCTAATCATAACACGTACGCTAACACTAACCCGCGCCCTCACACGTACGCTCCCCCTAAAGCGTTGTCGTACCCTCACCTGGACCCTAAACCGTCCCCGTCCCCTAACCCTAACCCTAGCCCGAACCTAACCCTAACCCTTCCCCGAAGCCTGACCCTCACCCGTCCCCTAATCCTAACCCGTACGCTAACACTAACCCGCGCCCTCGCACGTACGCTCCCCCTAAAGCGTTGTCGTACACTCACCTCGACCCTAAACCGTCCCCGTCCCCTAACCCTAAACCTAGCCCGAACCCTAACCCTAGCCCTTACCCGAAGCCTGTCCCGCACCCGTCCCCTAATCCTAACCCGTACGCTAACACTAACCCGCGCCCTCACACATACACTACACCTAAAACGTCGTACCCTCACCTGGACCCTAAACTGTCCCCGTCCCCTAACCCTAACCCTAGCCAGAACCCTAGCCCTAACCATTCCCGGAAGCCTGACCCTCAACATCCCCTATTCCTAGCCCGTACGCTAACTCTAACCCGCGCCCTCACACGTACGTTCCCCTAAAGCGTTGTCGTACCCTCACCTTAACCCTAAACCGTCCCCGACCCTAACCCTAACCCTAGCCCGAACCCTCACACTAACCTTTCCCCGAAGAATGACCCTCACCTGTCCCCTAATCCTAGCCCGTACGCTAACACTAACACGTGCCCTCACACGTACGCTCCCCGTAAAGCATTGTCGTACCCTCTCCTGGACCCTAAACCCTCCCCGTCAGCTAACCCTAACCCTAGCCCGAACCCTAACCCTAACCCTTCACCAAAGCCTGACCCTCACCCGTCCCTTAATCCTAGCCCGTACGCTAAAACTAACCCACGCCTAACATGTACGCTCCCCCTAAAGCGTTGTTGTACCCTCACCTGGACCCTAAACCGTCCCCATCCCCGTCCCCTAACCATAAACCTATCCCGAAACCAAACCCTAACCCTTCCCCGAAGCCTGACCCTCACTCGTCCCCTAATCCTAGCCCGTACGCTAACACTAACCCGCGCCCTCACACGTACGCTCCGCCTTAAGCGTTATCGTACCCTCACCTGGACCCTAAACCGTCCCCGTCCCGTAACCCTCACCCTAGCCCGAACCCTAATCCTAACCCTTCCCCGAAGCCTGACACACACCCGTCCCATAATCCTAACCCGTACGCGAACACTAAACCGCGCCCTCACACCTACGCTCCCCCTAAAGCGTTGTCGTACCCTCACCTGGACCCTAAACCGTCCCCGTCCCCTAAACCTAAGCCTAGCCCGAAGCCTAACCCTAACACTTCCCCGAAGCCTGACGCTCACCCGTCCCCTAATCCTAACCCATACGCTAACACTAACACGCGCTCTCACACTTACGCTCCCCCTAAAGTGTTGTCGGACCCTCACTTGGAACCTAAACCCTCCCCGTCCCCTAACACTAACCCTAGTCCGAACCCTAACGCGAACACTTCCCCGAAGCCTGACCCTCACACGTCCCCTAATCCTAACCCGTATGCTAACACTAACCCGCGCCCTCACACGTACGCTCCCCCTAAAGCGTTGTCGTACCCTCACCTGAACCCTCTACTGTCCCCGTCCCCTAACCCTAACCCTAGCCCGAACCCTAACCCTAACCCTTCCCCGAAGCCTGACCCTCACCCGTCCCCTAATCCTAACCCGTACGCTAACAGTAACCCTTGCCCTCACACGTACGCTCCCCCTAAAGCGTTTTCGTACCCTCACCTGGACCCTAAACCGTCCCCGTCCCCTAACCCTAACCCTAGCCCGAACCCTAGATCTAACCCTTCCCCGAAGCCTGACCCACACCCGTCCTCTAATCCTAACCCATACGCTAACACTAACCCGCGTCCTCACACGTACGCTCTCCCTAAGCGTTGTTGTACCCTCACCTGGACCCTAAACCGTCCCCGTCCCCTAACCCTAACCCTAGCCCGAACCCGAACCCTAACCCTTCCCCGAAGCCTGACCCTCACTTGTCCTCTAATCCTAACCCGTACGCTAACACTAACCCGCGCCCTCACACGTACGCTCCCCCTAAAGCGTTGTCGTACCCTCACCTGGACCCTAAACCGTCCCTGTCCCCTAACCCTAACCCTAGCCCGAACCCTAAACCTAACACTTCCCCGAAGCCTGACATTCACCCGTCCCCTAATCCTAACCCGTAGCCTAACACTAACCCGCGCCCTCACAAGTATGCTCCCCCGAATGCTTTATCGTACCCTCACCTGGACCCTAAACCGTCCCCATCCCCTAACACTAACCCTAGCCCGAACCCTAACCCTAACCCTTCCCCGAAGACTGACCCTCACCCGTTCCATAATACTAAACCGTACGCTAACACTAACCCACGCCCTCACACGTACGCTCCCCCTAAAGCGTTGTCGTACCCTCACCTGGACCCTCAACCGTCCCCGTCCCCTAACACTAACCCTAGCCCGAACCCTAACCCTAACACTTCCCCGAAGCCTGACCCTCACACGTCCCCTAATCCTAACCCGTACGCTAACACTAACCTGCGCCCTCACACGTACGCTCCCCCTAAAGCGTTGTCGTACCGTCACCTGGACCCTAAACCGTCCCCGTCCCGTAACCCTAACCCTAGCCCGAACCCTAAACCTAACACTTCCCCGAAGCCTGACACACACCCGTCCCCTTATCCTAACCCGTACGCTAACAGTAAACCGTGCCCTCACACGTACGCTCCCCCTAAAGCGTTGTCGTACTGTCACCTGGACCCTAAACAGTCCCCGTCCCCTAACCCTTACCCTAGCCCGAACGCTAACCCTAACACTTCCCCGAAGCCTGACCCTCACCCGTCCCCTAATCCTAACCCGTACGCTAACACTAACCCGCGCCCTCACACGTACGCTCCCCCTAAAGCGTTGTCGTACCCTCACCTGGACCCTAAACCGTCCCCGTTCCCTAACCCTAACCCTAGGCCGAACCCTAACCCTAACCCTGACCCGAAGCCTGACCCTCACCCGTCCCCTAATCCTAACCCGTACGCTAACACTAACCTGCGCCCTCACACCTAAGCTCCCCCTAAAGTGTTGTTGTACCCTCACCTGGACCCTAAACCGTCCCCGTCCCCTAACCCTAACCCTAGCCCGAACCCTAACCCTAACCCTTGCCCGAACCCTGACTCTCACCCGTCCCCTAATCCTAACCCCTACGCTAACACTAACCCGTGCCCTCACACGTACGCTCCCCCTAAACCGTTTTCGTACCCTCACCTGGACCCTAAACCGTCCCCGTCCCCTAACCCTAACCCTAGCCCGAACCCTAACCCTAACCCTTCCCTGAAGCCTGACCCTCACCCGTCCAATAATCCTAACCCGTACGCTAACACTAACCGGCGCACTCACACGTACGCTCCCCCTAAAACTTTGTCGTACCCTCACCTGGACCCTAAACCGTCCCAGTCCCTTAACCCTAACCCTTTCCCGAACCCTAAGCCTAACCCTTCCCCGAAGCCTGACCCTCACCCATACCCTAATCATAACACGTACGCTAACACTAACCCGCGCCCTCACACGTACGCTCCCCCTAAAGCGTTGTCGTACCCTCACCTGGACCCTAAACCGTCCCCGTCCCCTAACCCTAACCCTAGCCTGAACCTAACCCTAACCCTTCCCCGAAGCCTGACCCTCACCCGTCCCCTAATCCTAACCCGTACGCTAACACTAACCCGCGCCCTCGCACGTACGCTCCCCCTAAAGCGTTGTCGTACACTCACCTCGACCCTAAACCGTCCCCGTCCCCTAACCCTAAACCTAGCCCGAACCCTAACCCTAGCCCTTACCCGAAGCCTGTCCCGCACCCGTCCCCTAATCCTAACCCGTACGCTAACACTAACCCGCGCCCTCACACATACACTACACCTAAAACGTCGTACCCTCACCTGGACCCTAAACTGTCCCCGTCCCCTAACCCTAACCCTAGCCAGAACCCTAGCCCTAACCATTCCCGGAAGCCTGACCCTCAACATCCCCTATTCCTAGCCCGTACGCTAACTCTAACCCGCGCCCTCACACGTACGCTCCCCCTAAAGCGTTGTCGTACCCTCACCTTAACCCTAAACCGTCCCCGCCCCTAACCCTAACCCTAGCCCGAACCCTCACACTAACCTTTCCCCGAAGAATGACCCTCACCTGTCCCCTAATCCTAGCCCGTACGCTAACACTAACACGTGCCCTCACACGTACGCTCCCCTTAAAGCATTGTCGTACCCTCACCTGGACCCTAAACCCTCCCCGTCAGCTAACCCTAACCCTAGCCCGAACCCTAACCCTAACCCTTCACCAAAGCCTGACCCTCACCCGTCCCTTAATCCTAGCCCGTACGCTAAAACTAACCCACGCCTAACATGTACGCTCCCCCTAAAGCGTTGTTGTACCCTCACCTGGACCCTAAACCGTCCCCATCCCCGTCCCCTAACCCTAAACCTATCCCGAAACCAAACCCTAACACTTCCCCGAAGCCTGACCCTCACTCGTCCCCTAATCCTAGCCCGTACGCTAACACTAACCCGCGCCCTCACACGTACGCTCCCCCTTAAGCGTTATCGTACCCTCACCTGGACCCTAAACCGTCCCCGTCCCCTCAACGTAACCCTAGGCCGAACCCTAAACCTAAAACTTCCCCGAAGCCTGACCCTCACACGTCCCCTAATCCTAACCTGTACGCTAACAGTAACCCTCGCCCTCACACGTACGCTCCCCCTAAAGCGTTGTCGTGCCCTCACCTGGACCCTAATCCGTCCCCATCCCCTAACCATAACCCTTGCCCGAACCCTAGCCCTAACCCTTCCCCGAAGCCTGACCCTCACCCGTCCCCTAATCCTAAACCGTACACTAACACTAAACCATGCCCTCACACGTACGCTCCCCGTAAAGCGTTGTCGTACCCTCACCTAGACCCTAAACCATCCCCGTCCCCTAACCCTAACCCTAGCCCGAACCCTAACCCTAACACTTCCCCGAAGCCTGTACCTCACCCGTCCCCTAATCCTAACCCGTACGCTAACACTAACCCGCGCCCTCACACGTACGCTCCCCCTAAAGCGTTGTCGTAACCTTACCTGGACCCTAAATCGTCCCCGTTCCCTAACCCGAACCCTAGGCCGAACCCTAACCCTAAACCTGACCCGAAGCCTGACCCTCACCCGTCCCCTAATCCTAACCCGTACGCTAACACTAACCTGCGCCCTCACACCTAAGCTCCCCCTAAAGTGTTGTTGTACCCTCACCTGGACCCTAAACCGTCCCCGTCCCCTAACCCTAACCCTAGCCCGAACCTAACCCTAACCCTTCCCCGAAGCCTGACCCTCACCCGTCCCCGAATCCTAACCCGTACGCTAACACTAACCCGCGCCCTCACACATACACTACACCTAAAACGTCGTACCCTCACCTGGACCCTAAACTGTCCCCGTCCCCTAACCCTAACCCTAGTCAGAACCCTAGCCCTAACCATTCCCGGAAGCCTGACCCTCAACATCCCCTATTCCTAGCCCGTACGCTAACTCTAACCCGCGCCCTCACACGTACGCTCCCCCTAAAGCGTTGTCGTACTATCACCTTAACCCTAAACCGTCCCCGCCCCTAACCCTAACCCTAGCCCGTACCCTCACACTAACCTTTCCCCGAAGAATGACCCTCACCTGTCCCCTAATCCTAGCCCGTACGCTAACACTAACACGTGCCCTCACACGTATGCTCCCCGTAAAGCATTGTCGTACCCTCACCTGGACCCTAAACCCTCCCCGTCAGCTAACCCTAACCCTAGCCCGAACCCTAACCCTAACCCTTCACCAAAGCCTGACCCTCACCCGTCCCTTAATCCTAGCCCGTACGCTAAAACTAACCCACGCCTAACATGTACGCTCCCCCTAAAGCGTTGTTGTACCCTCACCTGGACCCTAAACCGTCCCCATCCCCGTCCCCTAACCCTAAACCTATCCCGAAACCAAACCCTAACCCTTCCCCGAAGCCTGACCCTCACTCGTCCCCTAATCCTAGCCCGTACGCTAACACTAACCCGCGCCCTCACACGTACGCTACCCCTTAAGCGTTATCGTACCCTCACCTGGACCCTAAACCGTCCCCGTACCCTCAACGTAACCCTAGGCCGAACCCTAAACCTAAAACTTCCCCGAAGCCTGACCCTCACACGTCCCCTAATCCTAACTCGTACGCTAACAGTAACCCTCGCCCTCACACGTACGCTCCCCCTAAACCGTTTTCGTACCCTCACCTGGACCCTAAACCGTCCCCGTCCCCTAACCCTAACCCTAGCCCGAACCCTAACCCTAACCCTTCCCTGAAGCCTGACCCTCACCCGTCCAATAATCCTAACCCGTACGCTAACACTAACCGGCGCACTCACACGTACGCTCCCCCTAAAACTTTGTCGTACCCTCACCTGGACCCTAAACCGTCCCAGTCCCTTAACCCTAACCCTTTCCCGAACCCTAAGCCTAACCCTTCCCCGAAGCCTGACCCTCACCCATACCCTAATCATAACACGTACGCTAACACTAACCCGCGCCCTCACACGTACGCTCCCCCTAAAGCGTTGTCGTACCCTCACCTGGACCCTAAACCGTCCCCGTCCCCTAACCCTAACCCTAGCCTGAACCTAACCCTAACCCTTCCCCGAAGCCTGACCCTCACCCGTCCCCTAATCCTAACCCGTACGCTAACACTAACCCGCGCCCTCGCACGTACGCTCCCCCTAAAGCGTTGTCGTACACTCACCTCGACCCTAAACCGTCCCCGTCCCCTAACCCTAAACCTAGCCCGAACCCTAACCCTAGCCCTTACCCGAAGCCTGTCCCGCACCCGTCCCCTAATCCTAACCCGTACGCTAACACTAACCCGCGCCCTCACACATACACTACACCTAAAACGTCGTACCCTCACCTGGACCCTAAACTGTCCCCGTCCCCTAACCCTAACCCTAGCCAGAACCCTAGCCCTAACCATTCCCGGAAGCCTGACCCTCAACATCCCCTATTCCTAGCCCGTACGCTAACTCTAACCCGCGCCCTCACACGTACGCTCCCCCTAAAGCGTTGTCGTACCCTCACCTTAACCCTAAACCGTCCCCGCCCCTAACCCTAACCCTAGCCCGAACCCTCACACTAACCTTTCCCCGAAGAATGACCCTCACCTGTCCCCTAATCCTAGCCCGTACGCTAACACTAACACGTGCCCTCACACGTACGCTCCCCGTAAAGCATTGTCGTACCCTCACCTGGACCCTAAACCCTCCCCGTCAGCTAACCCTAACCCTAGCCCGAACCCTAACCCTAACCCTTCACCAAAGCCTGACCCTCACCCGTCCCTTAATCCTAGCCCGTACGCTAAAACTAACCCACGCCTAACATGTACGCTCCCCCTAAAGCGTTGTTGTACCCTCACCTGGACCCTAAACCGTCCCCATCCCCGTCCCCTAACCCTAAACCTATCCCGAAACCAAACCCTAACACTTCCCCGAAGCCTGACCCTCACTCGTCCCCTAATCCTAGCCCGTACGCTAACACTAACCCGCGCCCTCACACGTACGCTCCCCCTTAAGCGTTATCGTACCCTCACCTGGACCCTAAACCGTCCCCGTCCCCTCAACGTAACCCTAGGCCGAACCCTAAACCTAAAACTTCCCCGAAGCCTGACCCTCACACGTCCCCTAATCCTAACCTGTACGCTAACAGTAACCCTCGCCCTCACACGTACGCTCCCCCTAAAGCGTTGTCGTGCCCTCACCTGGACCCTAATCCGTCCCCATCCCCTAACCATAACCCTTGCCCGAACCCTAGCCCTAACCCTTCCCCGAAGCCTGACCCTCACCCGTCCCCTAATCCTAAACCGTACACTAACACTAAACCATGCCCTCACACGTACGCTCCCCGTAAAGCGTTGTCGTACCCTCACCTGGACCCTAAACCATCCCCGTCCCCTAACCCTAACCCTAGCCCGAACCCTAACCCTAACACTTCCCCGAAGCCTGTACCTCACCCGTCCCCTAATCCTAACCCGTACGCTAACACTAACCCGCGCCCTCACACGTACGCTCCCCCTAAAGCGTTGTCGTAACCTTACCTGGACCCTAAATCGTCCCCGTTCCCTAACCCGAACCCTAGGCCGAACCCTAACCCTAAACCTGACCCGAAGCCTGACCCTCACCCGTCCCCTAATCCTAACCCGTACGCTAACACTAACCTGCGCCCTCACACCTAAGCTCCCCCTAAAGTGTTGTTGTACCCTCACCTGGACCCTAAACCGTCCCCGTCCCCTAACCCTAACCCTAGCCCGAACCTAACCCTAACCCTTCCCCGAAGCCTGACCCTCACCCGTCCCCGAATCCTAACCCGTACGCTAACACTAACCCGCGCCCTCACACATACACTACACCTAAAACGTCGTACCCTCACCTGGACCCTAAACTGTCCCCGTCCCCTAACCCTAACCCTAGTCAGAACCCTAGCCCTAACCATTCCCGGAAGCCTGACCCTCAACATCCCCTATTCCTAGCCCGTACGCTAACTCTAACCCGCGCCCTCACACGTACGCTCCCCCTAAAGCGTTGTCGTACTATCACCTTAACCCTAAACCGTCCCCGCCCCTAACCCTAACCCTAGCCCGTACCCTCACACTAACCTTTCCCCGAAGAATGACCCTCACCTGTCCCCTAATCCTAGCCCGTACGCTAACACTAACACGTGCCCTCACACGTATGCTCCCCGTAAAGCATTGTCGTACCCTCACCTGGACCCTAAACCCTCCCCGTCAGCTAACCCTAACCCTAGCCCGAACCCTAACCCTAACCCTTCACCAAAGCCTGACCCTCACCCGTCCCTTAATCCTAGCCCGTACGCTAAAACTAACCCACGCCTAACATGTACGCTCCCCCTAAAGCGTTGTTGTACCCTCACCTGGACCCTAAACCGTCCCCATCCCCGTCCCCTAACCCTAAACCTATCCCGAAACCAAACCCTAACCCTTCCCCGAAGCCTGACCCTCACTCGTCCCCTAATCCTAGCCCGTACGCTAACACTAACCCGCGCCCTCACACGTACGCTACCCCTTAAGCGTTATCGTACCCTCACCTGGACCCTAAACCGTCCCCGTACCCTCAACGTAACCCTAGGCCGAACCCTAAACCTAAAACTTCCCCGAAGCCTGACCCTCACACGTCCCCTAATCCTAACTCGTACGCTAACAGTAACCCTCGCCCTCACACGTACGCTCCCCCTAAACCGTTTTCGTACCCTCACCTGGACCCTAAACCGTCCCCGTCCCCTAACCCTAACCCTAGCCCGAACCCTAACCCTAACCCTTCCCTGAAGCCTGACCCTCACCCGTCCAATAATCCTAACCCGTACGCTAACACTAACCGGCGCACTCACACGTACGCTCCCCCTAAAACTTTGTCGTACCCTCACCTGGACCCTAAACCGTCCCAGTCCCTTAACCCTAACCCTTTCCCGAACCCTAAGCCTAACCCTTCCCCGAAGCCTGACCCTCACCCATACCCTAATCATAACACGTACGCTAACACTAACCCGCGCCCTCACACGTACGCTCCCCCTAAAGCGTTGTCGTACCCTCACCTGGACCCTAAACCGTCCCCGTCCCCTAACCCTAACCCTAGCCTGAACCTAACCCTAACCCTTCCCCGAAGCCTGACCCTCACCCGTCCCCTAATCCTAACCCGTACGCTAACACTAACCCGCGCCCTCGCACGTACGCTCCCCCTAAAGCGTTGTCGTACACTCACCTCGACCCTAAACCGTCCCCGTCCCCTAACCCTAAACCTAGCCCGAACCCTAACCCTAGCCCTTACCCGAAGCCTGTCCCGCACCCGTCCCCTAATCCTAACCCGTACGCTAACACTAACCCGCGCCCTCACACATACACTACACCTAAAACGTCGTACCCTCACCTGGACCCTAAACTGTCCCCGTCCCCTAACCCTAACCCTAGCCAGAACCCTAGCCCTAACCATTCCCGGAAGCCTGACCCTCAACATCCCCTATTCCTAGCCCGTACGCTAACTCTAACCCGCGCCCTCACACGTACGCTCCCCCTAAAGCGTTGTCGTACCCTCACCTTAACCCTAAACCGTCCCCGCCCCTAACCCTAACCCTAGCCCGAACCCTCACACTAACCTTTCCCCGAAGAATGACCCTCACCTGTCCCCTAATCCTAGCCCGTACGCTAACACTAACACGTGCCCTCACACGTACGCTCCCCTTAAAGCATTGTCGTACCCTCACCTGGACCCTAAACCCTCCCCGTCAGCTAACCCTAACCCTAGCCCGAACCCTAACCCTAACCCTTCACCAAAGCCTGACCCTCACCCGTCCCTTAATCCTAGCCCGTACGCTAAAACTAACCCACGCCTAACATGTACGCTCCCCCTAAAGCGTTGTTGTACCCTCACCTGGACCCTAAACCGTCCCCATCCCCGTCCCCTAACCCTAAACCTATCCCGAAACCAAACCCTAACACTTCCCCGAAGCCTGACCCTCACTCGTCCCCTAATCCTAGCCCGTACGCTAACACTAACCCGCGCCCTCACACGTACGCTCCCCCTTAAGCGTTATCGTACCCTCACCTGGACCCTAAACCGTCCCCGTCCCCTCAACGTAACCCTAGGCCGAACCCTAAACCTAAAACTTCCCCGAAGCCTGACCCTCACACGTCCCCTAATCCTAACCTGTACGCTAACAAAACCCTCGCCCTCACACGTACGCTCCCCCTAAAGCGTTGTCGTGCCCTCACCTGGACCCTAATCCGTCCCCGTCCCCTAACCATAACCCTTGCCCGAACCCTAGCCCTAACCCTTCCCCGAAGCCTGACCCTCACCCGTCCCCTAATCCTAAACCGTACACTAACACTAAACCATGCCCTCACACGTACGCTCCCCGTAAAGCGTTGTCGTACCCTCACCTGGACCCTAAACCATCCCCGTCCCCTAACCCTAACCCTAGCCCGAACCCTAACCCTAACACTTCCCCGAAGCCTGTACCTCACCCGTCCCCTAATCCTAACCCGTACGCTAACACTAACCCGCGCCCTCACACGTACGCTCCCCCTAAAGCGTTGTCGTAACCTTACCTGGACCCTAAATCGTCCCCGTTCCCTAACCCGAACCCTAGGCCGAACCCTAACCCTAAACCTGACCCGAAGCCTGACCCTCACCCGTCCCCTAATCCTAACCCGTACGCTAACACTAACCTGCGCCCTCACACCTAAGCTCCCCCTAAAGTGTTGTTGTACCCTCACCTGGACCCTAAACCGTCCCCGTCCCCTAACCCTAACCCTAGCCCGAACCTAACCCTAACCCTTCCCCGAAGCCTGACCCTCACCCGTCCCCGAATCCTAACCCGTACGCTAACACTAACCCGCGCCCTCACACATACACTACACCTAAAACGTCGTACCCTCACCTGGACCCTAAACTGTCCCCGTCCCCTAACCCTAACCCTAGCCAGAACCCTAGCCCTAACCATTCCCGGAAGCCTGACCCTCAACATCCCCTATTCCTAGCCCGTACGCTAACTCTAACCCGCGCCCTCACACGTACGCTCCCCCTAAAGCGTTGTCGTACGCTCACCTTAACCCTAAACCGTCCCCGCCCCTAACCCTAACCCTAGCCCGTACCCTCACACTAACCTTTCCCCGAAGAATGACCCTCACCTGTCCCCTAATCCTAGCCCGTACGCTAACACTAACACGTGCCCTCACACGTATGCTCCCCGTAAAGCATTGTCGTACCCTCACCTGGACCCTAAACCCTCCCCGTCAGCTAACCCTAACCCTAGCCCGAACCCTAACCCTAACCCTTCACCAAAGCCTGACCCTCACCCGTCCCTTAATCCTAGCCCGTACGCTAAAACTAACCCACGCCTAACATGTACGCTCCCCCTAAAGCGTTGTTGTACCCTCACCTGGACCCTAAACCGTCCCCATCCCCGTCCCCTAACCCTAAACCTATCCCGAAACCAAACCCTAACCCTTCCCCGAAGCCTGACCCTCACTCGTCCCCTAATCCTAGCCCGTACGCTAACACTAACCCGCGCCCTCACACGTACGCTACCCCTTAAGCGTTATCGTACCCTCACCTGGACCCTAAACCGTCCCCGTACCCTCAACGTAACCCTAGGCCGAACCCTAAACCTAAAACTTCCCCGAAGCCTGACCCTCACACGTCCCCTAATCCTAACTCGTACGCTAACAGTAACCCTCGCCCTCACACGTACGCTCCCCCTAAAGCGTTGTCGTGCCCTCACCTGGACCCTAATCCGTCCCCGTCCCCTAACCATAACCCTTGCCCGAACCCTAACCCTAACCCTTCCCCGAAGCCTGACCCTCACCCGTCCCCTAATCCTAACCCGTACGCTAACACTAACCCGTGCCCTCACACGTACGCTCCCCGTAAAGCGTTGTCGTACCCTCACCTGGACCCTCAACCATCCCCGTCCCCTAACCCTAACCCTAGCCCGAACCCTAACCCTAACCCTTCCCCGAAGCCTGACCCTCACCCGCCCCCTAATCCTACCCCGTACGCTAACACTAACCCATGCCCTCACACGTACGCTGCCCCTAAAGCGTTGTCATACACTCACCTGGACCCTAAACCGTCCCCGTCCGCTAACCCTAGCCTGAACCCTAACCGTAACCCTTCCCCGAAGCCTGACCCTCTCCCATCCCCTAATCCTAACCCGTACGCTAACACTAACCCGCGCCCTCACACGTACGCTCCCCCTAAAGCGTTGTCGTACCCTCACCTGGAACCTAAACCGTCCCCATCCCCTAACCCTAACCCTAGCCCGAAACCTAACCCTAACCCTTCCCCAAAGCCTGACCTCACCCGTCCCCTAATCCTAGCCCGTACGTTGAAACTAACCCCCGCCCTCACACGTCCGCTCCCCCTAAAGCGTTGTCGTACCCTCACCTGGACCCTAAACCGTCCCCATCCCCTAACCCTAACCCTAGCCCGAACCCTAACCCTAAACCTTCCCCAAAGCCTGACACTCAACATCCCCTATTCCTAGCCCGTACACTAACTCTAACCCGCGCCCTCACACGTACGCTCCCCCTAAAGCGTTGTCATACCCTCAGCTTAACCCTAAACCGTCCCCACCCCTGACCCTAACCCTAGCCCGAACCCTCACCCTAACATTTCCCCGAAGAATGACTCTCACCCGTCCCCTAATCCTAGCCCGTACACTAACACTAACACGTGCCCTCACACGTACGCTCCCCGTAAAGCGTTGTCGTACCCTCACCTGGACTCTAAACCGTCCCCGTCCCCTAACCCTAACCCTAGCCCGAACCCTAACCCTAACACTTCACCAAAGCCTGACCCTCACCCGTCCCCTAAATCTAGCCCGTACACTAAGACTGACCCACGCCTAACACGTACGCTCCCCCTAAAGCGTTGTTGTACCCTCACCTGGACCCTAAACCGTCCCCGTCCCCTAACCCTAACCCTAGCCCAAACCCTAACCCTAACCCTTCCCCGAAGCCTGACCCTCACCCGTCCCCTAATCCTAACCCGTACGCGAACACTAACCCGCGCCCTCACACGTACGCTCCCCCTAAAGCGTTGTCGTACTGTCACCTGGACCCTAAACAGTCCCCGTCCCCTAACCCTTACCCTAGCCCGAACGCTAACCCTAACACTTCCCCGAAGCCTGACCCTCACCCGTCCCCTAATCCTAACCCGTACGCTAACACTAACCCGCGCCCTCACACGTACGCTCCCCCTAAAGCGTTGTCGTACCCTCACCTGGACCCTAAACCGTCCCCGTCCCCTAACCCTAACCCTAGGCCGAACCCTAACCCTAACCCTGACCCGAAGCCTGACCCTCACCCGTCCCCTAATCCTAACCCGTACGCTAACACTAACCTGCGCCCTCACACCTAAGCTCCCCCTAAGTGTTGTTGTACCCTCACCTGGACCCTAAACCGTCCCCGTCCCCTAACCCTAACCCTAGCCCGAACCCTAACCCTAACCCTTGCCCGAACCCTGACTCTCACCCGTCCCCTAATCCTAACCCCTACGCTAACACTAACCCGTGCCCTCACACGTACGCTCCCCCTAAACCGTTTTCGTACCCTCACCTGGACCCTAAACCGTCCCCGTCCCCTAACCCTAACCCTAGCCCGAACCCTAACCCTAACCCTTCCCTGAAGCCTGACCCTCACCCGTCCAATAATCCTAACCCGTACGCTAACACTAACCGGCGCACTCACACGTACGCTCCCCCTAAAACTTTGTCGTACCCTCACCTGGACCCTAAACCGTCCCAGTCCCTTAACCCTAACCCTTTCCCGAACCCTAAGCCTAACCCTTCCCCGAAGCCTGACCCTCACCCATACCCTAATCATAACACGTACGCTAACACTAACCCGCGCCCTCACACGTACGCTCCCCCTAAAGCGTTGTCTTACCCTCACCTGGACCCTAAACCGTCCCCGTCCCCTAACCCTACCCCTAGCCCGAACCTAACCCTAACCCTTCCCCGAAGCCTGACCCTCACCCGTCCCCTAATCCTAACCCGTACGCTAACACTAACCCGCGCCCTCGCACGTACGCTCCCCCTAAAGCGTTGTCGTACACTCACCTCGACCCTAAACCGTCCCCGTCCCCTAACCCTAAACCTAGCCTGAACCCTAACCCTAGCCCTTACCCGAAGCCTGTCCCGCACCCGTCCCCTAATCCTAACCCGTATGCTAACACTAACCCGCGCCCTCACACATACACTACATCTAAAACGTCGTACCCTCACCTGGACCCTAAACTGTCCCCGTCCCCTAACCCTAACCCTAGCCAGAACCCTAGCCCTAACCATTCCCGGAAGCCTGACCCTCAACATCCCCTATTCCTAGCCCGTACGCTAACTCTAACCCGCGCCCTCACACGTACGCTCCCCCTAAAGCGTTGTCGTACCCTCACCTTAACCCTAAACCGTCCCCGACCCTAACCCTAACCCTAGCCCGAACCCTCACACTAACCTTTCCCCGAAGAATGACCCTCACCTGTCCCCTAATCCTAGCCCGTACGCTAACACTAACACGTGCCCTCACACGTACGCTCCCCGTAAAGCATTGTCGTACCCTCTCCTGGACCCTAAACCCTCCCCGTCAGCTAACCCTAACCCTAGCCCGAACCCTAACCCTAACCCTTCACCAAAGCCTGACCCTCACCCGTCCCTTAATCCTAGCCCGTACGCTAAAACTAACCCACGCCTAACATGTACGCTCCCCCTAAAGCGTTGTTGTACCCTCACCTGGACCCTAAACCGTCCCCATCCCCGTCCCCTAACCATAAACCTATCCCGAAACCAAACCCTAACCCTTCCCCGAAGCCTGACCCTCACTCGTCCCCTAATCCTAGCCCGTACGCTAACACTAACCCGCGCCCTCACACGAACACTCCCCCTAAAGCGTTGTCGTACCCTCACCTGGACCCTAAACCGTCCCCGTCCCGTAACCCTCACCCTAGCCCGAACCCTAATCCTAACCCTTCCCCGAAGCCTGACACACACCCGTCCCATAATCCTAACCCGTACGCGAACACTAAACCGCGCCCTCACACCTACGCTCCCCCTAAAGCGTTGTCGTACCCTCACCTGGACCCTAAACCGTCCCCGTCCCCTAAACCTAAGCCTAGCCCGAAGCCTAACCCTAACACTTCCCCGAAGCCTGACGCTCACCCGTCCCCTAATCCTAACCCATACGCTAACACTAACACGCGCTCTCACACTTACGCTCCCCCTAAAGTGTTGTCGGACCCTCACTTGGAACCTAAACCCTCCCCGTCCCCTAACACTAACCCTAGTCCGAACCCTAACGCGAACACTTCCCCGAAGCCTGACCCTCACACGTCCCCTAATCCTAACCCGTATGCTAACACTAACCCGCGCCCTCACACGTACGCTCCCCCTAAAGCGTTGTCGTACCCTCACCTGAACCCTCTACTGTCCCCGTCCCCTAACCCTAACCCTAGCCCGAACCCTAACCCTAACCCTTCCCCGAAGCCTGACCCTCACCCGTCCCCTAATCCTAACCCGTACGCTAACAGTAACCCTTGCCCTCACACGTACGCTCCCCCTAAAGCGTTTTCGTACCCTCACCTGGACCCTAAACCGTCCCCGTCCCCTAACCCTAACCCTAGCCCGAACCCTAGATCTAACCCTTCCCCGAAGCCTGACCCACACCCGTCCTCTAATCCTAACCCATACGCTAACACTAACCCGCGTCCTCACACGTACGCTCTCCCTAAGCGTTGTTGTACCCTCACCTGGACCCTAAACCGTCCCCGTCCCCTAACCCTAAGCCTAGCCCGAACCCGAACCCTAACCCTTCCCCGAAGCCTGACCCTCACTTGTCCTCTAATCCTAACCCGTACGCTAACACTAACCCGCGCCCTCACACGTACGCTCCCCCTAAAGCGTTGTCGTACCCTCACCTGGACCCTAAACCGTCCCTGTCCCCTAACCCTAACCCTAGCCCGAACCCTAAACCTAACACTTCCCCGAAGCCTGACATTCACCCGTCCCCTAATCCTAACCCGTAGCCTAACACTAACCCGCGCCCTCACAAGTATGCTCCCCCGAATGCTTTATCGTACCCTCACCTGGACCCTAAACCGTCCCCATCCCCTAACACTAACCCTAGCCCGAACCCTAACCCTAACCCTTCCCCGAAGACTGACCCTCACCCGTTCCATAATACTAAACCGTACGCTAACACTAACCCACGCCCTCACACGTACGCTCCCCCTAAAGCGTTGTCGTACCCTCACCTGGACCCTCAACCGTCCCCGTCCCCTAACACTAACCCTAGCCCGAACCCTAACCCTAACACTTCCCCGAAGCCTGACCCTCACACGTCCCCTAATCCTAACCCGTACGCTAACACTAACCTGCGCCCTCACACGTACGCTCCCCCTAAAGCGTTGTCGTACCGTCACCTGGACCCTAAACCGTCCCCGTCCCGTAACCCTAACCCTAGCCCGAACCCTAAACCTAACACTTCCCCGAAGCCTGACACACACCCGTCCCCTTATCCTAACCCGTACGCTAACAGTAAACCGTGCCCTCACACGTACGCTCCCCCTAAAGCGTTGTCGTACTGTCACCTGGACCCTAAACAGTCCCCGTCCCCTAACCCTTACCCTAGCCCGAACGCTAACCCTAACACTTCCCCGAAGCCTGACCCTCACCCGTCCCCTAATCCTAACCCGTACGCTAACACTAACCCGCGCCCTCACACGTACGCTCCCCCTAAAGCGTTGTCGTACCCTCACCTGGACCCTAAACCGTCCCCGTTCCCTAACCCTAACCCTAGGCCGAACCCTAACCCTAACCCTGACCCGAAGCCTGACCCTCACCCGTCCCCTAATCCTAACCCGTACGCTAACACTAACCTGCGCCCTCACACCTAAGCTCCCCCTAAAGTGTTGTTGTACCCTCACCTGGACCCTAAACCGTCCCCGTCCCCTAACCCTAACCCTAGCCCGAACCCTAACCCTAACCCTTGCCCGAACCCTGACTCTCACCCGTCCCCTAATCCTAACCCCTACGCTAACACTAACCCGTGCCCTCACACGTACGCTCCCCCTAAACCGTTTTCGTACCCTCACCTGGACCCTAAACCGTCCCCGTCCCCTAACCCTAACCCTAGCCCGAACCCTAACCCTAACCCTTCCCTGAAGCCTGACCCTCACCCGTCCAATAATCCTAACCCGTACGCTAACACTAACCGGCGCACTCACACGTACGCTCCCCCTAAAACTTTGTCGTACCCTCACCTGGACCCTAAACCGTCCCAGTCCCTTAACCCTAACCCTTTCCCGAACCCTAAGCCTAACCCTTCCCCGAAGCCTGACCCTCACCCATACCCTAATCATAACACGTACGCTAACACTAACCCGCGCCCTCACACGTACGCTCCCCCTAAAGCGTTGTCGTACCCTCACCTGGACCCTAAACCGTCCCCGTCCCCTAACCCTAACCCTAGCCTGAACCTAACCCTAACCCTTCCCCGAAGCCTGACCCTCACCCGTCCCCTAATCCTAACCCGTACGCTAACACTAACCCGCGCCCTCGCACGTACGCTCCCCCTAAAGCGTTGTCGTACACTCACCTCGACCCTAAACCGTCCCCGTCCCCTAACCCTAAACCTAGCCCGAACCCTAACCCTAGCCCTTACCCGAAGCCTGTCCCGCACCCGTCCCCTAATCCTAACCCGTACGCTAACACTAACCCGCGCCCTCACACATACACTACACCTAAAACGTCGTACCCTCACCTGGACCCTAAACTGTCCCCGTCCCCTAACCCTAACCCTAGCCAGAACCCTAGCCCTAACCATTCCCGGAAGCCTGACCCTCAACATCCCCTATTCCTAGCCCGTACGCTAACTCTAACCCGCGCCCTCACACGTACGCTCCCCCTAAAGCGTTGTCGTACCCTCACCTTAACCCTAAACCGTCCCCGCCCCTAACCCTAACCCTAGCCCGAACCCTCACACTAACCTTTCCCCGAAGAATGACCCTCACCTGTCCCCTAATCCTAGCCCGTACGCTAACACTAACACGTGCCCTCACACGTACGCTCCCCGTAAAGCATTGTCGTACCCTCACCTGGACCCTAAACCCTCCCCGTCAGCTAACCCTAACCCTAGCCCGAACCCTAACCCTAACCCTTCACCAAAGCCTGACCCTCACCCGTCCCTTAATCCTAGCCCGTACGCTAAAACTAACCCACGCCTAACATGTACGCTCCCCCTAAAGCGTTGTTGTACCCTCACCTGGACCCTAAACCGTCCCCATCCCCGTCCCCTAACCCTAAACCTATCCCGAAACCAAACCCTAACACTTCCCCGAAGCCTGACCCTCACTCGTCCCCTAATCCTAGCCCGTACGTTAACACTAACCCGCGCCCTCACACGTACGCTCCCCCTTAAGCGTTATCGTACCCTCACCTGGACCCTAAACCGTCCCCGTCCCCTCAACGTAACCCTAGGCCGAACCCTAAACCTAAAACTTCCCCGAAGCCTGACCCTCACACGTCCCCTAATCCTAACCTGTACGCTAACAGTAACCCTCGCCCTCACACGTACGCTCCCCCTAAAGCGTTGTCGTGCCCTCACCTGGACCCTAATCCGTCCCCGTCCCCTAACCATAACCCTTGCCCGAACCCTAGCCCTAACCCTTCCCCGAAGCCTGACCCTCACCCGTCCCCTAATCCTAAACCGTACACTAACACTAAACCATTCCCTCACACGTACGCTCCCCGTAAAGCGTTGTCGTACCCTCACCTGGACCCTAAACCATCCCCGTCCCCTAACCCTAACCCTAGCCCGAACCCTAACCCTAACACTTCCCCGAAGCCTGTACCTCACCCGTCCCCTAATCCTAACCCGTACGCTAACACTAACCCGCGCCCTCACACGTACGCTCCCCCTAAAGCGTTGTCGTAACCTTACCTGGACCCTAAATCGTCCCCGTTCCCTAACCCGAACCCTAGGCCGAACCCTAACCCTAAACCTGACCCGAAGCCTGACCCTCACCCGTCCCCTAATCCTAACCCGTACGCTAACACTAACCTGCGCCCTCACACCTAAGCTCCCCCTAAAGTGTTGTTGTACCCTCACCTGGACCCTAAACCGTCCCCGTCCCCTAACCCTAACCCTAGCCCGAACCCTAACCCTAACCCTTGCCCGAACCCTGACTGTCACCCGTCCCATAATCCTAACCCCTACGCTAACACTAACCCGTGCCCTCACACGTACGCTCCCCCTAAACCGTTGTCGTACCCTCACCTGGACCCTAAACCGTCCCCGTCCCCTAACCCTAACCCTAGCCCGAACCCTAACCCTAACCCTTCCCTGAAGCCTGACCCTCACCCGTCCGATAATCCTAACCCGTACGCTAACACTAACCGGCGCCCTCACACGTACGCTTCCCCTAAAACTTTGTCGTACCCTCACCTGGACCCTAAACCGTCCCAGTCCCTTAACCCTAACCCTTTCCCGAACCCTAAGCCTAACCCTTCCCCGAAGCCTGACCCTCACCCATACCCTAATCATAACACGTACGCTAACACTAACCCGCGCCCTCACACGTACGCTCCCCCTAAAGCGTTGTCGTACCCTCACCTGGACCCTAAACCGTCCCCGTCCCCTAACCTTAACCCTAGCCCGAACCCTAACCCTAACCCTTCCCCGAAGCCTGACCCTCACCCGCCCCCTAATCCTAACCCGTACGCTAACACTAACCCGTGCCCTGACACGTACACTCCCCCTAAAGCGTTGTCGTACCCTCACCTGGACCCTAAACCGTCCCCGTCCCCTAACCCTAACCCTAGCCCGAACCTAACCCTAACCCTTCCCCGAAGCCTGACCCTCACCCGTCCCCTAATCCTAACCCGTACGCTAACACTAACCCGCGCCCTCGCACGTACGCTCCCCCAAAGCGTTGTCATACACTCACCTGGACCCTAAACCGTCCCCGTCCCCTAACCCTAAACCTAGCCCGAACCCTAACCCTAGCCCTTACCCGAAGCCTGTCCCGCACCCGTCCCCTAATCCTAACCTGTACGCTAACACTAACCCGCGCCCTCACACATACACTACACCTAAAACGTCATACCCTCACCTGGACCCTAAACTGTCCCCATCCCCTAACCCTAACCCTAGCCAGAACCCTAGCCCTAACCATTCCCGGAAGCCTGACCCTCAACATCCCCTATTCCTAGCCCGTACGCTAACTCTAACCCGCGCCCTCACACGTACGCTCCCCCTAAAGCGTTGTCGTACCCTCACCTTAACCCTAAACCGTCCCCGCCCCTAACCCTAACCCTAGCCCGTACCCTCACACTAGCCTTTCCCCGAAGAATGACCCTCACCTGTCCCCTAATCCTAGCCCGTACGCTAACACTAACACGTGCCCTCACACGTAAGCTGCCCCTAAAGCGTTGTCATACACTCACCTGGACCCTAAACCGTCCCCGTCCCCTAACCCTAGCCTGAACCCTAACCGTAACCCTTCCCCGAAGCCTGACCCTCTCCCATCCCCTAATCCTAACCCGTACGCTAACACTAACCCGCGCCCTCACACGTACGCTCCCCCTAAAGCGTTGTCGTACCCTCACCTGGAACCTAAACCGTCCCCATCCCCTAACCCTAACCATAGCCCGAAACCTAACCCTAACCCTTCCCCAAAGCCTGACCTCACCCGTCCCCTAATCCTAGCCCGTACGTTGAAACTAACCCCCGCCCTCACACGTCCGCTCCCCCTAAAGCGTTGTCGTACCCTCACCTGGACCCTAAACCGTCCCCATCCCCTAACCCTAACCCTAGCCCGAACCCTAACCCTAAACCTTCCCCAAAGCCTGACACTCAACATCCCCTATTCCTAGCCCGTACACTAACTCTAACCCGCGCCCTCACACGTACGCTCCCCCTAAAGCGTTGTCATACCCTCAGCTTAACCCTAAACCGTCCCCGCCCCTAACCCTAACCCTAGCCCGAACCCTCACCCTAACATTTCCCCGAAGAATGACTCTCACCCGTCCCCTAATCCTAGCCCGTACACTAACACTAACACGTGCCCTCACACGTACGCTCCCCGTAAAGCGTTGTCGTACCCTCACCTGGACTCTAAACCGTCCCCGTCCCCTAACCCTAACCCTAGCCCGAACCCTAACCCTAACACTTCACCAAAGCCTGACCCTCACCCGTCCCCTAAATCTAGCCCGTACATTAAGACTGACCCACGCCTAACACGTACGCTCCCCCTAAAGCGTTGTTGTACCCTCACCTGGACCCTAAACCGTCCCCGTCCCCTAACCCTAACCCTAGCCCAAACCCTAACCCTAACCCTTCCCCGAAGCCTGACCCTCACCCGTCCCCTAATCCTAACCCGTACGCGAACACTAACCCGCGCCCTCACACGTACGCTCCCCCTAAAGCGTTGTCGTACTGTCACCTGGACCCTAAACAGTCCCCGTCCCCTAACCCTTACCCTAGCCCGAACGCTAACCCTAACACTTCCCCGAAGCCTGACCCTCACCCGTCCCCTAATCCTAACCCGTACGCTAACACTAACCCGCGCCCTCACACGTACGCTCCCCCTAAAGCGTTGTCGTACCCTCACCTGGACCCTAAACGGTCCCCGTCCCCTAACCCTAACCCTAGGCCGAACCCTAACCCTAACCCTGACCCGAAGCCTGACCCTCACCCGTCCCCTAATCCTAACCCATACGCTAACACTAACCTGCGCCCTCACACCTAAGCTCCCCCTAAAGTGTTGTTGTACCCTCACCTGGACCCTAAACCGTCCCCGTCCCCTAACCCTAGCCCGAACCCTAACCCTAACCCTTGCCCGAACCCTGACTCTCACCCGTCCCCTAATCCTAACCCCTACGCTAACACTAACCCGTGCCCTCACACGTACGCTCCCCCTAAACCGTTTTCGTACCCTCACCTGGACCCTAAACCGTCCCCGTCCCCTAACCCTAACCCTAGCCCGAACCCTAACCCTAACCCTTCCCTGAAGCCTGACCCTCACCCGTCCAATAATCCTAACCCGTACGCTAACACTAACCGGCGCACTCACACGTACGCTCCCCCTAAAACTTTGTCGTACCCTCACCTGGACCCTAAACCGTCCCAGTCCCTTAACCCTAACCCTTTCCCGAACCCTAAGCCTAACCCTTCCCCGAAGCCTGACCCTCACCCATACCCTAATCATAACACGTACGCTAACACTAACCCGCGCCCTCACACGTACGCTCCCCCTAAAGCGTTGTCGTACCCTCACCTGGACTCTAAACCGTCCCCGTCCCCTAACCCTAACCCTAGCCCGAACCCTAACCCTAACCCTTCCCCGAAGCCTGACCGTCACCCGCCCCCTAATCCTAACCCGTACGCTAACACTAACCCGCGCCCTGACACGTACACTCCCCCTAAAGCGTTGTCGTACCCTCACCTGGACCCTAAACCGTCCCCGTCCCCTAACCCTAACCCTAGCCCGAACCTAACCCTAACCCTTCCCCGAAGCCTGACCCTCACCCGTCCCCGAATCCTAACCCGTACGCTAACACTAACCCGCGCCCTCACACATACACTACACCTAAAACGTCGTACCCTCACCTGGACCCTAAACTGTCCCCGTCCCCTAACCCTAACCCTAGCCAGAACCCTAGCCCTAACCATTCCCGGAAGCCTGACCCTCAACATCCCCTATTCCTAGCCCGTACGCTAACTCTAACCCGCGCCCTCACACGTACGCTCCCCCTAAAGCGTTGTCGTACGCTCACCTTAACCCTAAACCGTCCCCGCCCCTAACCCTAACCCTAGCCCGTACCCTCACACTAACCTTTCCCCGAAGAATGACCCTCACCTGTCCCCTAATCCTAGCCCGTACGCTAACACTAACACGTGCCCTCACACGTATGCTCCCCGTAAAGCATTGTCGTACCCTCACCTGGACCCTAAACCCTCCCCGTCAGCTAACCCTAACCCTAGCCCGAACCCTAACCCTAACCCTTCACCAAAGCCTGACCCTCACCCGTCCCTTAATCCTAGCCCGTACGCTAAAACTAACCCACGCCTAACATGTACGCTCCCCCTAAAGCGTTGTTGTACCCTCACCTGGACCCTAAACCGTCCCCATCCCCGTCCCCTAACCCTAAACCTATCCCGAAACCAAACCCTAACCCTTCCCCGAAGCCTGACCCTCACTCGTCCCCTAATCCTAGCCCGTACGCTAACACTAACCCGCGCCCTCACACGTACGCTACCCCTTAAGCGTTATCGTACCCTCACCTGGACCCTAAACCGTCCCCGTACCCTCAACGTAACCCTAGGCCGAACCCTAAACCTAAAACTTCCCCGAAGCCTGACCCTCACACGTCCCCTAATCCTAACCCGTACGCTAACAGTAACCCTCGCCCTCACACGTACGCTCCCCCTAAAGCGTTGTCGTGCCCTCACCTGGACCCTAATCCGTCCCCGTCCCCTAACCATAACCCTTGCCCGAACCCTAACCCTAACCCTTCCCCGAAGCCTGACCCTCACCCGTCCCCTAATCCTAACCCGTACGCTAACACTAACCCGTGCCCTCACACGTACGCTCCCCGTAAAGCGTTGTCGTACCCTCACCTGGACCCTCAACTATCCCCGTCCCCTAACCCTAACCCTAGCCCGAACCCTAACCCTAACCCTTCCCCGAAGCCTGACCCTCACCCGCCCCCTAATCCTACCCCGTACGCTAACACTAACCCATGCCCTCACACGTACGCTGCCCCTAAAGCGTTGTCATACACTCACCTGGACCCTAAACCGTCCCCGTCCGCTAACCCTAGCCTGAACCCTAACCGTAACCCTTCCCCGAAGCCTGACCCTCTCCCATCCCCTAATCCTAACCCGTACGCTAACACTAACCCGCGCCCTCACACGTACGCTCCCCCTAAAGCGTTGTCGTACCCTCACCTGGAACCTAAACCGTCCCCATCCCCTAACCCTAACCCTAGCCCGAAACCTAACCCTAACCCTTCCCCAAAGCCTGACCTCACCCGTCCCCTAATCCTAGCCCGTACGTTGAAACTAACCCCCGCCCTCACACGTCCGCTCCCCCTAAAGCGTTGTCGTACCCTCACCTGGACCCTAAACCGTCCCCATCCCCTAACCCTAACCCTAGCCCGAACCCTAACCCTAAACCTTCCCCAAAGCCTGACACTCAACATCCCCTATTCCTAGCCCGTACACCATCTCTAACCCGCGCCCTCACACGTACGCTCCCCCTAAAGCGTTGTCATACCCTCAGCTTAACCCTAAACCGTCCCCGCCCCTGACCCTAACCCTAGCCCGAACCCTCACCCTAACATTTCCCCGAAGAATGACTCTCACCCGTCCCCTAATCCTAGCCCGTACACTAACACTAACACGTGCCCTCACACGTACGCTCCCCGTAAAGCGTTGTCGTACCCTCACCTGGACTCTAAACCGTCCCCGTCCCCTAACCCTAACCCTAGCCCGAACCCTAACCCTAACACTTCACCAAAGCCTGACCCTCACCCGTCCCCTAAATCTAGCCCGTACACTAAGACTGACCCACGCCTAACACGTACGCTCCCCCTAAAGCGTTGTCGTACTGTCACCTGGACCCTAAACCGTCCCCGTCCCCTAACCCTAACCCTAGCCCGAACCCTAACCCTAACCCTTGCCCGAAGCCTGACTCTCACCCGTCCCCTAATCCTAACCCCTACGCTAACACTAACCCGTGCCCTCACACGTACGCTCCCCCTAAACCGTTTTCGTACCCTCACCTGGACCCTAAACCGTCCCCGTCCCCTAACCCTAACCCTAGCCCGAACCCTAACCCTAACCCTTCCCTGAAGCCTGACCCTCACCCGTCCAATAATCCTAACCCGTACGCTAACACTAACCGGCGCACTCACACGTACGCTCCCCCTAAAACTTTGTCGTACCCTCACCTGGACCCTAAACCGTCCCAGTCCCTTAACCCTAACCCTTTCCCGAACCCTAAGCCTAACCCTTCCCCGAAGCCTGACCCTCACCCATACCCTAATCATAACACGTACGCTAACACTAACCCGCGCCCTCACACGTACGCTCCCCCTAAACCGTTGTCTTACCCTCACCTGGACCCTAAACCGTCCCCGTCCCCTAACCCTACCCCTAGCCCGAACCTAACCCTAACCCTTCCCCGAAGCCTGACCCTCACCCGTCCACTAATCCTAACCCGTACGCTAACACTAACCCGCGCCCTCGCACGTACGCTCCCCCTAAAGCGTTGTCGTACACTCACCTCGACCCTAAACCGTCCCCGTCCCCTAACCCTAAACCTAGCCCGAACCCTAACCCTAGCCCTTACCCGAAGCCTGTCCCGCACCCGTCCCCTAATCCTAACCCGTATGCTAACACTAACCCGCGCCCTCACACATACACTACATCTAAAACGTCGTACCCTCACCTGGACCCTAAACTGTCCCCGTCCCCTAACCCTAACCCTAGCCAGAACCCTAGCCCTAACCATTCCCGGAAGCCTGACCCTCAACATCCCCTATTCCTAGCCCGTACGCTAACTCTAACCCGCGCCCTCACACGTACGCTCCCCCTAAAGCGTTGTCGTACCCTCACCTTAACCCTAAACCGTCCCCGACCCTAACCCTAACCCTAGCCCGAACCCTCACACTAACCTTTCCCCGAAGAATGACCCTCACCTGTCCCCTAATCCTAGCCCGTACGCTAACACTAACACGTGCCCTCACACGTACGCTCCCCGTAAAGCATTGTCGTACCCTCTCCTGGACCCTAAACCCTCCCCGTCAGCTAACCCTAACCCTAGCCCGAACCCTAACCCTAACCCTTCACCAAAGCCTGACCCTCACCCGTCCCTTAATCCTAGCCCGTACGCTAAAACTAACCCACGCCTAACATGTACGCTCCCCCTAAAGCGTTGTTGTACCCTCACCTGGACCCTAAACCGTCCCCATCCCCGTCCCCTAACCATAAACCTATCCCGAAACCAAACCCTAACCCTTCCCCGAAGCCTGACCCTCACTCGTCCCCTAATCCTAGCCCGTACGCTAACACTAACCCGCGCCCTACACGTACGCTCCCCCGAAAGCGTTGTCATAACCTCACCTGGGCCCTAAACCGTCCTCGTCCCCTAACCCTAATCCTAGCCCGAACCCTAACCCTAACCCTTCCCCGAAGCCTGACCCTCACCCGTCCCCTAATCCTAACCGGTACGCTAACACTAACCCACGCCCTCACACGTACGCTCCCCCTAAAGCGTTGTCGTACCCTCACCTGGACCCTAAACCGTCCCCGTCCACTAAACCGTACCCTAGAGCGAACCCTAACCCTTAACCTTCCCCGAAGCCTGACCCTCACCCGTCCCCTAATCGTAACCCGTACGCCAACACTAATCCACGCCCTCACACGTATGCTTCCCCTAAAGCGTTGTCGTACCCTCACCTGGACCCTAAACCATCCCCGTCCCCTAACCCTAACCCTATCCCGAACTCTAACCCGAACCCTTCCCCGAAGCCTGACCCCCACCCGTCCCCTAATCCTAACCCGCACGCTAACTCTAACCCGCGCCCTCACACGTACGCTCCCCCAAAGCGTTGTCGTACCCTCAGCTGGACAGTAGACCGTCCCCGTCCCCTAACCATAACCCTATCCCGAAACCTAAACCTAAAACTTCCCAGAAGCCTGACCCTCACCCGTCCCCTAATCCTAACACGTACGCTAACACTAACCCGCGCCCTCCCACGTACGCTCCCCCTAAAGCGTTGTCGTACCCTCACCTGGACCCTAAACCGTCCCCGTCCCCTAACCCTAACCCTAGCCCGAACCCTAACCCTAAACCTTCCCCGAAGCCTGACCCTCACCCATCCCAGAATCCTAACCCGTACGCTAACACTAACCCGCGCCCTCACACGTACTCTCCCCCTAAAGCGTTGTCGTACCCTCACCTGGATCCTAAACCGTCCCCGTCCCCTAACCCTAACCCTAGCACGAACCCTAAGCCTAACACTTCACCGAAGCCTGACCCTCACCCGTCCCCTAATCCTAACCCGTACGCTAACACTAACCCACGCCCTCACACCTACGCTCCCCCTAAAGCGTTGTCGTAATCTCACCTGGACCCTAAACCGTCCCCGTCTCCTAACCCTAACCCTAGCCCGAACCCTAACCCTAACCCTTCCCCGAAGACTGACCCTGACCCGTCCCCTAATCCTAACCCGCACGCTAACACTAACCCGCGCCCTCACACGTACGCTCCCCCTAAAGTGTTGTCGTAACCTCACCTGGACCCTTAACCGTCCCCGTCCCATAACCCTAACCCTAGGCCGAACCCTAACCCTAACCCTGCCCCGAAGCCTGACCCTCACTCGTCCCCTAATCCTAAACCGTACGCTAACACTAACCTACACCCTCACACCTAAGCTCCCCCTAAAGTGTTATCGTACCCTCACCTGGACCCTAAACCGTCCCCGTCCCCTAACCCTAACCCTAACCCTTCCCCGAAGCCTGACCCTCACACGTCCCCTAATCCTAACCCGTAGGCTAACACTAACCCGCGCCCTCACAAGTACGCTCCCCGTAAACCGTTGTTGTACCCTCACCTGGACCCTAAACGGTCCCCGTCCCCTAAACCTAACCCTAACCATAGCTCGAACCCTAAACCTAACCCTTCCCTGAAGCCTGACCGTCACCCGTCCCCGAATCCTAACCTGTACGCTAACACTAACCCGCGCCCTCACACGTACTCTCCACCTAAAGCGTTGTCGTACCCTCACCTGGACCCTAAACCGTCCGCGTCCCCTAACCCTAACCCTAGCCCGAACCCTAACCCTAACCCTTCCCCGAAGCCTGACCCTCACCCGTCCCCTAATCCTAACCCGTACGCGAACACTAAACCGCGCCCTCACACGTACGCTCCCCCAAAAGCGTTGTCGTACTGTCACCTGGACCCTAAACAGTCCCCGTCCCCTAACCCTAACCCTAGCCCGAACGCTAACCCTAACACTTCCCCGAAGCCTGACCCTCATCCGTCCCCTAATCCTAACCCGTACGCTAACACTAACCCGCGCCCTCACACGTATGCTCCCCCTAAAGCGTTGTCGTACCCTCACCTGGACCCTAAACCGTCCCCGTCCCCTAACCCTAACCCTAGCCCGAACCCTAACCCTAAACCTTCCCCGAAGCCTGACCCTCACCCGCCCCCTAATCCTAACCCGTACGCTAACACTATCCCGCGCCCTCACACGTACGCTCCCCATAAAGTGTTGTCGTACCTTCACCTGGACCCTAAACCGTCCCCGTCCACTAACCCTAACCCTTGCCCGCACCCTAACCCTAACCCTTCCCCGAAGCCTGACCCTCACCCGTCCCCTAATCCTAACCCGTAGCCTAACACTAACCCGTGCCCTCACACGTACGCTCCCCGTAAAGCGTTGTCGTACCCTCACCTGGACCCTCAACCGTCCCCGTCACCTAACTCTAACCCTAGCCTGAACCCTAACCCTAACACTTTCCCGAAGCCTGACCCTCACACATCCCCTAAACCTAACCCGTACGCTAACACTAACCTGCGCCCTCACACGTACGCTCCCCCTAAAGCGTTGTCGTACCGTCACCTGGACCCTAAACCGTACCCGTCCCGTAACCCTAACCCTAGCCCGAACCCTAATCCTAACCCTTCCCCGAAGCCTGACACACACCCGTCCCATAATCCTAACCCGTACGCGAACACTAAACCGCGCCCTCACACCTACGCTCCCCCTAAAGCGTTGTCGTACCCTCACCTGGACCCTAAACCGTCCCCGTCCCCTAACCCTAAGCCTAGCCCGAAGCCTAACCCTAACACTTCCCCGAAGCCTGACGCTCACCCGTCCCCTAATCCTAACCCATACGCTAACACTAACACGCGCTCTCACACTTACGCTCCCCCTAAAGTGTTGTCGGACCCTCACTTGGAACCTACACCCTCCCTGTCCCCTAACACTAACCCTAGTCCGAACCCTAACGCGAACACTTCCCCGAAGCCTGACCCTCACACGTCCCCTAATCCTAACCCGTATGCTAACACTAACCCGCGCCCTCACACATACGCTCCCCCTAAAGCGTTGTCGTACCGTCACCTGGACCCTAAACCGTCCCTGTCCCCTAACCCTAACCCTTGCCCGCACCCTAACCCTAACCCTTCCCCGAAGCCTGACCCTCACCCGTCCCCTAATCCTAACCCGTAGCCTAACACTAACCCGCGCCCTCACACATACGCTCCCCCTAAAGCGTTGTCGTACCGTCACCTGGACCCTAAACCGTCCCCGTCCCGTAACCCTAACCCTAGCCCGAACCCTTAACCTAACACTTCCCCGAAGCCTGACACACACCCGTCCCCTAATCCTAACCCGTACGCTAACACTAACCCGCGCCCTCACACGTACGCTCCCCCTAAAGCGTTGTCGTACCCTCACCTGGACCCTAAACCGTCCCCGTCCCCTAACCCTAACCCTAGGCCGAACCCTAACCCTAACCCTGACCCGAAGCCTGACCCTCACCCGTCCCATAATCCTAACCCGTACGCTAACACTAACCTGCGCCCTCACACCTAAGCTCCCCCTAAAGTGTTGTTGTACCCTCACCTGGACCCTAAACCGTCCCCGTCCCCTAACCCTAACCCTAGCCCGAACCCTAACCCTAACCCTTGCCCGAAACCTGACTCTTACCCGTCCCCTAATCCTAACCCCTACGCTAACACTAACCCGTGCCCTCACACGTACGCACCCCCTAAACCGTTTTCGTACCCTCACCTGGACCCTAAACCGTCCCCGTCCCCTAACCCTAACCCTAGCTCGAACCCTAACCCTAACCCTTCCCTGAAGCCTGACCCTCACCCGTCCAATAATCCTAACCCGTACGCTAACACTAACCGGCGCACTCACACGTACGCTCCCCCTAAAACTTTGTCGTACCCTCACCTGGACCCTAAACCGTCCCAGTCCCTTAACCCTAACCCTTTCCCGAACCCTAAGCCTAACCCTTCCCCGAAGCCTGACCCTCACCCATACCCTAATCATAACACGTAGGCTAACACTAACCCGCGCCCTCACACGTACGCTCCCCCTAAAGCGTTGTCGTACCCTCACCTGGACCCTAAACCGTCCCCGTCCCCTAACCCTAACCCTAGCCCGAACCCTAACCCTAACCCTTCCCCGAAGCCTGACCCTCACCCACCCCGTAATCCTAACCCGTACGCTAACACTAACCCGCGCCCTCACACGTACGCTCCCCCTAAAGCGTTGTCTTACCCTCACCTGGACCCTAAACCGTCCCCGTCCCCAAACCCTACCCCTAGCCCGAAGCTAACCCTAACCCTTCCCCGAAGCCTGACCCTCACCCGTCCCCTAATCCTAACCCGTACGCTAACACTAACCCGCGCCCTCGCACGTACGCTCCCCCTAAAGCGTTGTCGTACACTGACCCGGACCCTAAACCGTCCCCGTCCCCTAACCCTAAACCTAGCCCGAACCCTAACCCTAGCCCTTACCCGAAGCCAGTCCCGCATCCGTCCCCTAATCCTAACCCGTACGCTAACACTAACCCGCGCCCTCACACATACACTACATCTAAAACGTCGTACCCTCACCTGGACCCTAAACTGTCCCCGTCCCCTAACCCTAACCCTAGCCAGAACCCTAGCCCTAACCATTCTCGGAAGCCTGACCCTCAACATCCCCTATTCCTAGCCCGTACGCTAACTCTAACCCGCGCCCTCACATGTACGCTCCCCCTAAAGCGTTGTCGTACCCTCACCTTAACCCTAAACCGTCCCCGCCCCTAACCCTAACCCTAGCCCGAACCCTCACACTAAACTTTCCCCGAAGAATGACCCTCACCTGTCCCCTAATCCTAGCCCGTACGCTAACACTAACACGTGCCCTCACACGTACGCTCCCCGTAAAGCATTGTCGTACCCTCACCTGGACCCTAAACCCTCCCCGTCAGCTAACCCTAACCCTAGCCCGAACCCTAACCCTAACCCTTCACCAAAGCCTGACCCTCACCCGTCCCTTAATCCTAGCCCGTACGCTAAAACTAACCCACGCCTAACATGTACGCTCCCCCTAAAGCGTTGTTGTACCCTCACCTGGACCCTAAACCGTCCCCATCCCCGTCCCCTAACCCTAAACCTATCCCGAAAGCAAACCCTAACCCTTCCCCGAAGCCTGACCCTCACTCGTCCCCTAATCCTAGCCCGTACGCTAACACTAACCCGCGCCCTCACACGTACGCTCCCCCTTAAGCGTTATCGTACCCTCACCTGGACCCTAAACCGTCCCCGTCCCCTCAACGTAACCCTAGGCCGAACCCTAAACCTAAAACTTCCCCGAAGCCTGACCCTCACCCGTCCCCTAATCCTAACCCGTACGCTAACACTAACCCGTGCCCTCACACGTACGCTCCCCGTAAAGCGTTGTCGTACCCTCACCTGGACCCTCAACCATCCCCGTCCTCTAACCCTAACCCTAGCCCGAACCCTAACCCTAACCCTTCCCCGAAGACTGACCCTCACCCGCCCCCTAATCCTAACCCATACGCTAACACTAACCCATGCCCTCACACGTACGCTGCCCCTAAAGCGTTGTCATACACTCACCTGGACCCTAAACCGTCCCCGTCCCCTAACCCTAGCCTGAACCCTAACCGTAACCCTTCCCCGAAGCCTGACCCTCTCCCATCCCCTAATCCTAACCCGTACGCTAACACTAACCCGCGCCCTCACACGTACGCTCCCCCTAAAGCGTTGTCGTACCCTCACCTGGAACCTAAACCGTCCCCATCCCCTAACCCTAACCCTAGCCCGAAACCTAACCCTAACCCTTCCCCAAAGCCTGACCTCACCCGTCCCCTAATCCTAGCCCGTACGTTGAAACTAACCCCCGCCCTCACACGTCCGCTCCCCCTAAAGCGTTGTCGTACCCTCACCTGGACCCTAAACCGTCCCCATCCCCTAACCCTAACCCTAGCCCGAACCCTAACTTTAAACCTTCCCCAAAGCCTGACACTCAACATCCCCTATTCCTAGCCCGTACACTAACTCTAACCCGCGCCCTCACACGTACGCTCCCCCTAAAGCGTTGTCATACCCTGAGCTTAACCCTAAACCGTCCCCGCCCCTAACCCTAACCCTAGCCCGAACCCTCACCCTAACATTTCCCCGAAGAATGACTCTCACCCGTCCCCTAATCCTAGCCCGTACACTAACACTAACACGTGCCCTCACACGTACGCTCCCCGTAAAGCGTTGTCGTACCCTCACCTGGACTCTAAACCGTCCCCGTCCCCTAACCCTAACCCTAGCCCGAACCCTAACCCTAACACTTCACCAAAGCCTGACCCTCACCCGTCCCCTAAATGTAGCCCGTACACTAAGACTGACCCACGCCTAACACGTACGCTCCCCCTAAAGCGTTGTTGTACCCTCACCTGGACCCTAAACCGTCCCCGTCCCCTAACCCTAACCCTAGCCCGAACCCTAACCCTAACCCTTCCCCGAAGCCTGACCCTCACTCGCCCCCTAATCCTAACCCGTACGCTAACACTAACCTGCGCCCTCACACGTACGCTCCCCCTAAAGCGTTGTCTTACCCTCACCTGGATCCTAAACCGTCCCCGTCCCCTAACCCTAACCCTAGCCTGAACCTAACCCTAACCCTTCCCCGAAGCCTGACCCTCACCCGTCCCCTAATCCTAACCCGTACGCTAACACTAACCCGCGCCCTCGCACGTACGCTCCCCCTAAAGCGTTGTCGTACACTCACCTCGACCCTAAACCGTCCCCGTCCCCTAACCCTAAACCTAGCCCGAACCCTAACCCTAGCCCTTACCCGAAGCCTGTCCCGCACCCGTCCCCTAATCCTAACCCGTACGCTAACACTAACCCGCGCCCTCACACATACACTACACCTAAAACGTCGTACCCTCACCTGGACCCTAAACTGTCCCCGTCCCCTAACCCTAACCCTAGCCAGAACCCTAGCCCTAACCATTCCCGGAAGCCTGACCCTCAACATCCCCTATTCCTAGCCCGTACGCTAACTCTAACCCGCGCCCTCACACGTACGCTCCCCCTAAAGCGTTGTCGTACCCTCACCTTAACCCTAAACCGTCCCCGCCCCTAACCCTAACCCTAGCCCGAACCCTCACACTAACCTTTCCCCGAAGAATGACCCTCACCTGTCCCCTAATCCTAGCCCGTACGCTAACACTAACACGTGCCCTCACACGTACGCTCCCCGTAAAGCATTGTCGTACCCTCACCTGGACCCTAAACCCTCCCCGTCAGCTAACCCTAACCCTAGCCCGAACCCTAACCCTAACCCTTCACCAAAGCCTGACCCTCACCCGTCCCTTAATCCTAGCCCGTACGCTAAAACTAACCCACGCCTAACATGTACGCTCCCCCTAAAGCGTTGTTGTACCCTCACCTGGACCCTAAACCGTCCCCATCCCCGTCCCCTAACCCTAAACCTATCCCGAAACCAAACCCTAACACTTCCCCGAAGCCTGACCCTCACTCGTCCCCTAATCCTAGCCCGTACGCTAACACTAACCCGCGCCCTCACACGTACGCTCCCCCTTAAGCGTTATCGTACCCTCACCTGGACCCTAAACCGTCCCCGTCCCCTCAACGTAACCCTAGGCCGAACCCTAAACCTAAAACTTCCCCGAAGCCTGACCCTCACACGTCCCCTAATCCTAACCTGTACGCTAACAGTAACCCTCGCCCTCACACGTACGCTCCCCCTAAAGCGTTGTCGTGCCCTCACCTGGACCCTAATCCGTCCCCGTCCCCTAACCATAACCCTTGCCCGAACCCTAGCCCTAACCCTTCCCCGAAGCCTGACCCTCACCCGTCCCCTAATCCTAAACCGTACACTAACACTAAACCATGCCCTCACACGTACGCTCCCCGTAAAGCGTTGTCGTACCCTCACCTGGACCCTAAACCATCCCCGTCCCCTAACCCTAACCCTAGCCCGAACCCTAACCCTAACACTTCCCCGAAGCCTGTACCTCACCCGTCCCCTAATCCTAACCCGTACGCTAACACTAACCCGCGCCCTCACACGTACGCTCCCCCTAAAGCGTTGTCGTAACCTTACCTGGACCCTAAATCGTCCCCGTTCCCTAACCCGAACCCTAGGCCGAACCCTAACCCTAAACCTGACCCGAAGCCTGACCCTCACCCGTCCCCTAATCCTAACCCGTACGCTAACACTAACCTGCGCCCTCACACCTAAGCTCCCCCTAAAGTGTTGTTGTACCCTCACCTGGACCCTAAACCGTCCCCGTCCCCTAACCCTAACCCTAGCCCGAACCCTAACCCTAACCCTTGCCCGAACCCTGACTGTCACCCGTCCCATAATCCTAACCCCTACGCTAACACTAACCCGTGCCCTCACACGTACGCTCCCCCTAAACCGTTGTCGTACCCTCACCTGGACCCTAAACCGTCCCCGTCCCCTAACCCTAACCCTAGCCCGAACCCTAACCCTAACCCTTCCCTGAAGCCTGACCCTCACCCGTCCGATAATCCTAACCCGTACGCTAACACTAACCGGCGCCCTCACACGTACGCTTCCCCTAAAACTTTGTCGTACCCTCACCTGGACCCTAAACCGTCCCAGTCCCTTAACCCTAACCCTTTCCCGAACCCTAAGCCTAACCCTTCCCCGAAGCCTGACCCTCACCCATACCCTAATCATAACACGTACGCTAACACTAACCCGCGCCCTCACACGTACGCTCCCCCTAAAGCGTTGTCGTACCCTCACCTGGACCCTAAACCGTCCCCGTCCCCTAACCTTAACCCTAGCCCGAACCCTAACCCTAACCCTTCCCCGAAGCCTGACCCTCACCCGCCCCCTAATCCTAACCCGTACGCTAACACTAACCCGCGCCCTGACACGTACACTCCCCCTAAAGCGTTGTCGTACCCTCACCTGGACCCTAAACCGTCCCCGTCCCCTAACCCTAACCCTAGCCCGAACCTAACCCTAACCCTTCCCCGAAGCCTGACCCTCACCCGTCCCCTAATCCTAACCCGTACGCTAACACTAACCCGCGCCCTCGCACGTACGCTCCCCCAAAGCGTTGTCATACACTCACCTGGACCCTAAACCGTCCCCGTCCCCTAACCCTAAACCTAGCCCGAACCCTAACCCTAGCCCTTACCCGAAGCCTGTCCCGCACCCGTCCCCTAATCCTAACCTGTACGCTAACACTAACCCGCGCCCTCACACATACACTACACCTAAAACGTCATACCCTCACCTGGACCCTAAACTGTCCCCATCCCCTAACCCTAACCCTAGCCAGAACCCTAGCCCTAACCATTCCCGGAAGCCTGACCCTCAACATCCCCTATTCCTAGCCCGTACGCTAACTCTAACCCGCGCCCTCACACGTACGCTCCCCCTAAAGCGTTGTCGTACCCTCACCTTAACCCTAAACCGTCCCCGCCCCTAACCCTAACCCTAGCCCGTACCCTCACACTAACCTTTCCCCGAAGAATGACCCTCACCTGTCCCCTAATCCTAGCCCGTACGCTAACACTAACACGTGCCCTCACACGTAAGCTGCCCCTAAAGCGTTGTCATACACTCACCTGGACCCTAAACCGTCCCCGTCCCCTAACCCTAGCCTGAACCCTAACCGTAACCCTTCCCCGAAGCCTGACCCTCTCCCATCCCCTAATCCTAACCCGTACGCTAACACTAACCCGCGCCCTCACACGTACGCTCCCCCTAAAGCGTTGTCGTACCCTCACCTGGAACCTAAACCGTCCCCATCCCCTAACCCTAACCATAGCCCGAAACCTAACCCTAACCCTTCCCCAAAGCCTGACCTCACCCGTCCCCTAATCCTAGCCCGTACGTTGAAACTAACCCCCGCCCTCACACGTCCGCTCCCCCTAAAGCGTTGTCGTACCCTCACCTGGACCCTAAACCGTCCCCATCCCCTAACCCTAACCCTAGCCCGAACCCTAACCCTAAACCTTCCCCAAAGCCTGACACTCAACATCCCCTATTCCTACCCCGTACACTAACTCTAACCCGCGCCCTCACACGTACGCTCCCCCTAAAGCGTTGTCATACCCTCAGCTTAACCCTAAACCGTCCCCGCCCCTAACCCTAACCCTAGCCCGAACCCTCACCCTAACATTTCCCCGAAGAATGACTCTCACCCGTCCCCTAATCCTAGCCCGTACACTAACACTAACACGTGCCCTCACACGTACGCTCCCCGTAAAGCGTTGTCGTACCCTCACCTGGACTCTAAACCGTCCCCGTCCCCTAACCCTAACCCTAGGCCGAACCCTAACCCTAACACTTCACCAAAGCCTGACCCTCACCCGTCCCCTAAATCTAGCCCGTACACTAAGACTGACCCACGCCTAACACGTACGCTCCCCCTAAAGCGTTGTTGTACCCTCACCTGGACCCTAAACCGTCCCCGTCCCCTAACCCTAACCCTAGCCCAAACCCTAACCCTAACCCTTCCCCGAAGCCTGACCCTCACCCGTCCCCTAATCCTAACCCGTACGCGAACACTAACCCGCGCCCTCACACGTACGCTCCCCCTAAAGCGTTGTCGTACTGTCACCTGGACCCTAAACAGTCCCCGTCCCCTAACCCTTACCCTAGCCCGAACGCTAACCCTAACACTTCCCCGAAGCCTGACCCTCACCCGTCCCCTAATCCTAACCCGTACGCTAACACTAACCCGCGCCCTCACACGTACGCTCCCCCTAAAGCGTTGTCGTACCCTCACCTGGACCCTAAACGGTCCCCGTCCCCTAACCCTAACCCTAGGCCGAACCCTAACCCTAACCCTGACCCGAAGCCTGACCCTCACCCGTCCCCTAATCCTAACCCATACGCTAACACTAACCTGCGCCCTCACACCTAAGCTCCCCCTAAAGTGTTGTTGTACCCTCACCTGGACCCTAAACCGTCCCCGTCCCCTAACCCTAGCCCGAACCCTAACCCTAACCCTTGCCCGAACCCTGACTCTCACCCGTCCCCTAATCCTAACCCCTACGCTAACACTAACCCGTGCCCTCACACGTACGCTCCCCCTAAACCGTTTTCGTACCCTCACCTGGACCCTAAACCGTCCCCGTCCCCTAACCCTAACCCTAGCCCGAACCCTAACCCTAACCCTTCCCTGAAGCCTGACCCTCACCCGTCCAATAATCCTAACCCGTACGCTAACACTAACCGGCGCACTCACACGTACGCTCCCCCTAAAACTTTGTCGTACCCTCACCTGGACCCTAAACCGTCCCAGTCCCTTAACCCTAACCCTTTCCCGAACCCTAAGCCTAACCCTTCCCCGAAGCCTGACCCTCACCCATACCCTAATCATAACACGTACGCTAACACTAAGCCGCGCCCTCACACGTACGCTCCCCCTAAAGCGTTGTCGTACCCTCACCTGGACCCTAAACCGTCCCCGTCCCCTAACCCTAACCCTAGCCCGAACCCTAACCCTAACCCTTCCCCGAAGCCTGACCCTCACCCGCCCCCTAATCCTAACCCGTACGCTAACACTAACCCGCGCCCTCACACGTACGCTCCCCCTAAAGCGTTGTCTTACCCTCACCTGGACCCTAAACCGTCCCCGTCCCCTAACCCTACCCCTAGCCGGAACCTAACCCTAACCCTTCCCCGAAGCCTGACCCTCACCCGTCCCCTAATCCTAACCCGTACGCTAACACTAACCCGCGCCCTCGCACGTACGCTCCCCCTAAAGCGTTGTCGTACACTCACCTGGACCCTAAACCGTCCCCGTCCCCTAACCCTAAACCTAGCCCGAACCCTAACCCTAGCCCTTACCCGAAGCCTGTCCCGCACCCGTCCCCTAATCCTAACCCGTACGCTAACACTAACCCGCGCCCTCACACATACACTACATCTAAAACGTCGTACCCTCACCTGGACCCTAAACTGTCCCCGTCCCCTAACCCTAACCCTAGCCAGAACCCTAGCCCTAACCATTCCCGGAAGCCTGACCCTCAACATCCCCTATTCCTAGCCCGTACGCTAACTCTAACCCGCGCCCTCACACGTACGCTCCCCCTAAAGCGTTGTCGTACCCTCACCTTAACCCTAAACCGTCCCCGCCCCTAACCCTAACCCTAGCCCGAACCCTCACACTAACCTTTCCCCGAAGAATGACCCTCACCTGTCCCCTAATCCTAGCCCGTACGCTAACACTAACACGTGCCCTCACACGTACGCTCCCCGTAAAGCATTGTCGTACCCTCACCTGGACCCTAAACCCTCCCCGTCAGCTAACCCTAACCCTAGCCCGAACCCTAACCCTAACCCTTCACCAAAGCCTGACCCTCACCCGTCCCTTAATCCTAGCCCGTACGCTAATACTAACCCACGCCTAACATGTACGCTCCCCCTAAAGCGTTGTTGTACCCTCACCTGGACCCTAAACCGTCCCCATCCCCGTCCCCTAACCCTAAACCTATCCCGAAACGAAACCCTAACCCTTCCCCGAAGCCTGACCCTCACTCGTCCCCTAATCCTAGCCCGTACGCTAACACTAACCCGCGCCCTCACACGTACGCTCCCCCTTAAGCGTTATCGTACCCTCACCTGGACCCTAAACCGTCCCCGTCCCCTCAACGTAACCCTAGGCCGAACCCTAAACCTAAAACTTCCCCGAAGCCTGACCCTCACACGTCCCCTAATCCTAACCCGTACGCTAACAGTAACCCTCGCCCTCACACGTACGCTCCCCCTAAAGCGTTGTCGTGCCCTCACCTGGACCCTAATCCGTCCCCGTCCCCTAACCATAACCCTTGCCCGAACCCTAACCCTAACCCTTCCCCGAAGCCTGACCCTCACCCGTCCCCTAATCCTAACCCGTACGCTAACACTAACCCGTGCCCTCACACGTACGCTCCCCGTAAAGCGTTGTCGTACCCTCACCTGGACCCTCAACCATCCCCGTCCCCTAACCCTAACCCTAGCCCGAACCCTAACCCTAACCCTTCCCCGAAGACTGACCCTCACCCGCCCCCTAATCCTAACCCGTACGCTAACACAAACCCATGCCCTCACACGTACGCTGCCCCTAAAGCGTTGTCATACACTCACCTGGACCCTAAACCGTCCCCGTCCCCTAACCCTAGCCTGAACCCTAACCGTAACCCTTCCCCGAAGCCTGACCCTCTCCCATCCCCTAATCCTAACCCGTACGCTAACACTAACCCGCGCCCTCACACGTACGCTCCCCCTAAAGCGTTGTCGTACCCTCACCTGGAACCTAAACCGTCCCCATCCCCTAACCCTAACCCTAGCCCGAAACCTAACCCTAACCCTTCCCCAAAGCCTGACCTCACCCGTCCCCTAATCCTAGCCCGTACGTTGAAATTAACCCCCGCCCTCACACGTCCGCTCCCCCTAAAGCGTTGTCGTACCCTCACCTGGACCCTAAACCGTCCCCATCCCCTAACCCTAACCCTAGCCCGAACCCTAACTTTAAACCTTCCCCAAAGCCTGACACTCAACATCCCCTATTCCTAGCCCGTACACTAACTCTAACCTGCGCCCTCACACGTACGCTCCCCCTAAAGCGTTGTCATACCCTCAGCTTAACCCTAAACCGTCCCCGCCCCTAACCCTAACCCTAGCCCGAACCCTCACCCTAACATTTCCCCGAAGAATGACTCTCACCCGTCCCCTAATCCTAGCCCGTACACTAACACTAACACGTGCCCTCACACGTACACTCCCCGTAAAGCGTTGTCGTACCCTCACCTGGACTCTAAACCGTCCCCGTCCCCTAACCCTAACCCTAGCCCGAACCCTAACCCTAACACTTCACCAAAGCCTGACCCTCACCCGTCCCCTAAATCTAGCCCGTACACTAAGACTGACCCACGCCTAACAGGTACGCTCCCCCTAAAGCGTTGTTGTACCCTCACCTGGACCCTAAACCGTCCCCGTCCCCTAACCCTAACCCTAGCCCGAACCCGAACCCTAACCCTTCCCCGAAGCCTGACCCTCACCCGCCCCCTAATCCTAACCCGTACGCTAACACTAACCTGCGCCCTCACACGTATGCTCCCCCTAAAGTGTTGTCTTACCCTCAGCTGGACCCTAAACCGTCCCCGTCCCCTAACCCTAACCCTAGCCCGAACCTAACCCTAACCCTTCCCCGAAGCCTGACCCTCACCCGTCCCCTAATCCTAACCCGTACGCTAACACTAACCCGCGCCCTCGCACGTACGCTCCCCCTAAAGCGTTGTCGTACACTCACCTGGACCCTAAACCGTCCCCGTCCCCTAACCCTAAACCTAGCCCGAACCCTAACCCTAGCCCTTACCCGAAGCCTGTCCCGCACCCGTCCCCTAATCCTAACCCGTACGCTAACACTAACCCGCGCCCTCACACATACACTACACCTAAAACGTCGTACCCTCACCTGGACCCTAAACTGTCCCCGTCCCCTAACCCTAACCCTAGCCAGAACCCTAGCCCTAACCATTCCCGGGAGCCTGACCCTCAACATCCCCTATTCCTAGCCCGTACGCTAACTCTAACCCGCGCCCTCACACGTACGCTCCCCCTAAAGCGTTGTCGTACCCTCACCTTAACCCTAAACCGTCCCCACCCCTAACCCTAACCCTAGGCCGAACCCTCACACTAACCTTTCCCCGAAGAATGACCCTCACCTGTCCCCTAATCCTAGCCCGTACGCTAACACTAACACGTGCCCTCACACGTACGCTCCCCGTAAAGCATTGTCGTACCCTCACCTGGACCCTAAACCCTCCCCGTCAGCTAACCCTAACCCTAGCCCGAACCCTAACCCTAACCCTTCACCAAAGCCTGACACTCACCCGTCCCTTAATCCTAGCCCGTACGCTAAAACTAACCCACGCCTAACATGTACGCTCCCCCTAAAGCGTTGTTGTACCCTCACCTGGACCCTAAACCGTCCCCATCCCCATCCCCTAACCCTAAACCTATCCCGAAACCAAACCCTAACACTTCCCCGAAGCCTGACCCTCACTCGTCCCCTAATCCTAGCCCGTACGCTAACACTAACCCGCGCCCTCACATGTACGCTCCCCCTTAAGCGTTATCGTACCCTCACCTGGACCCTAAACCGTCCCCGTCCCCTCAACGTAACCCTAGGCCGAACCCTAAACCTAAAACTTCCCCGAAGCCTGACCCTCACACGTCCCCTAATCCTAACCCGTACGCTAACAGTAACCCTCGCCCTCACACGTACGCTCCCCCTAAAGCGTTGTCGTGCCCTCACCTGGACCCTAATCCGTCCCCGTCCCCTAACCATAACCCTTGCGCGAACCCTAACCCTAACCCTTCCCCGAAGCCTGACCCTCACCCGTCCCCTAATCCTAACCCGTACGCTAACACTAACCCGTGCCCTCACACGTACGCTCCCCGTAAAGCGTTGTCGTACCCTCACCTGGACCCTCAACCATCCCCGTCCCCTAACCCTAACCCTAGCCCGAACCCTAACCCTAACCCTTCCCCGAAGCCTGACCCTCACCCGCCCCCTAATCCTAACCCGTACGCTAACACTAACCCATGCCCTCACACGTACGCTGCCCCTAAAGCGTTGTCATACACTCACCTGGACCCTAAACCGTCCCCGTCCCCTAACCCTAGCCTGAACCCTAACCGTAACCCTTCCCCGAAGCCTGACCCTCTCCCATCCCCTAATCCTAACCCGTACGCTAACACTAACCCGTGCCCTCACACGTACGCTCCCCCTAAAGCGTTGTCGTACCCTCACCTGGAACCTAAACCGTCCCCATCCCCTATCCCTAACCCTAGCCCGAAACCTAACCCTAACCCTTCCCCAAAGCCTGACCTCACCCGTCCCCTAATCCTAGCCCGTACGTTGAAACTAACCCCCGCCCTCACAGGTACGCTCCCCCTAAAGCGTTGTCGTACCCTCACCTGGACCCTAAAGCGTCCCCATCCCCTAACCCTAACCCTAGCCCGAACCCTAACCCTAAACCTTCCCCAAAGCCTGACACTCAACATCCCCTATTCCCAGCCCGTACACTAATTCTAACCCGCGCCCTCACACGTACGCTCCCCCTAAAGCGTTGTCATACCCTCAGCTTAACCCTAAATCGTCCCCGCCCCTAACCCTAACCCTAGCCCGAACCCTCACCCTAACATTTCCTCGAAGAATGACTCTCACCCGTCCCCTAATCCTAGCCCGTACACTAACACTAACACGTGCCCTCACACGTACGCTCCCCGTAAAGCGTTGTCGTACCCTCACCTGGACCCTAAACCGTCCCCGTCCCCTAACCCTAACCCTAGCCCGAAACCTAACCCTAACCCTTCCTCGAAGCCTGACCCTCACCCGTCCCCTAATCCTAACCCGTACGCGAACACTAACCCGCGCCCTCACACGTACGCTCCCCCTAAAGCGTTGTCGTACTGTCACCTGGACTCTAAACAGTCCCCGTCCCCTAACCCTTACCCTAGCCCGAACGCTAACCCTAACACTTCCCGTAGCCTGACCCTCACCCGTCCCCTAATCCTAACCCGTACGCTAACACTAACCCGCGCCCTCACACGTACGCTCCCCCTAAAGCGTTGTCGTAACCTCACCTGGACCCTAAACTGTCCCCGTTCCCTAACCCGAACCCTAGGCCGAACCCTAACCCTAACCCTGACCCGAAGCCTGACCCTCACCCGTCCCCTAATCCTAACCCGTACGCTAACACTAACCTGCGCCCTCACACCTAAGCTCCCCCTAAAGTGTTGTTGTACCCTCACCTGGACCCTAAACCGTCCCCGTCCCCTAACCCTAACCCTAGCCCGAACCCTAACCCTAACCCATGCCCGAACCCTGACTCTCACCCGTCCCATAATCCTAACCCCTACGCTAACACTAACCCGTGCCCTCACACGTACGCTCCCCCTAAACCGTTGTCATACCGTCACCTGGACCCTAAACCGTCCCCGTCCCCTAACCCTAACCCTAGCCCGAACCCTAACCCTAACCCTTCCCTGAAGCCTGACCCTCACCCGTCCAATAATCCTAACCCGTACGCTAACACTAACCGGCGCCCTCACACGTACGCTCCCCCTAAAACTTTGTTGTACCCTCACCTGGACCCTAAACCGTCCCAGTCCCTTAACCCTAACCCTATCCCGAACCCTAAGCCTAACCCTTCCCCGAAGCCTGACCCTCACCCATACCCTAATCATAACACGTACGCTAACACTAACCCGCGCCCTCACACGTACGCTGCCCCTAAAGCATTGTCGTACCCTCACCTGGACCCTAAACCCTCCCCGTCAGCTAACCCTAACCCTAGCCCGAACCCTAACCCTAACCCTTCACCAAAGCCAGACCCTCACCCGTCCCTTAATCCTAGCCCGTACGCTAAAACTAACCCACGCCTAACATGTACGCTCCCCCTAAAGCGTTGTTGTACCCTCACCTGGACCCTAAACCGTCCCCATCCCCGTCCCCTAACCCTAAACCTATCCCGAAACCAAACCCTAACCCTTCCCCGAAGCCTGACCCTCACTCGTCCCCTAATCCTAGCCCGTACGCTAACACTAACCCGCGCCCTCACACGTACGCTACCCCTTAAGCGTTATCGTACCCTCACCTGGACCCTAAACCGTCCCCGTACCCTCAACGTAACCCTAGGCCGAACCCTAAACCTAAAACTTCCCCGAAGCCTGACCCTCACACGTCCCCTAATCCTAACCCGTACGCTAACAGTAACCCTCGCCCTCACACGTACGCTCCCCCTAAAGCGTTGTCGTGCCCTCACCTGGACCCTAATCCGTCCCCGTCCCCTAACCATAACCCTTGCCCGAACCCTAACCCTAACCCTTCCCCGAAGCCTGACCCTCACCCGTCCCCTAATCCTAACCCGTACGCTAACACTAACCCGTGCCCTCACACGTACGCTCCCCGTAAAGCGTTGTCGTACCCTCACCTGGACCCTCAACCATCCCCGTCCCCTAACCCTAACCCTAGCCCGAACCCTAACCCTAACCCTTCCCCGAAGCCTGACCCTCACCCGCCCCCTAATCCTACCCCGTACGCTAACACTAACCCATGCCCTCACACGTACGCTGCCCCTAAAGCGTTGTCATACACTCACCTGGACCCTAAACCGTCCCCGTCCGCTAACCCTAGCCTGAACCCTAACCGTAACCCTTCCCCGAAGCCTGACCCTCTCCCATCCCCTAATCCTAACCCGTACGCTAACACTAACCCGCGCCCTCACACGTACGCTCCCCCTAAAGCGTTGTCGTACCCTCACCTGGAACCTAAACCGTCCCCATCCCCTAACCCTAACCCTAGCCCGAAACCTAACCCTAACCCTTCCCCAAAGCCTGACCTCACCCGTCCCCTAATCCTAGCCCGTACGTTGAAACTAACCCCCGCCCTCACACGTCCGCTCCCCCTAAAGCGTTGTCGTACCCTCACCTGGACCCTAAACCGTCCCCATCCCCTAACCCTAACCCTAGCCCGAACCCTAACCCTAAACCTTCCCCAAAGCCTGACACTCAACATCCCCTATTCCTAGCCCGTACACTAACTCTAACCCGCGCCCTCACACGTACGCTCCCCCTAAAGCGTTGTCATACCCTCAGCTTAACCCTAAACCGTCCCCGCCCCTGACCCTAACCCTAGCCCGAACCCTCACCCTAACATTTCCCCGAAGAATGACTCTCACCCGTCCCCTAATCCTAACCCGTACACTAACACTAACACGTGCCCTCACACGTACGCTCCCCGTAAAGCGTTGTCGTACCCTCACCTGGACTCTAAACCGTCCCCGTCCCCTAACCCTAACCCTAGCCCGAACCCTAACCCTAACACTTCACCAAAGCCTGACCCTCACCCGTCCCCTAAATCTAGCCCGTACACTAAGACTGACCCACGCCTAACACGTACGCTCCCCCTAAAGCGTTGTTGTACCCTCACCTGGACCCTAAACCGTCCCCGTCCCGTAACCCTAACCCTAGCCCGAACCCTAAACCTAACACTTCCCCGAAGCCTGACACACACCCGTCCCCTTATCCTAACCCGTACGCTAACAGTAAACCGTGCCCTCACACGTACGCTCCCCCTAAAGCGTTGTCGTACTGTCACCTGGACCCTAAACAGTCCCCGTCCCCTAACCCTTACCCTAGCCCGAACGCTAACCCTAACACTTCCCCGAAGCCTGACCCTCACCCGTCCCCTAATCCTAACCCGTACGCTAACACTAACCCGCGCCCTCACACGTACGCTCCCCCTAAAGCGTTGTCGTACCCTCACCTGGACCCTAAACCGTCCCCGTCCCCTAACCCTAACCCTAGGCCGAACCCTAACCCTAACCCTGACCCGAAGCCTGACCCTCACCCGTCCCCTAATCCTAACCCGTACGCTAACACTAACCTGCGCCCTCACACCTAAGCTCCCCCTAAGTGTTGTTGTACCCTCACCTGGACCCTAAACCGTCCCCGTCCCCTAACCCTAACCCTAGCCCGAACCCTAACCCTAACCCTTGCCCGAACCCTGACTCTCACCCGTCCCCTAATCCTAACCCCTACGCTAACACTAACCCGTGCCCTCACACGTACGCTCCCCCTAAACCGTTTTCGTACCCTCACCTGGACCCTAAACCGTCCCCGTCCCCTAACCCTAACCCTAGCCCGAACCCTAACCCTAACCCTTCCCTGAAGCCTGACCCTCACCCGTCCAATAATCCTAACCCGTACGCTAACACTAACCGGCGCACTCACACGTACGCTCCCCCTAAAACTTTGTCGTACCCTCACCTGGACCCTAAACCGTCCCAGTCCCTTAACCCTAACCCTTTCCCGAACCCTAAGCCTAACCCTTCCCCGAAGCCTGACCCTCACCCATACCCTAATCATAACACGTACGCTAACACTAACCCGCGCCCTCACACGTACGCTCCCCCTAAAGCGTTGTCTTACCCTCACCTGGACCCTAAACCGTCCCCGTCCCCTAACCCTACCCCTAGCCCGAACCTAACCCTAACCCTTCCCCGAAGCCTGACCCTCACCCGTCCCCTAATCCTAACCCGTACGCTAACACTAACCCGCGCCCTCGCACGTACGCTCCCCCTAAAGCGTTGTCGTACACTCACCTCGACCCTAAACCGTCCCCGTCCCCTAACCCTAAACCTAGCCCGAACCCTAACCCTAGCCCTTACCCGAAGCCTGTCCCGCACCCGTCCCCTAATCCTAACCCGTATGCTAACACTAACCCGCGCCCTCACACATACACTACATCTAAAACGTCGTACCCTCACCTGGACCCTAAACTGTCCCCGTCCCCTAACCCTAACCCTAGCCAGAACCCTAGCCCTAACCATTCCCGGAAGCCTGACCCTCAACATCCCCTATTCCTAGCCCGTACGCTAACTCTAACCCGCGCCCTCACACGTACGTTCCCCTAAAGCGTTGTCGTACCCTCACCTTAACCCTAAACCGTCCCCGACCCTAACCCTAACCCTAGCCCGAACCCTCACACTAACCTTTCCCCGAAGAATGACCCTCACCTGTCCCCTAATCCTAGCCCGTACGCTAACACTAACACGTGCCCTCACACGTACGCTCCCCGTAAAGCATTGTCGTACCCTCTCCTGGACCCTAAACCCTCCCCGTCAGCTAACCCTAACCCTAGCCCGAACCCTAACCCTAACCCTTCACCAAAGCCTGACCCTCACCCGTCCCTTAATCCTAGCCCGTACGCTAAAACTAACCCACGCCTAACATGTACGCTCCCCCTAAAGCGTTGTTGTACCCTCACCTGGACCCTAAACCGTCCCCATCCCCGTCCCCTAACCATAAACCTATCCCGAAACCAAACCCTAACCCTTCCCCGAAGCCTGACCCTCACTCGTCCCATAATCCTAGCCCGTACGCTAACACTAACCCGCGCCCTCACACGTACGCTCCGCCTTAAGCGTTATCGTACCCTCACCTGGACCCTAAACCGTCCCCGTCCCGTAACCCTCACCCTAGCCCGAACCCTAATCCTAACCCTTCCCCGAAGCCTGACACACACCCGTCCCATAATCCTAACCCGTATGCGAACACTAAACCGCGCCCTCACACCTACGCTCCCCCTAAAGCGTTGTCGTACCCTCACCTGGACCCTAAACCGTCCCCGTCCCCTAAACCTAAGCCTAGCCCGAAGCCTAACCCTAACACTTCCCCGAAGCCTGACGCTCACCCGTCCCCTAATCCTAACCCATACGCTAACACTAACACGCGCTCTCACACTTACGCTCCCCCTAAAGTGTTGTCGGACCCTCACTTGGAACCTAAACCCTCCCCGTCCCCTAACACTAACCCTAGTCCGAACCCTAACGCGAACACTTCCCCGAAGCCTGACCCTCACACGTCCCCTAATCCTAACCCGTATGCTAACACTAACCCGCGCCCTCACACGTACGCTCCCCCTAAAGCGTTGTCGTACCCTCACCTGAACCCTCTACTGTCCCCGTCCCCTAACCCTAACCCTAGCCCGAACCCTAACCCTAACCCTTCCCCGAAGCCTGACCCTCACCCGTCCCCTAATCCTAACCCGTACGCTAACAGTAACCCTTGCCCTCACACGTACGCTCCCCCTAAAGCGTTTTCGTACCCTCACCTGGACCCTAAACCGTCCCCGTCCCCTAACCCTAACCCTAGCCCGAACCCTAGATCTAACCCTTCCCCGAAGCCTGACCCACACCCGTCCTCTAATCCTAACCCATACGCTAACACTAACCCGCGTCCTCACACGTACGCTCTCCCTAAGCGTTGTTGTACCCTCACCTGGACCCTAAACCGTCCCCGTCCCCTAACCCTAACCCTAGCCCGAACCCGAACCCTAACCCTTCCCCGAAGCCTGACCCTCACTTGTCCTCTAATCCTAACCCGTACGCTAACACTAACCCGCGCCCTCACACGTACGCTCCCCCTAAAGCGTTGTCGTACCCTCACCTGGACCCTAAACCGTCCCTGTCCCCTAACCCTAACCCTAGCCCGAACCCTAAACCTAACACTTCCCCGAAGCCTGACATTCACCCGTCCCCTAATCCTAACCCGTAGCCTAACACTAACCCGCGCCCTCACAAGTATGCTCCCCCGAATGCTTTATCGTACCCTCACCTGGACCCTAAACCGTCCCCATCCCCTAACACTAACCCTAGCCCGAACCCTAACCCTAACCCTTCCCCGAAGACTGACCCTCACCCGTTCCATAATACTAAACCGTACGCTAACACTAACCCACGCCCTCACACGTACGCTCCCCCTAAAGCGTTGTCGTACCCTCACCTGGACCCTCAACCGTCCCCGTCCCCTAACACTAACCCTAGCCCGAACCCTAACCCTAACACTTCCCCGAAGCCTGACCCTCACACGTCCCCTAATCCTAACCCGTACGCTAACACTAACCTGCGCCCTCACACGTACGCTCCCCCTAAAGCGTTGTCGTACCGTCACCTGGACCCTAAACCGTCCCCGTCCCGTAACCCTAACCCTAGCCCGAACCCTAAACCTAACACTTCCCCGAAGCCTGACACACACCCGTCCCCTTATCCTAACCCGTACGCTAACAGTAAACCGTGCCCTCACACGTACGCTCCCCCTAAAGCGTTGTCGTACTGTCACCTGGACCCTAAACAGTCCCCGTCCCCTAACCCTTACCCTAGCCCGAACGCTAACCCTAACACTTCCCCGAAGCCTGACCCTCACCCGTCCCCTAATCCTAACCCGTACGCTAACACTAACCCGCGCCCTCACACGTACGCTCCCCCTAAAGCGTTGTCGTACCCTCACCTGGACCCTAAACCGTCCCCGTTCCCTAACCCTAACCCTAGGCCGAACCCTAACCCTAACCCTGACCCGAAGCCTGACCCTCACCCGTCCCCTAATCCTAACCCGTACGCTAACACTAACCTGCGCCCTCACACCTAAGCTCCCCCTAAAGTGTTGTTGTACCCTCACCTGGACCCTAAACCGTCCCCGTCCCCTAACCCTAACCCTAGCCCGAACCCTAACCCTAACCCTTGCCCGAACCCTGACTCTCACCCGTCCCCTAATCCTAACCCCTACGCTAACACTAACCCGTGCCCTCACACGTACGCTCCCCCTAAACCGTTTTCGTACCCTCACCTGGACCCTAAACCGTCCCCGTCCCCTAACCCTAACCCTAGCCCGAACCCTAACCCTAACCCTTCCCTGAAGCCTGACCCTCACCCGTCCAATAATCCTAACCCGTACGCTAACACTAACCGGCGCACTCACACGTACGCTCCCCCTAAAACTTTGTCGTACCCTCACCTGGACCCTAAACCGTCCCAGTCCCTTAACCCTAACCCTTTCCCGAACCCTAAGCCTAACCCTTCCCCGAAGCCTGACCCTCACCCATACCCTAATCATAACACGTACGCTAACACTAACCCGCGCCCTCACACGTACGCTCCCCCTAAAGCGTTGTCGTACCCTCACCTGGACCCTAAACCGTCCCCGTCCCCTAACCCTAACCCTAGCCCGAACCTAACCCTAACCCTTCCCCGAAGCCTGACCCTCACCCGTCCCCTAATCCTAACCCGTACGCTAACACTAACCCGCGCCCTCGCACGTACGCTCCCCCTAAAGCGTTGTCGTACACTCACCTCGACCCTAAACCGTCCCCGTCCCCTAACCCTAAACCTAGCCCGAACCCTAACCCTAGCCCTTACCCGAAGCCTGTCCCGCACCCGTCCCCTAATCCTAACCCGTACGCTAACACTAACCCGCGCCCTCACACATACACTACACCTAAAACGTCGTACCCTCACCTGGACCCTAAACTGTCCCCGTCCCCTAACCCTAACCCTAGCCAGAACCCTAGCCCTAACCATTCCCGGAAGCCTGACCCTCAACATCCCCTATTCCTAGCCCGTACGCTAACTCTAACCCGCGCCCTCACACGTACGTTCCCCTAAAGCGTTGTCGTACCCTCACCTTAACCCTAAACCGTCCCCGACCCTAACCCTAACCCTAGCCCGAACCCTCACACTAACCTTTCCCCGAAGAATGACCCTCACCTGTCCCCTAATCCTAGCCCGTACGCTAACACTAACACGTGCCCTCACACGTACGCTCCCCGTAAAGCATTGTCGTACCCTCTCCTGGACCCTAAACCCTCCCCGTCAGCTAACCCTAACCCTAGCCCGAACCCTAACCCTAACCCTTCACCAAAGCCTGACCCTCACCCGTCCCTTAATCCTAGCCCGTACGCTAAAACTAACCCACGCCTAACATGTACGCTCCCCCTAAAGCGTTGTTGTACCCTCACCTGGACCCTAAACCGTCCCCATCCCCGTCCCCTAACCATAAACCTATCCCGAAACCAAACCCTAACCCTTCCCCGAAGCCTGACCCTCACTCGTCCCCTAATCCTAGCCCGTACGCTAACACTAACCCGCGCCCTCACACGTACGCTCCGCCTTAAGCGTTATCGTACCCTCACCTGGACCCTAAACCGTCCCCGTCCCGTAACCCTCACCCTAGCCCGAACCCTAATCCTAACCCTTCCCCGAAGCCTGACACACACCCGTCCCATAATCCTAACCCGTACGCGAACACTAAACCGCGCCCTCACACCTACGCTCCCCCTAAAGCGTTGTCGTACCCTCACCTGGACCCTAAACCGTCCCCGTCCCCTAAACCTAAGCCTAGCCCGAAGCCTAACCCTAACACTTCCCCGAAGCCTGACGCTCACCCGTCCCCTAATCCTAACCCATACGCTAACACTAACACGCGCTCTCACACTTACGCTCCCCCTAAAGTGTTGTCGGACCCTCACTTGGAACCTAAACCCTCCCCGTCCCCTAACACTAACCCTAGTCCGAACCCTAACGCGAACACTTCCCCGAAGCCTGACCCTCACACGTCCCCTAATCCTAACCCGTATGCTAACACTAACCCGCGCCCTCACACGTACGCTCCCCCTAAAGCGTTGTCGTACCCTCACCTGAACCCTCTACTGTCCCCGTCCCCTAACCCTAACCCTAGCCCGAACCCTAACCCTAACCCTTCCCCGAAGCCTGACCCTCACCCGTCCCCTAATCCTAACCCGTACGCTAACAGTAACCCTTGCCCTCACACGTACGCTCCCCCTAAAGCGTTTTCGTACCCTCACCTGGACCCTAAACCATCCCCGTCCCCTAACCCTAACCCTAGCCCGAACCCTAGATCTAACCCTTCCCCGAAGCCTGACCCACACCCGTCCTCTAATCCTAACCCATACGCTAACACTAACCCGCGTCCTCACACGTACGCTCTCCCTAAGCGTTGTTGTACCCTCACCTGGACCCTAAACCGTCCCCGTCCCCTAACCCTAACCCTAGCCCGAACCCGAACCCTAACCCTTCCCCGAAGCCTGACCCTCACTTGTCCTCTAATCCTAACCCGTACGCTAACACTAACCCGCGCCCTCACACGTACGCTCCCCCTAAAGCGTTGTCGTACCCTCACCTGGACCCTAAACCGTCCCTGTCCCCTAACCCTAACCCTAGCCCGAACCCTAAACCTAACACTTCCCCGAAGCCTGACATTCACCCGTCCCCTAATCCTAACCCGTAGCCTAACACTAACCCGCGCCCTCACAAGTATGCTCCCCCGAATGCTTTATCGTACCCTCACCTGGACCCTAAACCGTCCCCATCCCCTAACACTAACCCTAGCCCGAACCCTAACCCTAACCCTTCCCCGAAGACTGACCCTCACCCGTTCCATAATACTAAACCGTACGCTAACACTAACCCACGCCCTCACACGTACGCTCCCCCTAAAGCGTTGTCGTACCCTCACCTGGACCCTCAACCGTCCCCGTCCCCTAACACTAACCCTAGCCCGAACCCTAACCCTAACACTTCCCCGAAGCCTGACCCTCACACGTCCCCTAATCCTAACCCGTACGCTAACACTAACCTGCGCCCTCACACGTACGCTCCCCCTAAAGCGTTGTCGTACCGTCACCTGGACCCTAAACCGTCCCCGTCCCGTAACCCTAACCCTAGCCCGAACCCTAAACCTAACACTTCCCCGAAGCCTGACACACACCCGTCCCCTTATCCTAACCCGTACGCTAACAGTAAACCGTGCCCTCACACGTACGCTCCCCCTAAAGCGTTGTCGTACTGTCACCTGGACCCTAAACAGTCCCCGTCCCCTAACCCTTACCCTAGCCCGAACGCTAACCCTAACACTTCCCCGAAGCCTGACCCTCACCCGTCCCCTAATCCTAACCCGTACGCTAACACTAACCCGCGCCCTCACACGTACGCTCCCCCTAAAGCGTTGTCGTACCCTCACCTGGACCCTAAACCGTCCCCGTTCCCTAACCCTAACCCTAGGCCGAACCCTAACCCTAACCCTGACCCGAAGCCTGACCCTCACCCGTCCCCTAATCCTAACCCGTACGCTAACACTAACCTGCGCCCTCACACCTAAGCTCCCCCTAAAGTGTTGTTGTACCCTCACCTGGACCCTAAACCGTCCCCGTCCCCTAACCCTAACCCTAGCCCGAACCCTAACCCTAACCCTTGCCCGAACCCTGACTCTCACCCGTCCCCTAATCCTAACCCCTACGCTAACACTAACCCGTGCCCTCACACGTACGCTCCCCCTAAACCGTTTTCGTACCCTCACCTGGACCCTAAACCGTCCCCGTCCCCTAACCCTAACCCTAGCCCGAACCCTAACCCTAACCCTTCCCTGAAGCCTGACCCTCACCCGTCCAATAATCCTAACCCGTACGCTAACACTAACCGGCGCACTCACACGTACGCTCCCCCTAAAACTTTGTCGTACCCTCACCTGGACCCTAAACCGTCCCAGTCCCTTAACCCTAACCCTTTCCCGAACCCTAAGCCTAACCCTTCCCCGAAGCCTGACCCTCACCCATACCCTAATCATAACACGTACGCTAACACTAACCCGCGCCCTCACACGTACGCTCCCCCTAAAGCGTTGTCGTACCCTCACCTGGACCCTAAACCGTCCCCGTCCCCTAACCCTAACCCTAGCCTGAACCTAACCCTAACCCTTCCCCGAAGCCTGACCCTCACCCGTCCCCTAATCCTAACCCGTACGCTAACACTAACCCGCGCCCTCGCACGTACGCTCCCCCTAAAGCGTTGTCGTACACTCACCTCGACCCTAAACCGTCCCCGTCCCCTAACCCTAAACCTAGCCCGAACCCTAACCCTAGCCCTTACCCGAAGCCTGTCCCGCACCCGTCCCCTAATCCTAACCCGTACGCTAACACTAACCCGCGCCCTCACACATACACTACACCTAAAACGTCGTACCCTCACCTGGACCCTAAACTGTCCCCGTCCCCTAACCCTAACCCTAGCCAGAACCCTAGCCCTAACCATTCCCGGAAGCCTGACCCTCAACATCCCCTATTCCTAGCCCGTACGCTAACTCTAACCCGCGCCCTCACACGTACGCTCCCCCTAAAGCGTTGTCGTACCCTCACCTTAACCCTAAACCGTCCCCGCCCCTAACCCTAACCCTAGCCCGAACCCTCACACTAACCTTTCCCCGAAGAATGACCCTCACCTGTCCCCTAATCCTAGCCCGTACGCTAACACTAACACGTGCCCTCACACGTACGCTCCCCTTAAAGCATTGTCGTACCCTCACCTGGACCCTAAACCCTCCCCGTCAGCTAACCCTAACCCTAGCCCGAACCCTAACCCTAACCCTTCACCAAAGCCTGACCCTCACCCGTCCCTTAATCCTAGCCCGTACGCTAAAACTAACCCACGCCTAACATGTACGCTCCCCCTAAAGCGTTGTTGTACCCTCACCTGGACCCTAAACCGTCCCCATCCCCGTCCCCTAACCCTAAACCTATCCCGAAACCAAACCCTAACACTTCCCCGAAGCCTGACCCTCACTCGTCCCCTAATCCTAGCCCGTACGCTAACACTAACCCGCGCCCTCACACGTACGCTCCCCCTTAAGCGTTATCGTACCCTCACCTGGACCCTAAACCGTCCCCGTCCCCTCAACGTAACCCTAGGCCGAACCCTAAACCTAAAACTTCCCCGAAGCCTGACCCTCACACGTCCCCTAATCCTAACCTGTACGCTAACAGTAACCCTCGCCCTCACACGTACGCTCCCCCTAAAGCGTTGTCGTGCCCTCACCTGGACCCTAATCCGTCCCCATCCCCTAACCATAACCCTTGCCCGAACCCTAGCCCTAACCCTTCCCCGAAGCCTGACCCTCACCCGTCCCCTAATCCTAAACCGTACACTAACACTAAACCATGCCCTCACACGTACGCTCCCCGTAAAGCGTTGTCGTACCCTCACCTGGACCCTAAACCATCCCCGTCCCCTAACCCTAACCCTAGCCCGAACCCTAACCCTAACACTTCCCCGAAGCCTGTACCTCACCCGTCCCCTAATCCTAACCCGTACGCTAACACTAACCCGCGCCCTCACACGTACGCTCCCCCTAAAGCGTTGTCGTAACCTTACCTGGACCCTAAATCGTCCCCGTTCCCTAACCCGAACCCTAGGCCGAACCCTAACCCTAAACCTGACCCGAAGCCTGACCCTCACCCGTCCCCTAATCCTAACCCGTACGCTAACACTAACCTGCGCCCTCACACCTAAGCTCCCCCTAAAGTGTTGTTGTACCCTCACCTGGACCCTAAACCGTCCCCGTCCCCTAACCCTAACCCTAGCCCGAACCTAACCCTAACCCTTCCCCGAAGCCTGACCCTCACCCGTCCCCGAATCCTAACCCGTACGCTAACACTAACCCGCGCCCTCACACATACACTACACCTAAAACGTCGTACCCTCACCTGGACCCTAAACTGTCCCCGTCCCCTAACCCTAACCCTAGTCAGAACCCTAGCCCTAACCATTCCCGGAAGCCTGACCCTCAACATCCCCTATTCCTAGCCCGTACGCTAACTCTAACCCGCGCCCTCACACGTACGCTCCCCCTAAAGCGTTGTCGTACTATCACCTTAACCCTAAACCGTCCCCGCCCCTAACCCTAACCCTAGCCCGTACCCTCACACTAACCTTTCCCCGAAGAATGACCCTCACCTGTCCCCTAATCCTAGCCCGTACGCTAACACTAACACGTGCCCTCACACGTATGCTCCCCGTAAAGCATTGTCGTACCCTCACCTGGACCCTAAACCCTCCCCGTCAGCTAACCCTAACCCTAGCCCGAACCCTAACCCTAACCCTTCACCAAAGCCTGACCCTCACCCGTCCCTTAATCCTAGCCCGTACGCTAAAACTAACCCACGCCTAACATGTACGCTCCCCCTAAAGCGTTGTTGTACCCTCACCTGGACCCTAAACCGTCCCCATCCCCGTCCCCTAACCCTAAACCTATCCCGAAACCAAACCCTAACCCTTCCCCGAAGCCTGACCCTCACTCGTCCCCTAATCCTAGCCCGTACGCTAACACTAACCCGCGCCCTCACACGTACGCTACCCCTTAAGCGTTATCGTACCCTCACCTGGACCCTAAACCGTCCCCGTACCCTCAACGTAACCCTAGGCCGAACCCTAAACCTAAAACTTCCCCGAAGCCTGACCCTCACACGTCCCCTAATCCTAACTCGTACGCTAACAGTAACCCTCGCCCTCACACGTACGCTCCCCCTAAACCGTTTTCGTACCCTCACCTGGACCCTAAACCGTCCCCGTCCCCTAACCCTAACCCTAGCCCGAACCCTAACCCTAACCCTTCCCTGAAGCCTGACCCTCACCCGTCCAATAATCCTAACCCGTACGCTAACACTAACCGGCGCACTCACACGTACGCTCCCCCTAAAACTTTGTCGTACCCTCACCTGGACCCTAAACCGTCCCAGTCCCTTAACCCTAACCCTTTCCCGAACCCTAAGCCTAACCCTTCCCCGAAGCCTGACCCTCACCCATACCCTAATCATAACACGTACGCTAACACTAACCCGCGCCCTCACACGTACGCTCCCCCTAAAGCGTTGTCGTACCCTCACCTGGACCCTAAACCGTCCCCGTCCCCTAACCCTAACCCTAGCCTGAACCTAACCCTAACCCTTCCCCGAAGCCTGACCCTCACCCGTCCCCTAATCCTAACCCGTACGCTAACACTAACCCGCGCCCTCGCACGTACGCTCCCCCTAAAGCGTTGTCGTACACTCACCTCGACCCTAAACCGTCCCCGTCCCCTAACCCTAAACCTAGCCCGAACCCTAACCCTAGCCCTTACCCGAAGCCTGTCCCGCACCCGTCCCCTAATCCTAACCCGTACGCTAACACTAACCCGCGCCCTCACACATACACTACACCTAAAACGTCGTACCCTCACCTGGACCCTAAACTGTCCCCGTCCCCTAACCCTAACCCTAGCCAGAACCCTAGCCCTAACCATTCCCGGAAGCCTGACCCTCAACATCCCCTATTCCTAGCCCGTACGCTAACTCTAACCCGCGCCCTCACACGTACGCTCCCCCTAAAGCGTTGTCGTACCCTCACCTTAACCCTAAACCGTCCCCGCCCCTAACCCTAACCCTAGCCCGAACCCTCACACTAACCTTTCCCCGAAGAATGACCCTCACCTGTCCCCTAATCCTAGCCCGTACGCTAACACTAACACGTGCCCTCACACGTACGCTCCCCGTAAAGCATTGTCGTACCCTCACCTGGACCCTAAACCCTCCCCGTCAGCTAACCCTAACCCTAGCCCGAACCCTAACCCTAACCCTTCACCAAAGCCTGACCCTCACCCGTCCCTTAATCCTAGCCCGTACGCTAAAACTAACCCACGCCTAACATGTACGCTCCCCCTAAAGCGTTGTTGTACCCTCACCTGGACCCTAAACCGTCCCCATCCCCGTCCCCTAACCCTAAACCTATCCCGAAACCAAACCCTAACACTTCCCCGAAGCCTGACCCTCACTCGTCCCCTAATCCTAGCCCGTACGCTAACACTAACCCGCGCCCTCACACGTACGCTCCCCCTTAAGCGTTATCGTACCCTCACCTGGACCCTAAACCGTCCCCGTCCCCTCAACGTAACCCTAGGCCGAACCCTAAACCTAAAACTTCCCCGAAGCCTGACCCTCACACGTCCCCTAATCCTAACCTGTACGCTAACAGTAACCCTCGCCCTCACACGTACGCTCCCCCTAAAGCGTTGTCGTGCCCTCACCTGGACCCTAATCCGTCCCCATCCCCTAACCATAACCCTTGCCCGAACCCTAGCCCTAACCCTTCCCCGAAGCCTGACCCTCACCCGTCCCCTAATCCTAAACCGTACACTAACACTAAACCATGCCCTCACACGTACGCTCCCCGTAAAGCGTTGTCGTACCCTCACCTGGACCCTAAACCATCCCCGTCCCCTAACCCTAACCCTAGCCCGAACCCTAACCCTAACACTTCCCCGAAGCCTGTACCTCACCCGTCCCCTAATCCTAACCCGTACGCTAACACTAACCCGCGCCCTCACACGTACGCTCCCCCTAAAGCGTTGTCGTAACCTTACCTGGACCCTAAATCGTCCCCGTTCCCTAACCCGAACCCTAGGCCGAACCCTAACCCTAAACCTGACCCGAAGCCTGACCCTCACCCGTCCCCTAATCCTAACCCGTACGCTAACACTAACCTGCGCCCTCACACCTAAGCTCCCCCTAAAGTGTTGTTGTACCCTCACCTGGACCCTAAACCGTCCCCGTCCCCTAACCCTAACCCTAGCCCGAACCTAACCCTAACCCTTCCCCGAAGCCTGACCCTCACCCGTCCCCGAATCCTAACCCGTACGCTAACACTAACCCGCGCCCTCACACATACACTACACCTAAAACGTCGTACCCTCACCTGGACCCTAAACTGTCCCCGTCCCCTAACCCTAACCCTAGTCAGAACCCTAGCCCTAACCATTCCCGGAAGCCTGACCCTCAACATCCCCTATTCCTAGCCCGTACGCTAACTCTAACCCGCGCCCTCACACGTACGCTCCCCCTAAAGCGTTGTCGTACTATCACCTTAACCCTAAACCGTCCCCGCCCCTAACCCTAACCCTAGCCCGTACCCTCACACTAACCTTTCCCCGAAGAATGACCCTCACCTGTCCCCTAATCCTAGCCCGTACGCTAACACTAACACGTGCCCTCACACGTATGCTCCCCGTAAAGCATTGTCGTACCCTCACCTGGACCCTAAACCCTCCCCGTCAGCTAACCCTAACCCTAGCCCGAACCCTAACCCTAACCCTTCACCAAAGCCTGACCCTCACCCGTCCCTTAATCCTAGCCCGTACGCTAAAACTAACCCACGCCTAACATGTACGCTCCCCCTAAAGCGTTGTTGTACCCTCACCTGGACCCTAAACCGTCCCCATCCCCGTCCCCTAACCCTAAACCTATCCCGAAACCAAACCCTAACCCTTCCCCGAAGCCTGACCCTCACTCGTCCCCTAATCCTAGCCCGTACGCTAACACTAACCCGCGCCCTCACACGTACGCTACCCCTTAAGCGTTATCGTACCCTCACCTGGACCCTAAACCGTCCCCGTACCCTCAACGTAACCCTAGGCCGAACCCTAAACCTAAAACTTCCCCGAAGCCTGACCCTCACACGTCCCCTAATCCTAACTCGTACGCTAACAGTAACCCTCGCCCTCACACGTACGCTCCCCCTAAACCGTTTTCGTACCCTCACCTGGACCCTAAACCGTCCCCGTCCCCTAACCCTAACCCTAGCCCGAACCCTAACCCTAACCCTTCCCTGAAGCCTGACCCTCACCCGTCCAATAATCCTAACCCGTACGCTAACACTAACCGGCGCACTCACACGTACGCTCCCCCTAAAACTTTGTCGTACCCTCACCTGGACCCTAAACCGTCCCAGTCCCTTAACCCTAACCCTTTCCCGAACCCTAAGCCTAACCCTTCCCCGAAGCCTGACCCTCACCCATACCCTAATCATAACACGTACGCTAACACTAACCCGCGCCCTCACACGTACGCTCCCCCTAAAGCGTTGTCGTACCCTCACCTGGACCCTAAACCGTCCCCGTCCCCTAACCCTAACCCTAGCCTGAACCTAACCCTAACCCTTCCCCGAAGCCTGACCCTCACCCGTCCCCTAATCCTAACCCGTACGCTAACACTAACCCGCGCCCTCGCACGTACGCTCCCCCTAAAGCGTTGTCGTACACTCACCTCGACCCTAAACCGTCCCCGTCCCCTAACCCTAAACCTAGCCCGAACCCTAACCCTAGCCCTTACCCGAAGCCTGTCCCGCACCCGTCCCCTAATCCTAACCCGTACGCTAACACTAACCCGCGCCCTCACACATACACTACACCTAAAACGTCGTACCCTCACCTGGACCCTAAACTGTCCCCGTCCCCTAACCCTAACCCTAGCCAGAACCCTAGCCCTAACCATTCCCGGAAGCCTGACCCTCAACATCCCCTATTCCTAGCCCGTACGCTAACTCTAACCCGCGCCCTCACACGTACGCTCCCCCTAAAGCGTTGTCGTACCCTCACCTTAACCCTAAACCGTCCCCGCCCCTAACCCTAACCCTAGCCCGAACCCTCACACTAACCTTTCCCCGAAGAATGACCCTCACCTGTCCCCTAATCCTAGCCCGTACGCTAACACTAACACGTGCCCTCACACGTACGCTCCCCTTAAAGCATTGTCGTACCCTCACCTGGACCCTAAACCCTCCCCGTCAGCTAACCCTAACCCTAGCCCGAACCCTAACCCTAACCCTTCACCAAAGCCTGACCCTCACCCGTCCCTTAATCCTAGCCCGTACGCTAAAACTAACCCACGCCTAACATGTACGCTCCCCCTAAAGCGTTGTTGTACCCTCACCTGGACCCTAAACCGTCCCCATCCCCGTCCCCTAACCCTAAACCTATCCCGAAACCAAACCCTAACACTTCCCCGAAGCCTGACCCTCACTCGTCCCCTAATCCTAGCCCGTACGCTAACACTAACCCGCGCCCTCACACGTACGCTCCCCCTTAAGCGTTATCGTACCCTCACCTGGACCCTAAACCGTCCCCGTCCCCTCAACGTAACCCTAGGCCGAACCCTAAACCTAAAACTTCCCCGAAGCCTGACCCTCACACGTCCCCTAATCCTAACCTGTACGCTAACAAAACCCTCGCCCTCACACGTACGCTCCCCCTAAAGCGTTGTCGTGCCCTCACCTGGACCCTAATCCGTCCCCGTCCCCTAACCATAACCCTTGCCCGAACCCTAGCCCTAACCCTTCCCCGAAGCCTGACCCTCACCCGTCCCCTAATCCTAAACCGTACACTAACACTAAACCATGCCCTCACACGTACGCTCCCCGTAAAGCGTTGTCGTACCCTCACCTGGACCCTAAACCATCCCCGTCCCCTAACCCTAACCCTAGCCCGAACCCTAACCCTAACACTTCCCCGAAGCCTGTACCTCACCCGTCCCCTAATCCTAACCCGTACGCTAACACTAACCCGCGCCCTCACACGTACGCTCCCCCTAAAGCGTTGTCGTAACCTTACCTGGACCCTAAATCGTCCCCGTTCCCTAACCCGAACCCTAGGCCGAACCCTAACCCTAAACCTGACCCGAAGCCTGACCCTCACCCGTCCCCTAATCCTAACCCGTACGCTAACACTAACCTGCGCCCTCACACCTAAGCTCCCCCTAAAGTGTTGTTGTACCCTCACCTGGACCCTAAACCGTCCCCGTCCCCTAACCCTAACCCTAGCCCGAACCTAACCCTAACCCTTCCCCGAAGCCTGACCCTCACCCGTCCCCGAATCCTAACCCGTACGCTAACACTAACCCGCGCCCTCACACATACACTACACCTAAAACGTCGTACCCTCACCTGGACCCTAAACTGTCCCCGTCCCCTAACCCTAACCCTAGCCAGAACCCTAGCCCTAACCATTCCCGGAAGCCTGACCCTCAACATCCCCTATTCCTAGCCCGTACGCTAACTCTAACCCGCGCCCTCACACGTACGCTCCCCCTAAAGCGTTGTCGTACGCTCACCTTAACCCTAAACCGTCCCCGCCCCTAACCCTAACCCTAGCCCGTACCCTCACACTAACCTTTCCCCGAAGAATGACCCTCACCTGTCCCCTAATCCTAGCCCGTACGCTAACACTAACACGTGCCCTCACACGTATGCTCCCCGTAAAGCATTGTCGTACCCTCACCTGGACCCTAAACCCTCCCCGTCAGCTAACCCTAACCCTAGCCCGAACCCTAACCCTAACCCTTCACCAAAGCCTGACCCTCACCCGTCCCTTAATCCTAGCCCGTACGCTAAAACTAACCCACGCCTAACATGTACGCTCCCCCTAAAGCGTTGTTGTACCCTCACCTGGACCCTAAACCGTCCCCATCCCCGTCCCCTAACCCTAAACCTATCCCGAAACCAAACCCTAACCCTTCCCCGAAGCCTGACCCTCACTCGTCCCCTAATCCTAGCCCGTACGCTAACACTAACCCGCGCCCTCACACGTACGCTACCCCTTAAGCGTTATCGTACCCTCACCTGGACCCTAAACCGTCCCCGTACCCTCAACGTAACCCTAGGCCGAACCCTAAACCTAAAACTTCCCCGAAGCCTGACCCTCACACGTCCCCTAATCCTAACTCGTACGCTAACAGTAACCCTCGCCCTCACACGTACGCTCCCCCTAAAGCGTTGTCGTGCCCTCACCTGGACCCTAATCCGTCCCCGTCCCCTAACCATAACCCTTGCCCGAACCCTAACCCTAACCCTTCCCCGAAGCCTGACCCTCACCCGTCCCCTAATCCTAACCCGTACGCTAACACTAACCCGTGCCCTCACACGTACGCTCCCCGTAAAGCGTTGTCGTACCCTCACCTGGACCCTCAACCATCCCCGTCCCCTAACCCTAACCCTAGCCCGAACCCTAACCCTAACCCTTCCCCGAAGCCTGACCCTCACCCGCCCCCTAATCCTACCCCGTACGCTAACACTAACCCATGCCCTCACACGTACGCTGCCCCTAAAGCGTTGTCATACACTCACCTGGACCCTAAACCGTCCCCGTCCGCTAACCCTAGCCTGAACCCTAACCGTAACCCTTCCCCGAAGCCTGACCCTCTCCCATCCCCTAATCCTAACCCGTACGCTAACACTAACCCGCGCCCTCACACGTACGCTCCCCCTAAAGCGTTGTCGTACCCTCACCTGGAACCTAAACCGTCCCCATCCCCTAACCCTAACCCTAGCCCGAAACCTAACCCTAACCCTTCCCCAAAGCCTGACCTCACCCGTCCCCTAATCCTAGCCCGTACGTTGAAACTAACCCCCGCCCTCACACGTCCGCTCCCCCTAAAGCGTTGTCGTACCCTCACCTGGACCCTAAACCGTCCCCATCCCCTAACCCTAACCCTAGCCCGAACCCTAACCCTAAACCTTCCCCAAAGCCTGACACTCAACATCCCCTATTCCTAGCCCGTACACTAACTCTAACCCGCGCCCTCACACGTACGCTCCCCCTAAAGCGTTGTCATACCCTCAGCTTAACCCTAAACCGTCCCCACCCCTGACCCTAACCCTAGCCCGAACCCTCACCCTAACATTTCCCCGAAGAATGACTCTCACCCGTCCCCTAATCCTAGCCCGTACACTAACACTAACACGTGCCCTCACACGTACGCTCCCCGTAAAGCGTTGTCGTACCCTCACCTGGACTCTAAACCGTCCCCGTCCCCTAACCCTAACCCTAGCCCGAACCCTAACCCTAACACTTCACCAAAGCCTGACCCTCACCCGTCCCCTAAATCTAGCCCGTACACTAAGACTGACCCACGCCTAACACGTACGCTCCCCCTAAAGCGTTGTTGTACCCTCACCTGGACCCTAAACCGTCCCCGTCCCCTAACCCTAACCCTAGCCCAAACCCTAACCCTAACCCTTCCCCGAAGCCTGACCCTCACCCGTCCCCTAATCCTAACCCGTACGCGAACACTAACCCGCGCCCTCACACGTACGCTCCCCCTAAAGCGTTGTCGTACTGTCACCTGGACCCTAAACAGTCCCCGTCCCCTAACCCTTACCCTAGCCCGAACGCTAACCCTAACACTTCCCCGAAGCCTGACCCTCACCCGTCCCCTAATCCTAACCCGTACGCTAACACTAACCCGCGCCCTCACACGTACGCTCCCCCTAAAGCGTTGTCGTACCCTCACCTGGACCCTAAACCGTCCCCGTCCCCTAACCCTAACCCTAGGCCGAACCCTAACCCTAACCCTGACCCGAAGCCTGACCCTCACCCGTCCCCTAATCCTAACCCGTACGCTAACACTAACCTGCGCCCTCACACCTAAGCTCCCCCTAAGTGTTGTTGTACCCTCACCTGGACCCTAAACCGTCCCCGTCCCCTAACCCTAACCCTAGCCCGAACCCTAACCCTAACCCTTGCCCGAACCCTGACTCTCACCCGTCCCCTAATCCTAACCCCTACGCTAACACTAACCCGTGCCCTCACACGTACGCTCCCCCTAAACCGTTTTCGTACCCTCACCTGGACCCTAAACCGTCCCCGTCCCCTAACCCTAACCCTAGCCCGAACCCTAACCCTAACCCTTCCCTGAAGCCTGACCCTCACCCGTCCAATAATCCTAACCCGTACGCTAACACTAACCGGCGCACTCACACGTACGCTCCCCCTAAAACTTTGTCGTACCCTCACCTGGACCCTAAACCGTCCCAGTCCCTTAACCCTAACCCTTTCCCGAACCCTAAGCCTAACCCTTCCCCGAAGCCTGACCCTCACCCATACCCTAATCATAACACGTACGCTAACACTAACCCGCGCCCTCACACGTACGCTCCCCCTAAAGCGTTGTCTTACCCTCACCTGGACCCTAAACCGTCCCCGTCCCCTAACCCTACCCCTAGCCCGAACCTAACCCTAACCCTTCCCCGAAGCCTGACCCTCACCCGTCCCCTAATCCTAACCCGTACGCTAACACTAACCCGCGCCCTCGCACGTACGCTCCCCCTAAAGCGTTGTCGTACACTCACCTCGACCCTAAACCGTCCCCGTCCCCTAACCCTAAACCTAGCCTGAACCCTAACCCTAGCCCTTACCCGAAGCCTGTCCCGCACCCGTCCCCTAATCCTAACCCGTATGCTAACACTAACCCGCGCCCTCACACATACACTACATCTAAAACGTCGTACCCTCACCTGGACCCTAAACTGTCCCCGTCCCCTAACCCTAACCCTAGCCAGAACCCTAGCCCTAACCATTCCCGGAAGCCTGACCCTCAACATCCCCTATTCCTAGCCCGTACGCTAACTCTAACCCGCGCCCTCACACGTACGCTCCCCCTAAAGCGTTGTCGTACCCTCACCTTAACCCTAAACCGTCCCCGACCCTAACCCTAACCCTAGCCCGAACCCTCACACTAACCTTTCCCCGAAGAATGACCCTCACCTGTCCCCTAATCCTAGCCCGTACGCTAACACTAACACGTGCCCTCACACGTACGCTCCCCGTAAAGCATTGTCGTACCCTCTCCTGGACCCTAAACCCTCCCCGTCAGCTAACCCTAACCCTAGCCCGAACCCTAACCCTAACCCTTCACCAAAGCCTGACCCTCACCCGTCCCTTAATCCTAGCCCGTACGCTAAAACTAACCCACGCCTAACATGTACGCTCCCCCTAAAGCGTTGTTGTACCCTCACCTGGACCCTAAACCGTCCCCATCCCCGTCCCCTAACCATAAACCTATCCCGAAACCAAACCCTAACCCTTCCCCGAAGCCTGACCCTCACTCGTCCCCTAATCCTAGCCCGTACGCTAACACTAACCCGCGCCCTCACACGAACACTCCCCCTAAAGCGTTGTCGTACCCTCACCTGGACCCTAAACCGTCCCCGTCCCGTAACCCTCACCCTAGCCCGAACCCTAATCCTAACCCTTCCCCGAAGCCTGACACACACCCGTCCCATAATCCTAACCCGTACGCGAACACTAAACCGCGCCCTCACACCTACGCTCCCCCTAAAGCGTTGTCGTACCCTCACCTGGACCCTAAACCGTCCCCGTCCCCTAAACCTAAGCCTAGCCCGAAGCCTAACCCTAACACTTCCCCGAAGCCTGACGCTCACCCGTCCCCTAATCCTAACCCATACGCTAACACTAACACGCGCTCTCACACTTACGCTCCCCCTAAAGTGTTGTCGGACCCTCACTTGGAACCTAAACCCTCCCCGTCCCCTAACACTAACCCTAGTCCGAACCCTAACGCGAACACTTCCCCGAAGCCTGACCCTCACACGTCCCCTAATCCTAACCCGTATGCTAACACTAACCCGCGCCCTCACACGTACGCTCCCCCTAAAGCGTTGTCGTACCCTCACCTGAACCCTCTACTGTCCCCGTCCCCTAACCCTAACCCTAGCCCGAACCCTAACCCTAACCCTTCCCCGAAGCCTGACCCTCACCCGTCCCCTAATCCTAACCCGTACGCTAACAGTAACCCTTGCCCTCACACGTACGCTCCCCCTAAAGCGTTTTCGTACCCTCACCTGGACCCTAAACCGTCCCCGTCCCCTAACCCTAACCCTAGCCCGAACCCTAGATCTAACCCTTCCCCGAAGCCTGACCCACACCCGTCCTCTAATCCTAACCCATACGCTAACACTAACCCGCGTCCTCACACGTACGCTCTCCCTAAGCGTTGTTGTACCCTCACCTGGACCCTAAACCGTCCCCGTCCCCTAACCCTAAGCCTAGCCCGAACCCGAACCCTAACCCTTCCCCGAAGCCTGACCCTCACTTGTCCTCTAATCCTAACCCGTACGCTAACACTAACCCGCGCCCTCACACGTACGCTCCCCCTAAAGCGTTGTCGTACCCTCACCTGGACCCTAAACCGTCCCTGTCCCCTAACCCTAACCCTAGCCCGAACCCTAAACCTAACACTTCCCCGAAGCCTGACATTCACCCGTCCCCTAATCCTAACCCGTAGCCTAACACTAACCCGCGCCCTCACAAGTATGCTCCCCCGAATGCTTTATCGTACCCTCACCTGGACCCTAAACCGTCCCCATCCCCTAACACTAACCCTAGCCCGAACCCTAACCCTAACCCTTCCCCGAAGACTGACCCTCACCCGTTCCATAATACTAAACCGTACGCTAACACTAACCCACGCCCTCACACGTACGCTCCCCCTAAAGCGTTGTCGTACCCTCACCTGGACCCTCAACCGTCCCCGTCCCCTAACACTAACCCTAGCCCGAACCCTAACCCTAACACTTCCCCGAAGCCTGACCCTCACACGTCCCCTAATCCTAACCCGTACGCTAACACTAACCTGCGCCCTCACACGTACGCTCCCCCTAAAGCGTTGTCGTACCGTCACCTGGACCCTAAACCGTCCCCGTCCCGTAACCCTAACCCTAGCCCGAACCCTAAACCTAACACTTCCCCGAAGCCTGACACACACCCGTCCCCTTATCCTAACCCGTACGCTAACAGTAAACCGTGCCCTCACACGTACGCTCCCCCTAAAGCGTTGTCGTACTGTCACCTGGACCCTAAACAGTCCCCGTCCCCTAACCCTTACCCTAGCCCGAACGCTAACCCTAACACTTCCCCGAAGCCTGACCCTCACCCGTCCCCTAATCCTAACCCGTACGCTAACACTAACCCGCGCCCTCACACGTACGCTCCCCCTAAAGCGTTGTCGTACCCTCACCTGGACCCTAAACCGTCCCCGTTCCCTAACCCTAACCCTAGGCCGAACCCTAACCCTAACCCTGACCCGAAGCCTGACCCTCACCCGTCCCCTAATCCTAACCCGTACGCTAACACTAACCTGCGCCCTCACACCTAAGCTCCCCCTAAAGTGTTGTTGTACCCTCACCTGGACCCTAAACCGTCCCCGTCCCCTAACCCTAACCCTAGCCCGAACCCTAACCCTAACCCTTGCCCGAACCCTGACTCTCACCCGTCCCCTAATCCTAACCCCTACGCTAACACTAACCCGTGCCCTCACACGTACGCTCCCCCTAAACCGTTTTCGTACCCTCACCTGGACCCTAAACCGTCCCCGTCCCCTAACCCTAACCCTAGCCCGAACCCTAACCCTAACCCTTCCCTGAAGCCTGACCCTCACCCGTCCAATAATCCTAACCCGTACGCTAACACTAACCGGCGCACTCACACGTACGCTCCCCCTAAAACTTTGTCGTACCCTCACCTGGACCCTAAACCGTCCCAGTCCCTTAACCCTAACCCTTTCCCGAACCCTAAGCCTAACCCTTCCCCGAAGCCTGACCCTCACCCATACCCTAATCATAACACGTACGCTAACACTAACCCGCGCCCTCACACGTACGCTCCCCCTAAAGCGTTGTCGTACCCTCACCTGGACCCTAAACCGTCCCCGTCCCCTAACCCTAACCCTAGCCTGAACCTAACCCTAACCCTTCCCCGAAGCCTGACCCTCACCCGTCCCCTAATCCTAACCCGTACGCTAACACTAACCCGCGCCCTCGCACGTACGCTCCCCCTAAAGCGTTGTCGTACACTCACCTCGACCCTAAACCGTCCCCGTCCCCTAACCCTAAACCTAGCCCGAACCCTAACCCTAGCCCTTACCCGAAGCCTGTCCCGCACCCGTCCCCTAATCCTAACCCGTACGCTAACACTAACCCGCGCCCTCACACATACACTACACCTAAAACGTCGTACCCTCACCTGGACCCTAAACTGTCCCCGTCCCCTAACCCTAACCCTAGCCAGAACCCTAGCCCTAACCATTCCCGGAAGCCTGACCCTCAACATCCCCTATTCCTAGCCCGTACGCTAACTCTAACCCGCGCCCTCACACGTACGCTCCCCCTAAAGCGTTGTCGTACCCTCACCTTAACCCTAAACCGTCCCCGCCCCTAACCCTAACCCTAGCCCGAACCCTCACACTAACCTTTCCCCGAAGAATGACCCTCACCTGTCCCCTAATCCTAGCCCGTACGCTAACACTAACACGTGCCCTCACACGTACGCTCCCCGTAAAGCATTGTCGTACCCTCACCTGGACCCTAAACCCTCCCCGTCAGCTAACCCTAACCCTAGCCCGAACCCTAACCCTAACCCTTCACCAAAGCCTGACCCTCACCCGTCCCTTAATCCTAGCCCGTACGCTAAAACTAACCCACGCCTAACATGTACGCTCCCCCTAAAGCGTTGTTGTACCCTCACCTGGACCCTAAACCGTCCCCATCCCCGTCCCCTAACCCTAAACCTATCCCGAAACCAAACCCTAACACTTCCCCGAAGCCTGACCCTCACTCGTCCCCTAATCCTAGCCCGTACGTTAACACTAACCCGCGCCCTCACACGTACGCTCCCCCTTAAGCGTTATCGTACCCTCACCTGGACCCTAAACCGTCCCCGTCCCCTCAACGTAACCCTAGGCCGAACCCTAAACCTAAAACTTCCCCGAAGCCTGACCCTCACACGTCCCCTAATCCTAACCTGTACGCTAACAGTAACCCTCGCCCTCACACGTACGCTCCCCCTAAAGCGTTGTCGTGCCCTCACCTGGACCCTAATCCGTCCCCGTCCCCTAACCATAACCCTTGCCCGAACCCTAGCCCTAACCCTTCCCCGAAGCCTGACCCTCACCCGTCCCCTAATCCTAAACCGTACACTAACACTAAACCATTCCCTCACACGTACGCTCCCCGTAAAGCGTTGTCGTACCCTCACCTGGACCCTAAACCATCCCCGTCCCCTAACCCTAACCCTAGCCCGAACCCTAACCCTAACACTTCCCCGAAGCCTGTACCTCACCCGTCCCCTAATCCTAACCCGTACGCTAACACTAACCCGCGCCCTCACACGTACGCTCCCCCTAAAGCGTTGTCGTAACCTTACCTGGACCCTAAATCGTCCCCGTTCCCTAACCCGAACCCTAGGCCGAACCCTAACCCTAAACCTGACCCGAAGCCTGACCCTCACCCGTCCCCTAATCCTAACCCGTACGCTAACACTAACCTGCGCCCTCACACCTAAGCTCCCCCTAAAGTGTTGTTGTACCCTCACCTGGACCCTAAACCGTCCCCGTCCCCTAACCCTAACCCTAGCCCGAACCCTAACCCTAACCCTTGCCCGAACCCTGACTGTCACCCGTCCCATAATCCTAACCCCTACGCTAACACTAACCCGTGCCCTCACACGTACGCTCCCCCTAAACCGTTGTCGTACCCTCACCTGGACCCTAAACCGTCCCCGTCCCCTAACCCTAACCCTAGCCCGAACCCTAACCCTAACCCTTCCCTGAAGCCTGACCCTCACCCGTCCGATAATCCTAACCCGTACGCTAACACTAACCGGCGCCCTCACACGTACGCTTCCCCTAAAACTTTGTCGTACCCTCACCTGGACCCTAAACCGTCCCAGTCCCTTAACCCTAACCCTTTCCCGAACCCTAAGCCTAACCCTTCCCCGAAGCCTGACCCTCACCCATACCCTAATCATAACACGTACGCTAACACTAACCCGCGCCCTCACACGTACGCTCCCCCTAAAGCGTTGTCGTACCCTCACCTGGACCCTAAACCGTCCCCGTCCCCTAACCTTAACCCTAGCCCGAACCCTAACCCTAACCCTTCCCCGAAGCCTGACCCTCACCCGCCCCCTAATCCTAACCCGTACGCTAACACTAACCCGTGCCCTGACACGTACACTCCCCCTAAAGCGTTGTCGTACCCTCACCTGGACCCTAAACCGTCCCCGTCCCCTAACCCTAACCCTAGCCCGAACCTAACCCTAACCCTTCCCCGAAGCCTGACCCTCACCCGTCCCCTAATCCTAACCCGTACGCTAACACTAACCCGCGCCCTCGCACGTACGCTCCCCCAAAGCGTTGTCATACACTCACCTGGACCCTAAACCGTCCCCGTCCCCTAACCCTAAACCTAGCCCGAACCCTAACCCTAGCCCTTACCCGAAGCCTGTCCCGCACCCGTCCCCTAATCCTAACCTGTACGCTAACACTAACCCGCGCCCTCACACATACACTACACCTAAAACGTCATACCCTCACCTGGACCCTAAACTGTCCCCATCCCCTAACCCTAACCCTAGCCAGAACCCTAGCCCTAACCATTCCCGGAAGCCTGACCCTCAACATCCCCTATTCCTAGCCCGTACGCTAACTCTAACCCGCGCCCTCACACGTACGCTCCCCCTAAAGCGTTGTCGTACCCTCACCTTAACCCTAAACCGTCCCCGCCCCTAACCCTAACCCTAGCCCGTACCCTCACACTAGCCTTTCCCCGAAGAATGACCCTCACCTGTCCCCTAATCCTAGCCCGTACGCTAACACTAACACGTGCCCTCACACGTAAGCTGCCCCTAAAGCGTTGTCATACACTCACCTGGACCCTAAACCGTCCCCGTCCCCTAACCCTAGCCTGAACCCTAACCGTAACCCTTCCCCGAAGCCTGACCCTCTCCCATCCCCTAATCCTAACCCGTACGCTAACACTAACCCGCGCCCTCACACGTACGCTCCCCCTAAAGCGTTGTCGTACCCTCACCTGGAACCTAAACCGTCCCCATCCCCTAACCCTAACCATAGCCCGAAACCTAACCCTAACCCTTCCCCAAAGCCTGACCTCACCCGTCCCCTAATCCTAGCCCGTACGTTGAAACTAACCCCCGCCCTCACACGTCCGCTCCCCCTAAAGCGTTGTCGTACCCTCACCTGGACCCTAAACCGTCCCCATCCCCTAACCCTAACCCTAGCCCGAACCCTAACCCTAAACCTTCCCCAAAGCCTGACACTCAACATCCCCTATTCCTAGCCCGTACACTAACTCTAACCCGCGCCCTCACACGTACGCTCCCCCTAAAGCGTTGTCATACCCTCAGCTTAACCCTAAACCGTCCCCGCCCCTAACCCTAACCCTAGCCCGAACCCTCACCCTAACATTTCCCCGAAGAATGACTCTCACCCGTCCCCTAATCCTAGCCCGTACACTAACACTAACACGTGCCCTCACACGTACGCTCCCCGTAAAGCGTTGTCGTACCCTCACCTGGACTCTAAACCGTCCCCGTCCCCTAACCCTAACCCTAGCCCGAACCCTAACCCTAACACTTCACCAAAGCCTGACCCTCACCCGTCCCCTAAATCTAGCCCGTACATTAAGACTGACCCACGCCTAACACGTACGCTCCCCCTAAAGCGTTGTTGTACCCTCACCTGGACCCTAAACCGTCCCCGTCCCCTAACCCTAACCCTAGCCCAAACCCTAACCCTAACCCTTCCCCGAAGCCTGACCCTCACCCGTCCCCTAATCCTAACCCGTACGCGAACACTAACCCGCGCCCTCACACGTACGCTCCCCCTAAAGCGTTGTCGTACTGTCACCTGGACCCTAAACAGTCCCCGTCCCCTAACCCTTACCCTAGCCCGAACGCTAACCCTAACACTTCCCCGAAGCCTGACCCTCACCCGTCCCCTAATCCTAACCCGTACGCTAACACTAACCCGCGCCCTCACACGTACGCTCCCCCTAAAGCGTTGTCGTACCCTCACCTGGACCCTAAACGGTCCCCGTCCCCTAACCCTAACCCTAGGCCGAACCCTAACCCTAACCCTGACCCGAAGCCTGACCCTCACCCGTCCCCTAATCCTAACCCATACGCTAACACTAACCTGCGCCCTCACACCTAAGCTCCCCCTAAAGTGTTGTTGTACCCTCACCTGGACCCTAAACCGTCCCCGTCCCCTAACCCTAGCCCGAACCCTAACCCTAACCCTTGCCCGAACCCTGACTCTCACCCGTCCCCTAATCCTAACCCCTACGCTAACACTAACCCGTGCCCTCACACGTACGCTCCCCCTAAACCGTTTTCGTACCCTCACCTGGACCCTAAACCGTCCCCGTCCCCTAACCCTAACCCTAGCCCGAACCCTAACCCTAACCCTTCCCTGAAGCCTGACCCTCACCCGTCCAATAATCCTAACCCGTACGCTAACACTAACCGGCGCACTCACACGTACTCTCCCCCTAAAACTTTGTCGTACCCTCACCTGGACCCTAAACCGTCCCAGTCCCTTAACCCTAACCCTTTCCCGAACCCTAAGCCTAACCCTTCCCCGAAGCCTGACCCTCACCCATACCCTAATCATAACACGTACGCTAACACTAACCCGCGCCCTCACACGTACGCTCCCCCTAAAGCGTTGTCGTACCCTCACCTGGACTCTAAACCGTCCCCGTCCCCTAACCCTAACCCTAGCCCGAACCCTAACCCTAACCCTTCCCCGAAGCCTGACCGTCACCCGCCCCCTAATCCTAACCCGTACGCTAACACTAACCCGCGCCCTGACACGTACACTCCCCCTAAAGCGTTGTCGTACCCTCACCTGGACCCTAAACCGTCCCCGTCCCCTAACCCTAACCCTAGCCCGAACCTAACCCTAACCCTTCCCCGAAGCCTGACCCTCACCCGTCCCCGAATCCTAACCCGTACGCTAACACTAACCCGCGCCCTCACACATACACTACACCTAAAACGTCGTACCCTCACCTGGACCCTAAACTGTCCCCGTCCCCTAACCCTAACCCTAGCCAGAACCCTAGCCCTAACCATTCCCGGAAGCCTGACCCTCAACATCCCCTATTCCTAGCCCGTACGCTAACTCTAACCCGCGCCCTCACACGTACGCTCCCCCTAAAGCGTTGTCGTACGCTCACCTTAACCCTAAACCGTCCCCGCCCCTAACCCTAACCCTAGCCCGTACCCTCACACTAACCTTTCCCCGAAGAATGACCCTCACCTGTCCCCTAATCCTAGCCCGTACGCTAACACTAACACGTGCCCTCACACGTATGCTCCCCGTAAAGCATTGTCGTACCCTCACCTGGACCCTAAACCCTCCCCGTCAGCTAACCCTAACCCTAGCCCGAACCCTAACCCTAACCCTTCACCAAAGCCTGACCCTCACCCGTCCCTTAATCCTAGCCCGTACGCTAAAACTAACCCACGCCTAACATGTACGCTCCCCCTAAAGCGTTGTTGTACCCTCACCTGGACCCTAAACCGTCCCCATCCCCGTCCCCTAACCCTAAACCTATCCCGAAACCAAACCCTAACCCTTCCCCGAAGCCTGACCCTCACTCGTCCCCTAATCCTAGCCCGTACGCTAACACTAACCCGCGCCCTCACACGTACGCTACCCCTTAAGCGTTATCGTACCCTCACCTGGACCCTAAACCGTCCCCGTACCCTCAACGTAACCCTAGGCCGAACCCTAAACCTAAAACTTCCCCGAAGCCTGACCCTCACACGTCCCCTAATCCTAACCCGTACGCTAACAGTAACCCTCGCCCTCACACGTACGCTCCCCCTAAAGCGTTGTCGTGCCCTCACCTGGACCCTAATCCGTCCCCGTCCCCTAACCATAACCCTTGCCCGAACCCTAACCCTAACCCTTCCCCGAAGCCTGACCCTCACCCGTCCCCTAATCCTAACCCGTACGCTAACACTAACCCGTGCCCTCACACGTACGCTCCCCGTAAAGCGTTGTCGTACCCTCACCTGGACCCTCAACTATCCCCGTCCCCTAACCCTAACCCTAGCCCGAACCCTAACCCTAACCCTTCCCCGAAGCCTGACCCTCACCCGCCCCCTAATCCTACCCCGTACGCTAACACTAACCCATGCCCTCACACGTACGCTGCCCCTAAAGCGTTGTCATACACTCACCTGGACCCTAAACCGTCCCCGTCCGCTAACCCTAGCCTGAACCCTAACCGTAACCCTTCCCCGAAGCCTGACCCTCTCCCATCCCCTAATCCTAACCCGTACGCTAACACTAACCCGCGCCCTCACACGTACGCTCCCCCTAAAGCGTTGTCGTACCCTCACCTGGAACCTAAACCGTCCCCATCCCCTAACCCTAACCCTAGCCCGAAACCTAACCCTAACCCTTCCCCAAAGCCTGACCTCACCCGTCCCCTAATCCTAGCCCGTACGTTGAAACTAACCCCCGCCCTCACACGTCCGCTCCCCCTAAAGCGTTGTCGTACCCTCACCTGGACCCTAAACCGTCCCCATCCCCTAACCCTAACCCTAGCCCGAACCCTAACCCTAAACCTTCCCCAAAGCCTGACACTCAACATCCCCTATTCCTAGCCCGTACACCATCTCTAACCCGCGCCCTCACACGTACGCTCCCCCTAAAGCGTTGTCATACCCTCAGCTTAACCCTAAACCGTCCCCGCCCCTGACCCTAACCCTAGCCCGAACCCTCACCCTAACATTTCCCCGAAGAATGACTCTCACCCGTCCCCTAATCCTAGCCCGTACACTAACACTAACACGTGCCCTCACACGTACGCTCCCCGTAAAGCGTTGTCGTACCCTCACCTGGACTCTAAACCGTCCCCGTCCCCTAACCCTAACCCTAGCCCGAACCCTAACCCTAACACTTCACCAAAGCCTGACCCTCACCCGTCCCCTAAATCTAGCCCGTACACTAAGACTGACCCACGCCTAACACGTACGCTCCCCCTAAAGCGTTGTCGTACTGTCACCTGGACCCTAAACCGTCCCCGTCCCCTAACCCTAACCCTAGCCCGAACCCTAACCCTAACCCTTGCCCGAAGCCTGACTCTCACCCGTCCCCTAATCCTAACCCCTACGCTAACACTAACCCGTGCCCTCACACGTACGCTCCCCCTAAACCGTTTTCGTACCCTCACCTGGACCCTAAACCGTCCCCGTCCCCTAACCCTAACCCTAGCCCGAACCCTAACCCTAACCCTTCCCTGAAGCCTGACCCTCACCCGTCCAATAATCCTAACCCGTACGCTAACACTAACCGGCGCACTCACACGTACGCTCCCCCTAAAACTTTGTCGTACCCTCACCTGGACCCTAAACCGTCCCAGTCCCTTAACCCTAACCCTTTCCCGAACCCTAAGCCTAACCCTTCCCCGAAGCCTGACCCTCACCCATACCCTAATCATAACACGTACGCTAACACTAACCCGCGCCCTCACACGTACGCTCCCCCTAAACCGTTGTCTTACCCTCACCTGGACCCTAAACCGTCCCCGTCCCCTAACCCTACCCCTAGCCCGAACCTAACCCTAACCCTTCCCCGAAGCCTGACCCTCACCCGTCCACTAATCCTAACCCGTACGCTAACACTAACCCGCGCCCTCGCACGTACGCTCCCCCTAAAGCGTTGTCGTACACTCACCTCGACCCTAAACCGTCCCCGTCCCCTAACCCTAAACCTAGCCCGAACCCTAACCCTAGCCCTTACCCGAAGCCTGTCCCGCACCCGTCCCCTAATCCTAACCCGTATGCTAACACTAACCCGCGCCCTCACACATACACTACATCTAAAACGTCGTACCCTCACCTGGACCCTAAACTGTCCCCGTCCCCTAACCCTAACCCTAGCCAGAACCCTAGCCCTAACCATTCCCGGAAGCCTGACCCTCAACATCCCCTATTCCTAGCCCGTACGCTAACTCTAACCCGCGCCCTCACACGTACGCTCCCCCTAAAGCGTTGTCGTACCCTCACCTTAACCCTAAACCGTCCCCGACCCTAACCCTAACCCTAGCCCGAACCCTCACACTAACCTTTCCCCGAAGAATGACCCTCACCTGTCCCCTAATCCTAGCCCGTACGCTAACACTAACACGTGCCCTCACACGTACGCTCCCCGTAAAGCATTGTCGTACCCTCTCCTGGACCCTAAACCCTCCCCGTCAGCTAACCCTAACCCTAGCCCGAACCCTAACCCTAACCCTTCACCAAAGCCTGACCCTCACCCGTCCCTTAATCCTAGCCCGTACGCTAAAACTAACCCACGCCTAACATGTACGCTCCCCCTAAAGCGTTGTTGTACCCTCACCTGGACCCTAAACCGTCCCCATCCCCGTCCCCTAACCATAAACCTATCCCGAAACCAAACCCTAACCCTTCCCCGAAGCCTGACCCTCACTCGTCCCCTAATCCTAGCCCGTACGCTAACACTAACCCGCGCCCTCACACGTACGCTCCGCCTTAAGCGTTATCGTACCCTCACCTGGACCCTAAACCGTCCCCGTCCCGTAACCCTCACCCTAGCCCGAACCCTAATCCTAACCCTTCCCCGAAGCCTGACACACACCCGTCCCATAATCCTAACCCGTACGCGAACACTAAACCGCGCCCTCACACCTACGCTCCCCCTAAAGCGTTGTCGTACCCTCACCTGGACCCTAAACCGTCCCCGTCCCCTAAACCTAAGCCTAGCCCGAAGCCTAACCCTAACACTTCCCCGAAGCCTGACGCTCACCCGTCCCCTAATCCTAACCCATACGCTAACACTAACACGCGCTCTCACACTTACGCTCCCCCTAAAGTGTTGTCGGACCCTCACTTGGAACCTAAACCCTCCCCGTCCCCTAACACTAACCCTAGTCCGAACCCTAACGCGAACACTTCCCCGAAGCCTGACCCTCACACGTCCCCTAATCCTAACCCGTATGCTAACACTAACCCGCGCCCTCACACGTACGCTCCCCCTAAAGCGTTGTCGTACCCTCACCTGAACCCTCTACTGTCCCCATCCCCTAACCCTAACCCTAGCCCGAACCCTAACCCTAACCCTTCCCCGAAGCCTGACCCTCACCCGTCCCCTAATCCTAACCCGTACGCTAACAGTAACCCTTGCCCTCACACGTACGCTCCCCCTAAAGCGTTTTCGTACCCTCACCTGGACCCTAAACCGTCCCCGTCCCCTAACCCTAACCCTAGCCCGAACCCTAGATCTAACCCTTCCCCGAAGCCTGACCCACACCCGTCCTCTAATCCTAACCCATACGCTAACACTAACCCGCGTCCTCACACGTACGCTCTCCCTAAGCGTTGTTGTACCCTCACCTGGACCCTAAACCGTCCCCGTCCCCTAACCCTAACCCTAGCCCGAACCCGAACCCTAACCCTTCCCCGAAGCCTGACCCTCACCTGTCCTCTAATCCTAACCCGTACGCTAACACTAACCCGCGCCCTCACACGTACGCTCCCCCTAAAGCGTTGTCGTACCCTCACCTGGACCCTAAACCGTCCCTGTCCCCTAACCCTAACCCTAGCCCGAACCCTAAACCTAACACTTCCCCGAAGCCTGACATTCACCCGTCCCCTAATCCTAACCCGTAGCCTAACACTAACCCGCGCCCTCACAAGTATGCTCCCCCGAATGCTTTATCGTACCCTCACCTGGACCCTAAACCGTCCCCATCCCCTAACACTAACCCTAGCCCGAACCCTAACCCTAACCCTTCCCCGAAGACTGACCCTCACCCGTTCCATAATACTAAACCGTACGCTAACACTAACCCACGCCCTCACACGTACGCTCCCCCTAAAGCGTTGTCGTACCCTCACCTGGACCCTCAACCGTCCCCGTCCCCTAACACTAACCCTAGCCCGAACCCTAACCCTAACATTTCCCGAAGCCTGACCCTCACACGTCCCCTAATCCTAACCCGTACGCTAACACTAACCTGCGCCCTCACACGTACGCTCCCCCTAAAGCGTTGTCGTACCGTCACCTGGACCCTAAACCGTCCCCGTCCCGTAACCCTAACCCTAGCCCGAACCCTAAACCTAACACTTCCCCGAAGCCTGACACACACCCGTCCCCTTATCCTAACACGTACGCTAACAGTAAACCGTGCCCTCACACGTACGCTCCCCCTAAAGCGTTGTCGTACTGTCACCTGGACCCTAAACAGTCCCCGTCCCCTAACCCTTACCCTAGCCCGAACGCTAACCCTAACACTTCCCCGAAGCCTGACCCTCACCCGTCCCCTAATCCTAACCCGTACGCTAACACTAACCCGCGCCCTCACACGTACGCTCCCCCTAAAGCGTTGTCGTACCCTCACCTGGACCCTAAACCGTCCCCGTTCCCTAACCCTAACCCTAGGCCGAACCCTAACCCTAACCCTGACCCGAAGCCTGACCCTCACCCGTCCCCTAATCCTAACCCGTACGCTAACACTAACCTGCGCCCTCACACCTAAGCTCCCCCTAAAGTGTTGTTGTACCCTCACCTGGACCCTAAACCGTCCCCGTCCCCTAACCCTAACCCTAGCCCGAACCCTAACCCTAACCCTTGCCCGAACCCTGACTCTCACCCGTCCCCTAATCCTAACCCCTACGCTAACACTAACCCGTGCCCTCACACGTACGCTCCCCCTAAACCGTTTTCGTACCCTCACCTGGACCCTAAACCGTCCCCGTCCCCTAACCCTAACCCTAGCCCGAACCCTAACCCTAACCCTTCCCTGAAGCCTGACCCTCACCCGTCCAATAATCCTAACCCGTACGCTAACACTAACCGGCGCACTCACACGTACGCTCCCCCTAAAACTTTGTCGTACCCTCACCTGGACCCTAAACCGTCCCAGTCCCTTAACCCTAACCCTTTCCCGAACCCTAAGCCTAACCCTTCCCCGAAGCCTGACCCTCACCCATACCCTAATCATAACACGTACGCTAACACTAACCCGCGCCCTCACACGTACGCTCCCCCTAAAGCGTTGTCGTACCCTCACCTGGACCCTAAACCGTCCCCGTCCCCTAACCCTAACCCTAGCCTGAACCTAACCCTAACCCTTCCCCGAAGCCTGACCCTCACCCGTCCCCTAATCCTAACCCGTACGCTAACACTAACCCGCGCCCTCGCACGTACGCTCCCCCTAAAGCGTTGTCGTACACTCACCTCGACCCTAAACCGTCCCCGTCCCCTAACCCTAAACCTAGCCCGAACCCTAACCCTAGCCCTTACCCGAAGCCTGTCCCGCACCCGTCCCCTAATCCTAACCCGTACGCTAACACTAACCCGCGCCCTCACACATACACTACACCTAAAACGTCGTACCCTCACCTGGACCCTAAACTGTCCCCGTCCCCTAACCCTAACCCTAGCCAGAACCCTAGCCCTAACCATTCCCGGAAGCCTGACCCTCAACATCCCCTATTCCTAGCCCGTACGCTAACTCTAACCCGCGCCCTCACACGTACGCTCCCCCTAAAGCGTTGTCGTACCCTCACCTTAACCCTAAACCGTCCCCGCCCCTAACCCTAACCCTAGCCCGAACCCTCACACTAACCTTTCCCCGAAGAATGACCCTCACCTGTCCCCTAATCCTAGCCCGTACGCTAACACTAACACGTGCCCTCACACGTACGCTCCCCGTAAAGCATTGTCGTACCCTCACCTGGACCCTAAACCCTCCCCGTCAGCTAACCCTAACCCTAGCCCGAACCCTAACCCTAACCCTTCACCAAAGCCTGACCCTCACCCGTCCCTTAATCCTAGCCCGTACGCTAAAACTAACCCACGCCTAACATGTACGCTCCCCCTAAAGCGTTGTTGTACCCTCACCTGGACCCTAAACCGTCCCCATCCCCGTCCCCTAACCCTAAACCTATCCCGAAACCAAACCCTAACACTTCCCCGAAGCCTGACCCTCACTCGTCCCCTAATCCTAGCCCGTACGCTAACACTAACCCGCGCCCTCACACGTACGCTCCCCCTTAAGCGTTATCGTACCCTCACCTGGACCCTAAACCGTCCCCGTCCCCTCAACGTAACCCTAGGCCGAACCCTAAACCTAAAACTTCCCCAAAGCCTGACCCTCACACGTCCCCTAATCCTAACCTGTACGCTAACAGTAACCCTCGCCCTCACACGTACGCTCCCCCTAAAGCGTTGTCGTGCCCTCACCTGGACCCTAATCCGTCCCCGTCCCCTAACCATAACCCTTGCCCGAACCCTAGCCCTAACCCTTCCCCGAAGCCTGACCCTCACCCGTCCCCTAATCCTAAACCGTACACTAACACTAAACCATGCCCTCACACGTACGCTCCCCGTAAAGCGTTGTCGTACCCTCACCTGGACCCTAAACCATCCCCGTCCCCTAACCCTAACCCTAGCCCGAACCCTAACCCTAACACTTCCCCGAAGCCTGTACCTCACCCGTCCCCTAATCCTAACCCGTACGCTAACACTAACCCGCGCCCTCACACGTACGCTCCCACTAAAGCGTTGTCGTAACCTTACCTGGACCCTAAATCGTCCCCGTTCCCTAACCCGAACCCTAGGCCGAACCCTAACCCTAAACCTGACCCGAAGCCTGACCCTCACCCGTCCCCTAATCCTAACCCGTACGCTAACACTAACCTGCGCCCTCACACCTAAGCTCCCCCTAAAGTGTTGTTGTACCCTCACCTGGACCCTAAACCGTCCCCGTCCCCTAACCCTAACCCTAGCCCGAACCCTAACCCTAACCCTTGCCCGAACCCTGACTGTCACCCGTCCCATAATCCTAACCCCTACGCTAACACTAACCCGTGCCCTCACACGTACGCTCCCCCTAAACCGTTGTCGTACCCTCACCTGGACCCTAAACCGTCCCCGTCCCCTAACCCTAACCCTAGCCCGAACCCTAACCCTAACCCTTCCCTGAAGCCTGACCCTCACCCGTCCGATAATCCTAACCCGTACGCTAACACTAACCGGCGCCCTCACACGTACGCTTCCCCTAAAACTTTGTCGTATCCTCACCTGGACCCTAAACCGTCCCAGTCCCTTAACCCTAACCCTTTCCCGAACCCTAAGCCTAACCCTTCCCCGAAGCCTGACCCTCACCCATACCCTAATCATAACACGTACGCTAACACTAACCCGCGCCCTCACACGTACGCTCCCCCTAAAGCGTTGTCGTACCCTCACCTGGACCCTAAACCGTCCCCGTCCCCTAACCTTAACCCTAGCCCGAACCCTAACCCTAACCCTTCCCCGAAGCCTGACCCTCACCCGCCCCCTAATCCTAACCCGTACGCTAACACTAACCCGCGCCCTGACACGTACACTCCCCCTAAAGCGTTGTCGTACCCTCACCTGGACCCTAAACCGTCCCCGTCCCCTAACCCTAACCCTAGCCCGAACCTAACCCTAACCCTTCCCCGAAGCCTGACCCTCACCCGTCCACTAATCCTAACCCGTACGCTAACACTAACCCGCGCCCTCGCACGTACGCTCCCCCAAAGCGTTGTCATACACTCACCTGGACCCTAAACCGTCCCCGTCCCCTAACCCTAAACCTAGCCCGAACCCTAACCCTAGCCCTTACCCGAAGCCTGTCCCGCACCCGTCCCCTAATCCTAACCTGTACGCTAACACTAACCCGCGCCCTCACACATACACTACACCTGAAACGTCATACCCTCACCTGGACCCTAAACTGTCCCCATCCCCTAACCCTAACCCTAGCCAGAACCCTAGCCCTAACCATTCCCGGAAGCCTGACCCTCAACATCCCCTATTCCTAGCCCGTACGCTAACTCTAACCCGCGCCCTCACACGTACGCTCCCCCTAAAGCGTTGTCGTACCCTCACCTTAACCCTAAACCGTCCCCGCCCCTAACCCTAACCCTAGCCCGTACCCTCACACTAACCTTTCCCCGAAGAATGACCCTCACCTGTCCCCTAATCCTAGCCCGTACGCTAACACTAACACGTGCCCTCACACGTAAGCTGCCCCTAAAGCGTTGTCATACACTCACCTGGACCCTAAACCGTCCCCGTCCCCTAACCCTAGCCTGAACCCTAACCGTAACCCTTCCCCGAAGCCTGACCCTCTCCCATCCCCTAATCCTAACCCGTACGCTAACACTAACCCGCGCCCTCACACGTACGCTCCCCCTAAAGCGTTGTCGTACCCTCACCTGGAACCTAAACCGTCCCCATCCCCTAACCCTAACCATAGCCCGAAACCTAACCCTAACCCTTCCCCAAAGCCTGACCTCACCCGTCCCCTAATCCTAGCCCGTACGTTGAAACTAACCCCCGCCCTCACACGTCCGCTCCCCCTAAAGCGTTGTCGTACCCTCACCTGGACCCTAAACCGTCCCCATCCCCTAACCCTAACCCTAGCCCGAACCCTAACCCTAAACCTTCCCCAAAGCCTGACACTCAACATCCCCTATTCCTAGCCCGTACACTAACTCTAACCCGCGCCCTCACACGTACGCTCCCCCTAAAGCGTTGTCATACCCTCAGCTTAACCCTAAACCGTCCCCGCCCCTAACCCTAACCCTAGCCCGAACCCTCACCCTAACATTTCCCCGAAGAATGACTCTCACCCGTCCCCTAATCCTAGCCCGTACACTAACACTAACACGTGCCCTCACACGTACGCTCCCCGTAAAGCGTTGTCGTACCCTCACCTGGACTCTAAACCGTCCCCGTCCCCTAACCCTAACCCTAGCCCGAACCCTAACCCTAACACTTCACCAAAGCCTGACCCTCACCCGTCCCCTAAATCTAGCCCGTACACTAAGACTGACCCACGCCTAACACGTACGCTCCCCCTAAAGCGTTGTTGTACCCTCACCTGGACCCTAAACCGTCCCCGTCCCCTAACCCTAACCCTAGCCCAAACCCTAACCCTAACCCTTCCCCGAAGCCTGACCCTCACCCGTCCCCTAATCCTAACCCGTACGCGAACACTAACCCGCGCCCTCACACGTACGCTCCCCCTAAAGCGTTGTCGTACTGTCACCTGGACCCTAAACAGTCCCCGTCCCCTAACCCTTACCCTAGCCCGAACGCTAACCCTAACACTTCCCCGAAGCCTGACCCTCACCCGTCCCCTAATCCTAACCCGTACGCTAACACTAACCCGCGCCCTCACACGTACGCTCCCCCTAAAGCGTTGTCGTACCCTCACCTGGACCCTAAACGGTCCCCGTCCCCTAACCCTAACCCTAGGCCGAACCCTAACCCTAACCCTGACCCGAAGCCTGACCCTCACCCGTCCCCTAATCCTAACCCATACGCTAACACTAACCTGCGCCCTCACACCTAAGCTCCCCCTAAAGTGTTGTTGTACCCTCACCTGGACCCTAAACCGTCCCCGTCCCCTAACCCTAGCCCGAACCCTAACCCTAACCCTTGCCCGAACCCTGACTCTCACCCGTCCCCTAATCCTAACCCCTACGCTAACACTAACCCGTGCCCTCACACGTACGCTCCCCCTAAACCGTTTTCGTACCCTCACCTGGACCCTAAACCGTCCCCGTCCCCTAACCCTAACCCTAGCCCGAACCCTAACCCTAACCCTTCCCTGAAGCCTGACCCTCACCCGTCCAATAATCCTAACCCGTACGCTAACACTAACCGGCGCACTCACACGTACGCTCCCCCTAAAACTTTGTCGTACCCTCACCTGGACCCTAAACCGTCCCAGTCCCTTAACCCTAACCCTTTCCCGAACCCTAAGCCTAACCCTTCCCCGAAGCCTGACCCTCACCCATACCCTAATCATAACACGTACGCTAACACTAACCCGCGCCCTCACACGTACGCTCCCCCTAAAGCGTTGTCGTACCCTCACCTGGACCCTAAACCGTCCCCGTCCCCTAACCCTAACCCTAGCCCGAACCCTAACCCTAACCCTTCCCCGAAGCCTGACCCTCACCCGCCCCCTAATCCTAACCCGTACGCTAACACTAACCCGCGCCCTCACACGTACGCTCCCCCTAAAGCGTTGTCTTACCCTCACCTGGACCCTAAACCGTCCCCGTCCCCTAACCCTACCCCTAGCCGGAACCTAACCCTAACCCTTCCCCGAAGCCTGACCCTCACCCGTCCCCTAATCCTAACCCGTACGCTAACACTAACCCGCGCCCTCGCACGTACGCTCCCCCTAAAGCGTTGTCGTACACTCACCTGGACCCTAAACCGTCCCCGTCCCCTAACCCTAAACCTAGCCCGAACCCTAACCCTAGCCCTTACCCGAAGCCTGTCCCGCACCAGTCCCCTAATCCTAACCCGTACGCTAACACTAACCCGCGCCCTCACACATACACTACATCTAAAACGTCGTACCCTCACCTGGACCCTAAACTGTCCCCGTCCCCTAACCCTAACCCTAGCCAGAACCCTAGCCCTAACCATTCCCGGAAGCCTGACCCTCAACATCCCCTATTCCTAGCCCGTACGCTAACTCTAACCCGCGCCCTCACACGTACGCTCCCCCTAAAGCTTTGTCGTACCCTCACCTTAACCCTAAACCGTCCCCGCCCCTAACCCTAACCCTAGCCCGAACCCTCACACTAACCTTTCCCCGAAGAATGACCCTCACCTGTCCCCTAATCCTAGCCCGTACGCTAACACTAACACGTGCCCTCACACGTACGCTCCCCGTAAAGCATTGTCGTACCCTCACCTGGACCCTAAACCCTCCCCGTCAGCTAACCCTAACCCTAGCCCGAACCCTAACCCTAACCCTTCACCAAAGCCTGACCCTCACCCGTCCCTTAATCCTAGCCCGTACGCTAATACTAACCCACGCCTAACATGTACGCTCCCCCTAAAGCGTTGTTGTACCCTCACCTGGACCCTAAACCGTCCCCATCCCCGTCCCCTAACCATAAACCTATCCCGAAACGAAACCCTAACCCTTCCCCGAAGCCTGACCCTCACTCGTCCCCTAATCCTAGCCCGTACGCTAACACTAACCCGCGCCCTCACACGTACGCTCCCCCTTAAGCGTTATCGTACCCTCACCTGGACCCTAAACCGTCCCCGTCCCCTCAACGTAACCCTAGGCCGAACCCTAAACCTAAAACTTCCCCGAAGCCTGACCCTCACACGTCCCCTAATCCTAACCCGTACGCTAACAGTAACCCTCGCCCTCACACGTACGCTCCCCCTAAAGCGTTGTCGTGCCCTCACCTGGACCCTAATCCGTCCCCGTCCCCTAACCATAACCCTTGCCCGAACCCTAACCCTAACCCTTCCCCGAAGCCTGACCCTCACCCGTCCCCTAATCCTAACCCGTACGCTAACACTAACCCGTGCCCTCACACGTACGCTCCCCGTAAAGCGTTGTCGTACCCTCACCTGGACCCTCAACCATCCCCGTCCCCTAACCCTAACCCTAGCCCGAACCCTAACCCTAACCCTTCCCCGAAGACTGACCCTCACCCGCCCCCTAATCCTAACCCGTACGCTAACACAAACCCATGCCCTCACACGTACGCTGCCCCTAAAGCGTTGTCATACACTCACCTGGACCCTAAACCGTCCCCGTCCCCTAACCCTAGCCTGAACCCTAACCGTAACCCTTCCCCGAAGCCTGACCCTCTCCCATCCCCTAATCCTAACCCGTACGCTAACACTAACCCGCGCCCTCACACGTACGCTCCCCCTAAAGCGTTGTCGTACCCTCACCTGGAACCTAAACCGTCCCCATCCCCTAACCCTAACCCTAGCCCGAAACCTAACCCTAACCCTTCCCCAAAGCCTGACCTCACCCGTCCCCTAATCCTAGCCCGTACGTTGAAATTAACCCCCGCCCTCACACGTCCGCTCCCCCTAAAGCGTTGTCGTACCCTCACCTGGACCCTAAACCGTCCCCATCCCCTAACCCTAACCCTAGCCCGAACCCTAACTTTAAACCTTCCCCAAAGCCTGACACTCAACATCCCCTATTCCTAGCCCGTACACTAACTCTAACCTGCGCCCTCACACGTACGCTCCCCCTAAAGCGTTGTCATACCCTCAGCTTAACCCTAAACCGTCCCCGCCCCTAACCCTAACCCTAGCCCGAACCCTCACCCTAACATTTCCCCGAAGAATGACTCTCACCCGTCCCCTAATCCTAGCCCGTACACTAACACTAACACGTGCCCTCACACGTACACTCCCCGTAAAGCGTTGTCGTACCCTCACCTGGACTCTAAACCGTCCCCGTCCCCTAACCCTAACCCTAGCCCGAACCCTAACCCTAACACTTCACCAAAGCCTGACCCTCACCCGTCCCCTAAATCTAGCCCGTACACTAAGACTGACCCACGCCTAACAGGTACGCTCCCCCTAAAGCGTTGTTGTACCCTCACCTGGACCCTAAACCGTCCCCGTCCCCTAACCCTAACCCTAGCCCGAACCCGAACCCTAACCCTTCCCCGAAGCCTGACCCTCACCCGCCCCCTAATCCTAACCCGTACGCTAACACTAACCTGCGCCCTCACACGTATGCTCCCCCTAAAGTGTTGTCTTACCCTCAGCTGGACCCTAAACCGTCCCCGTCCCCTAACCCTAACCCTAGCCCGAACCTAACCCTAACCCTTCCCCGAAGCCTGACCCTCACCCGTCCCCTAATCCTAACCCGTACGCTAACACTAACCCGCGCCCTCGCACGTACGCTCCCCCTAAAGCGTTGTCGTACACTCACCTGGACCCTAAACCGTCCCCGTCCCCTAACCCTAAACCTAGCCCGAACCCTAACCCTAGCCCTTACCCGAAGCCTGTCCCGCACCCGTCCCCTAATCCTAACCCGTACGCTAACACTAACCCGCGCCCTCACACATACACTACACCTAAAACGTCGTACCCTCACCTGGACCCTAAACTGTCCCCGTCCCCTAACCCTAACCCTAGCCAGAACCCTAGCCCTAACCATTCCCGGGAGCCTGACCCTCAACATCCCCTATTCCTAGCCCGTACGCTAACTCTAACCCGCGCCCTCACACGTACGCTCCCCCTAAAGCGTTGTCGTACCCTCACCTTAACCCTAAACCGTCCCCACCCCTAACCCTAACCCTAGGCCGAACCCTCACACTAACCTTTCCCCGAAGAATGACCCTCACCTGTCCCCTAATCCTAGCCCGTACGCTAACACTAACACGTGCCCTCACACGTACGCTCCCCGTAAAGCATTGTCGTACCCTCACCTGGACCCTAAACCCTCCCCGTCAGCTAACCCTAACCCTAGCCCGAACCCTAACCCTAACCCTTCACCAAAGCCTGACACTCACCCGTCCCTTAATCCTAGCCCATACGCTAAAACTAACCCACGCCTAACATGTACGCTCCCCCTAAAGCGTTGTTGTACCCTCACCTGGACCCTAAACCGTCCCCATCCCCATCCCCTAACCCTAAACCTATCCCGAAACCAAACCCTAACACTTCCCCGAAGCCTGACCCTCACTCGTCCCCTAATCCTAGCCCGTACGCTAACACTAACCCGCGCCCTCACATGTACGCTCCCCCTTAAGCGTTATCGTACCCTCACCTGGACCCTAAACCGTCCCCGTCCCCTCAACGTAACCCTAGGCCGAACCCTAAACCTAAAACTTCCCCGAAGCCTGACCCTCACACGTCCCCTAATCCTAACCCGTACGCTAACAGTAACCCTCGCCCTCACACGTACGCTCCCCCTAAAGCGTTGTCGTGCCCTCACCTGGACCCTAATCCGTCCCCGTCCCCTAACCATAACCCTTGCGCAAATCCTAACCCTAACCCTTCCCCGAAGCCTGACCCTCACCCGTCCCCTAATCCTAACCCGTACGCTAACACTAACCCGTGCCCTCACACGTACGCTCCCCGTAAAGCGTTGTCGTACCCTCACCTGGACCCTCAACCATCCCCGTCCCCTAACTCTAACCCTAGCCCGAACCCTAACCCTAACCCTTCCCCGAAGCCTGACCCTCACCCGCCCCCTAATCCTAACCCGTACGCTAACACTAACCCATGCCCTCACACGTACGCTGCCCCTAAAGCGTTGTCATACACTCACCTGGACCCTAAACCGTCCCCGTCCCCTAACCCTAGCCTGAACCCTAACCGTAACCCTTCCCCGAAGCCTGACCCTCTCCCATCCCCTAATCCTAACCCGTACGCTAACACTAACCCGCGCCCTCACACGTACGCTCCCCCTAAAGCGTTGTCGTACCCTCACCTGGAACCTAAACCGTCCCCATCCCCTAACCCTAACCCTAGCCCGAAACCTAACCCTAACCCTTCCCCAAAGCCTGACCTCACCCGTCCCCTAATCCTAGCCCGAACGTTGAAACTAACCCCCGCCCTCACAGGTACGCTCCCCCTAAAGCGTTGTCGTACCCTCACCTGGACCCTAAAGCGTCCCCATCCCCTAACCCTAACCCTAGCCCGAACCCTAACCCTAAACCTTCCCCAAAGCCTGACACTCAACATCCCCTATTCCCAGCCCGTACACTAATTCTAACCCGCGCCCTCACACGTACGCTCCCCCTAAAGCGTTGTCATACCCTCAGCTTAACCCTAAATCGTCCCCGCCCCTAACCCTAACCCTAGCCCGAACCCTCACCCTAACATTTCCTCGAAGAATGACTCTCACCCGTCCCCTAATCCTAGCCCGTACACTAACACTAACACGTGCCCTCACACGTACGCTCCCCGTAAAGCGTTGTCGTACCCTCACCTGGACCCTAAACCGTCCCCGTCCCCTAACCCTAACCCTAGCCCGAAACCTAACCCTAACCCTTCCTCGAAGCCTGACCCTCACCCGTCCCCTAATCCTAACCCGTACGCGAACACTAACCCGCGCCCTCACACGTACGCTCCCCCTAAAGCGTTGTCGTACTGTCACCTGGACTCTAAACAGTCCCCGTCCCCTAACCCTTACCCTAGCCCGAACGCTAACCCTAACACTTCCCCGAAGCCTGACCCTCACCCGTCCCCTAATCCTAACCCGTACGCTAACACTAACCCGCGCCCTCACACGTACGCTCCCCCTAAAGCGTTGTCGTAACCTCACCTGGACCCTAAACTGTCCCCGTTCCCTAACCCGAACCCTAGGCCGAACCCTAACCCTAACCCTGACCCGAAGCCTGACCCTCACCCGTCCCCTAATCCTAACCCGTACGCTAACACTAACCTGCGCCCTCACACCTAAGCTCCCCCTAAAGTGTTGTTGTACCCTCACCTGGACCCTAAACCGTCCCCGTCCCCTAACCCTAACCCTAGCCCGAACCCTAACCCTAACCCATGCCCGAACCCTGACTCTCACCCGTCCCATAATCCTAACCCCTACGCTAACACTAACCCGTGCCCTCACACGTACGCTCCCCCTAAACCGTTGTCATACCGTCACCTGGACCCTAAACCGTCCCCGTCCCCTAACCCTAACCCTAGCCCGAACCCTAACCCTAACCCTTCCCTGAAGCCTGACCCTCACCCGTCCAATAATCCTAACCCGTACGCTAACACTAACCGGCGCCCTCACACGTACGCTCCCCCTAAAACTTTGTTGTACCCTCACCTGGACCCTAAACCGTCCCAGTCCCTTAACCCTAACCCTATCCCGAACCCTAAGCCTAACCCTTCCCCGAAGCCTGACCCTCACCCATACCCTAATCATAACACGTACGCTAACACTAACCCGCGCCCTCACACGTACGCTGCCCCTAAAGCGTTGTCGTACCCTCACCTGGACCCTAAACCGTCCCCGTCCCCTAACCTTAACCCTAGCCCGAACCCTAACCCTAACCCTTCCCCGAAGCCTGACCGTCACCCGCCCCCTAATCCTAACCCGTACGCTAACACTAACCCGCGCCCTGACACGTACACTCCCCCTAAAGCGTTGTCGTACCCTCACCTGGACCCTAAACCGTCCCCGTCCCCTAACCCTAACCCTAGCCCGAACCTAACCCTAACCCTTCCCCGAAGCCTGACCCTCACCCGTCCCCGAATCCTAACCCGTACGCTAACACTAACCCGCGCCCTCACACATACACTACACCTAAAACGTCGTACCCTCACCTGGACCCTAAACTGTCCCCGTCCCCTAACCCTAACCCTAGCCAGAACCCTAGCCCTAACCATTCCCGGAAGCCTGACCCTCAACATCCCCTATTCCTAGCCCGTACGCTAACTCTAACCCGCGCCCTCACACGTACGCTCCCCCTAAAGCGTTGTCGTACGCTCACCTTAACCCTAAACCGTCCCCGCCCCTAACCCTAACCCTAGCCCGTACCCTCACACTAACCTTTCCCCGAAGAATGACCCTCACCTGTCCCCTAATCCTAGCCCGTACGCTAACACTAACACGTGCCCTCACACGTATGCTCCCCGTAAAGCATTGTCGTACCCTCACCTGGACCCTAAACCCTCCCCGTCAGCTAACCCTAACCCTAGCCCGAACCCTAACCCTAACCCTTCACCAAAGCCTGACCCTCACCCGTCCCTTAATCCTAGCCCGTACGCTAAAACTAACCCACGCCTAACATGTACGCTCCCCCTAAAGCGTTGTTGTACCCTCACCTGGACCCTAAACAGTCCCCATCCCCGTCCCCTAACCCTAAACCTATCCCGAAACCAAACCCTAACCCTTCCCCGAAGCCTGACCCTCACTCGTCCCCTAATCCTAGCCCGTACGCTAACACTAACCCGCGCCCTCACACGTACGCTACCCCTTAAGCGTTATCGTACCCTCACCTGGACCCTAAACCGTCCCCGTACCCTCAACGTAACCCTAGGCCGAACCCTAAACCTAAAACTTCCCCGAAGCCTGACCCTCACACGTCCCCTAATCCTAACCCGTACGCTAACAGTAACCCTCGCCCTCACACGTACGCTCCCCCTAAAGCGTTGTCGTGCCCTCACCTGGACCCTAATCCGTCCCCGTCCCCTAACCATAACCCTTGCCCGAACCCTAACCCTAACCCTTCCCCGAAGCCTGACCCTCACCCGTACCCTAATCCTAACCCGTACGCTAACACTAACCCGTGCCCTCACACGTACGCTCCCCGTAAAGCGTTGTCGTACCCTCACCTGGACCCTCAACCATCCCCGTCCCCTAACCCTAACCCTAGCCCGAACCCTAACCCTAACCCTTCCCCGAAGCCTGACCCTCACCCGCCCCCTAATCCTACCCCGTACGCTAACACTAACCCATGCCCTCACACGTACGCTGCCCCTAAAGCGTTGTCATACACTCACCTGGACCCTAAACCGTCCCCGTCCCCTAACCCTAGCCTGAACCCTAACCGTAACCCTTCCCCGAAGCCTGACCCTCTCCCATCCCCTAATCCTAACCCGTACGCTAACACTAACCCGCGCCCTCACACGTACGCTCCCCCTAAAGCGTTGTCGTACCCTCACCTGGAACCTAAACCGTCCCCATCCCCTAACCCTAACCCTAGCCCGAAACCTAACCCTAACCCTTCCCCAAAGCCTGACCTCACCCGTCCCCTAATCCTAGCCCGTACGTTGAAACTAACCCCCGCCCTCACACGTCCGCTCCCCCTAAAGCGTTGTCGTACCCTCACCTGGACCCTAAACCGTCCCCATCCCCTAACCCTAACCCTAGCCCGAACCCTAACCCTAAACCTTCCCCAAAGCCTGACACTCAACATCCCCTATTCCTAGCCCGTACACTAACTCTAACCCGCGCCCTCACACGTACGCTCCCCCTAAAGCGTTGTCATACCCTCAGCTTAACCCTAAACCGTCCCCGCCCCTGACCCTAACCCTAGCCCGAACCCTCACCCTAACATTTCCCCGAAGAATGACTCTCACCCGTCCCCTAATCCTAGCCCGTACACTAACACTAACACGTGCCCTCACACGTACGCTCCCCGTAAAGCGTTGTCGTACCCTCACCTGGACTCTAAACCGTCCCCGTCCCCTAACCCTAACCCTAGCCCGAACCCTAACCCTAACACTTCACCAAAGCCTGACCCTCACCCGTCCCCTAAATCTAGCCCGTACACTAAGACTGACCCACGCCTAACACGTACGCTCCCCCTAAAGCGTTGTTGTACCCTCACCTGGACCCTAAACCGTCCCCGTCCCCTAACCCTAACCCTAGGCCGAACCCTAACCCTAACCCTGACCCGAAGCCTGACCCTCACCCGTCCCCTAATCCTAACCCGTACGCTAACACTAACCTGCGCCCTCACACCTAAGCTCCCCCTAAAGTGTTGTTGTACCCTCACCTGGACCCTAAACCGTCCCCGTCCCCTAACCCTAACCCTAGCCCGAACCCTAACCCTAACCCTTGCCCGAACCCTGACTCTCACCCGTCCCCTAATCCTAACCCCTACGCTAACACTAACCCGTGCCCTCACACGTACGCTCCCCCTAAACCGTTTTCGTACCCTCACCTGGACCCTAAACCGTCCCCGTCCCCTAACCCTAACCCTAGCCCGAACCCTAACCCTAACCCTTCCCTGAAGCCTGACCCTCACCCGTCCAATAATCCTAACCCGTACGCTAACACTAACCGGCGCACTCACACGTACGCTCCCCCTAAAACTTTGTCGTACCCTCACCTGGACCCTAAACCGTCCCAGTCCCTTAACCCTAACCCTTTCCCGAACCCTAAGCCTAACCCTTCCCCGAAGCCTGACCCTCACCCATACCCTAATCATAACACGTACGCTAACACTAACCCGCGCCCTCACACGTACGCTCCCCCTAAAGCGTTGTCTTACCCTCACCTGGACCCTAAACCGTCCCCGTCCCCTAACCCTACCCCTAGCCCGAACCTAACCCTAACCCTTCCCCGAAGCCTGACCCTCACCCGTCCCCTAATCCTAACCCGTACGCTAACACTAACCCGCGCCCTCGCACGTACGCTCCCCCTAAAGCGTTGTCGTACACTCACCTCGACCCTAAACCGTCCCCGTCCCCTAACCCTAAACCTAGCCCGAACCCTAACCCTAGCCCTTACCCGAAGCCTGTCCCGCACCCGTCCCCTAATCCTAACCCGTATGCTAACACTAACCCGCGCCCTCACACATACACTACATCTAAAACGTCGTACCCTCACCTGGACCCTAAACTGTCCCCGTCCCCTAACCCTAACCCTAGCCAGAACCCTAGCCCTAACCATTCCCGGAAGCCTGACCCTCAACATCCCCTATTCCTAGCCCGTACGCTAACTCTAACCCGCGCCCTCACACGTACGTTCCCCTAAAGCGTTGTCGTACCCTCACCTTAACCCTAAACCGTCCCCGACCCTAAGCCTAACCCTAGCCCGAACCCTCACACTAACCTTTCCCCGAAGAATGACCCTCACCTGTCCCCTAATCCTAGCCCGTACGCTAACACTAACACGTGCCCTCACACGTACGCTCCCCGTAAAGCATTGTCGTACCCTCTCCTGGACCCTAAACCCTCCCCGTCAGCTAACCCTAACCCTAGCCCGAACCCTAACCCTAACCCTTCACCAAAGCCTGACCCTCACCCGTCCCTTAATCCTAGCCCGTACGCTAAAACTAACCCACGCCTAACATGTACGCTCCCCCTAAAGCGTTGTTGTACCCTCACCTGGACCCTAAGCCGTCCCCATCCCCGTCCCCTAACCATAAACCTATCCCGAAACCAAACCCTAACCCTTCCCCGAAGCCTGACCCTCACTCGTCCCCTAATCCTAGCCCGTACGCTAACACTAACCCGCGCCCTCACACGTACGCTCCGCCTTAAGCGTTATCGTACCCTCACCTGGACCCTAAACCGTCCCCGTCCCGTAACCCTCACCCTAGCCCGAACCCTAATCCTAACCCTTCCCCGAAGCCTGACACACACCCGTCCCATAATCCTAACCCGTACGCGAACACTAAACCGCGCCCTCACACCTACGCTCCCCCTAAAGCGTTGTCGTACCCTCACCTGGACCCTAAACCGTCCCCGTCCCCTAAACCTAAGCCTAGCCCGAAGCCTAACCCTAACACTTCCCCGAAGCCTGACGCTCACCCGTCCCCTAATCCTAACCCATACGCTAACACTAACACGCGCTCTCACACTTACGCTCCCCCTAAAGTGTTGTCGGACCCTCACTTGGAACCTAAACCCTCCCCGTCCCCTAACACTAACCCTAGTCCGAACCCTAACGCGAACACTTCCCCGAAGCCTGACCCTCACACGTCCCCTAATCCTAACCCGTATGCTAACACTAACCCGCGCCCTCACACGTACGCTCCCCCTAAAGCGTTGTCGTACCCTCACCTGAACCCTCTACTGTCCCCGTCCCCTAACCCTAACCCTAGCCCGAACCCTAACCCTAACCCTTCCCCGAAGCCTGACCCTCACCCGTCCCCTAATCCTAACCCGTACGCTAACAGTAACCCTTGCCCTCACACGTACGCTCCCCCTAAAGCGTTTTCGTACCCTCACCTGGACCCTAAACCGTCCCCGTCCCCTAACCCTAACCCTAGCCCGAACCCTAGATCTAACCCTTCCCCGAAGCCTGACCCACACCCGTCCTCTAATCCTAACCCATACGCTAACACTAACCCGCGTCCTCACACGTACGCTCTCCCTAAGCGTTGTTGTACCCTCACCTGGACCCTAAACCGTCCCCGTCCCCTAACCCTAACCCTAGCCCGAACCCGAACCCTAACCCTTCCCCGAAGCCTGACCCTCACTTGTCCTCTAATCCTAACCCGTACGCTAACACTAACCCGCGCCCTCACACGTACGCTCCCCCTAAAGCGTTGTCGTACCCTCACCTGGACCCTAAACCGTCCCTGTCCCCTAACCCTAACCCTAGCCCGAACCCTAAACCTAACACTTCCCCGAAGCCTGACATTCACCCGTCCCCTAATCCTAACCCGTAGCCTAACACTAACCCGCGCCCTCACAAGTATGCTCCCCCGAATGCTTTATCGTACCCTCACCTGGACCCTAAACCGTCCCCATCCCCTAACACTAACCCTAGCCCGAACCCTAACCCTAACCCTTCCCCGAAGACTGACCCTCACCCGTTCCATAATACTAAACCGTACGCTAACACTAACCCACGCCCTCACACGTACGCTCCCCCTAAAGCGTTGTCGTACCCTCACCTGGACCCTCAACCGTCCCCGTCCCCTAACACTAACCCTAGCCCGAACCCTAACCCTAACACTTCCCCGAAGCCTGACCCTCACACGTCCCCTAATCCTAACCCGTACGCTAACACTAACCTGCGCCCTCACACGTACGCTCCCCCTAAAGCGTTGTCGTACCGTCACCTGGACCCTAAACCGTCCCCGTCCCGTAACCCTAACCCTAGCCCGAACCCTAAACCTAACACTTCCCCGAAGCCTGACACACACCCGTCCCCTTATCCTAACCCGTACGCTAACAGTAAACCGTGCCCTCACACGTACGCTCCCCCTAAAGCGTTGTCGTACTGTCACCTGGACCCTAAACAGTCCCCGTCCCCTAACCCTTACCCTAGCCCGAACGCTAACCCTAACACTTCCCCGAAGCCTGACCCTCACCCGTCCCCTAATCCTAACCCGTACGCTAACACTAACCCGCGCCCTCACACGTACGCTCCCCCTAAAGCGTTGTCGTACCCTCACCTGGACCCTAAACCGTCCCCGTTCCCTAACCCTAACCCTAGGCCGAACCCTAACCCTAACCCTGACCCGAAGCCTGACCCTCACCCGTCCCCTAATCCTAACCCGTACGCTAACACTAACCTGCGCCCTCACACCTAAGCTCCCCCTAAAGTGTTGTTGTACCCTCACCTGGACCCTAAACCGTCCCCGTCCCCTAACCCTAACCCTAGCCCGAACCCTAACCCTAACCCTTGCCCGAACCCTGACTCTCACCCGTCCCCTAATCCTAACCCCTACGCTAACACTAACCCGTGCCCTCACACGTACGCTCCCCCTAAACCGTTTTCGTACCCTCACCTGGACCCTAAACCGTCCCCGTCCCCTAACCCTAACCCTAGCCCGAACCCTAACCCTAACCCTTCCCTGAAGCCTGACCCTCACCCGTCCAATAATCCTAACCCGTACGCTAACACTAACCGGCGCACTCACACGTACGCTCCCCCTAAAACTTTGTCGTACCCTCACCTGGACCCTAAACCGTCCCAGTCCCTTAACCCTAACCCTTTCCCGAACCCTAAGCCTAACCCTTCCCCGAAGCCTGACCCTCACCCATACCCTAATCATAACACGTACGCTAACACTAACCCGCGCCCTCACACGTACGCTCCCCCTAAAGCGTTGTCGTACCCTCACCTGGACCCTAAACCGTCCCCGTCCCCTAACCCTAACCCTAGCCTGAACCTAACCCTAACCCTTCCCCGAAGCCTGACCCTCACCCGTCCCCTAATCCTAACCCGTACGCTAACACTAACCCGCGCCCTCGCACGTACGCTCCCCCTAAAGCGTTGTCGTACACTCACCTCGACCCTAAACCGTCCCCGTCCCCTAACCCTAAACCTAGCCCGAACCCTAACCCTAGCCCTTACCCGAAGCCTGTCCCGCACCCGTCCCCTAATCCTAACCCGTACGCTAACACTAACCCGCGCCCTCACACATACACTACACCTAAAACGTCGTACCCTCACCTGGACCCTAAACTGTCCCCGTCCCCTAACCCTAACCCTAGCCAGAACCCTAGCCCTAACCATTCCCGGAAGCCTGACCCTCAACATCCCCTATTCCTAGGCCGTACGCTAACTCTAACCCGCGCCCTCACACGTACGCTCCCCCTAAAGCGTTGTCGTACCCTCACCTTAACCCTAAACCGTCCCCGCCCCTAACCCTAACCCTAGCCCGAACCCTCACACTAACCTTTCCCCGAAGAATGACCCTCACCTGTCCCCTAATCCTAGCCCGTACGCTAACACTAACACGTGCCCTCACACGTACGCTCCCCTTAAAGCATTGTCGTACCCTCACCTGGACCCTAAACCCTCCCCGTCAGCTAACCCTAACCCTAGCCCGAACCCTAACCCTAACCCTTCACCAAAGCCTGACCCTCACCCGTCCCTTAATCCTACCCCGTACGCTAAAACTAACCCACGCCTAACATGTACGCTCCCCCTAAAGCGTTGTTGTACCCTCACCTGGACCCTAAACCGTCCCCATCCCCGTCCCCTAACCCTAAACCTATCCCGAAACCAAACCCTAACACTTCCCCGAAGCCTGACCCTCACTCGTCCCCTAATCCTAGCCCGTACGCTAACACTAACCCGCGCCCTCACACGTACGCTCCCCCTTAAGCGTTATCGTACCCTCACCTGGACCCTAAACCGTCCCCGTCCCCTCAACGTAACCCTAGGCCGAACCCTAAACCTAAAACTTCCCCGAAGCCTGACCCTCACACGTCCCCTAATCCTAACCTGTACGCTAACAGTAACCCTCGCCCTCACACGTACGCTCCCCCTAAAGCGTTGTCGTGCCCTCACCTGGACCCTAATCCGTCCCCGTCCCCTAACCATAACCCTTGCCCGAACCCTAGCCCTAACCCTTCCCCGAAGCCTGACCCTCACCCGTCCCCTAATCCTAAACCGTACACTAACACTAAACCATGCCCTCACACGTACGCTCCCCGTAAAGCGTTGTCGTACCCTCACCTGGACCCTAAACCATCCCCGTCCCCTAACCCTAACCCTAGCCCGAACCCTAACCCTAACACTTCCCCGAAGCCTGTACCTCACCCGTCCCCTAATCCTAACCCGTACGCTAACACTAACCCGCGCCCTCACACGTACGCTCCCCCTAAAGCGTTGTCGTAACCTTACCTGGACCCTAAATCGTCCCCGTTCCCTAACCCGAACCCTAGGCCGAACCCTAACCCTAAACCTGACCCGAAGCCTGACCCTCACCCGTCCCCTAATCCTAACCCGTACGCTAACACTAACCTGCGCCCTCACACCTAAGCTCCCCCTAAAGTGTTGTTGTACCCTCACCTGGACCCTAAACCGTCCCCGTCCCCTAACCCTAACCCTAGCCCGAACCTAACCCTAACCCTTCCCCGAAGCCTGACCCTCACCCGTCCCCGAATCCTAACCCGTACGCTAACACTAACCCGCACCCTCACACATACACTACACCTAAAACGTCGTACCCTCACCTGGACCCTAAACTGTCCCCGTCCCCTAACCCTAACCCTAGCCAGAACCCTAGCCCTAACCATTCCCGGAAGCCTGACCCTCAACATCCCCTATTCCTAGCCCGTACGCTAACTCTAACCCGCGCCCTCACACGTACGCTCCCCCTAAAGCGTTGTCGTACCCTCACCTTAACCCTAAACCGTCCCCGCCCCTAACCCTAACCCTAGCCCGTACCCTCACACTAACCTTTCCCCGAAGAATGACCCTCACCTGTCCCCTAATCCTAGCCCGTACGCTAACACTAACACGTGCCCTCACACGTATGCTCCCCGTAAAGCATTGTCGTACCCTCACCTGGACCCTAAACCCTCCCCGTCAGCTAACCCTAACCCTAGCCCGAACCCTAACCCTAACCCTTCACCAAAGCCTGACCCTCACCCGTCCCTTAATCCTAGCCCGTACGCTAAAACTAACCCACGCCTAACATGTACGCTCCCCCTAAAGCGTTGTTGTACCCTCACCTGGACCCTAAACCGTCCCCATCCCCGTCCCCTAACCCTAAACCTATCCCGAAACCAAACCCTAACCCTTCCCCGAAGCCTGACCCTCACTCGTCCCCTAATCCTAGCCCGTACGCTAACACTAACCCGCGCCCTCACACGTACGCTACCCCTTAAGCGTTATCGTACCCTCACCTGGACCCTAAACCGTCCCCGTACCCTCAACGTAACCCTAGGCCGAACCCTAAACCTAAAACTTCCCCGAAGCCTGACCCTCACACGTCCCCTAATCCTAACTCGTACGCTAACAGTAACCCTCGCCCTCACACGTACGCTCCCCCTAAACCGTTTTCGTACCCTCACCTGGACCCTAAACCGTCCCCGTCCCCTAACCCTAACCCTAGCCCGAACCCTAACCCTAACCCTTCCCTGAAGCCTGACCCTCACCCGTCCAATAATCCTAACCCGTACGCTAACACTAACCGGCGCACTCACACGTACGCTCCCCCTAAAACTTTGTCGTACCCTCACCTGGACCCTAAACCGTCCCAGTCCCTTAACCCTAACCCTTTCCCGAACCCTAAGCCTAACCCTTCCCCGAAGCCTGACCCTCACCCATACCCTAATCATAACACGTACGCTAACACTAACCCGCGCCCTCACACGTACGCTCCCCCTAAAGCGTTGTCGTACCCTCACCTGGACCCTAAACCGTCCCCGTCCCCTAACCCTAACCCTAGCCTGAACCTAACCCTAACCCTTCCCCGAAGCCTGACCCTCACCCGTCCCCTAATCCTAACCCGTACGCTAACACTAAGCCGCGCCCTCGCACGTACGCTCCCCCTAAAGCGTTGTCGTACACTCACCTCGACCCTAAACCGTCCCCGTCCCCTAACCCTAAACCTAGCCCGAACCCTAACCCTAGCCCTTACCCGAAGCCTGTCCCGCACCCGTCCCCTAATCCTAACCCGTACGCTAACACTAACCCGCGCCCTCACACATACACTACACCTAAAACGTCGTACCCTCACCTGGACCCTAAACTGTCCCCGTCCCCTAACCCTAACCCTAGCCAGAACCCTAGCCCTAACCATTCCCGGAAGCCTGACCCTCAACATCCCCTATTCCTAGCCCGTACGCTAACTCTAACCCGCGCCCTCACACGTACGCTCCCCCTAAAGCGTTGTCGTACCCTCACCTTAACCCTAAACCGTCCCCGCCCCTAACCCTAACCCTAGCCCGAACCCTCACACTAACCTTTCCCCGAAGAATGACCCTCACCTGTCCCCTAATCCTAGCCCGTACGCTAACACTAACACGTGCCCTCACACGTACGCTCCCCTTAAAGCATTGTCGTACCCTCACCTGGACCCTAAACCCTCCCCGTCAGCTAACCCTAACCCTAGCCCGAACCCTAACCCTAACCCTTCACCAAAGCCTGACCCTCACCCGTCCCTTAATCCTAGCCCGTACGCTAAAACTAACCCACGCCTAACATGTACGCTCCCCCTAAAGCGTTGTTGTACCCTCACCTGGACCCTAAACCGTCCCCATCCCCGTCCCCTAACCCTAAACCTATCCCGAAACCAAACCCTAACACTTCCCCGAAGCCTGACCCTCACTCGTCCCCTAATCCTAGCCCGTACGCTAACACTAACCCGCGCCCTCACACGTACGCTCCCCCTTAAGCGTTATCGTACCCTCACCTGGACCCTAAACCGTCCCCGTCCCCTCAACGTAACCCTAGGCCGAACCCTAAACCTAAAACTTCCCCGAAGCCTGACCCTCACACGTCCCCTAATCCTAACCTGTACGCTAACAGTAACCCTCGCCCTCACACGTACGCTCCCCCTAAAGCGTTGTCGTGCCCTCACCTGGACCCTAATCCGTCCCCGTCCCCTAACCATAACCCTTGCCCGAACCCTAGCCCTAACCCTTCCCCGAAGCCTGACCCTCACCCGTCCCCTAATCCTAAACCGTACACTAACACTAAACCATGCCCTCACACGTACGCTCCCCGTAAAGCGTTGTCGTACCCTCACCTGGACCCTAAACCATCCCCGTCCCCTAACCCTAACCCTAGCCCGAACCCTAACCCTAACACTTCCCCGAAGCCTGTACCTCACCCGTCCCCTAATCCTAACCCGTACGCTAACACTAACCCGCGCCCTCACACGTACGCTCCCCCTAAAGCGTTGTCGTAACCTTACCTGGACCCTAAATCGTCCCCGTTCCCTAACCCGAACCCTAGGCCGAACCCTAACCCTAAACCTGACCCGAAGCCTGACCCTCACCCGTCCCCTAATCCTAACCCGTACGCTAACACTAACCTGCGCCCTCACACCTAAGCTCCCCCTAAAGTGTTGTTGTACCCTCACCTGGACCCTAAACCGTCCCCGTCCCCTAACCCTAACCCTAGCCCGAACCTAACCCTAACCCTTCCCCGAAGCCTGACCCTCACCCGTCCCCGAATCCTAACCCGTACGCTAACACTAACCCGCGCCCTCACACATACACTACACCTAAAACGTCGTACCCTCACCTGGACCCTAAACTGTCCCCGTCCCCTAACCCTAACCCTAGCCAGAACCCTAGCCCTAACCATTCCCGGAAGCCTGACCCTCAACATCCCCTATTCCTAGCCCGTACGCTAACTCTAACCCGCGCCCTCACACGTACGCTCCCCCTAAAGCGTTGTCGTACGCTCACCTTAACCCTAAACCGTCCCCGCCCCTAACCCTAACCCTAGCCCGTACCCTCACACTAACCTTTCCCCGAAGAATGACCCTCACCTGTCCCCTAATCCTAGCCCGTACGCTAACACTAACACGTGCCCTCACACGTATGCTCCCCGTAAAGCATTGTCGTACCCTCACCTGGACCCTAAACCCTCCCCGTCAGCTAACCCTAACCCTAGCCCGAACCCTAACCCTAACCCTTCACCAAAGCCTGACCCTCACCCGTCCCTTAATCCTAGCCCGTACGCTAAAACTAACCCACGCCTAACATGTACGCTCCCCCTAAAGCGTTGTTGTACCCTCACCTGGACCCTAAACCGTCCCCATCCCCGTCCCCTAACCCTAAACCTATCCCGAAACCAAACCCTAACCCTTCCCCGAAGCCTGACCCTCACTCGTCCCCTAATCCTAGCCCGTACGCTAACACTAACCCGCGCCCTCACACGTACGCTACCCCTTAAGCGTTATCGTACCCTCACCTGGACCCTAAACCGTCCCCGTACCCTCAACGTAACCCTAGGCCGAACCCTAAACCTAAAACTTCCCCGAAGCCTGACCCTCACACGTCCCCTAATCCTAACTCGTACGCTAACAGTAACCCTCGCCCTCACACGTACGCTCCCCCTAAAGCGTTGTCGTGCCCTCACCTGGACCCTAATCCGTCCCCGTCCCCTAACCATAACCCTTGCCCGAACCCTAACCCTAACCCTTCCCCGAAGCCTGACCCTCACCCGTCCCCTAATCCTAACCCGTACGCTAACACTAACCCGTGCCCTCACACGTACGCTCCCCGTAAAGCGTTGTCGTACCCTCACCTGGACCCTCAACCATCCCCGTCCCCTAACCCTAACCCTAGCCCGAACCCTAACCCTAACCCTTCCCCGAAGCCTGACCCTCACCCGCCCCCTAATCCTACCCCGTACGCTAACACTAACCCATGCCCTCACACGTACGCTGCCCCTAAAGCGTTGTCATACACTCACCTGGACCCTAAACCGTCCCCGTCCGCTAACCCTAGCCTGAACCCTAACCGTAACCCTTCCCCGAAGCCTGACCCTCTCCCATCCCCTAATCCTAACCCGTACGCTAACACTAACCCGCGCCCTCACACGTACGCTCCCCCTAAAGCGTTGTCGTACCCTCACCTGGAACCTAAACCGTCCCCATCCCCTAACCCTAACCCTAGCCCGAAACCTAACCCTAACCCTTCCCCAAAGCCTGACCTCACCCGTCCCCTAATCCTAGCCCGTACGTTGAAACTAACCCCCGCCCTCACACGTCCGCTCCCCCTAAAGCGTTGTCGTACCCTCACCTGGACCCTAAACCGTCCCCATCCCCTAACCCTAACCCTAGCCCGAACCCTAACCCTAAACCTTCCCCAAAGCCTGACACTCAACATCCCCTATTCCTAGCCCGTACACTAACTCTAACCCGCGCCCTCACACGTACGCTCCCCCTAAAGCGTTGTCATACCCTCAGCTTAACCCTAAACCGTCCCCACCCCTGACCCTAACCCTAGCCCGAACCCTCACCCTAACATTTCCCCGAAGAATGACTCTCACCCGTCCCCTAATCCTAGCCCGTACACTAACACTAACACGTGCCCTCACACGTACGCTCCCCGTAAAGCGTTGTCGTACCCTCACCTGGACTCTAAACCGTCCCCGTCCCCTAACCCTAACCCTAGCCCGAACCCTAACCCTAACACTTCACCAAAGCCTGACCCTCACCCGTCCCCTAAATCTAGCCCGTACACTAAGACTGACCCACGCCTAACACGTACGCTCCCCCTAAAGCGTTGTTGTACCCTCACCTGGACCCTAAACCGTCCCCGTCCCCTAACCCTAACCCTAGCCCAAACCCTAACCCTAACCCTTCCCCGAAGCCTGACCCTCACCCGTCCCCTAATCCTAACCCGTACGCGAACACTAACCCGCGCCCTCACACGTACGCTCCCCCTAAAGCGTTGTCGTACTGTCACCTGGACCCTAAACAGTCCCCGTCCCCTAACCCTTACCCTAGCCCGAACGCTAACCCTAACACTTCCCCGAAGCCTGACCCTCACCCGTCCCCTAATCCTAACCCGTACGCTAACACTAACCCGCGCCCTCACACGTACGCTCCCCCTAAAGCGTTGTCGTACCCTCACCTGGACCCTAAACCGTCCCCGTCCCCTAACCCTAACCCTAGGCCGAACCCTAACCCTAACCCTGACCCGAAGCCTGACCCTCACCCGTCCCCTAATCCTAACCCGTACGCTAACACTAACCTGCGCCCTCACACCTAAGCTCCCCCTAAGTGTTGTTGTACCCTCACCTGGACCCTAAACCGTCCCCGTCCCCTAACCCTAACCCTAGCCCGAACCCTAACCCTAACCCTTGCCCGAACCCTGACTCTCACCCGTCCCCTAATCCTAACCCCTACGCTAACACTAACCCGTGCCCTCACACGTACGCTCCCCCTAAACCGTTTTAGTACCCTCACCTGGACCCTAAACCGTCCCCGTCCCCTAACCCTAACCCTAGCCCGAACCCTAACCCTAACCCTTCCCTGAAGCCTGACCCTCACCCGTCCAATAATCCTAACCCGTACGCTAACACTAACCGGCGCACTCACACGTACGCTCCCCCTAAAACTTTGTCGTACCCTCACCTGGACCCTAAACCGTCCCAGTCCCTTAACCCTAACCCTTTCCCGAACCCTAAGCCTAACCCTTCCCCGAAGCCTGACCCTCACCCATACCCTAATCATAACACGTACGCTAACACTAACCCGCGCCCTCACACGTACGCTCCCCCTAAAGCGTTGTCTTACCCTCACCTGGACCCTAAACCGTCCCCGTCCCCTAACCCTACCCCTAGCCCGAACCTAACCCTAACCCTTCCCCGAAGCCTGACCCTCACCCGTCCCCTAATCCTAACCCGTACGCTAACACTAACCCGCGCCCTCGCACGTACGCTCCCCCTAAAGCGTTGTCGTACACTCACCTCGACCCTAAACCGTCCCCGTCCCCTAACCCTAAACCTAGCCTGAACCCTAACCCTAGCCCTTACCCGAAGCCTGTCCCGCACCCGTCCCCTAATCCTAACCCGTATGCTAACACTAACCCGCGCCCTCACACATACACTACATCTAAAACGTCGTACCCTCACCTGGACCCTAAACTGTCCCCGTCCCCTAACCCTAACCCTAGCCAGAACCCTAGCCCTAACCATTCCCGGAAGCCTGACCCTCAACATCCCCTATTCCTAGCCCGTACGCTAACTCTAACCCGCGCCCTCACACGTACGCTCCCCCTAAAGCGTTGTCGTACCCTCACCTTAACCCTAAACCGTCCCCGACCCTAACCCTAACCCTAGCCCGAACCCTCACACTAACCTTTCCCCGAAGAATGACCCTCACCTGTCCCCTAATCCTAGCCCGTACGCTAACACTAACACGTGCCCTCACACGTACGCTCCCCGTAAAGCATTGTCGTACCCTCTCCTGGACCCTAAACCCTCCCCGTCAGCTAACCCTAACCCTAGCCCGAACCCTAACCCTAACCCTTCACCAAAGCCTGACCCTCACCCGTCCCTTAATCCTAGCCCGTACGCTAAAACTAACCCACGCCTAACATGTACGCTCCCCCTAAAGCGTTGTTGTACCCTCACCTGGACCCTAAACCGTCCCCATCCCCGTCCCCTAACCATAAACCTATCCCGAAACCAAACCCTAACCCTTCCCCGAAGCCTGACCCTCACTCGTCCCCTAATCCTAGCCCGTACGCTAACACTAACCCGCGCCCTCACACGAACACTCCCCCTAAAGCGTTGTCGTACCCTCACCTGGACCCTAAACCGTCCCCGTCCCGTAACCCTCACCCTAGCCCGAACCCTAATCCTAACCCTTCCCCGAAGCCTGACACACACCCGTCCCATAATCCTAACCCGTACGCGAACACTAAACCGCGCCCTCACACCTACGCTCCCCCTAAAGCGTTGTCGTACCCTCACCTGGACCCTAAACCGTCCCCGTCCCCTAAACCTAAGCCTAGCCCGAAGCCTAACCCTAACACTTCCCCGAAGCCTGACGCTCACCCGTCCCCTAATCCTAACCCATACGCTAACACTAACACGCGCTCTCACACTTACGCTCCCCCTAAAGTGTTGTCGGACCCTCACTTGGAACCTAAACCCTCCCCGTCCCCTAACACTAACCCTAGTCCGAACCCTAACGCGAACACTTCCCCGAAGCCTGACCCTCACACGTCCCCTAATCCTAACCCGTATGCTAACACTAACCCGCGCCCTCACACGTACGCTCCCCCTAAAGCGTTGTCGTACCCTCACCTGAACCCTCTACTGTCCCCGTCCCCTAACCCTAACCCTAGCCCGAACCCTAACCCTAACCCTTCCCCGAAGCCTGACCCTCACCCGTCCCCTAATCCTAACCCGTACACTAACAGTAACCCTTGCCCTCACACGTACGCTCCCCCTAAAGCGTTTTCGTACCCTCACCTGGACCCTAAACCGTCCCCGTCCCCTAACCCTAACCCTAGCCCGAACCCTAGATCTAACCCTTCCCCGAAGCCTGACCCACACCCGTCCTCTAATCCTAACCCATACGCTAACACTAACCCGCGTCCTCACACGTACGCTCTCCCTAAGCGTTGTTGTACCCTCACCTGGACCCTAAACCGTCCCCGTCCCCTAACCCTAAGCCTAGCCCGAACCCGAACCCTAACCCTTCCCCGAAGCCTGACCCTCACTTGTCCTCTAATCCTAACCCGTACGCTAACACTAACCCGCGCCCTCACACGTACGCTCCCCCTAAAGCGTTGTCGTACCCTCACCTGGACCCTAAACCGTCCCTGTCCCCTAACCCTAACCCTAGCCCGAACCCTAAACCTAACACTTCCCCGAAGCCTGACATTCACCCGTCCCCTAATCCTAACCCGTAGCCTAACACTAACCCGCGCCCTCACAAGTATGCTCCCCCGAATGCTTTATCGTACCCTCACCTGGACCCTAAACCGTCCCCATCCCCTAACACTAACCCTAGCCCGAACCCTAACCCTAACCCTTCCCCGAAGACTGACCCTCACCCGTTCCATAATACTAAACCGTACGCTAACACTAACCCACGCCCTCACACGTACGCTCCCCCTAAAGCGTTGTCGTACCCTCACCTGGACCCTCAACCGTCCCCGTCCCCTAACACTAACCCTAGCCCGAACCCTAACCCTAACACTTCCCCGAAGCCTGACCCTCACACGTCCCCTAATCCTAACCCGTACGCTAACACTAACCTGCGACCTCACACGTACGCTCCCCCTAAAGCGTTGTCGTACCGTCACCTGGACCCTAAACCGTCCCCGTCCCGTAACCCTAACCCTAGCCCGAACCCTAAACCTAACACTTCCCCGAAGCCTGACACACACCCGTCCCCTTATCCTAACCCGTACGCTAACAGTAAACCGTGCCCTCACACGTACGCTCCCCCTAAAGCGTTGTCGTACTGTCACCTGGACCCTAAACAGTCCCCGTCCCCTAACCCTTACCCTAGCCCGAACGCTAACCCTAACACTTCCCCGAAGCCTGACCCTCACCCGTCCCCTAATCCTAACCCGTACGCTAACACTAACCCGCGCCCTCACACGTACACTCCCCCTAAAGCGTTGTCGTACCCTCACCTGGACCCTAAACCGTCCCCGTTCCCTAACCCTAACCCTAGGCCGAACCCTAACCCTAACCCTGACCCGAAGCCTGACCCTCACCCGTCCCCTAATCCTAACCCGTACGCTAACACTAACCTGCGCCCTCACACCTAAGCTCCCCCTAAAGTGTTGTTGTACCCTCACCTGGACCCTAAACCGTCCCCGTCCCCTAACCCTAACCCTAGCCCGAACCCTAACCCTAACCCTTGCCCGAACCCTGACTCTCACCCGTCCCCTAATCCTAACCCCTACGCTAACACTAACCCGTGCCCTCACACGTACGCTCCCCCTAAACCGTTTTCGTACCCTCACCTGGACCCTAAACCGTCCCCGTCCCCTAACCCTAACCCTAGCCCGAACCCTAACCCTAACCCTTCCCTGAAGCCTGACCCTCACCCGTCCAATAATCCTAACCCGTACGCTAACACTAACCGGCGCACTCACACGTACGCTCCCCCTAAAACTTTGTCGTACCCTCACCTGGACCCTAAACCGTCCCAGTCCCTTAACCCTAACCCTTTCCCGAACCCTAAGCCTAACCCTTCCCCGAAGCCTGACCCTCACCCATACCCTAATCATAACACGTACGCTAACACTAACCCGCGCCCTCACACGTACGCTCCCCCTAAAGCGTTGTCGTACCCTCACCTGGACCCTAAACCGTCCCCGTCCCCTAACCCTAACCCTAGCCTGAACCTAACCCTAACCCTTCCCCGAAGCCTGACCCTCACCCGTCCCCTAATCCTAACCCGTACGCTAACACTAACCCGCGCCCTCGCACGTACGCTCCCCCTAAAGCGTTGTCGTACACTCACCTCGACCCTAAACCGTCCCCGTCCCCTAACCCTAAACCTAGCCCGAACCCTAACCCTAGCCCTTACCCGAAGCCTGTCCCGCACCCGTCCCCTAATCCTAACCCGTACGCTAACACTAACCCGCGCCCTCACACATACACTACACCTAAAACGTCGTACCCTCACCTGGACCCTAAACTGTCCCCGTCCCCTAACCCTAACCCTAGCCAGAACCCTAGCCCTAACCATTCCCGGAAGCCTGACCCTCAACATCCCCTATTCCTAGCCCGTACGCTAACTCTAACCCGCGCCCTCACACGTACGCTCCCCCTAAAGCGTTGTCGTACCCTCACCTTAACCCTAAACCGTCCCCGCCCCTAACCCTAACCCTAGCCCGAACCCTCACACTAACCTTTCCCCGAAGAATGACCCTCACCTGTCCCCTAATCCTAGCCCGTACGCTAACACTAACACGTGCCCTCACACGTACGCTCCCCTTAAAGCATTGTCGTACCCTCACCTGGACCCTAAACCCTCCCCGTCAGCTAACCCTAACCCTAGCCCGAACCCTAACCCTAACCCTTCACCAAAGCCTGACCCTCACCCGTCCCTTAATCCTAGCCTGTACGCTAAAACTAACCCACGCCTAACATGTACGCTCCCCCTAAAGCGTTGTTGTACCCTCACCTGGACCCTAAACCGTCCCCATCCCCGTCCCCTAACCCTAAACCTATCCCGAAACCAAACCCTAACACTTCCCCGAAGCCTGACCCTCACTCGTCCCCTAATCCTAGCCCGTACGCTAACACTAACCCGCGCCCTCACACGTACGCTCCCCCTTAAGCGTTATCGTACCCTCACCTGGACCCTAAACCGTCCCCGTCCCCTCAACGTAACCCTAGGCCGAACCCTAAACCTAAAACTTCCCCGAAGCCTGACCCTCACACGTCCCCTAATCCTAACCTGTACGCTAACAGTAACCCTCGCCCTCACACGTACGCTCCCCCTAAAGCGTTGTCGTGCCCTCACCTGGACCCTAATCCGTCCCCGTCCCCTAACCATAACCCTTGCCCGAACCCTAGCCCTAACCCTTCCCCGAAGCCTGACCCTCACCCGTCCCCTAATCCTAAACCGTACACTAACACTAAACCATGCCCTCACACGTACGCTCCCCGTAAAGCGTTGTCGTACCCTCACCTGGACCCTAAACCATCCCCGTCCCCTAACCCTAACCCTAGCCCGAACCCTAACCCTAACACTTCCCCGAAGCCTGTACCTCACCCGTCCCCTAATCCTAACCCGTACGCTAACACTAACCCGCGCCCTCACACGTACGCTCCCCCTAAAGCGTTGTCGTAACCTTACCTGGACCCTAAATCGTCCCCGTTCCCTAACCCGAACCCTAGGCCGAACCCTAACCCTAAACCTGACCCGAAGCCTGACCCTCACCCGTCCCCTAATCCTAACCCATACGCTAACACTAACCTGCGCCCTCACACCTAAGCTCCCCCTAAAGTGTTGTTGTACCCTCACCTGGACCCTAAACCGTCCCCGTCCCCTAACCCTAACCCTAGCCCGAACCCTAACCCTAACCCTTGCCCGAACCCTGACTGTCACCCGTCCCATAATCCTAACCCCTACGCTAACACTAACCCGTGCCCTCACACGTACGCTCCCCTTAAACCGTTGTCGTACCCTCACCTGGACCCTAAACCGTCCCCGTCCCCTAACCCTAACCCTAGCCCGAACCCTAACCCTAACCCTTCCCTGAAGCCTGACCCTCACCCGTCCGATAATCCTAACCCGTACGCTAACACTAACCGGCGCCCTCACACGTACGCTTCCCCTAAAACTTTGTCGTACCCTCACCTGGACCCTAAACCGTCCCAGTCCCTTAACCCTAACCCTTTCCCGAACCCTAAGCCTAACCCTTCCCCGAAGCCTGACCCTCACCCATACCCTAATCATAACACGTACGCTAACACTAACCCGCGCCCTCACACGTACGCTCCCCCTAAAGCGTTGTCGTACCCTCACCTGGACCCTAAACCGTCCCCGTCCCCTAACCTTAACCCTAGCCCGAACCCTAACCCTAACCCTTCCCCGAAGCCTGACCCTCACCCGCCCCCTAATCCTAACCCGTACGCTAACACTAACCCGTGCCCTGACACGTACACTCCCCCTAAAGCGTTGTCGTACCCTCACCTGGACCCTAAACCGTCCCCGTCCCCTAACCCTAACCCTAGCCCGAACCTAACCCTAACCCTTCCCCGAAGCCTGACCCTCACCCGTCCCCTAATCCTAACCCGTACGCTAACACTAACCCGCGCCCTCGCACGTACGCTCCCCCAAAGCGTTGTCATACACTCACCTGGACCCTAAACCGTCCCCGTCCCCTAACCCTAAACCTAGCCCGAACCCTAACCCTAGCCCTTACCCGAAGCCTGTCCCGCACCCGTCCCCTAATCCTAACCTGTACGCTAACACTAACCCGCGCCCTCACACATACACTACACCTAAAACGTCATACCCTCACCTGGACCCTAAACTGTCCCCATCCCCTAACCCTAACCCTAGCCAGAACCCTAGCCCTAACCATTCCCGGAAGCCTGACCCTCAACATCCCCTATTCCTAGCCCGTACGCTAACTCTAACCCGCGCCCTCACACGTACGCTCCCCCTAAAGCGTTGTCGTACCCTCACCTTAACCCTAAACCGTCCCCGCCCCTAACCCTAACCCTAGCCCGTACCCTCACACTAGCCTTTCCCCGAAGAATGACCCTCACCTGTCCCCTAATCCTAGCCCGTACGCTAACACTAACACGTGCCCTCACACGTAAGCTGCCCCTAAAGCGTTGTCATACACTCACCTGGACCCTAAACCGTCCCCGTCCCCTAACCCTAGCCTGAACCCTAACCGTAACCCTTCCCCGAAGCCTGACCCTCTCCCATCCCCTAATCCTAACCCGTACGCTAACACTAACCCGCGCCCTCACACGTACGCTCCCCCTAAAGCGTTGTCGTACCCTCACCTGGAACCTAAACCGTCCCCATCCCCTAACCCTAACCATAGCCCGAAACCTAACCCTAACCCTTCCCCAAAGCCTGACCTCACCCGTCCCCTAATCCTAGCCCGTACGTTGAAACTAACCCCCGCCCTCACACGTCCGCTCCCCCTAAAGCGTTGTCGTACCCTCACCTGGACCCTAAACCGTCCCCATCCCCTAACCCTAACCCTAGCCCGAACCCTAACCCTAAACCTTCCCCAAAGCCTGACACTCAACATCCCCTATTCCTAGCCCGTACACTAACTCTAACCCGCGCCCTCACACGTACGCTCCCCCTAAAGCGTTGTCATACCCTCAGCTTAACCCTAAACCGTCCCCGCCCCTAACCCTAACCCTAGCCCGAACCCTCACCCTAACATTTCCCCGAAGAATGACTCTCACCCGTCCCCTAATCCTAGCCCGTACACTAACACTAACACGTGCCCTCACACGTACGCTCCCCGTAAAGCGTTGTCGTACCCTCACCTGGACTCTAAACCGTCCCCGTCCCCTAACCCTAACCCTAGCCCGAACCCTAACCCTAACACTTCACCAAAGCCTGACCCTCACCCGTCCCCTAAATCTAGCCCGTACACTAAGACTGACCCACGCCTAACACGTACGCTCCCCCTAAAGCGTTGTTGTACCCTCACCTGGACCCTAAACCGTCCCCGTCCCCTAACCCTAACCCTAGCCCAAACCCTAACCCTAACCCTTCCCCGAAGCCTGACCCTCACCCGTCCCCTAATCCTAACCCGTACGCGAACACTAACCCGCGCCCTCACACGTACGCTCCCCCTAAAGCGTTGTCGTACTGTCACCTGGACCCTAAACAGTCCCCGTCCCCTAACCCTTACCCTAGCCCGAACGCTAACCCTAACACTTCCCCGAAGCCTGACCCTCACCCGTCCCCTAATCCTAACCCGTACGCTAACACTAACCCGCGCCCTCACACGTACGCTCCCCCTAAAGCGTTGTCGTACCCTCACCTGGACCCTAAACGGTCCCCGTCCCCTAACCCTAACCCTAGGCCGAACCCTAACCCTAACCCTGACCCGAAGCCTGACCCTCACCCGTCCCCTAATCCTAACCCATACGCTAACACTAACCTGCGCCCTCACACCTAAGCTCCCCCTAAAGTGTTGTTGTACCCTCACCTGGACCCTAAACCGTCCCCGTCCCCTAACCCTAGCCCGAACCCTAACCCTAACCCTTGCCCGAACCCTGACTCTCACCCGTCCCCTAATCCTAACCCCTACGCTAACACTAACCCGTGCCCTCACACGTACGCTCCCCCTAAACCGTTTTCGTACCCTCACCTGGACCCTAAACCGTCCCCGTCCCCTAACCCTAACCCTAGCCCGAACCCTAACCCTAACCCTTCCCTGAAGCCTGACCCTCACCCGTCCAATAATCCTAACCCGTACGCTAACACTAACCGGCGCACTCACACGTACGCTCCCCCTAAAACTTTGTCGTACCCTCACCTGGACCCTAAACCGTCCCAGTCCCTTAACCCTAACCCTTTCCCGAACCCTAAGCCTAACCCTTCCCCGAAGCCTGACCCTCACCCATACCCTAATCATAACACGTACGCTAACACTAACCCGCGCCCTCACACGTACGCTCCCCCTGAAGCGTTGTCGTACCCTCACCTGGACTCTAAACCGTCCCCGTCCCCTAACCCTAACCCTAGCCCGAACCCTAACCCTAACCCTTCCCCGAAGCCTGACCGTCACCCGCCCCCTAATCCTAACCCGTACGCTAACACTAACCCGCGCCCTGACACGTACACTCCCCCTAAAGCGTTGTCGTACCCTCACCTGGACCCTAAACCGTCCCCGTCCCCTAACCCTAACCCTAGCCCGAACCTAACCCTAACCCTTCCCCGAAGCCTGACACTCACCCGTCCCCGAATCCTAACCCGTACGCTAACACTAACCCGCGCCCTCACACATACACTACACCTAAAACGTCGTACCCTCACCTGGACCCTAAACTGTCCCCGTCCCCTAACCCTAACCCTAGCCAGAACCCTAGCCCTAACCATTCCCGGAAGCCTGACCCTCAACATCCCCTATTCCTAGCCCGTACGCTAACTCTAACCCGCGCCCTCACACGTACGCTCCCCCTAAAGCGTTGTCGTACGCTCACCTTAACCCTAAACCGTCCCCGCCCCTAACCCTAACCCTAGCCCGTACCCTCACACTAACCTTTCCCCGAAGAATGACCCTCACCTGTCCCCTAATCCTAGCCCGTACGCTAACACTAACACGTGCCCTCACACGTATGCTCCCCGTAAAGCATTGTCGTACCCTCACCTGGACCCTAAACCCTCCCCGTCAGCTAACCCTAACCCTAGCCCGAACCCTAACCCTAACCCTTCACCAAAGCCAGACCCTCACCCGTCCCTTAATCCTAGCCCGTACGCTAAAACTAACCCACGCCTAACATGTACGCTCCCCCTAAAGCGTTGTTGTACCCTCACCTGGACCCTAAACCGTCCCCATCCCCGTCCCCTAACCCTAAACCTATCCCGAAACCAAACCCTAACCCTTCCCCGAAGCCTGACCCTCACTCGTCCCCTAATCCTAGCCCGTACGCTAACACTAACCCGCGCCCTCACACGTACGCTACCCCTTAAGCGTTATCGTACCCTCACCTGGACCCTAAACCGTCCCCGTACCCTCAACGTAACCCTAGGCCGAACCCTAAACCTAAAACTTCCCCGAAGCCTGACCCTCACACGTCCCCTAATCCTAACCCGTACGCTAACAGTAACCCTCGCCCTCACACGTACGCTCCCCCTAAAGCGTTGTCGTGCCCTCACCTGGACCCTAATCCGTCCCCGTCCCCTAACCATAACCCTTGCCCGAACCCTAACCCTAACCCTTCCCCGAAGCCTGACCCTCACCCGTCCCCTAATCCTAACCCGTACGCTAACACTAACCCGTGCCCTCACACGTACGCTCCCCGTAAAGCGTTGTCGTACCCTCACCTGGACCCTCAACCATCCCCGTCCCCTAACCCTAACCCTAGCCCGAACCCTAACCCTAACCCTTCCCCGAAGCCTGACCCTCACCCGCCCCCTAATCCTACCCCGTACGCTAACACTAACCCATGCCCTCACACGTACGCTGCCCCTAAAGCGTTGTCATACACTCACCTGGACCCTAAACCGTCCCCGTCCGCTAACCCTAGCCTGAACCCTAACCGTAACCCTTCCCCGAAGCCTGACCCTCTCCCATCCCCTAATCCTAACCCGTACGCTAACACTAACCCGCGCCCTCACACGTACGCTCCCCCTAAAGCGTTGTCGTACCCTCACCTGGAACCTAAACCGTCCCCATCCCCTAACCCTAACCCTAGCCCGAAACCTAACCCTAACCCTTCCCCAAAGCCTGACCTCACCCGTCCCCTAATCCTAGCCCGTACGTTGAAACTAACCCCCGCCCTCACACGTCCGCTCCCCCTAAAGCGTTGTCGTACCCTCACCTGGACCCTAAACCGTCCCCATCCCCTAACCCTAACCCTAGCCCGAACCCTAACCCTAAACCTTCCCCAAAGCCTGACACTCAACATCCCCTATTCCTAGCCCGTACACTAACTCTAACCCGCGCCCTCACACGTACGCTCCCCCTAAAGCGTTGTCATACCCTCAGCTTAACCCTAAACCGTCCCCGCCCCTGACCCTAACCCTAGCCCGAACCCTCACCCTAACATTTCCCCGAAGAATGACTCTCACCCGTCCCCTAATCCTAGCCCGTACACTAACACTAACACGTGCCCTCACACGTACGCTCCCCGTAAAGCGTTGTCGTACCCTCACCTGGACTCTAAACCGTCCCCGTCCCCTAACCCTAACCCTAGCCCGAACCCTAACCCTAACACTTCACCAAAGCCTGACCCTCACCCGTCCCCTAAATCTAGCCCGTACACTAAGACTGACCCACGCCTAACACGTACGCTCCCCCTAAAGCGTTGTTGTACCCTCACCTGGACCCTAAACCGTCCCCGTCCCCTAACCCTAACCCTAGCCCAAACCCTAACCCTAACCCTTCCCCGAAGCCTGACCCTCACCCGTCCCCTAATCCTAACCCGTACGCGAACACTAACCCGCGCCCTCACACGTACGCTCCCCCTAAAGCGTTGTCGTACTGTCACCTGGACCCTAAACAGTCCCCGTCCCCTAACCCTTACCCTAGCCCGAACGCTAACCCTAACACTTCCCCGAAGCCTGACCCTCACCCGTCCCCTAATCCTAACCCGTACGCTAACACTAACCCGCGCCCTCACACGTACGCTCCCCCTAAAGCGTTGTCGTACCCTCACCTGGACCCTAAACCGTCCCCGTCCCCTAACCCTAACCCTAGGCCGAACCCTAACCCTAACCCTGACCCGAAGCCTGACCCTCACCCGTCCCCTAATCCTAACCCGTACGCTAACACTAACCTGCGCCCTCACACCTAAGCTCCCCCTAAAGTGTTGTTGTACCCTCACCTGGACCCTAAACCGTCCCCGTCCCCTAACCCTAACCCTAGCCCGAACCCTAACCCTAACCCTTGCCCGAACCCTGACTCTCACCCGTCCCCTAATCCTAACCCCTACGCTAACACTAACCCGTGCCCTCACACGTACGCTCCCCCTAAACCGTTTTCGTACCCTCACCTGGACCCTAAACCGTCCCCGTCCCCTAACCCTAACCCTAGCCCGAACCCTAACCCTAACCCTTCCCTGAAGCCTGACCCTCACCCGTCCAATAATCCTAACCCGTACGCTAACACTAACCGGCGCACTCACACGTACGCTCCCCCTAAAACTTTGTCGTACCCTCACCTGGACCCTAAACCGTCCCAGTCCCTTAACCCTAACCCTTTCCCGAACCCTAAGCCTAACCCTTCCCCGAAGCCTGACCCTCACCCATACCCTAATCATAACACGTACGCTAACACTAACCCGCGCCCTCACACGTACGCTCCCCCTAAAGCGTTGTCTTACCCTCACCTGGACCCTAAACCGTCCCCGTCCCCTAACCCTACCCCTAGCCCGAACCTAACCCTAACCCTTCCCCGAAGCCTGACCCTCACCCGTCCACTAATCCTAACCCGTACGCTAACACTAACCCGCGCCCTCGCACGTACGCTCCCCCTAAAGCGTTGTCGTACACTCAGCTCGACCCTAAACCGTCCCCGTCCCCTAACCCTAAACCTAGCCCGAACCCTAACCCTAGCCCTTACCCGAAGCCTGTCCCGCACCCGTCCCCTAATCCTAACCCGTATGCTAACACTAACCCGCGCCCTCACACATACACTACATCTAAAACGTCGTACCCTCACCTGGACCCTAAACTGTCCCCGTCCCCTAACCCTAACCCTAGCCAGAACCCTAGCCCTAACCATTCCCGGAAGCCTGACCCTCAACATCCCCTATTCCTAGCCCGTACGCTAACTCTAACCCGCGCCCTCACACGTACGCTCCCCCTAAAGCGTTGTCGTACCCTCACCTTAACCCTAAACCGTCCCCGACCCTAACCCTAACCCTAGCCCGAACCCTCACACTAACCTTTCCCCGAAGAATGACCCTCACCTGTCCCCTAATCCTAGCCCGTACGCTAACACTAACACGTGCCCTCACACGTACGCTCCCCGTAAAGCATTGTCGTACCCTCTCCTGGACCCTAAACCCTCCCCGTCAGCTAACCCTAACCCTAGCCCGAACCCTAACCCTAACCCTTCACCAAAGCCTGACCCTCACCCGTCCCTTAATCCTAGCCCGTACGCTAAAACTAACCCACGCCTAACATGTACGCTCCCCCTAAAGCGTTGTTGTACCCTCACCTGGACCCTAAACCGTCCCCATCCCCGTCCCCTAACCATAAACCTATCCCGAAACCAAACCCTAACCCTTCCCCGAAGCCTGACGCTCACCCGTCCCCTAATCCTAACCCATACGCTAACACTAACACGCGCTCTCACACTTACGCTCCCCCTAAAGTGTTGTCGGACCCTCACTTGGAACCTAAACCCTCCCCGTCCCCTAACACTAACCCTAGTCCGAACCCTAACGCGAACACTTCCCCGAAGCCTGACCCTCACACGTCCCCTAATCCTAACCCGTATGCTAACACTAACCCGCGCCCTCACACGTACGCTCCCCCTAAAGCGTTGTCGTACCCTCACCTGAACCCTCTACTGTCCCCGTCCCCTAACCCTAACCCTAGCCCGAACCCTAACCCTAACCCTTCCCCGAAGCCTGACCCTCACCCGTCCCCTAATCCTAACCCGTACGCTAACAGTAACCCTTGCCCTCACACGTACGCTCCCCCTAAAGCGTTTTCGTACCCTCACCTGGACCCTAAACCGTCCCCGTCCCCTAACCCTAACCCTAGCCCGAACCCTAGATCTAACCCTTCCCCGAAGCCTGACCCACACCCGTCCTCTAATCCTAACCCATACGCTAACACTAACCCGCGTCCTCACACGTACGCTCTCCCTAAGCGTTGTTGTACCCTCACCTGGACCCTAAACCGTCCCCGTCCCCTAACCCTAACCCTAGCCCGAACCCGAACCCTAACCCTTCCCCGAAGCCTGACCCTCACCTGTCCTCTAATCCTAACCCGTACGCTAACACTAACCCGCGCCCTCACACGTACGCTCCCCCTAAAGCGTTGTCGTACCCTCACCTGGACCCTAAACCGTCCCTGTCCCCTAACCCTAACCCTAGCCCGAACCCTAAACCTAACACTTCCCCGAAGCCTGACATTCACCCGTCCCCTAATCCTAACCCGTAGCCTAACACTAACCCGCGCCCTCACAAGTATGCTCCCCCGAATGCTTTATCGTACCCTCACCTGGACCCTAAACCGTCCCCATCCCCTAACACTAACCCTAGCCCGAACCCTAACCCTAACCCTTCCCCGAAGACTGACCCTCACCCGTTCCATAATACTAAACCGTACGCTAACACTAACCCACGCCCTCACACGTACGCTCCCCCTAAAGCGTTGTCGTACCCTCACCTGGACCCTCAACCGTCCCCGTCCCCTAACACTAACCCTAGCCCGAACCCTAACCCTAACACTTCCCCGAAGCCTGACCCTCACACGTCCCCTAATCCTAACCCGTACGCTAACACTAACCTGCGCCCTCACACGTACGCTCCCCCTAAAGCGTTGTCGTACCGTCACCTGGACCCTAAACCGTCCCCGTCCCGTAACCCTAACCCTAGCCCGAACCCTAAACCTAACACTTCCCCGAAGCCTGACACACACCCGTCCCCTTATCCTAACACGTACGCTAACAGTAAACCGTGCCCTCACACGTACGCTCCCCCTAAAGCGTTGTCGTACTGTCACCTGGACCCTAAACAGTCCCCGTCCCCTAACCCTTACCCTAGCCCGAACGCTAACCCTAACACTTCCCCGAAGCCTGACCCTCACCCGTCCCCTAATCCTAACCCGTACGCTAACACTAACCCGCGCCCTCACACGTACGCTCCCCCTAAAGCGTTGTCGTACCCTCACCTGGACCCTAAACCGTCCCCGTTCCCTAACCCTAACCCTAGGCCGAACCCTAACCCTAACCCTGACCCGAAGCCTGACCCTCACCCGTCCCCTAATCCTAACCCGTACGCTAACACTAACCTGCGCCCTCACACCTAAGCTCCCCCTAAAGTGTTGTTGTACCCTCAACTGGACCCTAAACCGTCCCCGTCCCCTAACCCTAACCCTAGCCCGAACCCTAACCCTAACCCTTGCCCGAACCCTGACTCTCACCCGTCCCCTAATCCTAACCCCTACGCTAACACTAACCCGTGCCCTCACACGTACGCTCCCCCTAAACCGTTTTCGTACCCTCACCTGGACCCTAAACCGTCCCCGTCCCCTAACCCTAACCCTAGCCCGAACCCTAACCCTAACCCTTCCCTGAAGCCTGACCCTCACCCGTCCAATAATCCTAACCCGTACGCTAACACTAACCGGCGCACTCACACGTACGCTCCCCCTAAAACTTTGTCGTACCCTCACCTGGACCCTAAACCGTCCCAGTCCCTTAACCCTAACCCTTTCCCGAACCCTAAGCCTAACCCTTCCCCGAAGCCTGACCCTCACCCATACCCTAATCATAACACGTACGCTAACACTAACCCGCGCCCTCACACGTACGCTCCCCCTAAAGCGTTGTCGTACCCTCACCTGGACCCTAAACCGTCCCCGTCCCCTAACCCTAACCCTAGCCTGAACCTAACCCTAACCCTTCCCCGAAGCCTGACCCTCACCCGTCCCCTAATCCTAACCCGTACGCTAACACTAACCCGCGCCCTCGCACGTACGCTCCCCCTAAAGCGTTGTCGTACACTCACCTCGACCCTAAACCGTCCCCGTCCCCTAACCCTAAACCTAGCCCGAACCCTAACCCTAGCCCTTACCCGAAGCCTGTCCCGCACCCGTCCCCTAATCCTAACCCGTACGCTAACACTAACCCGCGCCCTCACACATACACTACACCTAAAACGTCGTACCCTCACCTGGACCCTAAACTGTCCCCGTCCCCTAACCCTAACCCTAGCCAGAACCCTAGCCCTAACCATTCCCGGAAGCCTGACCCTCAACATCCCCTATTCCTAGCCCGTACGCTAACTCTAACCCGCGCCCTCACACGTACGCTCCCCCTAAAGCGTTGTCGTACCCTCACCTTAACCCTAAACCGTCCCCGCCCCTAACCCTAACCCTAGCCCGAACCCTCACACTAACCTTTCCCCGAAGAATGACCCTCACCTGTCCCCTAATCCTAGCCCGTACGCTAACACTAACACGTGCCCTCACACGTACGCTCCCCGTAAAGCATTGTCGTACCCTCACCTGGACCCTAAACCCTCCCCGTCAGCTAACCCTAACCCTAGCCCGAACCCTAACCCTAACCCTTCACCAAAGCCTGACCCTCACCCGTCCCTTAATCCTAGCCCGTACGCTAAAACTAACCCACGCCTAACATGTACGCTCCCCCTAAAGCGTTGTTGTACCCTCACCTGGACCCTAAACCGTCCCCATCCCCGTCCCCTAACCCTAAACCTATCCCGAAACCAAACCCTAACACTTCCCCGAAGCCTGACCCTCACTCGTCCCCTAATCCTAGCCCGTACGCTAACACTAACCCGCGCCCTCACACGTACGCTCCCCCTTAAGCGTTATCGTACCCTCACCTGGACCCTAAACCGTCCCCGTCCCCTCAACGTAACCCTAGGCCGAACCCTAAACCTAAAACTTCCCCGAAGCCTGACCCTCACACGTCCCCTAATCCTAACCTGTACGCTAACAGTAACCCTCGCCCTCACACGTACGCTCCCCCTAAAGCGTTGTCGTGCCCTCACCTGGACCCTAATCCGTCCCCGTCCCCTAACCATAACCCTTGCCCGAACCCTAGCCCTAACCCTTCCCCGAAGCCTGACCCTCACCCGTCCCCTAATCCTAAACCGTACACTAACACTAAACCATGCCCTCACACGTACGCTCCCCGTAAAGCGTTGTCGTACCCTCACCTGGACCCTAAACCATCCCCGTCCCCTAACCCTAACCCTAGCCCGAACCCTAACCCTAACACTTCCCCGAAGCCTGTACCTCACCCGTCCCCTAATCCTAACCCGTACGCTAACACTAACCCGCGCCCTCACACGTACGCTCCCACTAAAGCGTTGTCGTAACCTTACCTGGACCCTAAATCGTCCCCGTTCCCTAACCCGAACCCTAGGCCGAACCCTAACCCTAAACCTGACCCGAAGCCTGACCCTCACCCGTCCCCTAATCCTAACCCGTACGCTAACACTAACCTGCGCCCTCACACCTAAGCTCCCCCTAAAGTGTTGTTGTACCCTCACCTGGACCCTAAACCGTCCCCGTCCCCTAACCCTAACCCTAGCCCGAACCCTAACCCTAACCCTTGCCCGAACCCTGACTGTCACCCGTCCCATAATCCTAACCCCTACGCTAACACTAACCCGTGCCCTCACACGTACGCTCCCCCTAAACCGTTGTCGTACCCTCACCTGGACCCTAAACCGTCCCCGTCCCCTAACCCTAACCCTAGCCCGAACCCTAACCCTAACCCTTCCCTGAAGCCTGACCCTCACCCGTCCGATAATCCTAACCCGTACGCTAACACTAACCGGCGCCCTCACACGTACGCTTCCCCTAAAACTTTGTCGTACCCTCACCTGGACCCTAAACCGTCCCAGTCCCTTAACCCTAACCCTTTCCCGAACCCTAAGCCTAACCCTTCCCCGAAGCCTGACCCTCACCCATACCCTAATCATAACACGTACGCTAACACTAACCCGCGCCCTCACACGTACGCTCCCCCTAAAGCGTTGTCGTACCCTCACCTGGACCCTAAACCGTCCCCGTCCCCTAACCTTAACCCTAGCCCGAACCCTAACCCTAACCCTTCCCCGAAGCCTGACCCTCACCCGCCCCCTAATCCTAACCCGTACGCTAACACTAACCCGCGCCCTGACACGTACACTCCCCCTAAAGCGTTGTCGTACCCTCACCTGGACCCTAAACCGTCCCCGTCCCCTAACCCTAACCCTAGCCCGAACCTAACCCTAACCCTTCCCCGAAGCCTGACCCTCACCCGTCCACTAATCCTAACCCGTACGCTAACACTAACCCGCGCCCTCGCACGTACGCTCCCCCAAAGCGTTGTCATACACTCACCTGGACCCTAAACCGTCCCCGTCCCCTAACCCTAAACCTAGCCCGAACCCTAACCCTAGCCCTTACCCGAAGCCTGTCCCGCACCCGTCCCCTAATCCTAACCTGTACGCTAACACTAACCCGCGCCCTCACACATACACTACACCTAAAACGTCATACCCTCACCTGGACCCTAAACTGTCCCCATCCCCTAACCCTAACCCTAGCCAGAACCCTAGCCCTAACCATTCCCGGAAGCCTGACCCTCAACATCCCCTATTCCTAGCCCGTACGCTAACTCTAACCCGCGCCCTCACACGTACGCTCCCCCTAAAGCGTTGTCGTACCCTCACCTTAACCCTAAACCGTCCCCGCCCCTAACCCTAACCCTAGCCCGTACCCTCACACTAACCTTTCCCCGAAGAATGACCCTCACCTGTCCCCTAATCCTAGCCCGTACGCTAACACTAACACGTGCCCTCACACGTAAGCTGCCCCTAAAGCGTTGTCATACACTCACCTGGACCCTAAACCGTCCCCGTCCCCTAACCCTAGCCTGAACCCTAACCGTAACCCTTCCCCGAAGCCTGACCCTCTCCCATCCCCTAATCCTAACCCGTACGCTAACACTAACCCGCGCCCTCACACGTACGCTCCCCCTAAAGCGTTGTCGTACCCTCACCTGGAACCTAAACCGTCCCCATCCCCTAACCCTAACCATAGCCCGAAACCTAACCCTAACCCTTCCCCAAAGCCTGACCTCACCCGTCCCCTAATCCTAGCCCGTACGTTGAAACTAACCCCCGCCCTCACACGTCCGCTCCCCCTAAAGCGTTGTCGTACCCTCACCTGGACCCTAAACCGTCCCCATCCCCTAACCCTAACCCTAGCCCGAACCCTAACCCTAAACCTTCCCCAAAGCCTGACACTCAACATCCCCTATTCCTAGCCCGTACACTAACTCTAACCCGCGCCCTCACACGTACGCTCCCCCTAAAGCGTTGTCATACCCTCAGCTTAACCCTAAACCGTCCCCGCCCCTAACCCTAACCCTAGCCCGAACCCTCACCCTAACATTTCCCCGAAGAATGACTCTCACCCGTCCCCTAATCCTAGCCCGTACACTAACACTAACACGTGCCCTCACACGTACGCTCCCCGTAAAGCGTTGTCGTACCCTCACCTGGACTCTAAACCGTCCCCGTCCCCTAACCCTAACCCTAGCCCGAACCCTAACCCTAACACTTCAACAAAGCCTGACCCTCACCCGTCCCCTAAATCTAGCCCGTACACTAAGACTGACCCACGCCTAACACGTACGCTCCCCCTAAAGCGTTGTTGTACCCTCACCTGGACCCTAAACCGTCCCCGTCCCCTAACCCTAACCCTAGCCCAAACCCTAACCCTAACCCTTCCCCGAAGCCTGACCCTCACCCGTCCCCTAATCCTAACCCGTACGCGAACACTAACCCGCGCCCTCACACGTACGCTCCCCCTAAAGCGTTGTCGTACTGTCACCTGGACCCTAAACAGTCCCCGTCCCCTAACCCTTACCCTAGCCCGAACGCTAACCCTAACACTTCCCCGAAGCCTGACCCTCACCCGTCCCCTAATCCTAACCCGTACGCTAACACTAACCCGCGCCCTCACACGTACGCTCCCCCTAAAGCGTTGTCGTACCCTCACCTGGACCCTAAACGGTCCCCGTCCCCTAACCCTAACCCTAGGCCGAACCCTAACCCTAACCCTGACCCGAAGCCTGACCCTCACCCGTCCCCTAATCCTAACCCATACGCTAACACTAACCTGCGCCCTCACACCTAAGCTCCCCCTAAAGTGTTGTTGTACCCTCACCTGGACCCTAAACCGTCCCCGTCCCCTAACCCTAGCCCGAACCCTAACCCTAACCCTTGCCCGAACCCTGACTCTCACCCATCCCCTAATCCTAACCCCTACGCTAACACTAACCCGTGCCCTCACACGTACGCTCCCCCTAAACCGTTTTCGTACCCTCACCTGGACCCTAAACCGTCCCCGTCCCCTAACCCTAACCCTAGCCCGAACCCTAACCCTAACCCTTCCCTGAAGCCTGACCCTCACCCGTCCAATAATCCTAACCCGTACGCTAACACTAACCGGCGCACTCACACGTACGCTCCCCCTAAAACTTTGTCGTACCCTCACCTGGACCCTAAACCGTCCCAGTCCCTTAACCCTAACCCTTTCCCGAACCCTAAGCCTAACCCTTCCCCGAAGCCTGACCCTCACCCATACCCTAATCATAACACGTACGCTAACACTAACCCGCGCCCTCACACGTACGCTCCCCCTAAAGCGTTGTCGTACCCTCACCTGGACCCTAAACCGTCCCCGTCCCCTAACCCTAACCCTAGCCCGAACCCTAACCCTAACCCTTCCCCGAAGCCTGACCCTCACCCGCCCCCTAATCCTAACCCGTACGCTAACACTAACCCGCGCCCTCACACGTACGCTCCCCCTAAAGCGTTGTCTTACCCTCACCTGGACCCTAAACCGTCCCCGTCCCCTAACCCTACCCCTAGCCGGAACCTAACCCTAACCCTTCCCCGAAGCCTGACCCTCACCCGTCCCCTAATCCTAACCCGTACGCTAACACTAACCCGCGCCCTCGCACGTACGCTCCCCCTAAAGCGTTGTCGTACACTCACCTGGACCCTAAACCGTCCCCGTCCCCTAACCCTAAACCTAGCCCGAACCCTAACCCTAGCCCTTACCCGAAGCCTGTCCCGCACCAGTCCCCTAATCCTAACCCGTACGCTAACACTAACCCGCGCCCTCACACATACACTACATCTAAAACGTCGTACCCTCACCTGGACCCTAAACTGTCCCCGTCCCCTAACCCTAACCCTAGCCAGAACCCTAGCCCTAACCATTCCCGGAAGCCTGACCCTCAACATCCCCTATTCCTAGCCCGTACGCTAACTCTAACCCGCGCCCTCACACGTACGCTCCCCCTAAAGCTTTGTCGTACCCTCACCTTAACCCTAAACCGTCCCCGCCCCTAACCCTAACCCTAGCCCGAACCCTCACACTAACCTTTCCCCGAAGAATGACCCTCACCTGTCCCCTAATCCTAGCCCGTACGCTAACACTAACACGTGCCCTCACACGTACGCTCCCCGTAAAGCATTGTCGTACCCTCACCTGGACCCTAAACCCTCCCCGTCAGCTAACCCTAACCCTAGCCCGAACCCTAACCCTAACCCTTCACCAAAGCCTGACCCTCACCCGTCCCTTAATCCTAGCCCGTACGCTAATACTAACCCACGCCTAACATGTACGCTCCCCCTAAAGCGTTGTTGTACCCTCACCTGGACCCTAAACCGTCCCCATCCCCGTCCCCTAACCATAAACCTATCCCGAAACGAAACCCTAACCCTTCCCCGAAGCCTGACCCTCACTCGTCCCCTAATCCTAGCCCGTACGCTAACACTAACCCGCGCCCTCACACGTACGCTCCCCCTTAAGCGTTATCGTACCCTCACCTGGACCCTAAACCGTCCCCGTCCCCTCAACGTAACCCTAGGCCGAACCCTAAACCTAAAACTTCCCCGAAGCCTGACCCTCACACGTCCCCTAATCCTAACCCGTACGCTAACAGTAACCCTCGCCCTCACACGTACGCTCCCCCTAAAGCGTTGTCGTGCCCTCACCTGGACCCTAATCCGTCCCCGTCCCCTAACCATAACCCTTGCCCGAACCCTAACCCTAACCCTTCCCCGAAGCCTGACCCTCACCCGTCCCCTAATCCTAACCCGTACGCTAACACTAACCCGTGCCCTCACACGTACGCTCCCCGTAAAGCGTTGTCGTACCCTCACCTGGACCCTCAACCATCCCCGTCCCCTAACCCTAACCCTAGCCCGAACCCTAACCCTAACCCTTCCCCGAAGACTGACCCTCACCCGCCCCCTAATCCTAACCCGTACGCTAACACAAACCCATGCCCTCACACGTACGCTGCCCCTAAAGCGTTGTCATACACTCACCTGGACCCTAAACCGTCCCCGTCCCCTAACCCTAGCCTGAACCCTAACCGTAACCCTTCCCCGAAGCCTGACCCTCTCCCATCCCCTAATCCTAACCCGTACGCTAACACTAACCCGCGCCCTCACACGTACGCTCCCCCTAAAGCGTTGTCGTACCCTCACCTGGAACCTAAACCGTCCCCATCCCCTAACCCTAACCCTAGCCCGAAACCTAACCCTAACCCTTCCCCAAAGCCTGACCTCACCCGTCCCCTAATCCTAGCCCGTACGTTGAAATTAACCCCCGCCCTCACACGTCCGCTCCCCCTAAAGCGTTGTCGTACCCTCACCTGGACCCTAAACCGTCCCCATCCCCTAACCCTAACCCTAGCCCGAACCCTAACTTTAAACCTTCCCCAAAGCCTGACACTCAACATCCCCTATTCCTAGCCCGTACACTAACTCTAACCTGCGCCCTCACACGTACGCTCCCCCTAAAGCGTTGTCATACCCTCAGCTTAACCCTAAACCGTCCCCGCCCCTAACCCTAACCCTAGCCCGAACCCTCACCCTAACATTTCCCCGAAGAATGACTCTCACCCGTCCCCTAATCCTAGCCCGTACACTAACACTAACACGTGCCCTCACACGTACACTCCCCGTAAAGCGTTGTCGTACCCTCACCTGGACTCTAAACCGTCCCCGTCCCCTAACCCTAACCCTAGCCCGAACCCTAACCCTAACACTTCACCAAAGCCTGACCCTCACCCGTCCCCTAAATCTAGCCCGTACACTAAGACTGACCCACGCCTAACACGTACGCTCCCCCTAAAGCGTTGTTGTACCCTCACCTGGACCCTAAACCGTCCCCGTCCCCTAACCCTAAGCCTAGCCCAAACCCTAACCCTAACCCTTCCCCGAAGCCTGACCCTCACCCGTCCCCTAATCCTAACCCGTACGCGAACACTAACCCGCGCCCTCACACGTACGCTCCCCCTAAAGCGTTGTCGTACTGTCACCTGGACCCTAAACAGTCCCCGTCCCCTAACCCTTACCCTAGCCCGAACGCTAACCCTAACACTTCCCCGAAGCCTGACCCTCACCCGTCCCCTAATCCTAACCCGTACGCTAACACTAACCCGCGCCCTCACACGTACGCTCCCCCTAAAGCGTTGTCGTACCCTCACCTGGACCCTAAACGGTCCCCGTCCCCTAACCCTAACCCTAGGCCGAACCCTAACCCTAACCCTGACCCGAAGCCTGACCCTCACCCGTCCCCTAATCCTAACCCATACGCTAACACTAACCTGCGCCCTCACACCTAAGCTCCCCCTAAAGTGTTGTTGTACCCTCACCTGGACCCTAAACCGTCCCCGTCCCCTAACCCTAGCCCGAACCCTAACCCTAACCCTTGCCCGAACCCTGACTCTCACCCATCCCCTAATCCTAACCCCTACGCTAACACTAACCCGTGCCCTCACACGTACGCTCCCCCTAAACCGTTTTCGTACCCTCACCTGGACCCTAAACCGTCCCCGTCCCCTAACCCTAACCCTAGCCCGAACCCTAACCCTAACCCTTCCCTGAAGCCTGACCCTCACCCGTCCAATAATCCTAACCCGTACGCTAACACTAACCGGCGCACTCACACGTACGCTCCCCCTAAAACTTTGTCGTACCCTCACCTGGACCCTAAACCGTCCCAGTCCCTTAACCCTAACCCTTTCCCGAACCCTAAGCCTAACCCTTCCCCGAAGCCTGACCCTCACCCATACCCTAATCATAACACGTACGCTAACACTAACCCGCGCCCTCACACGTACGCTCCCCCTAAAGCGTTGTCGTACCCTCACCTGGACCCTAAACCGTCCCCGTCCCCTAACCCTAACCCTAGCCCGAACCCTAACCCTAACCCTTCCCCGAAGCCTGACCCTCACCCGCCCCCTAATCCTAACCCGTACGCTAACACTAACCCGCGCCCTCACACGTACGCTCCCCCTAAAGCGTTGTCTTACCCTCACCTGGACCCTAAACCGTCCCCGTCCCCTAACCCTACCCCTAGCCGGAACCTAACCCTAACCCTTCCCCGAAGCCTGACCCTCACCCGTCCCCTAATCCTAACCCGTACGCTAACACTAACCCGCGCCCTCGCACGTACGCTCCCCCTAAAGCGTTGTCGTACACTCACCTGGACCCTAAACCGTCCCCGTCCCCTAACCCTAAACCTAGCCCGAACCCTAACCCTAGCCCTTACCCGAAGCCTGTCCCGCACCAGTCCCCTAATCCTAACCCGTACGCTAACACTAACCCGCGCCCTCACACATACACTACATCTAAAACGTCGTACCCTCACCTGGACCCTAAACTGTCCCCGTCCCCTAACCCTAACCCTAGCCAGAACCCTAGCCCTAACCATTCCCGGAAGCCTGACCCTCAACATCCCCTATTCCTAGCCCGTACGCTAACTCTAACCCGCGCCCTCACACGTACGCTCCCCCTAAAGCTTTGTCGTACCCTCACCTTAACCCTAAACCGTCCCCGCCCCTAACCCTAACCCTAGCCCGAACCCTCACACTAACCTTTCCCCGAAGAATGACCCTCACCTGTCCCCTAATCCTAGCCCGTACGCTAACACTAACACGTGCCCTCACACGTACGCTCCCCGTAAAGCATTGTCGTACCCTCACCTGGACCCTAAACCCTCCCCGTCAGCTAACCCTAACCCTAGCCCGAACCCTAACCCTAACCCTTCACCAAAGCCTGACCCTCACCCGTCCCTTAATCCTAGCCCGTACGCTAATACTAACCCACGCCTAACATGTACGCTCCCCCTAAAGCGTTGTTGTACCCTCACCTGGACCCTAAACCGTCCCCATCCCCGTCCCCTAACCATAAACCTATCCCGAAACGAAACCCTAACCCTTCCCCGAAGCCTGACCCTCACTCGTCCCCTAATCCTAGCCCGTACGCTAACACTAACCCGCGCCCTCACACGTACGCTCCCCCTTAAGCGTTATCGTACCCTCACCTGGACCCTAAACCGTCCCCGTCCCCTCAACGTAACCCTAGGCCGAACCCTAAACCTAAAACTTCCCCGAAGCCTGACCCTCACACGTCCCCTAATCCTAACCCGTACGCTAACAGTAACCCTCGCCCTCACACGTACGCTCCCCCTAAAGCGTTGTCGTGCCCTCACCTGGACCCTAATCCGTCCCCGTCCCCTAACCATAACCCTTGCCCGAACCCTAACCCTAACCCTTCCCCGAAGCCTGACCCTCACCCGTCCCCTAATCCTAACCCGTACGCTAACACTAACCCGTGCCCTCACACGTACGCTCCCCGTAAAGCGTTGTCGTACCCTCACCTGGACCCTCAACCATCCCCGTCCCCTAACCCTAACCCTAGCCCGAACCCTAACCCTAACCCTTCCCCGAAGACTGACCCTCACCCGCCCCCTAATCCTAACCCGTACGCTAACACAAACCCATGCCCTCACACGTACGCTGCCCCTAAAGCGTTGTCATACACTCACCTGGACCCTAAACCGTCCCCGTCCCCTAACCCTAGCCTGAACCCTAACCGTAACCCTTCCCCGAAGCCTGACCCTCTCCCATCCCCTAATCCTAACCCGTACGCTAACACTAACCCGTGCCCTCACACGTACGCTCCCCCTAAAGCGTTGTCGTACCCTCACCTGGAACCTAAACCGTCCCCATCCCCTAACCCTAACCCTAGCCCGAAACCTAACCCTAACCCTTCCCCAAAGCCTGACCTCACCCGTCCCCTAATCCTAGCCCGTACGTTGAAATTAACCCCCGCCCTCACACGTCCGCTCCCCCTAAAGCGTTGTCGTACCCTCACCTGGACCCTAAACCGTCCCCATCCCCTAACCCTAACCCTAGCCCGAACCCTAACTTTAAACCTTCCCCAAAGCCTGACACTCAACATCCCCTATTCCTAGCCCGTACACTAACTCTAACCTGCGCCCTCACACGTACGCTCCCCCTAAAGCGTTGTCATACCCTCAGCTTAACCCTAAACCGTCCCCGCCCCTAACCCTAACCCTAGCCCGAACCCTCACCCTAACATTTCCCCGAAGAATGACTCTCACCCGTCCCCTAATCCTAGCCCGTACACTAACACTAACACGTGCCCTCACACGTACACTCCCCGTAAAGCGTTGTCGTACCCTCACCTGGACTCTAAACCGTCCCCGTCCCCTAACCCTAACCCTAGCCCGAACCCTAACCCTAACACTTCACCAAAGCCTGACCCTCACCCGTCCCCTAAATCTAGCCCGTACACTAAGACTGACCCACGCCTAACAGGTACGCTCCCCCTAAAGCGTTGTTGTACCCTCACCTGGACCCTAAACCGTCCCCGTCCCCTAACCCTAACCCTAGCCCGAACCCGAACCCTAACCCTTCCCCGAAGCCTGACCCTCACCCGCCCCCTAATCCTAACCCGTACGCTAACACTAACCTGCGCCCTCACACGTATGCTCCCCCTAAAGTGTTGTCTTACCCTCAGCTGGACCCTAAACCGTCCCCGTCCCCTAACCCTAACCCTAGCCCGAACCTAACCCTAACCCTTCCCCGAAGCCTGACCCTCACCCGTCCCCTAATCCTAACCCGTACGCTAACACTAACCCGCGCCCTCGCACGTACGCTCCCCCTAAAGCGTTGTCGTACACTCACCTGGACCCTAAACCGTCCCCGTCCCCTAACCCTAAACCTAGCCCGAACCCTAACCCTAGCCCTTACCCGAAGCCTGTCCCGCACCCGTCCCCTAATCCTAACCCGTACGCTAACACTAACCCGCGCCCTCACACATACACTACACCTAAAACGTCGTACCCTCACCTGGACCCTAAACTGTCCCCGTCCCCTAACCCTAACCCTAGCCAGAACCCTAGCCCTAACCATTCCCGGGAGCCTGACCCTCAACATCCCCTATTCCTAGCCCGTACGCTAACTCTAACCCGCGCCCTCACACGTACGCTCCCCCTAAAGCGTTGTCGTACCCTCACCTTAACCCTAAACCGTCCCCACCCCTAACCCTAACCCTAGGCCGAACCCTCACACTAACCTTTCCCCGAAGAATGACCCTCACCTGTCCCCTAATCCTAGCCCGTACGCTAACACTAACACGTGCCCTCACACGTACGCTCCCCGTAAAGCATTGTCGTACCCTCACCTGGACCCTAAACCCTCCCCGTCAGCTAACCCTAACCCTAGCCCGAACCCTAACCCTAACCCTTCACCAAAGCCTGACACTCACCCGTCCCTTAATCCTAGCCCGTACGCTAAAACTAACCCACGCCTAACATGTACGCTCCCCCTAAAGCGTTGTTGTACCCTCACCTGGACCCTAAACCGTCCCCATCCCCATCCCCTAACCCTAAACCTATCCCGAAACCAAACCCTAACACTTCCCCGAAGCCTGACCCTCACTCGTCCCCTAATCCTAGCCCGTACGCTAACACTAACCCGCGCCCTCACATGTACGCTCCCCCTTAAGCGTTATCGTACCCTCACCTGGACCCTAAACCGTCCCCGTCCCCTCAACGTAACCCTAGGCCGAACCCTAAACCTAAAACTTCCCCGAAGCCTGACCCTCACACGTCCCCTAATCCTAACCCGTACGCTAACAGTAACCCTCGCCCTCACACGTACGCTCCCCCTAAAGCGTTGTCGTGCCCTCACCTGGACCCTAATCCGTCCCCGTCCCCTAACCATAACCCTTGCGCAAACCCTAACCCTAACCCTTCCCCGAAGCCTGACCCTCACCCGTCCCCTAATCCTAACCCGTACGCTAACACTAACCCGTGCCCTCACACGTACGCTCCCCGTAAAGCGTTGTCGTACCCTCACCTGGACCCTCAACCATCCCCGTCCCCTAACTCTAACCCTAGCCCGAACCCTAACCCTAACCCTTCCCCGAAGCCTGACCCTCACCCGCCCCCTAATCCTAACCCGTACGCTAACACTAACCCATGCCCTCACACGTACGCTGCCCCTAAAGCGTTGTCATACACTCACCTGGACCCTAAACCGTCCCCGTCCCCTAACCCTAGCCTGAACCCTAACCGTAACCCTTCCCCGAAGCCTGACCCTCTCCCATCCCCTAATCCTAACCCGTACGCTAACACTAACCCGCGCCCTCACACGTACGCTCCCCCTAAAGCGTTGTCGTACCCTCACCTGGAACCTAAACCGTCCCCATCCCCTAACCCTAACCCTAGCCCGAAACCTAACCCTAACCCTTCCCCAAAGCCTGACCTCACCCGTCCCCTAATCCTAGCCCGTACGTTGAAACTAACCCCCGCCCTCACAGGTACGCTCCCCCTAAAGCGTTGTCGTACCCTCACCTGGACCCTAAAGCGTCCCCATCCCCTAACCCTAACCCTAGCCCGAACCCTAACCCTAAACCTTCCCCAAAGCCTGACACTCAACATCCCCTATTCCCAGCCCGTACACTAATTCTAACCCGCGCCCTCACACGTACGCTCCCCCTAAAGCGTTGTCATACCCTCAGCTTAACCCTAAATCGTCCCCGCCCCTAACCCTAACCCTAGCCCGAACCCTCACCCTAACATTTCCTCGAAGAATGACTCTCACCCGTCCCCTAATCCTAGCCCGTACACTAACACTAACACGTGCCCTCACACGTACGCTCCCCGTAAAGCGTTGTCGTACCCTCACCTGGACCCTAAACCGTCCCCGTCCCCTAACCCTAACCCTAGCCCGAAACCTAACCCTAACCCTTCCTCGAAGCCTGACCCTCACCCGTCCCCTAATCCTAACCCGTACGCGAACACTAACCCGCGCCCTCACACGTACGCTCCCCCTAAAGCGTTGTCGTACTGTCACCTGGACTCTAAACAGTCCCCGTCCCCTAACCCTTACCCTAGCCCGAACGCTAACCCTAACACTTCCCCGAAGCCTGACCCTCACCCGTCCCCTAATCCTAACCCGTACGCTAACACTAACCCGCGCCCTCACACGTACGCTCCCCCTAAAGCGTTGTCGTAACCTCACCTGGACCCTAAACTGTCCCCGTTCCCTAACCCGAACCCTAGGCCGAACCCTAACCCTAACCCTGACCCGAAGCCTGACCCTCACCCGTCCCCTAATCCTAACCCGTACGCTAACACTAACCTGCGCCCTCACACCTAAGCTCCCCCTAAAGTGTTGTTGTACCCTCACCTGGACCCTAAACCGTCCCCGTCCCCTAACCCTAACCCTAGCCCGAACCCTAACACTAACCCATGCCCGAACCCTGACTCTCACCCGTCCCATAATCCTAACCCCTACGCTAACACTAACCCGTGCCCTCACACGTACGCTCCCCCTAAACCGTTGTCATACCGTCACCTGGACCCTAAACCGTCCCCGTCCCCTAACCCTAACCCTAGCCCGAACCCTAACCCTAACCCTTCCCTGAAGCCTGACCCTCACCCGTCCAATAATCCTAACCCGTACGCTAACACTAACCGGCGCCCTCACACGTACGCTCCCCCTAAAACTTTGTTGTACCCTCACCTGGACCCTAAACCGTCCCAGTCCCTTAACCCTAACCCTATCCCGAACCCTAAGCCTAACCCTTCCCCGAAGCCTGACCCTCACCCATACCCTAATCATAACACGTACGCTAACACTAACCCGCGCCCTCACACGTACGCTGCCCCTAAAGCGTTGTCGTACCCTCACCTGGACCCTAAACCGTCCCCGTCCCCTAACCTTAACCCTAGCCCGAACCCTAACCCTAACCCTTCCCCGAAGCCTGACCGTCACCCGCCCCCTAATCCTAACCCGTACGCTAACACTAACCCGCGCCCTGACACGTACACTCCCCCTAAAGCGTTGTCGTACCCTCACCTGGACCCTAAACCGTCCCCGTCCCCTAACCCTAACCCTAGCCCGAACCTAACCCTAACCCTTCCCCGAAGCCTGACCCTCACCCGTCCCCGAATCCTAACCCGTACGCTAACACTAACCCGCGCCCTCACACATACACTACACCTAAAACGTCGTACCCTCACCTGGACCCTAAACTGTCCCCGTCCCCTAACCCTAACCCTAGCCAGAACCCTAGCCCTAACCATTCCCGGAAGCCTGACCCTCAACATCCCCTATTCCTAGCCCGTACGCTAACTCTAACCCGCGCCCTCACACGTACGCTCCCCCTAAAGCGTTGTCGTACGCTCACCTTAACCCTAAACCGTCCCCGCCCCTAACCCTAACCCTAGCCCGTACCCTCACACTAACCTTTCCCCGAAGAATGACCCTCACCTGTCCCCTAATCCTAGCCCGTACGCTAACACTAACACGTGCCCTCACACGTATGCTCCCCGTAAAGCATTGTCGTACCCTCACCTGGACCCTAAACCCTCCCCGTCAGCTAACACTAACCCTAGCCCGAACCCTAACCCTAACCCTTCACCAAAGCCTGACCCTCACCCGTCCCTTAATCCTAGCCCGTACGCTAAAACTAACCCACGCCTAACATGTACGCTCCCCCTAAAGCGTTGTTGTACCCTCACCTGGACCCTAAACCGTCCCCATCCCCGTCCCCTAACCCTAAACCTATCCCGAAACCAAACCCTAACCCTTCCCCGAAGCCTGACCCTCACTCGTCCCCTAATCCTAGCCCGTACGCTAACACTAACCCGCGCCCTCACACGTACGCTACCCCTTAAGCGTTATCGTACCCTCACCTGGACCCTAAACCGTCCCCGTACTCTCAACGTAACCCTAGGCCGAACCCTAAACCTAAAACTTCCCCGAAGCCTGACCCTCACACGTCCCCTAATCCTAACCCGTACGCTAACAGTAACCCTCGCCCTCACACGTACGCTCCCCCTAAAGCGTTGTCGTGCCCTCACCTGGACCCTAATCCGTCCCCGTCCCCTAACCATAACCCTTGCCCGAACCCTAACCCTAACCCTTCCCCGAAGCCTGACCCTCACCCGTCCCCTAATCCTAACCCGTACGCTAACACTAACCCGTGCCCTCACACGTACGCTCCCCGTAAAGCGTTGTCGTACCCTCACCTGGACCCTCAACCATCCCCGTCCCCTAACCCTAACCCTAGCCCGAACCCTAACCCTAACCCTTCCCCGAAGCCTGACCCTCACCCGCCCCCTAATCCTACCCCGTACGCTAACACTAACCCATGCCCTCACACGTACGCTGCCCCTAAAGCGTTGTCATACACTCACCTGGACCCTAAACCGTCCCCGTCCCCTAACCCTAGCCTGAACCCTAACCGTAACCCTTCCCCGAAGCCTGACCCTCTCCCATCCCCTAATCCTAACCCGTACGCTAACACTAACCCGCGCCCTCACACGTACGCTCCCCCTAAAGCGTTGTCGTACCCTCACCTGGAACCTAAACCGTCCCCATCCCCTAACCCTAACCCTAGCCCGAAACCTAACCCTAACCCTTCCCCAAAGCCTGACCTCACCCGTCCCGTAATCCTAGCCCGTACGTTGAAACTAACCCCCGCCCTCACACGTCCGCTCCCCCTAAAGCGTTGTCGTACCCTCACCTGGACCCTAAACCGTCCCCATCCCCTAACCCTAACCCTAGCCCGAACCCTAACCCTAAACCTTCCCCAAAGCCTGACACTCAACATCCCCTATTCCTAGCCCGTACACTAACTCTAACCCGCGCCCTCACACGTACGCTCCCCCTAAAGCGTTGTCATACCCTCAGCTTAACCCTAAACCGTCCCCGCCCCTGACCCTAACCCTAGCCCGAACCCTCACCCTAACATTTCCCCGAAGAATGACTCTCACCCGTCCCCTAATCCTAGCCCGTACACTAACACTAACACGTGCCCTCACACGTACGCTCCCCGTAAAGCGTTGTCGTACCCTCACCTGGACTCTAAACCGTCCCCGTCCCCTAACCCTAACCCTAGCCCGAACCCTAACCCTAACACTTCACCAAAGCCTGACCCTCACCCGTCCCCTAAATCTAGCCCGTACACTAAGACTGACCCACGCCTAACACGTACGCTCCCCCTAAAGCGTTGTTGTACCCTCACCTGGACCCTAAACCGTCCCCGTCCCCTAACCCTAACCCTAGCCCAAACCCTAACCCTAACCCTTCCCCGAAGCCTGACCCTCACCCGTCCCCTAATCCTAACCCGTACGCGAACACTAACCCGCGCCCTCACACGTACGCTCCCCCTAAAGCGTTGTCGTACTGTCACCTGGACCCTAAACAGTCCCCGTCCCCTAACCCTTACCCTAGCCCGAACGCTAACCCTAACACTTCCCCGAAGCCTGACCCTCACCCGTCCCCTAATCCTAACCCGTACGCTAACACTAACCCGCGCCCTCACACGTACGCTCCCCCTAAAGCGTTGTCGTACCCTCACCTGGACCCTAAACCGTCCCCGTTCCCTAACCCTAACCCTAGGCCGAACCCTAACCCTAACCCTGACCCGAAGCCTGACCCTCACCCGTCCCCTAATCCTAACCCGTACGCTAACACTAACCTGCGCCCTCACACCTAAGCTCCCCCTAAAGTGTTGTTGTACCCTCACCTGGACCCTAAACCGTCCCCGTCCCCTAACCCTAACCCTAGCCCGAACCCTAACCCTAACCCTTGCCCGAACCCTGACTCTCACCCGTCCCCTAATCCTAACCCCTACGCTAACACTAACCCGTGCCCTCACACGTACGCTCCCCCTAAACCGTTTTCGTACCCTCACCTGGACCCTAAACCGTCCCCGTCCCCTAACCCTAACCCTAGCCCGAACCCTAACCCTAACCCTTCCCTGAAGCCTGACCCTCACCCGTCCAATAATCCTAACCCGTACGCTAACACTAACCGGCGCACTCACACGTACGCTCCCCCTAAAACTTTGTCGTACCCTCACCTGGACCCTAAACCGTCCCAGTCCCTTAACCCTAACCCTTTCCCGAACCCTAAGCCTAACCCTTCCCCGAAGCCTGACCCTCACCCATACCCTAATCATAACACGTACGCTAACACTAACCCGCGCCCTCACACGTACGCTCCCCCTAAAGCGTTGTCGTACCCTCACCTGGACCCTAAACCGTCCCCGTCCCCTAACCCTAACCCTAGCCTGAACCTAACCCTAACCCTTCCCCGAAGCCTGACCCTCACCCGTCCCCTAATCCTAACCCGTACGCTAACACTAACCCGCGCCCTCGCACGTACGCTCCCCCTAAAGCGTTGTCGTACACTCACCTCGACCCTAAACCGTCCCCGTCCCCTAACCCTAAACCTAGCCCGAACCCTAACCCTAGCCCTTACCCGAAGCCTGTCCCGCACCCGTCCCCTAATCCTAACCCGTACGCTAACACTAACCCGCGCCCTCACACATACACTACACCTAAAACGTCGTACCCTCACCTGGACCCTAAACTGTCCCCGTCCCCTAACCCTAACCCTAGCCAGAACCCTAGCCCTAACCATTCCCGGAAGCCTGACCCTCAACATCCCCTATTCCTAGCCCGTACGCTAACTCTAACCCGCGCCCTCACACGTACGCTCCCCCTAAAGCGTTGTCGTACCCTCACCTTAACCCTAAACCGTCCCCGCCCCTAACCCTAACCCTAGCCCGAACCCTCACACTAACCTTTCCCCGAAGAATGACCCTCACCTGTCCCCTAATCCTAGCCCGTACGCTAACACTAACACGTGCCCTCACACGTACGCTCCCCGTAAAGCATTGTCGTACCCTCACCTGGACCCTAAACCCTCCCCGTCAGCTAACCCTAACCCTAGCCCGAACCCTAACCCTAACCCTTCACCAAAGCCTGACCCTCACCCGTCCCTTAATCCTAGCCCGTACGCTAAAACTAACCCACGCCTAACATGTACGCTCCCCCTAAAGCGTTGTTGTACCCTCACCTGGACCCTAAACCGTCCCCATCCCCGTCCCCTAACCCTAAACCTATCCCGAAACCAAACCCTAACACTTCCCCGAAGCCTGACCCTCACTCGTCCCCTAATCCTAGCCCGTACGCTAACACTAACCCGCGCCCTCACACGTACGCTCCCCCTTAAGCGTTATCGTACCCTCACCTGGACCCTAAACCGTCCCCGTCCCCTCAACGTAACCCTAGGCCGAACCCTAAACCTAAAACTTCCCCGAAGCCTGACCCTCACACGTCCCCTAATCCTAACCTGTACGCTAACAGTAACCCTCGCCCTCACACGTACGCTCCCCCTAAAGCGTTGTCGTGCCCTCACCTGGACCCTAATCCGTCCCCGTCCCCTAACCATAACCCTTGCCCGAACCCTAGCCCTAACCCTTCCCCGAAGCCTGACCCTCACCCGTCCCCTAATCCTAAACCGTACACTAACACTAAACCATGCCCTCACACGTACGCTCCCCGTAAAGCGTTGTCGTACCCTCACCTGGACCCTAAACCATCCCCGTCCCCTAACCCTAACCCTAGCCCGAACCCTAACCCTAACACTTCCCCGAAGCCTGTACCTCACCCGTCCCCTAATCCTAACCCGTACGCTAACACTAACCCGCGCCCTCACACGTACGCTCCCACTAAAGCGTTGTCGTAACCTTACCTGGACCCTAAATCGTCCCCGTTCCCTAACCCGAACCCTAGGCCGAACCCTAACCCTAAACCTGACCCGAAGCCTGACCCTCACCCGTCCCCTAATCCTAACCCGTACGCTAACACTAACCTGCGCCCTCACACCTAAGCTCCCCCTAAAGTGTTGTTGTACCCTCACCTGGACCCTAAACCGTCCCCGTCCCCTAACCCTAACCCTAGCCCGAACCCTAACCCTAACCCTTGCCCGAACCCTGACTGTCACCCGTCCCATAATCCTAACCCCTACGCTAACACTAACCCGTGCCCTCACACGTACGCTCCCCCTAAACCGTTGTCGTACCCTCACCTGGACCCTAAACCGTCCCCGTCCCCTAACCCTAACCCTAGCCCGAACCCTAACCCTAACCCTTCCCTGAAGCCTGACCCTCACCCGTCCGATAATCCTAACCCGTACGCTAACACTAACCGGCGCCCTCACACGTACGCTTCCCCTAAAACTTTGTCGTACCCTCACCTGGACCCTAAACCGTCCCAGTCCCTTAACCCTAACCCTTTCCCGAACCCTAAGCCTAACCCTTCCCCGAAGCCTGACCCTCACCCATACCCTAATCATAACACGTACGCTAACACTAACCCGCGCCCTCACACGTACGCTCCCCCTAAAGCGTTGTCGTACCCTCACCTGGACCCTAAACCGTCCCCGTCCCCTAACCTTAACCCTAGCCCGAACCCTAACCCTAACCCTTCCCCGAAGCCTGACCCTCACCCGCCCCCTAATCCTAACCCGTACGCTAACACTAACCCGCGCCCTGACACGTACACTCCCCCTAAAGCGTTGTCGTACCCTCACCTGGACCCTAAACCGTCCCCGTCCCCTAACCCTAACCCTAGCCCGAACCTAACCCTAACCCTTCCCCGAAGCCTGACCCTCACCCGTCCCCTAATCCTAACCCGTACGCTAACACTAACCCGCGCCCTCGCACGTACGCTCCCCCAAAGCGTTGTCATACACTCACCTGGACCCTAAACCGTCCCCGTCCCCTAACCCTAAACCTAGCCCGAACCCTAACCCTAGCCCTTACCCGAAGCCTGTCCCGCACCCGTCCCCTAATCCTAACCTGTACGCTAACACTAACCCGCGCCCTCACACATACACTACACCTAAAACGTCATACCCTCACCTGGACCCTAAACTGTCCCCATCCCCTAACCCTAACCCTAGCCAGAACCCTAGCCCTAACCATTCCCGGAAGCCTGACCCTCAACATCCCCTATTCCTAGCCCGTACGCTAACTCTAACCCGCGCCCTCACACGTACGCTCCCCCTAAAGCGTTGTCGTACCCTCACCTTAACCCTAAACCGTCCCCGCCCCTAACCCTAACCCTAGCCCGTACCCTCACACTAACCTTTCCCCGAAGAATGACCCTCACCTGTCCCCTAATCCTAGCCCGTACGCTAACACTAACACGTGCCCTCACACGTAAGCTGCCCCTAAAGCGTTGTCATACACTCACCTGGACCCTAAACCGTCCCCGTCCCCTAACCCTAGCCTGAACCCTAACCGTAACCCTTCCCCGAAGCCTGACCCTCTCCCATCCCCTAATCCTAACCCGTACGCTAACACTAACCCGCGCCCTCACACGTACGCTCCCCCTAAAGCGTTGTCGTACCCTCACCTGGAACCTAAACCGTCCCCATCCCCTAACCCTAACCATAGCCCGAAACCTAACCCTAACCCTTCCCCAAAGCCTGACCTCACCCGTCCCCTAATCCTAGCCCGTACGTTGAAACTAACCCCCGCCCTCACACGTCCGCTCCCCCTAAAGCGTTGTCGTACCCTCACCTGGACCCTAAACCGTCCCCATCCCCTAACCCTAACCCTAGCCCGAACCCTAACCCTAAACCTTCCCCAAAGCCTGACACTCAACATACCCTATTCCTAGCCCGTACACTAACTCTAACCCGCGCCCTCACACGTACGCTCCCCCTAAAGCGTTGTCATACCCTCAGCTTAACCCTAAACCGTCCCCGCCCCTTACCCTAACCCTAGCCCGAACCCTCACCCTAACATTTCCCCGAAGAATGACTCTCACCCGTCCCCTAATCCTAGCCCGTACACTAACACTAACACATGCCCTCACACGTACGCTCCCCGTAAAGCGTTGTCGTACCCTCACCTGGACTCTAAACCGTCCCCGTCCCCTAACCCTAACCCTAGCCCGAACCCTAACCCTAACACTTCACCAAAGCCTGACCCTCACCCGTCCCCTAAATCTAGCCCGTACACTAAGACTGACCCACGCCTAACACGTACGCTCCCCCTAAAGCGTTGTTGTACCCTCACCTGGACCCTAAACCGTCCCCGTCCCCTAACCCTAACCCTAGCCCAAACCCTAACCCTAACCCTTCCCCGAAGCCTGACCCTCACCCGTCCCCTAATCCTAACCCGTACGCGAACACTAACCCGCGCCCTCACACGTACGCTCCCCCTAAAGCGTTGTCGTACTGTCACCTGGACCCTAAACAGTCCCCGTCCCCTAACCCTTACCCTAGCCCGAACGCTAACCCTAACACTTCCCCGAAGCCTGACCCTCACCCGTCCCCTAATCCTAACCCGTACGCTAACACTAACCCGCGCCCTCACACGTACGCTCCCCCTAAAGCGTTGTCGTACCCTCACCTGGACCCTAAACGGTCCCCGTCCCCTAACCCTAACCCTAGGCCGAACCCTAACCCTAACCCTGACCCGAAGCCTGACCCTCACCCGTCCCCTAATCCTAACCCATACGCTAACACTAACCTGCGCCCTCACACCTAAGCTCCCCCTAAAGTGTTGTTGTACCCTCACCTGGACCCTAAACCGTCCCCGTCCCCTAACCCTAGCCCGAACCCTAACCCTAACCCTTGCCCGAAACCTGACTCTCACCCGTCCCCTAATCCTAACCCCTACGCTAACACTAACCCGTGCCCTCACACGTACGCTCCCCCTAAACCGTTTTCGTACCCTCACCTGGACCCTAAACCGTCCCCGTCCCCTAACCCTAACCCTAGCCCGAACCCTAACCCTAACCCTTCCCCGAAGCCTGACCCTCACCCGCCCCCTAATCCTAACCCGTACGCTAACACTAACCCGCGCCCTCACACGTACGCTCCCCCTAAAGCGTTGTCTTACCCTCACCTGGACCCTAAACCGTCCCCGTCCCCTAACCCTACCCCTAGCCGGAACCTAACCCTAACCCTTCCCCGAAGCCTGACCCTCACCCGTCCCCTAATCCTAACCCGTACGCTAACACTAACCCGCGCCCTCGCACGTACGCTCCCCCTAAAGCGTTGTCGTACACTCACCTGGACCCTAAACCGTCCCCGTCCCCTAACCCTAAACCTAGCCCGAACCCTAACCCTAGCCCTTACCCGAAGCCTGTCCCGCACCCGTCCCCTAATCCTAACCCGTACGCTAACACTAACCCGCGCCCTCACACATACACTACATCTAAAACGTCGTACCCTCACCTGGACCCTAAACTGTCCCCGTCCCCTAACCCTAACCCTAGCCAGAACCCTAGCCCTAACCATTCCCGGAAGCCTGACCCTCAACATCCCCTATTCCTAGCCCGTACGCTAACTCTAACCCGCGCCCTCACACGTACGCTCCCCCTAAAGCTTTGTCGTACCCTCACCTTAACCCTAAACCGTCCCCGCCCCTAACCCTAACCCTAGCCCGAACCCTCACACTAACCTTTCCCCGAAGAATGACCCTCACCTGTCCCCTAATCCTAGCCCGTACGCTAACACTAACACGTGCCCTCACACGTACGCTCCCCGTAAAGCATTGTCGTACCCTCACCTGGACCCTAAACCCTCCCCGTCAGCTAACCCTAACCCTAGCCCGAACCCTAACCCTAACCCTTCACCAAAGCCTGACCCTCACCCGTCCCTTAATCCTAGCCCGTACGCTAATACTAACCCACGCCTAACATGTACGCTCCCCCTAAAGCGTTGTTGTACCCTCACCTGGACCCTAAACCGTCCCCATCCCCGTCCCCTAACCATAAACCTATCCCGAAACGAAACCCTAACCCTTCCCCGAAGCCTGACCCTCACTCGTCCCCTAATCCTAGCCCGTACGCTAACACTAACCCGCGCCCTCACACGTACGCTCCCCCTTAAGCGTTATCGTACCCTCACCTGGACCCTAAACCGTCCCCGTCCCCTCAACGTAACCCTAGGCCGAACCCTAAACCTAAAACTTCCCCGAAGCCTGACCCTCACACGTCCCCTAATCCTAACCCGTACGCTAACAGTAACCCTCGCCCTCACACGTACGCTCCCCCTAAAGCGTTGTCGTGCCCTCACCTGGACCCTAATCCGTCCCCGTCCCCTAACCATAACCCTTGCCCGAACCCTAACCCTAACCCTTCCCCGAAGCCTGACCCTCACCCGTCCCCTAATCCTAACCCGTACGCTAACACTAACCCGTGCCCTCACACGTACGCTCCCCGTAAAGCGTTGTCGTACCCTCACCTGGACCCTCAACCATCCCCGTCCCCTAACCCTAACCCTAGCCCGAACCCTAACCCTAACCCTTCCCCGAAGACTGACCCTCACCCGCCCCCTAATCCTAACCCGTACGCTAACACAAACCCATGCCCTCACACGTACGCTGCCCCTAAAGCGTTGTCATACACTCACCTGGACCCTAAACCGTCCCCGTCCCCTAACCCTAGCCTGAACCCTAACCGTAACCCTTCCCCGAAGCCTGACCCTCTCCCATCCCCTAATCCTAACCCGTACGCTAACACTAACCCGCGCCCTCACACGTACGCTCCCCCTAAAGCGTTGTCGTACCCTCACCTGGAACCTAAACCGTCCCCATCCCCTAACCCTAACCCTAGCCCGAAACCTAACCCTAACCCTTCCCCAAAGCCTGACCTCACCCGTCCCCTAATCCTAGCCCGTACGTTGAAATTAACCCCCGCCCTCACACGTCCGCTCCCCCTAAAGCGTTGTCGTACCCTCACCTGGACCCTAAACCGTCCCCATCCCCTAACCCTAACCCTAGCCCGAACCCTAACTTTAAACCTTCCCCAAAGCCTGACACTCAACATCCCCTATTCCTAGCCCGTACACTAACTCTAACCTGCGCCCTAACACGTACGCTCCCCCTAAAGCGTTGTCATACCCTCAGCTTAACCCTAAACCGTCCCCGCCCCTAACCCTAACCCTAGCCCGAACCCTCACCCTAACATTTCCCCGAAGAATGACTCTCACCCGTCCCCTAATCCTAGCCCGTACACTAACACTAACACGTGCCCTCACACGTACACTCCCCGTAAAGCGTTGTCGTACCCTCACCTGGACTCTAAACCGTCCCCGTCCCCTAACCCTAACCCTAGCCCGAACCCTAACCCTAACACTTCACCAAAGCCTGACCCTCACCCGTCCCCTAAATCTAGCCCGTACACTAAGACTGACCCACGCCTAACAGGTACGCTCCCCCTAAAGCGTTGTTGTACCCTCACCTGGACCCTAAACCGTCCCCGTCCCCTAACCCTAACCCTAGCCCGAACCCGAACCCTAACCCTTCCCCGAAGCCTGACCCTCACCCGCCCCCTAATCCTAACCCGTACGCTAACACTAACCTGCGCCCTCACACGTATGCTCCCCCTAAAGTGTTGTCTTACCCTCAGCTGGACCCTAAACCGTCCCCGTCCCCTAACCCTAACCCTAGCCCGAACCTAACCCTAACCCTTCCCCGAAGCCTGACCCTCACCCGTCCCCTAATCCTAACCCGTACGCTAACACTAACCCGCGCCCTCGCACGTACGCTCCCCCTAAAGCGTTGTCGTACACTCACCTGGACCCTAAACCGTCCCCGTCCCCTAACCCTAAACCTAGCCCGAACCCTAACCCTAGCCCTTACCCGAAGCCTGTCCCGCACCCGTCCCCTAATCCTAACCCGTACGCTAACACTAACCCGCGCCCTCACACATACACTACACCTAAAACGTCGTACCCTCACCTGGACCCTAAACTGTCCCCGTCCCCTAACCCTAACCCTAGCCAGAACCCTAGCCCTAACCATTCCCGGGAGCCTGACCCTCAACATCCCCTATTCCTAGCCCGTACGCTAACTCTAACCCGCGCCCTCACACGTACGCTCCCCCTAAAGCGTTGTCGTACCCTCACCTTAACCCTAAACCGTCCCCACCCCTAACCCGAACCCTAGGCCGAACCCTCACACTAACCTTTCCCCGAAGAATGACCCTCACCTGTCCCCTAATCCTAGCCCGTACGCTAACACTAACACGTGCCCTCACACGTACGCTCCCCGTAAAGCATTGTCGTACCCTCACCTGGACCCTAAACCCTCCCCGTCAGCTAACCCTAACCCTAGCCCGAACCCTAACCCTAACCCTTCACCAAAGCCTGACACTCACCCGTCCCTTAATCCTAGCCCGTACGCTAAAACTAACCCACGCCTAACATGTACGCTCCCCCTAAAGCGTTGTTGTACCCTCACCTGGACCCTAAACCGTCCCCATCCCCATCCCCTAACCCTAAACCTATCCCGAAACCAAACCCTAACACTTCCCCGAAGCCTGACCCTCACTCGTCCCCTAATCCTAGCCCGTACGCTAACACTAACCCGCGCCCTCACATGTACGCTCCCCCTTAAGCGTTATCGTACCCTCACCTGGACCCTAAACCGTCCCCGTCCCCTCAACGTAACCCTAGGCCGAACCCTAAACCTAAAACTTCCCCGAAGCCTGACCCTCACACGTCCCCTAATCCTAACCCGTACGCTAACAGTAACCCTCGCCCTCACACGTACGCTCCTCCTAAAGCGTTGTCGTGCCCTCACCTGGACCCTAATCCGTCCCCGTCCCCTAACCATAACCCTTGCGCGAACCCTAACCCTAACCCTTCCCCGAAGCCTGACCCTCACCCGTCCCCTAATCCTAACCCGTACGCTAACACTAACCCGTGCCCTCACACGTACGCTCCCCGTAAAGCGTTGTCGTACCCTCACCTGGACCCTCAACCATCCCCGTCCCCTAACCCTAACCCTAGCCCGAACCCTAACCCTAACCCTTCCCCGAAGCCTGACCCTCACCCGCCCCCTAATCCTAACCCGTACGCTAACACTAACCCATGCCCTCACACGTACGCTGCCCCTAAAGCGTTGTCATACACTCACCTGGACCCTAAACCGTCCCCGTCCCCTAACCCTAGCCTGAACCCTAACCGTAACCCTTCCCCGAAGCCTGACCCTCTCCCATCCCCTAATCCTAACCCGTACGCTAACACTAACCCGCGCCCTCACACGTACGCTCCCCCTAAAGCGTTGTCGTACCCTCACCTGGAACCTAAACCGTCCCCATCCCCTAACCCTAACCCTAGCCCGAAACCTAACCCTAACCCTTCCCCAAAGCCTGACCTCACCCGTCCCCTAATCCTAGCCCGTACGTTGAAACTAACCCCCGCCCTCACAGGTACGCTCCCCCTAAAGCGTTGTCGTACCCTCACCTGGACCCTAAAGCGTCCCCATCCCCTAACCCTAACCCTAGCCCGAACCCTAACCCTAAACCTTCCCCAAAGCCTGACACTCAACATCCCCTATTCCCAGCCCGTACACTAATTCTAACCCGCGCCCTCACACGTACGCTCCCCCTAAAGCGTTGTCATACCCTCAGCTTAACCCTAAATCGTCCCCGCCCCTAACCCTAACCCTAGCCCGAACCCTCACCCTAACATTTCCTCGAAGAATGACTCTCACCCGTCCCCTAATCCTAGCCCGTACACTAACACTAACACGTGCCCTCACACGTACGCTCCCCGTAAAGCGTTGTCGTACCCTCACCTGGACCCTAAACCGTCCCCGTCCCCTAACCCTAACCCTAGCCCGAAACCTAACCCTAACCCTTCCTCGAAGCCTGACCCTCACCCGTCCCCTAATCCTAACCCGTACGCGAACACTAACCCGCGCCCTCACACGTACGCTCCCCCTAAAGCGTTGTCGTACTGTCACCTGGACTCTAAACAGTCCCCGTCCCCTAACCCTTACCCTAGCCCGAACGCTAACCCTAACACTTCCCCGAAGCCTGACCCTCACCCGTCCCCTAATCCTAACCCGTACGCTAACACTAACCCGCGCCCTCACACGTACGCTCCCCCTAAAGCGTTGTCGTAACCTCACCTGGACCCTAAACTGTCCCCGTTCCCTAACCCGAACCCTAGGCCGAACCCTAACCCTAACCCTGACCCGAAGCCTGACCCTCACCCGTCCCCTAATCCTAACCCGTACGCTAACACTAACCTGCGCCCTCACACCTAAGCTCCCCCTAAAGTGTTGTTGTACCCTCACCTGGACCCTAAACCGTCCCCGTCCCCTAACCCTAACCCTAGCCCGAACCCTAACCCTAACCCATGCCCGAACCCTGACTCTCACCCGTCCCATAATCCTAACCCCTACGCTAACACTAACCCGTGCCCTCACACGTACGCTCCCCCTAAACCGTTGTCATACCGTCACCTGGACCCTAAACCGTCCCCGTCCCCTAACCCTAACCCTAGCCCGAACCCTAACCCTAACCCTTCCCTGAAGCCTGACCCTCACCCGTCCAATAATCCTAACCCGTACGCTAACACTAACCGGCGCCCTCACACGTACGCTCCCCCTAAAACTTTGTTGTACCCTCACCTGGACCCTAAACCGTCCCAGTCCCTTAACCCTAACCCTATCCCGAACCCTAAGCCTAACCCTTCCCCGAAGCCTGACCCTCACCCATACCCTAATCATAACACGTACGCTAACACTAACCCGCGCCCTCACACGTACGCTGCCCCTAAAGCGTTGTCGTACCCTCACCTGGACCCTAAACCGTCCCCGTCCCCTAACCTTAACCCTAGCCCGAACCCTAACCCTAACCCTTCCCCGAAGCCTGACCGTCACCCGCCCCCTAATCCTAACCCGTACGCTAACACTAACCCGCGCCCTGACACGTACACTCCCCCTAAAGCGTTGTCGTACCCTCACCTGGACCCTAAACCGTCCCCGTCCCCTAACCCTAACCCTAGCCCGAACCTAACCCTAACCCTTCCCCGAAGCCTGACCCTCACCCGTCCCCGAATCCTAACCCGTACGCTAACACTAACCCGCGCCCTCACACATACACTACACCTAAAACGTCGTACCCTCACCTGGACCCTAAACTGTCCCCGTCCCCTAACCCTAACCCTAGCCAGAACCCTAGCCCTAACCATTCCCGGGAGCCTGACCCTCAACATCCCCTATTCCTAGCCCGTACGCTAACTCTAACCCGCGCCCTCACACGTACGCTCCCCCTAAAGCGTTGTCGTACCCTCACCTTAACCCTAAACCGTCCCCACCCCTAACCCGAACCCTAGGCCGAACCCTCACACTAACCTTTCCCCGAAGAATGACCCTCACCTGTCCCCTAATCCTAGCCCGTACGCTAACACTAACACGTGCCCTCACACGTACGCTCCCCGTAAAGCATTGTCGTACCCTCACCTGGACCCTAAACCCTCCCCGTCAGCTAACCCTAACCCTAGCCCGAACCCTAACCCTAACCCTTCACCAAAGCCTGACACTCACCCGTCCCTTAATCCTAGCCCGTACGCTAAAACTAACCCACGCCTAACATGTACGCTCCCCCTAAAGCGTTGTTGTACCCTCACCTGGACCCTAAACCGTCCCCATCCCCATCCCCTAACCCTAAACCTATCCCGAAACCAAACCCTAACACTTCCCCGAAGCCTGACCCTCACTCGTCCCCTAATCCTAGCCCGTACGCTAACACTAACCCGCGCCCTCACATGTACGCTCCCCCTTAAGCGTTATCGTACCCTCACCTGGACCCTAAACCGTCCCCGTCCCCTCAACGTAACCCTAGGCCGAACCCTAAACCTAAAACTTCCCCGAAGCCTGACCCTCACACGTCCCCTAATCCTAACCCGTACGCTAACAGTAACCCTCGCCCTCACACGTACGCTCCTCCTAAAGCGTTGTCGTGCCCTCACCTGGACCCTAATCCGTCCCCGTCCCCTAACCATAACCCTTGCGCGAACCCTAACCCTAACCCTTCCCCGAAGCCTGACCCTCACCCGTCCCCTAATCCTAACCCGTACGCTAACACTAACCCGTGCCCTCACACGTACGCTCCCCGTAAAGCGTTGTCGTACCCTCACCTGGACCCTCAACCATCCCCGTCCCCTAACCCTAACCCTAGCCCGAACCCTAACCCTAACCCTTCCCCGAAGCCTGACCCTCACCCGCCCCCTAATCCTAACCCGTACGCTAACACTAACCCATGCCCTCACACGTACGCTGCCCCTAAAGCGTTGTCATACACTCACCTGGACCCTAAACCGTCCCCGTCCCCTAACCCTAGCCTGAACCCTAACCGTAACCCTTCCCCGAAGCCTGACCCTCTCCCATCCCCTAATCCTAACCCGTACGCTAACACTAACCCGCGCCCTCACACGTACGCTCCCCCTAAAGCGTTGTCGTACCCTCACCTGGAACCTAAACCGTCCCCATCCCCTAACCCTAACCCTAGCCCGAAACCTAACCCTAACCCTTCCCCAAAGCCTGACCTCACCCGTCCCCTAATCCTAGCCCGTACGTTGAAACTAACCCCCGCCCTCACAGGTACGCTCCCCCTAAAGCGTTGTCGTACCCTCACCTGGACCCTAAAGCGTCCCCATCCCCTAACCCTAACCCTAGCCCGAACCCTAACCCTAAACCTTCCCCAAAGCCTGACACTCAACATCCCCTATTCCCAGCCCGTACACTAATTCTAACCCGCGCCCTCACACGTACGCTCCCCCTAAAGCGTTGTCATACCCTCAGCTTAACCCTAAATCGTCCCCGCCCCTAACCCTAACCCTAGCCCGAACCCTCACCCTAACATTTCCTCGAAGAATGACTCTCACCCGTCCCCTAATCCTAGCCCGTACACTAACACTAACACGTGCCCTCACACGTACGCTCCCCGTAAAGCGTTGTCGTACCCTCACCTGGACCCTAAACCGTCCCCGTCCCCTAACCCTAACCCTAGCCCGAAACCTAACCCTAACCCTTCCTCGAAGCCTGACCCTCACCCGTCCCCTAATCCTAACCCGTACGCGAACACTAACCCGCGCCCTCACACGTACGCTCCCCCTAAAGCGTTGTCGTACTGTCACCTGGACTCTAAACAGTCCCCGTCCCCTAACCCTTACCCTAGCCCGAACGCTAACCCTAACACTTCCCCGAAGCCTGACCCTCACCCGTCCCCTAATCCTAACCCGTACGCTAACACTAACCCGCGCCCTCACACGTACGCTCCCCCTAAAGCGTTGTCGTAACCTCACCTGGACCCTAAACTGTCCCCGTTCCCTAACCCGAACCCTAGGCCGAACCCTAACCCTAACCCTGACCCGAAGCCTGACCCTCACCCGTCCCCTAATCCTAACCCGTACGCTAACACTAACCTGCGCCCTCACACCTAAGCTCCCCCTAAAGTGTTGTTGTACCCTCACCTGGACCCTAAACCGTCCCCGTCCCCTAACCCTAACCCTAGCCCGAACCCTAACCCTAACCCATGCCCGAACCCTGACTCTCACCCGTCCCATAATCCTAACCCCTACGCTAACACTAACCCGTGCCCTCACACGTACGCTCCCCCTAAACCGTTGTCATACCGTCACCTGGACCCTAAACCGTCCCCGTCCCCTAACCCTAACCCTAGCCCGAACCCTAACCCTAACCCTTCCCTGAAGCCTGACCCTCACCCGTCCAATAATCCTAACCCGTACGCTAACACTAACCGGCGCCCTCACACGTACGCTCCCCCTAAAACTTTGTTGTACCCTCACCTGGACCCTAAACCGTCCCAGTCCCTTAACCCTAACCCTATCCCGAACCCTAAGCCTAACCCTTCCCCGAAGCCTGACCCTCACCCATACCCTAATCATAACACGTACGCTAACACTAACCCGCGCCCTCACACGTACGCTGCCCCTAAAGCGTTGTCGTACCCTCACCTGGACCCTAAACCGTCCCCGTCCCCTAACCTTAACCCTAGCCCGAACCCTAACCCTAACCCTTCCCCGAAGCCTGACCGTCACCCGCCCCCTAATCCTAACCCGTACGCTAACACTAACCCGCGCCCTGACACGTACACTCCCCCTAAAGCGTTGTCGTACCCTCACCTGGACCCTAAACCGTCCCCGTCCCCTAACCCTAACCCTAGCCCGAACCTAACCCTAACCCTTCCCCGAAGCCTGACCCTCACCCGTCCCCGAATCCTAACCCGTACGCTAACACTAACCCGCGCCCTCACACATACACTACACCTAAAACGTCGTACCCTCACCTGGACCCTAAACTGTCCCCGTCCCCTAACCCTAACCCTAGCCAGAACCCTAGCCCTAACCATTCCCGGAAGCCTGACCCTCAACATCCCCTATTCCTAGCCCGTACGCTAACTCTAACCCGCGCCCTCACACGTACGCTCCCCCTAAAGCGTTGTCGTACGCTCACCTTAACCCTAAACCGTCCCCGCCCCTAACCCTAACCCTAGCCCGTACCCTCACACTAACCTTTCCCCGAAGAATGACCCTCACCTGTCCCCTAATCCTAGCCCGTACGCTAACACTAACACGTGCCCTCACACGTATGCTCCCCGTAAAGCATTGTCGTACCCTCACCTGGACCCTAAACCCTCCCCGTCAGCTAACCCTAACCCTAGCCCGAACCCTAACCCTAACCCTTCACCAAAGCCTGACCCTCACCCGTCCCTTAATCCTAGCCCGTACGCTAAAACTAACCCACGCCTAACATGTACGCTCCCCCTAAAGCGTTGTTGTACCCTCACCTGGACCCTAAACCGTCCCCATCCCCGTCCCCTAACCCTAAACCTATCCCGAAACCAAACCCTAACCCTTCCCCGAAGCCTGACCCTCACTCGTCCCCTAATCCTAGCCCGTACGCTAACACTAACCCGCGCCCTCACACGTGCGCTACCCCTTAAGCGTTATCGTACCCTCACCTGGACCCTAAACCGTCCCCGTACCCTCAACGTAACCCTAGGCCGAACCCTAAACCTAAAACTTCCCCGAAGCCTGACCCTCACACGTCCCCTAATCCTAACCCGTACGCTAACAGTAACCCTCGCCCTCACACGTACGCTCCCCCTAAAGCGTTGTCGTGCCCTCACCTGGACCCTAATCCGTCCCCGTCCCCTAACCATAACCCTTGCCCGAACCCTAACCCTAACCCTTCCCCGAAGCCTGACCCTCACCCGTCCCCTAATCCTAACCCGTACGCTAACACTAACCCGTGCCCTCACACGTACGCTCCCCGTAAAGCGTTGTCGTACCCTCACCTGGACCCTCAACCATCCCCGTCCCCTAACCCTAACCCTAGCCCGAACCCTAACCCTAACCCTTCCCCGAAGCCTGACCCTCACCCGCCCCCTAATCCTACCCCGTACGCTAACACTAACCCATGCCCTCACACGTACGCTGCCCCTAAAGCGTTGTCATACACTCACCTGGACCCTAAACCGTCCCCGTCCCCTAACCCTAGCCTGAACCCTAACCGTAACCCTTCCCCGAAGCCTGACCCTCTCCCATCCCCTAATCCTAACCCGTACGCTAACACTAACCCGCGCCCTCACACGTACGCTCCCCCTAAAGCGTTGTCGTACCCTCACCTGGAACCTAAACCGTCCCCATCCCCTAACCCTAACCCTAGCCCGAAACCTAACCCTAACCCTTCCCCAAAGCCTGACCTCACCCGTCCCCTAATCCTAGCCCGTACGTTGAAACTAACCCCCGCCCTCACACGTCCGCTCCCCCTAAAGCGTTGTCGTACCCTCACCTGGACCCTAAACCGTCCCCATCCCCTAACCCTAACCCTAGCCCGAACCCTAACCCTAAACCTTCCCCAAAGCCTGACACTCAACATCCCCTATTCCTAGCCCGTACACTAACTCTAACCCGCGCCCTCACACGTACGCTCCCCCTAAAGCGTTGTCATACACTCAGCTTAACCCTAAACCGTCCCCGCCCCTGACCCTAACCCTAGCCCGAACCCTCACCCTAACATTTCCCCGAAGAATGACTCTCACCCGTCCCCTAATCCTAGCCCGTACACTAACACTAACACGTGCCCTCACACGTACGCTCCCCGTAAAGCGTTGTCGTACCCTCACCTGGACTCTAAACCGTCCCCGTCCCCTAACCCTAACCCTAGCCCGAACCCTAACCCTAACACTTCACCAAAGCCTGACCCTCACCCGTCCCCTAAATCTAGCCCGTACACTAAGACTGACCCGCGCCTAACACGTACGCTCCCCCTAAAGCGTTGTTGTACCCTCACCTGGACCCTAAACCGTCCCCGTCCCCTAACCCTAACCCTAGCCCAAACCCTAACCCTAACCCTTCCCCGAAGCCTGACCCTCACCCGTCCCCTAATCCTAACCCGTACGCGAACACTAACCCGCGCCCTCACACGTACGCTCCCCCTAAAGCGTTGTCGTACTGTCACCTGGACCCTAAACAGTCCCCGTCCCCTAACCCTTACCCTAGCCCGAACGCTAACCCTAACACTTCCCCGAAGCCTGACCCTCACCCGTCCCCTAATCCTAACCCGTACGCTAACACTAACCCGCGCCCTCACACGTACGCTCCCCCTAAAGCGTTGTCGTACCCTCACCTGGACCCTAAACCGTCCCCGTCCCCTAACCCTAACCCTAGGCCGAACCCTAACCCTAACCCTGACCCGAAGCCTGACCCTCACCCGTCCCCTAATCCTAACCCGTACGCTAACACTAACCTGCGCCCTCACACCTAAGCTCCCCCTAAAGTGTTGTTGTACCCTCACCTGGACCCTAAACCGTCCCCGTCCCCTAACCCTAACCCTAGCCCGAACCCTAACCCTAACCCTTGCCCGAACCCTGACTCTCACCCGTCCCCTAATCCTAACCCCTACGCTAACACTAACCCGTGCCCTCACACGTACGCTCCCCCTAAACCGTTTTCGTACCCTCACCTGGACCCTAAACCGTCCCCGTCCCCTAACCCTAACCCTAGCCCGAACCCTAACCCTAACCCTTCCCTGAAGCCTGACCCTCACCCGTCCAATAATCCTAACCCGTACGCTAACACTAACCGGCGCCCTCACACGTACGCTCCCCCTAAAACTTTGTCGTACCCTCACCTGGACCCTAAACCGTCCCAGTCCCTTAACCCTAACCCTTTCCCGAACCCTAAGCCTAACCCTTCCCCGAAGCCTGACCCTCACCCATACCCTAATCATAACACGTACGCTAACACTAACCCGCGCCCTCACACGTACGCTCCCCCTAAAGCGTTGTCTTACCCTCACCTGGACCCTAAACCGTCCCCGTCCCCTAACCCTACCCCTAGCCCGAACCTAACCCTAACCCTTCCCCGAAGCCTGACCCTCACCCGTCCCCTAATCCTAACCCGTACGCTAACACTAACCCGCGCCCTCGCACGTACGCTCCCCCTAAAGCGTTGTCGTACACTCACCTCGACCCTAAACCGTCCCCGTCCCCTAACCCTAAACCTAGCCCGAACCCTAACCCTAGCCCTTACCCGAAGCCTGTCCCGCACCCGTCCCCTAATCCTAACCCGTATGCTAACACTAACCCGCGCCCTCACACATACACTACATCTAAAACGTCGTACCCTCACCTGGACCCTAAACTGTCCCCGTCCCCTAACCCTAACCCTAGCCAGAACCCTAGCCCTAACCATTCCCGGAAGCCTGACCCTCAACATCCCCTATTCCTAGCCCGTACGCTAACTCTAACCCGCGCCCTCACACGTACGCTCCCCCTAAAGCGTTGTCGTACCCTCACCTTAACCCTAAACCGTCCCCGACCCTAACCCTAACCCTAGCCCGAACCCTCACACTAACCTTTCCCCGAAGAATGACCCTCACCTGTCCCCTAATCCTAGCCCGTACGCTAACACTAACACGTGCCCTCACACGTACGCTCCCCGTAAAGCATTGTCGTACCCTCTCCTGGACCCTAAACCCTCCCCGTCAGCTAACCCTAACCCTAGCCCGAACCCTAACCCTAACCCTTCACCAAAGCCTGACCCTCACCCGTCCCTTAATCCTAGCCCGTACGCTAAAACTAACCCACGCCTAACATGTACGCTCCCCCTAAAGCGTTGTTGTACCCTCACCTGGACCCTAAACCGTCCCCATCCCCGTCCCCTAACCATAAACCTATCCCGAAACCAAACCCTAACCCTTCCCCGAAGCCTGACCCTCACTCGTCCCCTAATCCTAGCCCGTACGCTAACACTAACCCGCGCCCTCACACGTACGCTCCGCCTTAAGCGTTATCGTACCCTCACCTGGACCCTAAACCGTCCCCGTCCCGTAACCCTCACCCTAGCCCGAACCCTAATCCTAACCCTTCCCCGAAGCCTGACACACACCCGTCCCATAATCCTAACCCGTACGCGAACACTAAACCGCGCCCTCACACCTACGCTCCCCCTAAAGCGTTGTCGTACCCTCACCTGGACCCTAAACCGTCCCCGTCCCCTAAACCTAAGCCTAGCCCGAAGCCTAACCCTAACACTTCCCCGAAGCCTGACGCTCACCCGTCCCCTAATCCTAACCCATACGCTAACACTAACACGCGCTCTCACACTTACGCTCCCCCTAAAGTGTTGTCGGACCCTCACTTGGAACCTAAACCCTCCCCGTCCCCTAACACTAACCCTAGTCCGAACCCTAACGCGAACACTTCCCCGAAGCCTGACCCTCACACGTCCCCTAATCCTAACCCGTATGCTAACACTAACCCGCGCCCTCACACGTACGCTCCCCCTAAAGCGTTGTCGTACCCTCACCTGAACCCTCTACTGTCCCCGTCCCCTAACCCTAACCCTAGCCCGAACCCTAACCCTAACCCTTCCCCGAAGCCTGACCCTCACCCGTCCCCTAATCCTAACCCGTACGCTAACAGTAACCCTTGCCCTCACACGTACGCTCCCCCTAAAGCGTTTTCGTACCCTCACCTGGACCCTAAACCGTCCCCGTCCCCTAACCCTAACCCTAGCCCGAACCCTAGATCTAACCCTTCCCCGAAGCCTGACCCACACCCGTCCTCTAATCCTAACCCATACGCTAACACTAACCAGCGTCCTCACACGTACGCTCTCCCTAAGCGTTGTTGTACCCTCACCTGGACCCTAAACCGTCCCCGTCCCCTAACCCTAACCCTAGCCCGAACCCGAACCCTAACCCTTCCCCGAAGCCTGACCCTCACCTGTCCTCTAATCCTAACCCGTACGCTAACACTAACCCGCGCCCTCACACGTACGCTCCCCCTAAAGCGTTGTCGTACCCTCACCTGGACCCTAAACCGTCCCTGTCCCCTAACCCTAACCCTAGCCCGAACCCTAAACCTAACACTTCCCCGAAGCCTGACATTCACCCGTCCCCTAATCCTAACCCGTAGCCTAACACTAACCCGCGCCCTCACAAGTATGCTCCCCCGAATGCTTTATCGTACCCTCACCTGGACCCTAAACCGTCCCCATCCCCTAACACTAACCCTAGCCCGAACCCTAACCCTAACCCTTCCCCGAAGACTGACCCTCACCCGTTCCATAATACTAAACCGTACGCTAACACTAACCCACGCCCTCACACGTACGCTCCCCCTAAAGCGTTGTCGTACCCTCACCTGGACCCTCAACCGTCCCCGTCCCCTAACACTAACCCTAGCCCGAACCCTAACCCTAACACTTCCCCGAAGCCTGACCCTCACACGTCCCCTAATCCTAACCCGTACGCTAACACTAACCTGCGCCCTCACACGTACGCTCCCCCTAAAGCGTTGTCGTACCGTCACCTGGACCCTAAACCGTCCCCGTCCCGTAACCCTAACCATAGCCCGAACCCTAAACCTAACACTTCCCCGAAGCCTGACACACACCCGTCCCCTTATCCTAACCCGTACGCTAACAGTAAACCGTGCCCTCACACGTACGCTCCCCCTAAAGCGTTGTCGTACTGTCACCTGGACCCTAAACAGTCCCCGTCCCCTAACCCTTACCCTAGCCCGAACGCTAACCCTAACACTTCCCCGAAGCCTGACCCTCACCCGTCCCCTAATCCTAACCCGTACGCTAACACTAACCCGCGCCCTCACACGTACGCTCCCCCTAAAGCGTTGTCGTACCCTCACCTGGACCCTAAACCGTCCCCGTTCCCTAACCCTAACCCTAGGCCGAACCCTAACCCTAACCCTGACCCGAAGCCTGACCCTCACCCGTCCCCTAATCCTAACCCGTACGCTAACACTAACCTGCGCCCTCACACCTAAGCTCCCCCTAAAGTGTTGTTGTACCCTCACCTGGACCCTAAACCGTCCCCGTCCCCTAACCCTAACCCTAGCCCGAACCCTAACCCTAACCCTTGCCCGAACCCTGACTCTCACCCGTCCCCTAATCCTAACCCCTACGCTAACACTAACCCGTGCCCTCACACGTACGCTCCCCCTAAACCGTTTTCGTACCCTCACCTGGACCCTAAACCGTCCCCGTCCCCTAACCCTAACCCTAGCCCGAACCCTAACCCTAACCCTTCCCTGAAGCCTGACCCTCACCCGTCCAATAATCCTAACCCGTACGCTAACACTAACCGGCGCACTCACACGTACGCTCCCCCTAAAACTTTGTCGTACCCTCACCTGGACCCTAAACCGTCCCAGTCCCTTAACCCTAACCCTTTCCCGAACCCTAAGCCTAACCCTTCCCCGAAGCCTGACCCTCACCCATACCCTAATCATAACACGTACGCTAACACTAACCCGCGCCCTCACACGTACGCTCCCCCTAAAGCGTTGTCGTACCCTCACCTGGACCCTAAACCGTCCCCGTCCCCTAACCCTAACCCTAGCCCGAACCCTAACCCTAACCCTTCCCCGAAGCCTGACCCTCACCCGCCCCCTAATCCTAACCCGTACGCTAACACTAACCCGCGCCCTCACACGTACGCTCCCCCTAAAGCATTGTCTTACCCTCACCTGGACCCTAAACCGTCCCCGTCCCCTAACCCTACCCCTAGCCCGAACCTAACCCTAACCCTTCCCCGAAGCCTGACCCTCACCCGTCCCCTAATCCTAACCCGTACGCTAACACTAACCCGCGCCCTCACACATACACTACACCTAAAACGTCGTACCCTCACCTGGACCCTAAACTGTCCCCGTCCCCTAACCCTAACCCTAGCCAGAACCCTAGCCCTAACCATTCCCGGAAGCCTGACCCTCAACATCCCCTATTCCTAGCCCGTACGCTAACTCTAACCCGCGCCCTCACACGTACGCTCCCCCTAAAGCGTTGTCGTACCCTCACCTTAACCCTAAACCGTCCCCGCCCCTAACCCTAACCCTAGCCCGAACCCTCACACTAACCTTTCCCCGAAGAATGACCCTCACATGTCCCCTAATCCTAGCCCGTACGCTAACACTAACACGTGCCCTCACACGTACACTCCCCGTAAAGCATTGTCGTACCCTCACCTGGACCCTAAACCCTCCCCGTCAGCTAACCCTAACCCTAGCCCGAACCCTAACCCTAACCCTTCACCAAAGCCTGACCCTCACCCGTCCCTTAATCCTAGCCCGTACGCTAAAACTAACCCACGCCTAACATGTACGCTCCCCCTAAAGCGTTGTTGTACCCTCACCTGGACCCTAAACTGTCCCCATCCCCGTCCCCTAACCCTAAACCTATCCCGAAACCAAACCCTAACCCTTCCCCGAAGCCTGACCCTCACTCGTCCCCTAATCCTAGCCCGTACGCTAACACTAACCCGCGCCCTCACACGTACGCTCCCCCTTAAGCGTTATCGTACCCTCACCTGGACCCTAAACCGTCCCCGTCCCCTCAACGTAACCCTAGGCCGAACCCTAAACCTAAAACTTCCCCGAAGCCTGACCCTCACACGTCCCCTAATCCTAACCCGTACGCTAACAGTAACCCTCGCCCTCACACGTACGCTCCCCCTAAAGCGTTGTCGTGCCCTCACCTGGACCCTAATCCGTCCCCGTCCCCTAACCATAACCCTTGCCCGAACCCTAACCCTAACCCTTCCCCGAAGCCTGACCCTCACCCGACCCCTAATCCTAACCCGTACGCTAACACTAACCCGTGCCCTCACACGTACGCTCCCCGTAAAGCGTTGTCGTACCCTCACCTGGACCCTCAACCATCCCCGTCCCCTAACCCTAACCCTAGCCCGAACCCTAACCGTAACCCTTCCCCGAAGACTGACCCTCACCCGCCCCCTAATCCTAACACGTACGCTAACACTAACCCATGCCCTCACACGTACGCTGCCCCTAAAGCGTTGTCATACACTCACCTGGACCCTAAACCGTCCCCGTCCCCTAACCCTAGCCTGAACCCTAACCGTAACCCTTCCCCGAAGCCTGACCCTCTCCCATCCCCTAATCCTAACCCGTACGCTAACACTAACCCGCGCCCTCACACGTACGCTCCCTCTAAAGCGTTGTCGTACCCTCACCTGGAACCTAAACCGTCCCCATCCCCTAACCCTAACCCTAGCCCGACACCTAACCCTAACCCTTCCCCAAAGCCTGACCTCACCCGTCCCGTAATCCTAGCCCGTACGTTGAAACTAACCCCCGCCCTCACACGACCGCTCCCCCTAAAGCGTTGTCGTACCCTCACCTGGACCCTAAACCGTCCCCATCCCCTAACCCTAACCCTAGCCCGAACCCTAACTTTAAACCTTCCCCAAAGCCTGACACTCAACATCCCCTATTCCTAGCCCGTACACTAACTCTAACCCGCGCCCTCACACGTACGCTCCCCCTAAAGCGTTGTCATACCCTCAGCTTAACCCTAAACCGTCCCCGCCCCTAACCCTAACCCTAGCCCGAACCCTCACCCTAACATTTCCCCGAAGAATGACTCTCACCCGTCCCCTAATCCTAGCCCGTACACTAACACTAACACGTGCCCTCACACGTACGCTCCCCGTAAAGCGTTGTCGTACCCTCACCTGGACTCTAAACCGTCCCCGTCCCCTAACCCTGACCCTAGCCCGAACCCTAACCCTAACACTTCACCAAAGCCTGACCCTCACCCGTCCCCTAAATCTAGCCCGTACACTAAGACTGACCCACGCCTAACACGTACGCTCCCCCTAAAGCGTTGTTGTACCCTCACCTGGACCCTAAACCGTCCCCGTCCCCTAACCCTAACCCTAGCCCGAACCCTAACCCTAACCCTTCCCCGAAGCCTGACCCTCACCCGTCCCCTAATCCTAACCCGTACGCTAACACTAACCTGCGCCCTCACACGTACGCTCCCCCTAAAGCGTTGTCTTACCCTCACCTGGACCCTAAACCGTCCCCGTCCCCTAACCCTAACCCTAGCCCGAACCTAACCCTAACCCTTCCCCGAAGCCTGACCCTCACCCGTCCCCTAATCCTAACCCGTACGCTAACACTAACCCGCGCCCTCGCACGTACGCTCCCCCTAAAGCGTTGTCGTACACTCACCTGGACCCTAAACCGTGCCCGTCCCCTAACCCTAAACCTAGCCCGAACCCTAACCCTAGCCATTACCCGAAGCCTGTCCCGCACCCGTCCCCTAATCCTAACCCGTACGCTAACACTAACCCGCGCCCTCACACATACACTACACCTAAAACGTCGTACCCTCACCTGGACCCTAAACTGTACCCGTCCCCTAACCCTAACCCTAGCCAGAACCCTAGCCCTAACCATTCCCGGAAGCCTGACCCTCAACATCCCCTATTCCTAGCCCGTACGCTAACTCTAACCCGCGCCCTCACACGTACGCTCCCCCTAAAGCGTTGTCGTACCCTCACCTTAACCCTAAACCGTCCCCGCCCCTAACCCTAACCCTAGCCCGAACCCTCACACTAACCTTTCCCCGAAGAATGACCCTCACCTGTCCCCTAATCCTAGCCCGTACGCTAACACTAACACGTGCCCTCACACGTACGCTCCCCGTAAAGAATTGTCGTACCCTCACCTGGACCCTAAACCCTCCCCGTCAGCTAACCCTAACACTAGCCCGAACCCTAACCCTAACCCTTCACCAAAGCCTGACCCTCACCCGTCCCTTAATCCTAGCCCGTACGCTAAAACTAACCCACGCCTAACATGTACGCTCCCCCTAAAGCGTTGTTGTACCCTCACCTGGACCCTAAACCGTCCCCATCCCCGTCCCCTAACCCTAAACCTATCCCGAAACCAAACCCTAACCCTTCCCCGAAGCCTGACCCTCACTCGTCCCCTAATCCTAGCCCGTACGCTAACACTAACCCGCGCCCTCACACGTGCGCTACCCCTTAAGCGTTATCGTACCCTCACCTGGACCCTAAACCGTCCCCGTACCCTCAACGTAACCCTAGGCCGAACCCTAAACCTAAAACTTCCCCGAAGCCTGACCCTCACACGTCCCCTAATCCTAACCCGTACGCTAACAGTAACCCTCGCCCTCACACGTACGCTCCCCCTAAAGCGTTGTCGTGCCCTCACCTGGACCCTAATCCGTCCCCGTCCCCTAACCATAACCCTTGCCCGAACCCTAACCCTAACCCTTCCCCGAAGCCTGACCCTCACCCGTCCCCTAATCCTAACCCGTACGCTAACACTAACCCGTGCCCTCACACGTACGCTCCCCGTAAAGCGTTGTCGTACCCTCACCTGGACCCTCAACCATCCCCGTCCCCTAACCCTAACCCTAGCCCGAACCCTAACCCTAACCCTTCCCCGAAGCCTGACCCTCACCCGCCCCCTAATCCTACCCCGTACGCTAACACTAACCCATGCCCTCACACGTACGCTGCCCCTAAAGCGTTGTCATACACTCACCTGGACCCTAAACCGTCCCCGTCCCCTAACCCTAGCCTGAACCCTAACCGTAACCCTTCCCCGAAGCCTGACCCTCTCCCATCCCCTAATCCTAACCCGTACGCTAACACTAACCCGCGCCCTCACACGTACGCTCCCCCTAAAGCGTTGTCGTACCCTCACCTGGAACCTAAACCGTCCCCATCCCCTAACCCTAACCCTAGCCCGAAACCTAACCCTAACCCTTCCCCAAAGCCTGACCTCACCCGTCCCCTAATCCTAGCCCGTACGTTGAAACTAACCCCCGCCCTCACACGTCCGCTCCCCCTAAAGCGTTGTCGTACCCTCACCTGGACCCTAAACCGTCCCCATCCCCTAACCCTAACCCTAGCCCGAACCCTAACCCTAAACCTTCCCCAAAGCCTGACACTCAACATCCCCTATTCCTAGCCCGTACACTAACTCTAACCCGCGCCCTCACACGTACGCTCCCCCTAAAGCGTTGTCATACACTCAGCTTAACCCTAAACCGTCCCCGCCCCTGACCCTAACCCTAGCCCGAACCCTCACCCTAACATTTCCCCGAAGAATGACTCTCACCCGTCCCCTAATCCTAGCCCGTACACTAACACTAACACGTGCCCTCACACGTACGCTCCCCGTAAAGCGTTGTCGTACCCTCACCTGGACTCTAAACCGTCCCCGTCCCCTAACCCTAACCCTAGCCCGAACCCTAACCCTAACACTTCACCAAAGCCTGACCCTCACCCGTCCCCTAAATCTAGCCCGTACACTAAGACTGACCCGCGCCTAACACGTACGCTCCCCCTAAAGCGTTGTTGTACCCTCACCTGGACCCTAAACCGTCCCCGTCCCCTAACCCTAACCCTAGCCCAAACCCTAACCCTAACCCTTCCCCGAAGCCTGACCCTCACCCGTCCCCTAATCCTAACCCGTACGCGAACACTAACCCGCGCCCTCACACGTACGCTCCCCCTAAAGCGTTGTCGTACTGTCACCTGGACCCTAAACAGTCCCCGTCCCCTAACCCTTACCCTAGCCCGAACGCTAACCCTAACACTTCCCCGAAGCCTGACCCTCACCCGTCCCCTAATCCTAACCCGTACGCTAACACTAACCCGCGCCCTCACACGTACGCTCCCCCTAAAGCGTTGTCGTACCCTCACCTGGACCCTAAACCGTCCCCGTCCCCTAACCCTAACCCTAGGCCGAACCCTAACCCTAACCCTGACCCGAAGCCTGACCCTCACCCGTCCCCTAATCCTAACCCGTACGCTAACACTAACCTGCGCCCTCACACCTAAGCTCCCCCTAAAGTGTTGTTGTACCCTCACCTGGACCCTAAACCGTCCCCGTCCCCTAACCCTAACCCTAGCCCGAACCCTAACCCTAACCCTTGCCCGAACCCTGACTCTCACCCGTCCCCTAATCCTAACCCCTACGCTAACACTAACCCGTGCCCTCACACGTACGCTCCCCCTAAACCGTTTTCGTACCCTCACCTGGACCCTAAACCGTCCCCGTCCCCTAACCCTAACCCTAGCCCGAACCCTAACCCTAACCCTTCCCTGAAGCCTGACCCTCACCCGTCCAATAATCCTAACCCGTACGCTAACACTAACCGGCGCCCTCACACGTACGCTCCCCCTAAAACTTTGTCGTACCCTCACCTGGACCCTAAACCGTCCCAGTCCCTTAACCCTAACCCTTTCCCGAACCCTAAGCCTAACCCTTCCCCGAAGCCTGACCCTCACCCATACCCTAATCATAACACGTACGCTAACACTAACCCGCGCCCTCACACGTACGCTCCCCCTAAAGCGTTGTCTTACCCTCACCTGGACCCTAAACCGTCCCCGTCCCCTAACCCTACCCCTAGCCCGAACCTAACCCTAACCCTTCCCCGAAGCCTGACCCTCACCCGTCCCCTAATCCTAACCCGTACGCTAACACTAACCCGCGCCCTCGCACGTACGCTCCCCCTAAAGCGTTGTCGTACACTCACCTCGACCCTAAACCGTCCCCGTCCCCTAACCCTAAACCTAGCCCGAACCCTAACCCTAGCCCTTACCCGAAGCCTGTCCCGCACCCGTCCCCTAATCCTAACCCGTATGCTAACACTAACCCGCGCCCTCACACATACACTACATCTAAAACGTCGTACCCTCACCTGGACCCTAAACTGTCCCCGTCCCCTAACCCTAACCCTAGCCAGAACCCTAGCCCTAACCATTCCCGGAAGCCTGACCCTCAACATCCCCTATTCCTAGCCCGTACGCTAACTCTAACCCGCGCCCTCACACGTACGCTCCCCCTAAAGCGTTGTCGTACCCTCACCTTAACCCTAAACCGTCCCCGACCCTAACCCTAACCCTAGCCCGAACCCTCACACTAACCTTTCCCCGAAGAATGACCCTCACCTGTCCCCTAATCCTAGCCCGTACGCTAACACTAACACGTGCCCTCACACGTACGCTCCCCGTAAAGCATTGTCGTACCCTCTCCTGGACCCTAAACCCTCCCCGTCAGCTAACCCTAACCCTAGCCCGAACCCTAACCCTAACCCTTCACCAAAGCCTGACCCTCACCCGTCCCTTAATCCTAGCCCGTACGCTAAAACTAACCCACGCCTAACATGTACGCTCCCCCTAAAGCGTTGTTGTACCCTCACCTGGACCCTAAACCGTCCCCATCCCCGTCCCCTAACCATAAACCTATCCCGAAACCAAACCCTAACCCTTCCCCGAAGCCTGACCCTCACTCGTCCCCTAATCCTAGCCCGTACGCTAACACTAACCCGCGCCCTCACACGTACGCTCCGCCTTAAGCGTTATCGTACCCTCACCTGGACCCTAAACCGTCCCCGTCCCGTAACCCTCACCCTAGCCCGAACCCTAATCCTAACCCTTCCCCGAAGCCTGACACACACCCGTCCCATAATCCTAACCCGTACGCGAACACTAAACCGCGCCCTCACACCTACGCTCCCCCTAAAGCGTTGTCGTACCCTCACCTGGACCCTAAACCGTCCCCGTCCCCTAAACCTAAGCCTAGCCCGAAGCCTAACCCTAACACTTCCCCGAAGCCTGACGCTCACCCGTCCCCTAATCCTAACCCATACGCTAACACTAACACGCGCTCTCACACTTACGCTCCCCCTAAAGTGTTGTCGGACCCTCACTTGGAACCTAAACCCTCCCCGTCCCCTAACACTAACCCTAGTCCGAACCCTAACGCGAACACTTCCCCGAAGCCTGACCCTCACACGTCCCCTAATCCTAACCCGTATGCTAACACTAACCCGCGCCCTCACACGTACGCTCCCCCTAAAGCGTTGTCGTACCCTCACCTGAACCCTCTACTGTCCCCGTCCCCTAACCCTAACCCTAGCCCGAACCCTAACCCTAACCCTTCCCCGAAGCCTGACCCTCACCCGTCCCCTAATCCTAACCCGTACGCTAACAGTAACCCTTGCCCTCACACGTACGCTCCCCCTAAAGCGTTTTCGTACCCTCACCTGGACCCTAAACCGTCCCCGTCCCCTAACCCTAACCCTAGCCCGAACCCTAGATCTAACCCTTCCCCGAAGCCTGACCCACACCCGTCCTCTAATCCTAACCCATACGCTAACACTAACCAGCGTCCTCACACGTACGCTCTCCCTAAGCGTTGTTGTACCCTCACCTGGACCCTAAACCGTCCCCGTCCCCTAACCCTAACCCTAGCCCGAACCCGAACCCTAACCCTTCCCCGAAGCCTGACCCTCACCTGTCCTCTAATCCTAACCCGTACGCTAACACTAACCCGCGCCCTCACACGTACGCTCCCCCTAAAGCGTTGTCGTACCCTCACCTGGACCCTAAACCGTCCCTGTCCCCTAACCCTAACCCTAGCCCGAACCCTAAACCTAACACTTCCCCGAAGCCTGACATTCACCCGTCCCCTAATCCTAACCCGTAGCCTAACACTAACCCGCGCCCTCACAAGTATGCTCCCCCGAATGCTTTATCGTACCCTCACCTGGACCCTAAACCGTCCCCATCCCCTAACACTAACCCTAGCCCGAACCCTAACCCTAACCCTTCCCCGAAGACTGACCCTCACCCGTTCCATAATACTAAACCGTACGCTAACACTAACCCACGCCCTCACACGTACGCTCCCCCTAAAGCGTTGTCGTACCCTCACCTGGACCCTCAACCGTCCCCGTCCCCTAACACTAACCCTAGCCCGAACCCTAACCCTAACACTTCCCCGAAGCCTGACCCTCACACGTCCCCTAATCCTAACCCGTACGCTAACACTAACCTGCGCCCTCACACGTACGCTCCCCCTAAAGCGTTGTCGTACCGTCACCTGGACCCTAAACCGTCCCCGTCCCGTAACCCTAACCATAGCCCGAACCCTAAACCTAACACTTCCCCGAAGCCTGACACACACCCGTCCCCTTATCCTAACCCGTACGCTAACAGTAAACCGTGCCCTCACACGTACGCTCCCCCTAAAGCGTTGTCGTACTGTCACCTGGACCCTAAACAGTCCCCGTCCCCTAACCCTTACCCTAGCCCGAACGCTAACCCTAACACTTCCCCGAAGCCTGACCCTCACCCGTCCCCTAATCCTAACCCGTACGCTAACACTAACCCGCGCCCTCACACGTACGCTCCCCCTAAAGCGTTGTCGTACCCTCACCTGGACCCTAAACCGTCCCCGTTCCCTAACCCTAACCCTAGGCCGAACCCTAACCCTAACCCTGACCCGAAGCCTGACCCTCACCCGTCCCCTAATCCTAACCCGTACGCTAACACTAACCTGCGCCCTCACACCTAAGCTCCCCCTAAAGTGTTGTTGTACCCTCACCTGGACCCTAAACCGTCCCCGTCCCCTAACCCTAACCCTAGCCCGAACCCTAACCCTAACCCTTGCCCGAACCCTGACTCTCACCCGTCCCCTAATCCTAACCCCTACGCTAACACTAACCCGTGCCCTCACACGTACGCTCCCCCTAAACCGTTTTCGTACCCTCACCTGGACCCTAAACCGTCCCCGTCCCCTAACCCTAACCCTAGCCCGAACCCTAACCCTAACCCTTCCCTGAAGCCTGACCCTCACCCGTCCAATAATCCTAACCCGTACGCTAACACTAACCGGCGCACTCACACGTACGCTCCCCCTAAAACTTTGTCGTACCCTCACCTGGACCCTAAACCGTCCCAGTCCCTTAACCCTAACCCTTTCCCGAACCCTAAGCCTAACCCTTCCCCGAAGCCTGACCCTCACCCATACCCTAATCATAACACGTACGCTAACACTAACCCGCGCCCTCACACGTACGCTCCCCCTAAAGCGTTGTCGTACCCTCACCTGGACCCTAAACCGTCCCCGTCCCCTAACCCTAACCCTAGCCCGAACCCTAACCCTAACCCTTCCCCGAAGCCTGACCCTCACCCGCCCCCTAATCCTAACCCGTACGCTAACACTAACCCGCGCCCTCACACGTACGCTCCCCCTAAAGCATTGTCTTACCCTCACCTGGACCCTAAACCGTCCCCGTCCCCTAACCCTACCCCTAGCCCGAACCTAACCCTAACCCTTCCCCGAAGCCTGACCCTCACCCGTCCCCTAATCCTAACCCGTACGCTAACACTAACCCGCGCCCTCACACATACACTACACCTAAAACGTCGTACCCTCACCTGGACCCTAAACTGTCCCCGTCCCCTAACCCTAACCCTAGCCAGAACCCTAGCCCTAACCATTCCCGGAAGCCTGACCCTCAACATCCCCTATTCCTAGCCCGTACGCTAACTCTAACCCGCGCCCTCACACGTACGCTCCCCCTAAAGCGTTGTCGTACCCTCACCTTAACCCTAAACCGTCCCCGCCCCTAACCCTAACCCTAGCCCGAACCCTCACACTAACCTTTCCCCGAAGAATGACCCTCACATGTCCCCTAATCCTAGCCCGTACGCTAACACTAACACGTGCCCTCACACGTACACTCCCCGTAAAGCATTGTCGTACCCTCACCTGGACCCTAAACCCTCCCCGTCAGCTAACCCTAACCCTAGCCCGAACCCTAACCCTAACCCTTCACCAAAGCCTGACCCTCACCCGTCCCTTAATCCTAGCCCGTACGCTAAAACTAACCCACGCCTAACATGTACGCTCCCCCTAAAGCGTTGTTGTACCCTCACCTGGACCCTAAACTGTCCCCATCCCCGTCCCCTAACCCTAAACCTATCCCGAAACCAAACCCTAACCCTTCCCCGAAGCCTGACCCTCACTCGTCCCCTAATCCTAGCCCGTACGCTAACACTAACCCGCGCCCTCACACGTACGCTCCCCCTTAAGCGTTATCGTACCCTCACCTGGACCCTAAACCGTCCCCGTCCCCTCAACGTAACCCTAGGCCGAACCCTAAACCTAAAACTTCCCCGAAGCCTGACCCTCACACGTCCCCTAATCCTAACCCGTACGCTAACAGTAACCCTCGCCCTCACACGTACGCTCCCCCTAAAGCGTTGTCGTGCCCTCACCTGGACCCTAATCCGTCCCCGTCCCCTAACCATAACCCTTGCCCGAACCCTAACCCTAACCCTTCCCCGAAGCCTGACCCTCACCCGACCCCTAATCCTAACCCGTACGCTAACACTAACCCGTGCCCTCACACGTACGCTCCCCGTAAAGCGTTGTCGTACCCTCACCTGGACCCTCAACCATCCCCGTCCCCTAACCCTAACCCTAGCCCGAACCCTAACCGTAACCCTTCCCCGAAGACTGACCCTCACCCGCCCCCTAATCCTAACACGTACGCTAACACTAACCCATGCCCTCACACGTACGCTGCCCCTAAAGCGTTGTCATACACTCACCTGGACCCTAAACCGTCCCCGTCCCCTAACCCTAGCCTGAACCCTAACCGTAACCCTTCCCCGA